>NC_046370.1:2649253-3371753 GCF_011125445.2 Fundulus heteroclitus | reverse complement strand
GAGGGCAGCGGGTAGGGGATAATGTTGCTCATCAGTGTTTCACCCTGGCGTACGTCCCAGTAGCGGTCTGACCTTTCATCTCTGCTGGTGACATGAATTTTCAGCAGGTTCTCACAAACTTTTCCACAATTGAAGCAGAAATAACTCAGAATGTTCTCCCACAGGCTTTTTCATCTGAAAGTTGTGTAAAATGAGAATTAATTATAAATCAAAGATCGCCAAAACCGACTAGATTTGCTCAGGTCCTTTTGCTTTATGTTCTATTTCTTTTTGTGTGAGAAAGTTGCATGTGAAAGTTGCAGGCTCTCTAATATTGAAAATCCTTTGTGACAAAGCTTGGACATGGAGATTGTGCTCAGTTTCCCTTAAAGGGCCAGTTCTAAACAAATGTGTACCTATTAGACCAACCGCTACCATCGATTCTGTCTAAATTCAAATCCATCCAATTCATCACAACACAATCCAGTCAAATAGTCCAATTTGGACAAACCGTTCAAACTGCTAACATGTAAACGTTAGCTAACCAATGAAGGCCAGATGGTCACATTAAATTGCTGATTTTATAATAATCTCCCTCCCTGAGAAAGCATGTGGCGACAGGTAGAACCTCGTCTGCTGCAACTAGCTGTGAATTTAAAGAACAGGAAAGAGAGACAGAGTAAACACAGTAGCATGAGTCCAGGTTTACCTTCAGTGGGAAAGACAGGGTGTGAACAGAACTCACCTAATGATTTCATTTGTTAAAAAAGGCCATGCTAAATAAGGACAGATAAACTCTGAGTCAGGACCACTTTCTTTAGGGGGAATACAAAGTAAGACAAGTTCATTGCAGTAATGACTCAGTCTGGGAAAGAGACAATAAAACCAAAGCCGTCTCAATTACAGAGTCTGAGAAAGAATCACAGCTGAGGACAGAAACACCAAGCAAGGTTTGCTTTATAGTCAAGCATACAGTCAACAAAGTAAATGGCAATAATAGCTCTGTCAGTGACTGTCTAGGGAGAGAAACACAGCCAAACACTGAGTCATTGAACCAGGGGTACTTTCTATTAAATGTGGCAAATCCAGGTTCAGAAAGTAAAAACCTGTCCCAGAAATTAGTTCCAACCATTTGCTTTTCCAGCTCCACAGCATAGAAAGGAACTAACAGCTCCATCCAAATACCCTTTACAATAGCCCCCAGCTCCTGTTCTTTGACCTTTCATGGGGTCAACAGTCAGAATTCTATCATGGGTAGGAAAGGAGCTTCAGGTCGCTGTGCCGATTTTGGACAGCCTCTAACTCTGACATCATGATGCGAGACAAATCCGGGCTTACAACCTTCCAAAAATTAACTACAAAGTAGCAATTGCTGTATCAATGCTTCAGTCTATGAAAGAGACAATGAAAAACACTGAAGCACTGAGTCAAGGGCACTTTCTGTTTAAAAAACCCCCATTACAAACAGTTTATTCAATTTAATAAAATTGTATTTATATAGCACAAATTCACAACACATGTCGTCTAAAGGCACTTTCCAAAGTCAAATTCAATCAGATCCTCCAGGTTGGTCAGAAAGTTTCCTCTCTAAGGAAACTCAGCAGGTTGCATCAAGTCTCTCCAAGCAGCATTCACTCCTCCTGAAAGAGCGTAGAGCCACAGTGGACAGTCGTCTGTATTGTTGATGGCTTTGCAGCAATCCCTCATACTGAGCATGCATGAAGCGACAGTGGAGAGGAAAACTCCCCTTTAACAGGGAGGAGAACCTCCAGCAGAACCAGAACCAGGCACAGTGTGAACGCTCATCTGCCTCGACCCACTGGGGCTTAGAGAAGACAGAGCAGAGACACAGAAAGCACAGAAGCTCACATTGACCCAGGAGTACTTTCTATGTTAGATGGTAATAGAGGATGATCTTTCTCCCATGGATGATGTCACAGCTAACAGAACGCCAGACCAGGTGTACCTTCTATGAAGAGTAAAAATGACAGAGAACAAAAAGATAAAAGGTGAAATAACAACAAATAATGCAGATTGGAGAGCAGTAGAACTCAGCAGAGTGTGAGAAATAGACCCTGATGTCCAACAGGAGCCTAAGCCTGTAACAGCATAACTACAGAGATAGTTCAGGGTAACCTTTAACTAGAAGCTTTAACAGCAAACGGTCCATCAATGGCTGTCAACAAACGAGACAAGGCTAAACGAAAAGAACCAAGAGAATGTTAATGGCAACAATATTTGCAAATAAGGCACAATTTGGAGAGTAAATCCAGCAAAGAGCTTCTAGTGTTTCTTAGCAACAACCCGAAGGCAATAACCAAGGTTGTGACTGGGTACAATAGCAATAACTTCATGACTTAATTTTAACAAAAAATAACCGGCTGTGGACATAAGTGTTACTATTATAGGTCAACTCGGTTTGCAGAGTAAGATCCATCTCTGCAGTTAAACTCTGTGCACCACGTTTACTGTGCCATTACCACAAATGTCCTCAAACACCTCTACAAATTGGCAGACCGGCCATATGGTAGGCAACGTGCTGGATAAATGAAAGTAGAATCACAATTTATGAATAAAACAATTACTTCAAAATAGAGCTCCAGACACAAAGAATTTGGTTACAGTCACGAGGTAGTTTACTGTGTGTTGAGAGCATTAGATCTCCCTTTAGTGTGCGACAAAAGTACAAGCGTGTTATCAAAGCCAAGGGGGAACCCATGCTACAGGTAGCGAGTAATAGCAGCCTGTGCAATAATACGGTTCGGCTTGCAGGAGAATAGATGCTGGAGTCTGTAAATTGTGTTTCTTGCTGCAGAAAAGAAAAGTAATCTTTATGAAAGTCAGTGCCACACCTTCATTCTTCAAAAGAGCCACATGGGAAAGTAACGCTTCTGATTCTGTGAGATATTATTATCTAAATAAAAGTAATAAGAAATATTCATTGACGTAAAAAACAAAATGAAAAAAATAATGTAAATATGATGTATCGTAACAGTAAAGCAGTTCGATGTGTTTTTCTACAGTGGATGTGATATATATATATATATATATATATATATATATATATATATATATATATATATATATGGGGCATTTCATCAATCTACACATTTGCAGCTGCAGAATAAATCATCTAAATGAGAACCGGTGTGGTCTACTTGGCGGTGCATTTTTCAGTCCGTGTCGTGATCTCCAGCGGCTATGAGGTCTGGCTCTCTGATGTGCTTTCAATAGGTAATACATGACCCTCAGAGGAACCTAAAGAGCAGAAGTTCAGACCGAACCAACGACACCAGGACTGAATGTGAGGCCCTAATGACAACCTCAGCAAAAGTGAATAATCTTTTATTGTATTTTTTGTTGAAGAAATGAAACCTACGAGGAATCGCATATCATTCATCAGTCCGTAGGAGTCTTTTTTTATTCGCAAAAATGTCACAAATTCCCAGACCTAAACCAATCTGAAACCTTGTTAGGTCTGAAAATGCCACAAAAAGTCTGTTGAAAATTAGCACATGTGTTAATATGCTCAAGCATTGCATCTGGTTTGTCCAATGTACATGTGATCTCCATTTAAAGTAATTTTAAGTGCAAACATGCTCGTGGATGGAACTACCGGGGGAAAAAAGCTACTTTTTCATGATATTCTAATATGACCAGACATGTTTAAATCAACGGGGAAGTGGCTTTAGGTTATCTTCACCTGGTTTATCCACCATAAGTTGTGCATTTTGGTTGACGGTCAACATTTGTATCTGTTCAGATTGGATTTGCGAGAGTCCTGCTTACTTTGTTGTATTTTAGTTTGGACTAATGACAGTTTATGGCTCCGATTTTATTCATTTTTTTATTTAATGAAGTAAAGCAGATTAACAACTGTGAACCAAAACTGAAAGCAAACCTGATGTTACCCTCCTTAACCCATGTGTGCAGGGCAGCTTGGTGCTGAAATCTGTGTAGGCTGTGCGGTGAAATCTGGGGGTATGCTACATGAAGTTAAGCTTTTTAGTGTTTTGTCCTTCCAGATTCTTCAGGGTTCCCTAAATGTTGTTATGAGCCTGCATTGAAAATGAAGTGAAGGAATAGTTAACACTTCACAGGACAGGGCCTTTACCGACTGTCATTCATGGTTTCACTCATGGCTGCAGATTGTCAACTTTAGCTGCAAAACTTGATTTCCTGAGTGGAACAAGGAGCAAATAATATCCCCCAATAACTTCAAGGATTACAACGAAGCTTTTACACTTTTGCGGACAGGCTTTGGTGAGAGTGTGATTTATTAGCTGGTTCTGTTAGCTGTCAACAGTGACAGACAGATGATTCATGCCTTTTCTGACCACGCAGATTTTAAGCCGTCGTGCTCTTTCCCAAACTGCTTCAAAGGCTGCCCTCCCAGCTGGCTTTTATGGAACAAACCATCTGGAACATCCCGTTACTCATACTGAGCCCTCTATTACAATGCCTGTATGTCGTAAATGGATATCTTTAGTATCTGTTTGCCTACTGCTGCATGTCCACTACTAATGAGGCATAAGTGGGTGGCTTCTCCTTTTTGAATGGCCTTGAATTAATTATTTGTAAGTATTAGACCTATAAATACCTTAAAAAAAACGAATAGAGGAGCTGTGTTGCCTTCAAAAATATTCATACTGATTGCACATTTTCATTTTTGTTATCACAACCACAATCTTAATTGTATGTTATTAGGATTGTATGTTAAAGACCAGCGCAGAACCAAGCTTAATTGTGACTATTTGACCAACTTAGACGGCACTTCTCAGTCCATCGTCTAACAACTGAAAGATTATGGAAACTTAAAAACAACCATTTACCTCAATTAACAGACTGGGCAAGTAAAAGTTTATTAGAGAAATAGCTAACAGACCCATTATGCCTTTGGAGGAGTTTTAGAAATCCACAGCTCAGGTGGAAACAAAATGGCAACTTTTGTGTCTGTCAGGACAGGAATGTGATCATTAGTTGGGACGGCTGATGGAGTTGAAGACAGAGCTATTCTAATTGAAAACCTGTTTGTGGAGGTCCTGTAACTTAAACTTTGAAAACAAGTATTATTTTCTCTCAACTACGAAATTATGCACCAGTTTGTGTGATCTATCATGTAAAATTCCAATAAATCACATCAAAGTTTATTGCTGTAACCCAATGGTCTTAAACTGAAGTACTTGAGGGTTTGTGTCCTTCTACTTTTTGACACTAGGCATTAAGTGGCTAAACTGCCTCGCTAGCATGCATTCAAGCTCTAAGGAGTTCTACTGATGAGTTAATATTAGAGTGAGGAGTATTGAAGCCCAGATGTGTCTAAAAGTTGCAGGACACTGGCCTTCCAGGACTGGGTGTACAGACCACTGCTGTGATCTAGCAAAATGTTGAAAAACTTAACAGGTTTTAATAGCTTTGAAAGGCACTTTGTAGACCAAAGTACCAGCACAAAGTTTTGCGTCTCTTATGTGGTTGTTTAATTGATTTTAGCTCTTTTTCACGTTAAATATACCTGAATACTACTATCTAAGGTCCATTTAACCCCAGACCTTGTTGTGAGAATCCTTACTGCTATTTTGAAAGCCACTTTCATAAAATTAAAGGAACAATGAGTAGTAATGACACCTAGTGGTTAAAAGTGGAACAACACTTACACAATGCCTTTGACATTTATTTACTCAACTATAATGCATTCTGCTCTATTTCTGGTCTGCTTCTCTTACTGGCTTCGATGTTTGCAGGCTGCTGCTCTTTCGCTAAGACGAAATAACAAATGCTGTGGTCTGTTTTGGGAACTCACGTATGATTGGCTTAGGAACCAGGAAGTAAACACAGGCTACTCTGAACCAAATTAGTTCCAGACCGTACCTCTAGGTTTGAAAGGAGAAAAACGTGACTAAGACATTGGCGTTGATGAAGAGGACTTCCATCCCAGGAGACAAATGAAAATGATTTTGGTTGATTTTTTACATTAAATATCTTATTTATTGCTCCTTTAACCCCCATTTAAGAGACAGAACTGTTTTCCCTCTGAGACATTTATTTAAGATGTATTTTACCAAGTGAATTTTAATTGGGGAGAACTGACAGATGTTTAGTACCAGGAGCACTGACCCCCGCGAGGCAACGGGGTCCATTTGTATTGTCAGCGGGTTTTTCCAGACAGCAGATGGTGACAGTTAGGTCATTTTTATTTTCTGCATAAACTGCTCACACGCTTAAAATACATACAGTTGCATCAAACTAAAAAATAAAAAAATTGAAGAACTGTAGCAGCTTCTGTGTGCCAACTGGACACACACATGAACAAACAGTGAAGGATACAGATACATCTCCCTGTGACGGAGGCCTGCCAGTATTGACCGAGACAACAGTCCTGTTTCCCACAGATGAAACAGGAACTGTGGATGACAGATTGATTGAAAGATCCCCCCCCCCCCCTGCTCTTATCCATCAGGTTGGCCCATTTATCATCCTCTTGCTGCTTGCCTGATGAGTTAGGATGAGGGAGAAAAACCATTTAGGCCAGCCCTGACCAGTGGGGCGACCCAGAAAGACCTCACACTGCACCCAGCTGGGGCTCCAACTCAGCAACCCTCGCCTCCTTTAATACGGAGTGTTATTTACCCGACCTTGTCTTTGTGAGCATAAAGGTGTCAGATCTGCTCCTGGAAATGAAGATGGCTGAATCTTGGAGGCGCTGTGGTGGTGCGAGCTGTTCTATAATCTAATGCCAAAAGTTCTGTGAAGAATTTCGCAGCCTCTAAGGGAGGCTGGAGGCTGGCCAAAAATTTAATCTTGGGACATGATGGGATTTCTCTAAAATGTGTCTAAAACCGATGATTGGAAAAGTTTGGATTTTTTTTTTTTTGCAAATGTGCTTTCTTATCACAGGCTTGTCATAAATGGAGAAACCATGCCTCTGGCTGTGTGCTGCAAAGCTAGGTTACCTTTTTTTATGGGGGCATCTCTGTAAAACAACACAATTTAAGCAAAGATCAATAATCATTAAAAAATACAAAATAAAGGTCATAAAAACATAAACATTGTCCATGAGAACAAACAGACAGACCCAGTCTATAATAATGGGTCCCCCACCTTTTCCCTTCAGGCATGAGATGAAAACATGCTATAAGCAATCACTTTGAAAGTGAGTTATTTAGACTTTTAGAGATCTATAAAAAAACATCCCACAATACACTGCTGGTTTCTAACCTCAGGTTTGGGAAAACTGCTCTGTCAGTTAACGATTTTAAACGAGGGATGTCCTGATCATGAATTTTACCTCCACCGGTACAGGTCTGCACTGCAAAATGGGAACTAAATGTTAGTAAAATTTTCCTGAAATTAGTATATTTTCCTTGATTTTAGCAGCTAAATAAGACTACTTGCCAGTGGAAAGAGTATTTTTGCCCCTAAAATAAGATAATTAGATATCCTGCAGTTGAAATAAGTGGGAGATGAATTGTTCTTATTTTAAGTGCAAAAATCATATTCCTCTGGCAAATAGTTTTATTTACCTGCTCAAATCAAAGAGAAACACATTAATTTCAAGAAAATTTGATTTACTTTTAGTTTCCTTTTTGCAGTGTGTATTTGCTGATACTGAGTCCAAGCCTGAGCAAACAACATTTCATTAATATTCCATTGTCTACATTAGTAATACAGTTTTTTGCACTTACCTCACTCACCAAAGGTACTCAAGATACTGTATCCATTTTTATTGACAGTAGTAGCAGTACCAGCAGTAAAGGTTGATGAACAGCACCCCAAAAAAGCTCCTCCCGTCTGTCAACCACTGAAAATTCAGAAAATCATCTAAATTCTGAGGAAGGATAAAATGCATTGCAGTCCTGCACAAAGCATATAAAATGATGTCCCTGTTTTCAGCAGCAAGCACAAATCCTCCCTCGTCTACACATGTAAAAACACAACATGAGCAAAACTCAACTGACAGATAAATTATATATATTTTTATCTGTTGCTAAACCGACATTGTCATTTCAAAGAAGAAGAAAGGTAAGAGAAAAGAGGAGGGAGCTTGTGTTGAGGGGGCGGGACTTCCTGTGCAGGCCTTCCTGTGGTTAAAACACCTGCACAACCACTGAGCTATATTATACACTGGAGTGCTGATTTTGCCAAAGAACTGAAGTCACTGGCCGCCATCTTGCTACTCCCTACTCTCACAGAATCCCATAGGATTTGGTTGCAACAACAAGCAGTTTTCTGGCTGTGTGAAAACGTTTCACAGGTAATTCTACAGTCAGTGGATGTACTAACACTGTCAACTACTAGGAAATTAGGTGCTGAAATATTTTACATGTTATTCATATTAAATATATATATGTATATATAAGTATGTGTATATGTATATATGTATATATATGTATACACATATGTAAATATATGTTTTTGTATATTGTTATGTATATATTTATAAATGTTAAACATATATATTTAAATGAATTAAATGCAAAATATTTTATCACATGACTTTCTCAGTACTTGATATTTTTTAGAACATAACATAAAACTATTTGGCATTTGACATTTTAAAAGTCTTAAGTCCCCCCTGAACTTGAGAAAATCCTCGTTATTCGATGCAGTAGCGCACATCTTCCCTAGTTACTGAGGGGAAATAGGGAGTACCAATATGGCGGCTGGTGGCTTCAAAGCGACTCGTTCAAACAGACGGTGATTAGCACTCCAGTGTATTATATAGCTCAGTGTGCACAACTCCTTTGTCTTCCAAAGACAAAGGAAGAGACAGGATCTCAGCCAAGCAGGTTTCAGCTCACGGTCAAATCACCAGATACACAACTGGTAAGTTACAGTTATTAATATATTTTTTATTAAAAGGTAGAAGTTAAGTTGGAAATTTTGAGCATATTGTAGTATGGCTTGTGGCCTGGTAATGTTTAGTTTATGTTGTGCTTATGGTTGAGTCACAGTGAAAATGTTTGATTTACAAATGTCAATTTATTCTTGAAAGGTTTTCAACCTAAATCCTCGGACAAACCTAAACACCATTTTCAACAAATAAAACACACAATGGAAAAGGATTTGAGTTGTGCCTAGCGTCCTTCTTGGTGATGACCAGACATTTTTCAAGTTTGAGCTGAAGCCTCAAACCAGACAACTTGACAGACATCTACAGTGTTTTTTTTTTTTAGTTAATTATTATTAATTATTACCAACGATTAAGATTCATAATCAACTAATTCCCACTGGCAGTATAAGATGCTGTAGCTTTTATAATGCCAAAGAATGATTTGCCAATATCTAATCATGTACTCAACAACAGAAATCAAATTTAACAAATAACTGAGTGGATGTAACTGAGTGGTCAGTATTCTTGCTCAACTCAAAAGTGTATATTTAAAGAAATATGTTTACATTTATTGTTTTAAAGGGGCCTTTTTTATGGCCAGAGGCCATTTTTCATTCCTATCAAGCTGTGCAGTGGCAACTCCATGATTTGCTGGCCCAGCTGTGCCGTCACCCATCTGAGATTGGTTGCACTGTAAAAGTAAAAAAAATCTGTTGTTTTTACTGAAAAACGTTTGCCCGTGTGGTCATACTTTTAGTAAAAATGTATGAAACTTTACCAACCCACATGTATATTTTACAGTGAAAATGTAAACCAGTTTACAGAACCACCTGTACGTTTTACTTTCTAAAACTGCGGACTGCTTATGTTTGCATTTTTTTAATTATAATTTTTATAATAATAAAAAAATAATTTTTATAATTTTTTGTGGCACTACTGGCACTTTTTATTGAAAGTAGGCTGAAAGAAAGGGGGAAGACATGCAGCAAAGGACTGCAAGCTAAAACTGAACTTGGGTCAGCTAACTGAGGTCTCTGTACATGGGCCACGCATGCTACACCCGCACCACCAGTGTACCTGTAATTATTACTTTTAAATACATAAATTATGATTATGACCAGTGCGAAGACTACACTTTTTATTTTTTTTAAATCATAATTTTTTGCTGTTCTTTGTTGCATGTCTTCCCCCACTCTTTCAACATTAGATAAAAAGGGCCACTAGTGCAACAATAAAAAAAATCATAAATGTAGTTGTTAAATATACATTTTAAAAATGTAAAAATAACAAGCAGAGTTATAATGTTAAATATGCTGGTGGTTGTGAAAACTTTAAGTTCCAAATTTGACCACAATCCCAAGCTCGTGTCATGCAGTGCATGTTTTCCTTGTATCGTCTGAGACCCGACACAAGCTTTGTTAATCTGTTAAAGGAGACTTAAACATTGTGAAACAGTGTTCAAAGGCCAGAAAATGTGCTTTCTAACTGACCTACTATTCCCTTATGCTGATGAGACTCAGTTTCGCTGTGCTGCCTGTTCTTATTAAAGGCAGACGGATGTCTTGTGCTCGCTGTCTAATCCTTACTAAGCCTGCCGGCTTCTTTGACACATCTAAATGGAGTTTCCCACTGCTTCCCAAGGAGTGTCCTTGTGTGGCAGAAGAAACCAAATTACCTCCGCAAGGCTGCAGGTTCTCCTCAGCTGTCAATTTCTTCTCCATTATACCTCCTCACCAACCTCTTGTAGGAAATGATTTATGTCAAAAGGACATTGTCAGGATGGTGTCACTGAGACTCTGCTGACGTGATGGAACCACCTGAAGAAAACTAAAGAAGGTAAGAAAGACGAAAAAATGAGAGATTTTCAATAAAACATTTTCAGGAGTCAGATTTTCTGTATTATAACCTTGTTTTATCCCCAGCATCCCTTATTTTTCTCCTACCTCGGCCAAATCATCCAGCCTATGGTTGGTTTGCCCTCTTTTGCGTGGACTCTACTGTAAATCCAGCTAAACTGACCGACCTGTTTCTAGTCGTGCAAAAATTAGGACACCCTCAAGCATCTTATTTTATTCTAACACAATTCAAATCGTGAATGTTCGAAATCCATTTTTAAATACTAAGAAATTCAAGTGATATAAAAAAAAAACTGTAGAGAAGGCCTTTTAAAAATGTTGAAAAATAAATCAGGACACTCCCATTCGTTCCCACTTAAAATGCATACATTCACACAGGCATTTATCGGCTGCCCATGATGGGAGCATTCCTGCTCAGCATTCTGAAGGAGGTTTGCCCTGTTTAAACCTCAGGGATCTATTTCCGTGTGCTCCTGATTGTTGAAGTGAGCGTGAACACCATGTTGAGACTGAAATAGCCGTCTGAGGCCCCCAGAAAGACGACTGCAGCTGATGAGGCCGGTGAGTCTGAACACATATCCCCCCCCTGGTGTCATCATCTCGCTGCACTCATAAGTGGTGGTAGTGATGGACCTGTCATCATCTGAAGGTGTTTCTGTTTTCTTAAATCAATAAATTGTAATAAAACTCCTGATTCTGCTGTTTTTAGTGAAACATGCAGACCCAATTTCCCTTTTTAACTCAAAGCTGATGAGAGAAAACAGCCTTTAACACTCTAACTAGTGATTATCCTGCTCCCTTTTTATTAGACTGCAGTTGAGGGACTTGCACTGCAAGCACCGGTCATTTTAGCCATGTTGTGGTGTCTGTAGATCATCTGTGTTCAGAGGCTTTCCTCTTCTGTTTTCCACTTCAGTGCTTTCGTGTTTTGTTTTTTTTGTTTTTCCCAGATTAGAGATGAGCCTCTGTTGTGGTTCCACCTTTCATCGCTGTACAGAAATCTTAAAAAATGTTATAATTCCAATGCATACTGTACATATGGGTCTCCCTCTCCTATGCAGATGCTGTGAAATTGCTTTCACAGTTGTTTACCTTTGCCTGCAATGCTTTCCGGGGCCAGGCGTGCGCGCACACATGCATGCTGCGCCACGCCATTACGAAAAAAATCATCTGGAAATATTCAAAACCATAAATCAATCAGAGCACTCTCAGCTGGTTTTCAGAGACCCTGCAGGTGCTTTTGCAGAGCAGCGGCACGTCTGCTCTCTTTCACCGATGTTTTTTTTTTTTTTCTCTTCTCCGACCCTTTTTTTTCCCCCCCGTTATTCCAACTCTATCTTTCTTTTCTTTTACTCTGAGCTTTTTAACCAACCGTCATCCTTCTTTCCTCCCACCCTCCAACCCAAGTCATCAACAATCAGCGGCAGTGAAAAGGCCATTTTCCAGTTCACTCCCACTACCTGTAACTCAGTCATAGGAGCTGCTAGGCACACACTGGAGCACTGAAGGGGCAAATGAAATGGCTTTAATATAAAATTGGGAACTTTAAAGCCCCTTGCAAACAGACGCAGCAGAAGTTTGCAAAGGGGAAATTTGATCCTGTTTCCCTAAAGGTCAGTTTGTGATGTACTTCTCAGTATTTTAGGACGATTTTATGCGATAGACCAACACGAACTATTGCACAGCTTTCGACACGGCCTTCTACACTCAAGTCATTGGAAAAGCGCTACAATTGGGCCTTGAAGGTTTTATATCAAAAGCCAATCAGATTTCATCACTAAATTTAGTAGTCTGGATTTTTCCAATTTTATCAATCACAATTTTTTTTAAACAGATTTTATATGTTTAAAAGGACTTGCGTCTAAACCTTTATGCAATTGTACAGCATACAGGAATTGCAGGATAACAGCAGACCTACCAGCTTTAAACAGCAGCTGTAAAGTCCCCTTCCATAAAACCTCTTTTGCTCAAAGTAATCTCTCTGTGAGTGGACCTGCAATTTGGGACTCACTTGGTGTCAACTTAAAGTCTATGACCAGCCTCATTATGTTTAAAAATCGAACTAAACTATGTCTAAGACAGAATTGTGTGTATATACACACCATGCTTTTTTTTCCCGCTTTATATGTATGATTTCCCTTATGTTGTCAATATTATCTTTTATTATTTTACACTATTATTACTATTTCTAGAAACACGCGACCACAGTTCAAAAACTGGTGCTGGAACCAGAATGGGTTCTGAAGCGTGATGGTGCAGAAGGCCTAAAAGTAATCTCCTTCAGTCAGCCCCAAAGTTCCTCTTATTTCCACCAATAGTAGATTTATCTCTGATTTCCTGCCTTCCATCCCTGTGCTGCCGTTGTCTGTAGTTGCCAGTAGCTCAAATGGAAAAAAGTAAAAGGTGAAAAACCCAGGACCTGATGTAGAGCTTTCATTATCTGCTTCCCCCCCTAATATCTACAGATTTTCTGTTAGATTTGTTTTGGCACAATTCTCTGTGGTTTTGTAAATCTCAGCCATGCAATAAATGTGCGGGAAAAAAAGCAACAGAGATATTCAACGAAAAACTCATTTTCGACGGCATTTTCGAGGGATTGTCTGTCGTTACTCCTGCTTCCTTCCTTTATGATCTCTCACCTCGACGCAGTCCATCAGGAGGGTTTTATTACGAGGAAAGACGAAAATCGCTACGATCCCCACCAACGCTTTCCAACCGGGGGTGTATTTACGATAATGGGGCTCATCCATGTTGACATGTTTCGAGAATAATCTGCGCGCTTGTCAGTGGGTTATTAAAAACGTTCCTGCTGTTTTACAGCTTCCCTGATGGTTTCTCCCCGGGCAGCCTGGCTGCTTCCACGTTGCCCCGACCCTGCCTCAGCACGACCCCGGATGTCACCCTGTAATTTTCCTGAACATTGAGGAAGACTTCTGTGTGCTCACTTGATGAGTTAGACACAGGCTTCAACAAACTGCCTGTGTTAAAAAGTCCTTAATTTATCTTTTCTCGAGGTCTCAGGTGCCTGAGCACACGAGCAGTTATGTTAAATGAGAGAAACCTTTTCAATTTATTCCTGTTTGATGGCAGGAAGTGATCATAAATGAGACTGTTCATATGAATTTTTTTATATTGCAAATTAGGAATCTCAAATTGTTCCTGTGGCGCTCCTTTAGACTGAAGTAGCTTGGTCTCATACACTGTTGAAGTGCTACACTGGAGTCTACTGTTCGCAGAATGAGGGTCTTTCTTAAGCTGAATCTCTGGAGTGCTCACTCCTGTAAAATTAGTTTTTTTTTTTTTTTTTTTTTTTTTTTTTTTTTTTGACGTAAAAATATTTCAGACCCTTATAAATCATCTGTTTTATCCACCGTCAGTGTGATGTATACCCTGTAGTGTTGAATGTTCACATGTAAAATAGCTGCAATAACCCTTGAAGTGTTACTTTGCTGAACACCATTTTGGTTTAATGCCAGTCCAAGCTGGCCAAGGGTTTCCCTACTGTCCCACATTTGCTCCCATAGTGAATCCATAGTTTGCAGGGAGATCAGAAGGATCTTGTTGTTCAACGGTGGCATGTCTCTCAAAGTTTTTACATTAAAGTAGGAGCAAGTCTTTAAATATCTGATTATGAGATAATTCAGGTAATTCAGAGAACCAAAGTAAGGCCTGGCCTCTATCTGAATACATTTCTTTGAGCATTTTTTTTTTTAAAAAGCTTTTTCCGCCCCCCCCCCACATTTACATGAGGGGAAACTCGAACGTCAACTGACAGATATAATGGACTGTCTCTTGATCAGGAGAAACGAGTCTCTGCCTGTTGCTGGGCAACATTAATATGACGGCAAGATTTCAAGATTTCATTTTCCACACATAACAGCCCCATGAAATGGCAAATAGAGAGTGACATTGTCATTTGTGCCCTTGAAACAGAGAATGGAAGAATGAAATAGAGCGTGTTAACTTGTGAACCGTCAAAGGTGGATTTTTTTTTTTAACCTGTTCCTGCTCTTCTAGAGAAATATTTTGTTCCAGAGTGACAGAGTGGTATCGTTTTCTGGTCCTTAAGTCCTGTCATCATTATACATTTCTGTTCTTTCACCTAATTCTCACTGAATACAGTCCTACCCCTGCTGATATAAGTACAAAATGAAATGTTTGGTTAGCCTTATGCTACAAGTTAAACTAAGCTGAACTGAATAACATGTTGGCTCAATTATTGCATGTTTTTTTTTTTTTTTTTACCCTTTAGGCCTCACATGTCCTTTAAAGTGGACATGCCATGCTTTTCAGTACTTCCTTTTCACATTGAAATCGTTCAGTTGTGGTCAATATGAAGTGGAACTTCAATGCTTTGGTCTGAGTTGCTCGTTAATTTCCCCCCACGTTCTCCTTTTTAATCCTCTTCTGAGGTGCGTCTGAGAGCAACTCGTTTTGGTGCCGTCTCTTTAAATGTAAAGGAGGCACTTTTCCCCCCTCCAGGTCTCAGAGCGTTCCACTCCACACCGTTTGGACATTTTGTAGTATTCTAGGTCATGGTGTAATGAACAACCAAACACTTTGACTTTACCGCTTGTAGCTTCGCCACCCTTGAGCTTGGGCTACACAAATCGCTCCATGAAATAAAAATGGCGGATTCGCAAAACTGGTAAGCCAAAAGTCCATGACCTTGTTTAGTAGCTCCCCAGCAAGTACCATATTATTATGGAATTGTTAAATATATAAACACGAGAAAACTGAATGACTTGTAAAATATGATCCAAAACTATATAAAGATATCGATGCAACACCTGGACAGACTACAGTCAAATGTTTTGCACTCCAAGTACCCAACAATATGTATTCAAGTGGCAAAAATGCGGATTTTGCATGATATGTCCCCCTTGATAGACGATTATAAAATCATGTCCAATTAAACTGAGCACCTCATGTGCTCTTAGATACCTCACCAAGAAAGTCAGGTTTGGTCTGCCAGCAGTCTAAAAGTTGCTGGCAGAAAACTAAATGTTTGAATCTGAAGATGGGAAAAGTTGGGGGTTTTCTGTACAGAATCTAATAAATAGTAATAATAAGAATGTGACTTCAATATTACAACACAATATCCTATGTTACCTATTGAAGAGCTTCAGAAAAGACTTTAAAACAGGTAAATTACCATAATTTGGTATTTTCATGAAATATGCAGCATCTTTTATCTGATGAAATAGAGCAGATCTAAGAAAGGTACCCAGGTCATGTGCAGGATGTGCTCCTGCTGGATTTCAGTCCTGCACACCTCCTCTCCTGGGCTTAGCCACTGGTCCATCCACAGCAGTCTCACTCTAGCCAGGGTGTGCAAAACACACTCTCACTGAGGCAGATGAAGCACACTCCGCTGCACACAACATCCTTCTTTTCCTCTGAGGGTCTGTGCTGGGAAACTGGGAGGGAAAGCGCTACACTCATTCACACACACTGACGGCACGAGTTCTGCAGATGAACCGATCAAGGCGGCAACATCTCAGCAACCCCGTACCCTGTAGCTTTCCTTTTTAACTAATACACTGTCTCCTGAAAGTTTTTTGGTTGATTTAAATTCATTTTACAGGAAGAAAAAAAAAAACACTATCAGAATTTGGCATAATGAACATGCAAGATTTATCCTTTACGCATTATGCATTTTTTTTTTCTAATTAAAGGCAATAATTAGAATCTGATGAATCGGTAGAAAATTCTAGACCTGTTGCTAGAAACAAATCTGGGTCTCTCGTGCATTTAATAAAGACCTTGTTAGGAAGCGATCGCTATCACAGTACTCCGTCTGAACCTGCAGGTGGCTAATGCACACTTGTTAGCAGCCAGGTGACAAATAACCGCTGAGTGTCAAACATCTGCTGCTAAACTGAATTCAGAGAGGTGCATTTCCTTCACGATCAGCATCAATCTCTGGTCCCTTCTGTTAACGCTGTTAGTTTTGCTGAATTTCAGTAACATAGATTAGGGTGGTAGTTATTGGGAATCTTGATTTATTGTAATGTGAATCTGAAAAGCGCCATAAATATATGGGATGTTGACAAAGAAATGCTTGTTGGAGGAGGATATATGCCTGCCTATACATGCCAACATACATTCAGAAAGGTCCTAAAACAGGTTGTCACACACAACAGAGCAAGATTAGAGCGTCAAAGCACAATAAGTAACTAAGGAACGTGGGAAGTTTTGAAAAGAGGAGATCAGGTGTTTGGAGGAAAAATGCAGAATAATGATTAGAATTTGGTGTGGAGACCATGCAGCATGAAGACTAAAACCAGTACAGGTGCCTATTGATAAACTGTAAACGTCATGTATTTCATTTTCAAAATCGTATATAGATTGAATAATGTTTTAACTCTTTTACTTTTGATTATTCTGGCTCACATAGAGGAAGAAAAAACAAAAATGGTTTTGTTCAGCAAATTCAAATGTTTTTTTGTTGTATGTTTTGTTGTTTATTATTCAAAGGTCTACTGAAAAGTGTATCCATGAACTGTACAGATCAGGGGTGTAAATCAGCCGCTTTATCGCGATACAATGTTATACCGCTTTGTTTGGATGACAATATAACATTTGGTATATTATGATTTCCGATTGATGGGATCATTATTATGCAATATCAACTGCCCATGTAACACTATTATTTACATTGATATCAACTGACAAACAAACCTTTTTTTTTTTTTACTTATAATCTGTTACGGGTATCAGGCATTTAAATCAAAAACAGCATTCACCTCATAAAATAAAATATCACCAGTTTACTATCCACCAATGTATGAATTCCAAAATAAAGGAAAGTAAAGCAAAATAATCTTAAAATGACGATATGAATTGATATTTTAATTTTGCATGGATTTGTAATTGGATCGTTAATCATTTAATCGCTATATTAATGATGTATTGTTACACCCCAAGTACAGAATGCACATAGTTCTTCTTCAGGGCCCTTTTTGCAAGAATTACTGCATCACTGCAGCGTGGCATTACTAGTTTGTGTCTCTGCTGAAGTATTGAGGAAGCCTGGGCTGCTTTTGATGCAGTTTAAACTTCATCTGCATTGTTGTGTTTTTTGCTTTACCTTGTTTTAAACTTCTTTTTTTTTTTTTTTTCTTTGTGCATTGTTGGTTCTGCCGTCTCGCGTTCCACTTGACAATAGTCTGTAGATTGTCTTTGGGGATTAGGTAAGTCCAGTTTCCTGACTAATCAATTCCAGCGGTCATTAAAATAGGGATTGATACCTTTGACAGCGTGGGCCAGTGCCAAGTACCGCTGAAAAATGAAATCAGCATCTTTATACACACAAACTTTAACGGTGGAGTCACTGACAATACAAACTAACCTATGAGCGGCTTCACCCAGTAAGATTAGCACCTAAATGAACACCAATAACCAATGAACTAAGGGCACTTAAACAATAACTGAGCAGTAAAATGTACGACTTTGGGACCTTTTCTGCAGGCACCTTGATTTCCATTTGGAGCACTTTAGACCAGTGTTTTTGAATCCGGATCCTCAGGACCCACTCTCCTGCAAGTTTTAGATGTTTCACAGTCTTAGCACACCTTACTTAATAAGGTGTGCTAAGGTGTGCTAAGGTGTGCTAAGACTGTGCCCTCTATGGCTGCTGAAGAGGTAACGCAGTCATTTAGTTCACGCGTGGCGGAGCAGACACATCTAAAACATGAAGGACTGTGGTTCCTGAGGAACAGGACTGAAAAGCACTGCTTTAGACCACAATTACCAGTGCTGTTTATTTTTACTCCCAGTCCTGACAAGGTTGAGTTTTATTCAAATCTCTAATAAGTCTAAGACTAATTCTATATTCTATTTGACATGGTTCATTTGGTCCAGTGTCTCTCTGACATGTGAGATTGGTTTCCAAGCCCAGTTGCTAAAGCTTTTTTTTTTTTAGAGGCTGTAACATCCAGAAAGAAGTGCCGTCTTTAGACATTTGAAATGTTGCATACGGTTTTGGTCTTCTTGTGCATTACAGAGAAACTGAGCTTCCATTTCCGGAGCAGTTTTAATGAAGCAATCATTAAAATGAATATCATTTAGGGAAATGAGATTTTCTTTTTTTTTATATGAGCTGTGGATGATCTAAGGATGATCTCATTATGAGTGAGCGATAATACACTCTCTCTATCGTTCTTTCTTGAAACAATATTGATTGCAGCTTGAGGTTTTTGCTTCTTTTTAAGTCCTTTTTTTTGTATTTTATAATTTCCACAAGGTAATAAGACCAACAATTTATTTTGTAACTCCTTGGGTCATCGATCAAATGGCAAATTTTCGGCTTCTTTCTCCTGTATAGTGACAGTGAGGTTAAAAAAAGATATAATTTTAAGTCACTTAACCGTCTCTTTACTGAAGATGTTCAGGTTTCTCTGCAGGTGCCCCCCTCTGCAACAGTACCAGAACTCTGCCTGCGTCTGGTTCTGGGTCCTCCAGGGTGAGCATTGGGAACCCGAGGCGTCGCGTTGTTAGTATCTAACATGCATGTGTCCCTGCTTGACAGGGCCGAGAGATTTGGAGCGATGAGTCCTTGCAGGAGCCCTGACACGGGCAGAATGTCAGAGACATATGGCGGCACTGAAGCAGCTGATTTACATCCCCGATGTGTGAAAAGGAAGAGCATTTTCTTTTCTTGTTTTTGTCTCGCTCTTTTCTTTTTTCCTTTTGTTTTTTTTTTTGCTGAACCGCTGACTCAGTATGGAAACTTGGCTGTTTGCGTGTCCGTTTTCGATCCGAGCGTGGACGTGAATGCAAGCGTGTCATGTGTCAAACCAGATGGAGCTCTTGACAGCGAGCGTTTTTGAGTGTGTGTGTGGGGGGTGGTGAGAGGCGACATTGAAATGATGTCACTGAGTCCTCTTCCTGTCTCTTTTTAATTAAATAACCGCTCTCCCTGTCGCACTGTAATTCCATCAGATCTGGATCCCCCTCACCAGGCGGATGGTCGGCGAGGCGGTGAGCGTGTGGAGCGCATGGGGTTAAACATGCAGAGGGAGACTGAAGTAAATTCATGGCCTTCCTCGTCTGACAAATGACTCTGTCAGCCTCTCCGAAGGGCAGCGGCCCTCCATCGACCCTCAAGGTGCCCTTCCACACATTCAGCTGTGACTGTGAGAATGGAAACCACAAGAGCAATCGTCTTCATGCACAAATCCGCTGCTTGGAGGCATACTTAACATATTTGTGTCTTGCAGCGGGTTTGGATGCAGAAGGAGACAAACGCTGAAGAGCTTTTTTCTGCCCTGATTGAGATTTAGGCAGAGAGTTTTCTCTCTCTTCACCGTTTGGAGGAATAAACCCATCACAGATGAAGGAAAAAAAAAAACGTCCCTTGTGATGACAGTAAGCTCTAAAATTAGAGTTTTCCCTTCCTAATATATTGTGCCAAGCCAATCTTTACGACTGAGCTAAAAATGAGCGGTTTTGATAAGGCTTGTAGTTAGAGGCTTTAACTACTGAGACTTATCTTTGTAGTTAAAGGCTTAGGCTGCTGGAGGACATAAAAGCTGACCACTTTCCTTCACTCTGCTTTTTTTTATCTCTCTCTATTCTCCATAAGTGCATTGTTTGTAATTATTACTGCAAGTAAGTTTGTTTTCACTCAGCTTTTTTTCTATACATGACATACCTGGGGCAGTGCTTATATTACATGTCTTTCTTACCTGGGCAAAGCCTTTGAGCCATTACTGACAATTATGTTGTGCTTGGTGCTTGGCGCCATCCTGATTTCACCTGTGCCTCTTTCTTGGATGGTTCCACAGAAAGAGATCTGGTTGCCATCAACTCATGAAATTCTCTCAATAAAAACCACATCCTGGCCAAGTGATTCTCTGTTAAGCCATATCTGTTTTCATCACTGAGCCACGGGAGATGTTTTAGTCCTTAATTCTTTGTACTGTCTATTATTTTCATAGAAAGTACCCCTGGCTCAGTCATTCTGTTTAATTGTGCCTCCATGCTGGACAAAGCGACAGACGCAGCTAATTTTTCTTTCCCACAGAAGGTGGCGATGTGTTTATTTTTATCTCTTTATGGGCCTATTGATGCTCTCTGTGTTATTACTTCCATGGGAAACACTCCTGGTCCATAGATTTTGTAGTCAACATTATTGTTTCTTTTGAAAATGCTGTTGGCACTCACTCTCCTTTCCATAGAAAGTGCTCTTTGCTCAATAATTCCGTGTTTAGCTGTGTCTATTATCTAGTATCCTGGAGATACTGTTGCAGTTAATTATGTACTGAACTTGTTTTTCTTCCCTACATCAAATATTCCTGATTCAGGGCTCCTGTGTTTTACTAGTCTTGAGTCTTGTGTCCACTTTATCCCTACGGCAGAGGGATGTTATAAAGGGTGTCCTTACATAAATACCTTCTTACCAATTGAATTTATGTGATCCACTGACTTTAACTACACTGTATGAGGATAAGGACCGGATTATGTATAATTGCATCTTAATCTAACTATACTTAGAATCAAACAGATTGAATTGAGTGAAGTTTGGACAGAAATTTATTCCAATTCCAAATAACTATTTGGTCCAAAAGATATATTTACATTCTTTATGCCAACAGCATGAAAATTATTACGTCCACAAACAACAATTTTGGGCCGGTGCATCGCCTTAAAGGTGGGATTATATTTATATTTATGTTTATATTTATTTTGTTATGTTGCCTGATATCATAATTGTTGAGAACTGGCACTATGAAATTCAATGAAACTGAAGTAAACCGACAGAAACAAGCATTGGTTTGAAACTGAGCCCTGTTAGACTAGAGCTCTTGATCGCATAAGACAGAAATGCAGCTAAAAATCAAAAACGGCATCTGTGAACGTTTAATATCTTTCAAATTGTTTGGACTCATCTTTTCTAACATTCTGGGAATTCCTATTTGTTGTTCACCCAACTTAGTAAAAAAAACAATGGGTATAAATTATTTTAGCTACAAAAGTATAGTTTATTGTTATTTTCTATTTATTTTTACAAAACTACAGAGTCTAACTCTTCCCTTGCTGGATGCACAACATCCATTAAAGACCTACTCCTATAGGAGGTACACCTACAGTCCATTTTAGAGTTCAACGAGCTCAAAAAGCAGCGTAATTAGCATGAAGTGTCATCAAAATACGCCCGAGGCCACAGCCATTTATAGCTGTTATAAAAGGTCACAGTTAGAGTGGAAAAAAAAAAAACCCTGCCACGATAGAGCAGTGGGTGAACATGAATCATATCAGCACAAACGTGTATATTAGCAAAGTTGCAGGCACTTTGTCCTAAAATGGCTTCACGGTGTTGGATTGCTTTAAACCAATGCAGGCAGACAGTGGTGTGCTTGTCAGACCTGTTTTGGAAATGAAAAATGAAAAACTGTCCAACCAGCTGAAAGATTCATCCCAAGAGCATCAGAGGTTAATGTTGCAGGCACTGGTTATATTTTTTCTGCCTTTGCCGCAGAGAGATCGCGCTCTGAGGAAAGATCCTTAAGGCTAAATGGAGGGGAAAGAGCAATGATGCATATCTTGGAAAGGTGCAAAACTGCTTTTTGAGAGGCCAACTCCATGTTGATGTTAACAATAGAGTCAAACAAAGACTTGCACAGCAAACCTTGATAGAGAAATCCATCATCCAGAGACAGAACTGTCCGCATCTAATCATCATCTTGGGTTTTTTTTTTTGGGGGGGGGGTTTAAACCCGATACCGAGCCGATCCTTCTGTTGAATGAACGAACCGCATACCTTCCCACGTTTGCAGTGTTGAATTTACCAACTTTATTTTTGGTATTGCAGATGATGCACGTTGCAGTCGAACTTGCTGGCATATCAAATTTGAATTTTCCAAATTGCTGACTTGGCTGGATCCAGTGCTTGCTCCATGCAGCTCTGTGTTTGCTCACCACTAGCTGGTGTGCATGCTCTGCGTGATGACAGTGCTGTATATGACAGATGTATGAAAAATTTAAAAAATTTTCATAGGAAAACGGCATTAAAATTAAGTTCATTATTTGGTCCAAAAAATATTCACATTCTTTATGCCAACAACATGAAAATTATTACATCCAGAAACAAACATTTTGGGCCAGGTGCATCGCCTTGAAGGTGGGAATGTGTCCATCTTTGGTGGCTTTAGGGGATGAAAGGACAGAGCAGAGAACTGAAGAATAATGTCGTAACAGGACCAAATGGGTAGCGTGGCCACCCAGACTTACTTACACGGGCGTAGGTCAGTCTGGTAAGGCTCCAGACTCTCCTGTCTAAAACAGACCCGACCAATCACAGCGCAGGAGACAGAAATTGACAATGCGTCGCTCTCAATGCCAAAATTGCCCATAATGCAGCTGCGCTTTTCTGTAAACATAACAGTCAAGATACTTAGGGAAATTTTTGTTGCTTGGCGCCTTGGAAAATTAAGAACGCACATGTGATTACTCCATGTATAATCCTCATATTTTTTTTTTAGACAGAAGCAGCAATAATCGTTCACTGAAGAGTTTGCTCAATGGCATGATGTTTCCCAAGCTACAAATTACAATTTTTTTTTTTTACATCAAATCTGTAATTATCTGGCTGGTTCTGAGCTGTTGACGCTGACCCTGTTAGTCCTGCGTTTGTAATCGGGCTCTAACAGCCCGGTATTGAGACTGTGAAAGTTAAGGCATCATTTTGAACCATCTTTTAGACGTCTGGAAGGACATATGTTAAGCACATAAAACCATAGTGGATCATCCAAACCCACAGGTAAACACACAGCCTTAAAAGGGTTGCAAAGCACGTCGGAGGAGACCAGTGCTTTGGGTTTGTTTTTTTTAATAGGCAACTAAAAACTTTCATCTTGAAATTCTTTGTATTACAAAGTAGTCAAAGGTTTACTGTTAAGACCAGCTGTCTAACTATTAAGGCTGGACCCTAATGTGTCAACAACAGGGCGTTAATTTTAAACTACATTAGCAGATTTATCTACATCAAGTGCTGTTCTTCATCTTTGGTTTTTACCAGACTTCCAGACCTGAACGGAGCCAGATAAATATGTTCTGTTCTCATATGCTAAACGTAATAACCAAAGCAGGCCATACATGCATTATACAATGACTTGTAGATATTTTTACCAACAGTTTTTTGCAATGATTAGTCAGTTCCTCGCCTGGACGGGCGAGTTAAATTAATCACTTTCATTCTGACAAATTAAAGAACGTGACCTTGAATAACAGAGGGGGAGAACTGGGGTGTTTGGAGTGGGACGGCAGGATGTGACTCTGTGTCGCAGAGGGATGGGGGGGGGGGCGCCGCGTTTGACGGAGTTTGGTCAAAGTGGGCTGGTTGAGTTGAGCTTCAGAGTTATGAAAGCGGCTCTGAAATGGAAGTGTGTGGGCGTCAAGTGGCTCGTTGAGCGCTCGCTTATCTAATTGCATGTCGAGAAGTATGGGGAGTGGAGGAGAGAGAAAATTAGTGGGCGTGTATGGATGTGTGTGACTGTGTGTGTGTGTGTGTGTGTGTGTGTGTGTCAGTTTGTCCCCTCGTTATGTTAATACCAAAAAATGAAATCCATATTATTGCTTGTGTGTTTTGTGGTTTCCGACCTTTATTCTCATTTGCTTGGAGGATGTAATAATGTGACTTGTGCATTTGTGGTTGCCGAGGCTCACACTGTAATTTTATGTGGTTTAATTTTCCTTGCTTTCCAGTCATAACTGTAGTTGTAGGGAGTAAGATTGTTTTGTTTCGAGCTAATACAAAAGGTCCCGAGTCAACAAAGCCCAGCTATCGATTAAAATGCATTTCAGCTATTTTATAATTATTAAACTCAACAGGCTGCTCCAATGCTGCCCAGTGTGTTTTCTTTCTCAACATGCGATGGCAATAAATGTAAAGGGAAGTACTGTATACATTTTTACATTACCTTTTTCCTGTTAGGCGCTAAGAACTATTATTATTATTATTATTATTATTATTATTATTATTATTATTTTAAAATGAGATGAGAATGTTGTTTTTGATTTAAATCCCGGCTTAGAAATAAAATGGTCCAATCATATTTGTTTGTTTTTTTGTGAGTTAATAGCAAGGTTAGTAAAAGTGTTGGATGGGCAGATGATATCGCATCGTATCGATTGCACCGATTGGAATTCATAACAGACTTTGTTATATCGGCAAATATTGTATCGTCACCCAAATAAATCCATATCGCATTGTATCGTGTTAAAGCTGGTGATTTAGACCCCTATAGTTTCAGACAGAGAGCAGAATCCATGATTAGATCTGCTACAGCAAGTCTGTTTCTAAAGAAGCAAACCAATCATTGATTTGTATATATGATGCATTTTGTTCTAAAATAAATGTTAGTTTAATGCCAGATCTAACAGTATATTTACCCAAAGGTTTTAACAAATCACCAAAATATGTTTGCCGTTGGAGTTCTCCCGTGGGTGTAAGTGTTCAGTCTTCATGTTGAATCGTGAACGCTGACATTCACTGAGGTGAGTGAGATCCACGGGGCTTTTCTGAACTCCTGAATGAGTCACCGATCCACTGTGGGAGTATTTGTGGCAAGCCAACCCTTCCTGGAAGGGTTCTCCACAATTTCCTGTTTCCAGTTTGTGAATAATGGCTCTTATTGTGGTTCACTGGATACCTCAGGCCTTAGAAATGACTTGGTAACGCCTCTTTACGGTGAGACGTCGATAACTTTGCTCCTTATCCGTTCAAGAATTTCTCCAGTTTGGGCCAAGATGTGCTCATTTTTGGAGACAAGAGGCTTATTTCATGACATCAGGAAGGTTTTGTTTGAGCGGTTTCCAGTAATTTACTAAGTTTTAAGCTTAGTCTTAAAAGTAGACAGGGTGTCTGCCTCATGGACCAAAACTGGGAGTTGGTTCCACAGGAGAGGAGCCTGATAGCTAAAGGATCTGCCTCCCATTCTACTTTTAGAGACTCTAGGAACCACCAGTTCTAGTCAAAGCCCTTGGATAAGCTCTCTGACATCAATAGGTCGCCATTAACTTGAACCTCTAAAGCATCAGGAAGGTTTTGTTTGAGTGGTTTCCAGTAATTATCCCTGGGTGTTGCAAGTTTTGATTCATCTGTACCTAAAATGTAGTTGATCACAGTTTAATTCATAACTGAGGCCTTTTTTTTGTCTCACAGGGCCTGGTCGATTTGATTCGACGTGACAATTAGACTTTGTTTCCAAACTGCAGCTATACGGTGATCTCCAAACACTTTTGTCCTCGTTGAATAATTTTATTTTGCTTCATCCACTTGCTGTGAAAAAACAGCCTTTGATTTCAAAAAAGGTCACTAGATTTCTCTTGAAGAACAATTTATAAAGTAGGAAGATTCTTTTTCTAATTGCAATGAATGTTATTGCTTTACTACAAAATGAAACAACTGGCAGAAGGGAGTCTTTGCTCTCTGCCAGGGGCGGCTTTTACAGTGAGCTGGCCATGTAGAACGTGACATGTGGACTGGACAGAGACTGACAGACTCATTCACCACTCGACAATTAAACTGACAGGGTTACTGGCAAATTGGTAAAATTACAGGCAATTAAGTCTTCAGGTTTAAATAAATCCTAAAAGTTACAGACACGGGGAATCGTGGGGTTATCTGAGGGTGAACATTTAACTGAACTGGTACAGTGAAAATGAACTATTTCTCCTTTCATTTCCTGTAACTGTGGCAGGCCATAATCAGAGTTACAGCCCAATTAACACAGTCTTTTAACAAGCCTTTGACTAATTACATTTTGCCGTGTTACATTTGGAACATTTTTGTCAAACTGTAAATCAGACAACTTTGTTAACATATTAAAACAAAATGGAGTGAGACCTCCTGCTACGCATTGTTGAGAACTCCCAATACTGATCATATAGTTAGGATCTGTAGTTGTGTTGGGGGCATTTTACTTCATTGAGCTTCTTGTTTAACTCTCTTATAATTACTCAAAAGGACAGTGTTGATGTGCTGATATGACCTATTTGTGAATTACTCTGAGTTCAATTCAATTTTATTTATATAGCGCCAGTTCATGAAACTTGACTTTCCAAAGTCAAATTCAATCAGCTTATACATATTGGGTCAGATTATACAGATTGGTAAAAAAAAAATTCCTATCGAAGGGAACCCAGTTGATTGCATCAAGTCTCTCCAAGCAGCATTAACTCTTCCTAGAAGAGCGTAGAGCCACAGTGGACAGTCGTCTGCATTGTTGATGGCTTTGCAGAAATCCCTCATACTGAGCAGGAAGTATGAGGGAAAACCTCCAGCAGAACCAGGCTCAGTGTGAACGGTCATCTGCCTCGACCAACTGGGGGTTAGAGAAGACAGAGCAGAGACACAACCAGAGAAAGAAATAAGCACAGAAGCACACATTGGTCCAGGAATCTGTTTTAACTTGTCTGTAATCATTTTGGCCTGATAAAAATTTAGCAACTCTCTATCTGCATCCACCACCTGTGCTGGTGGACCAAATCCTTCCAAAATATCAGTTGGGCAGTACACAAAATCAGTCCACGGTCCCTGGGCCGTACTTTGGACAACCCTGTCCTAAAATCTTTAATGCTGTGGATTACTTAATGTTAACTAGACATTTTGCAAACTGTTTTTTTTTTTCTGAACAGCAGCTGAACAGGGTTTAAATTATCTCAGAAGTAGAACCCAGGTGATTGAGATGGCAGGTTAAATCTCAGACTTATTGCAATCAACAAGATTCATTTCTGGGTCCATAGTTATATTCTCTATACGATGCCTAAGTGCCTAAATATAATACATATAACTATACTTCTCCATTTGTTTGTTGAAGCCGTTGCATCTCTCATCAGAAATTGTGTCAGTTGGGACTTTAAACTTTACTGTGGCGATACACTGTATAGGAATGCAAACTATGTTTGCATAATATATAGTTTACATCATGTGGCACTGAGATCACGAAATTCCTTCTTTCTTTTCAACCCTTTTGATATAGAATGAAGATATTCACAATTGTCCTTGGACATTTTGAAAATGTTACATCTGAACTTGATATTCACTGATTAAGTTTACATAAAACTAATCAATGAAGCCGTACTTTGTACGGCTTCATTGATTAGTTATTGCTATGGTAATTTGATTAAACCAATTATGTCATTTGTAATCTAATGGTGCTGAAACGTGAAACTCCTTCTGCATCAAAACTTTCTTTGCTCCCTTCTGTAAAGGAGATGAATCAGTTAATCTATAAATCATAGATCGATCTTCATCTTGTCCATCCCTTTTGGGTTTTTTGCCAGTAACATCGTCTCATGTCAACTACATGATCTTTGGGGAAAAACGGACAAAAATAACCTTATGTGATAAATAACTGAATATAATTATCAAAAGTCAATCCAAACAGAATATATTTGAATTGTCTCTGGTGTAATTCGCATGTACCAAACATGAAAAGCCTTTCTGTCACTTTACGCTACGTCTACGGTTACACATGTGTGTGTAAATTCACAACACACGAAGGATATAAAAATGGAGCTCAAGTCTTCTTGCATACAACTTTCAGACTCGGGGTGTATGTTAATAACATGAGATAAAATCAAATAGTTGGAATAGGATTTGAGCCTCCTTGTGAGGAGGAGCTTTGAATGTTGCTGTCAAAAAAAAAATTAATTAGCTCTCCTGTTCATGCTTCATTTACTGCCCCTTCTGCAAGGAAACCGGAACAGGTTCGTGGGATCAGGTGGGAATGTATTGGCAGCGGATGAGTTTAGAATTATAAGTTGTTGTGTACTGTACCTTAGAGAAAAGAGTTTGTTTTCGGAGCAGACGAACAAACCACATTAGACAGGCGCTAACCTCTGAGCGGAGTCTGTCTGTGTTCATCGGCTGCTTGTGTTTCGCCTGAGTGAGCATTGGTGGTTGTACCTGTCTGTGGATATTTACAGAGGTAACTCATGAGCAGCATTGTCAAGCCCTCATATTGTTTGTTTTCCAAAGCAGGCATGTCTTGATAACTTGTAATTGCCTCCTCAACTTGATAGCTAATTGTGCAACTGCCACCAAGTGTTTGCAATAAACGGTAATGAGACTTTCGAATTGCTTCGGAGGAATTTTGGCCCACTCTTCATTGCAGAATTGTTCTCATTCAACCATATTAAATAGATTTCCAGTACAAAAAGCCTGTTCAATGTCATGTCACAGCAGCTGATCAAATGTTGCCTGAACTTTGACTAGTCCACTCCAGAACCCTTCATTGTGTTTTTTGACTTAGGTGAACTTGTTGGTATGCTGTGGATGTTTGTCTAGAATCATAATCAACGTATGCAAATCCAAAGGGATGCAATTTTTGCCCGGTCTCTTTCTTGCTGTTGAAATAAGAATCGAATCAAATCAGTTTATTTATTTAGCGCCAATTCACAACACATATCATCTCAAGGCACTTTATAGATGTCATGATTTAGGTCTTTGTTTGTTTGTTTTGGACTTTTTCTAGTTTCAGCCTGTCGTCTCTCAGCCACTATCCAATCAGCTCAGTCTCCTCAGTCAATTAGCCCAGATCGGCTCCACCTGCTGCCAGTAATTACTGCTCCCCTGTTCCCCCGTCCATATATACCCGCCTCAGCCAACTCATCGCTGCCAGAACGTCTCGTCTTGGCTTTTGTGATGTGCCCTGCCTCTATCAGGCCCTGTGTGCTCTGCCAGCTGGATTGTTCCAATGAAAGTTGTCTGCGTGCTGCACAGGGCGGCCTGTTTCCCGGTGAGTTTCAGCCACTCGCTTTGCCCGTTCTGGTGGTTCCTCGGTCCACATCGCCTGTTCCTGTCAGCTCCTGCCTTCTTCACTGGTCTGGCCTGTCACTACCTGCATCTGGTCAAGTCTGGTTGAGCCTGCCACTATTCATCCCTTTTTAATAAACCTTTTAAAACGTAACTCTGTGTTTGGCTAAATGGCGGGTTCACCAGCGTTATCCATTACAACAGAGTCAATTCAATCAAATTGGTCTAAAGTTTTCTATCTAAGGAAACCCAGCATCGAGTCCTTGACGCCTGAATTGTGTCATAGACTTTGCAGCAAACCCTCATACCGAGCATGTAGAGGCACCACAACTAATAAACCACAGTCCAGCAGTTGTTTTTTTTGTTTTTTTGTTCCAGATGATTTATTTTATTTATTTATTTATTTATTTATTCATCATTTAAGAGCTGTTTTGGTAGGTAGAGCACAATGTTCACCGTTGTTGCATGTTTTGTTCAGTTATGGATTAACATTATCACTGTATTTCACTACAGTCTTACAGCCTCGGAAATGACTTTGTAACCCTCTCCACAATAAATAAGCTTCAATTACTTTTCCTTATTTGTTCTTGGATTTTATTAGATCAGGGTGTGATGTTTCTTTTGTAGATATTTCGTTGTACTCTCCGTTATCAGATGGGTTCTATTTAATTGATTTCTTGGTTGTCCATGTCTGACACTAGTCAGACCTTAGTGTGATAAGAAAACCTTTATCAAAAAAAATATTAATTAATCATAGTTAATTAATGATTTAACAAAGTAGAAAATTATAGTTCTACACTAGGTCAGGTTGTTTTGAATAGCTTTGTTTGCTCAATAAATTAAAACATTGTAAAAACATATTTTCAGTATTTTTGTGATATGAAAAAATGAATGTTCCACAAAATATACTTCATGTTTTGTATCATTAGACTCATGCAAAATGTGGTTTTAGATCCTCTGCCATGCAAACACAGAGAAACAAACAAGTTTTTAATTTTTAGTTTTGTGTATTTCACAAGAAATCTAGCTGCTGTTTCCATTACTTCCATGATTTTTGCGCAATGTCTAATATGTAAGAACTAGTATGGATATGCAAATAACAAATATTGCTAAATAGAGCTAAGACCCGCTCTGAGGTGAGTTGTAAACACTGATCTTAGACATCAAAATGTAGATTTGAGACGGCATTTTCTCTAAATTTAGTCAGCTGAAAAAGGGGCGGCATTGAACCCAATCTGCCTGGACACCGCTAAAGAAATGCAAAGAAACTAGGCCTAAAAGAACCTCCAGGTTGAAAAGAGTCACCAAAACCTAAAATCTTTTGTCCATCTAGTCAGTTGTTTATCAGGGAGTGGACACAAACCAAACTGTCAAGTTGCTCAACAAAATTCAATCAATATCATTGTTGTCACTAAAGAAAAACTGATTAACTTTAAATTATTTTTGACAGCTTAACAATATGCTTCGGCTAAGTTAAGTTGTTGTTTGTGTCTTTGGATTGCTCTGTCCTTCAACCCATCTGTTTCAAGAAAAAGGTGAGCAAAGTTTGTTTTTAAAAAAAAAAATAAACGTTCACAGCTGCATGATAGTCTAATAAACTCTGCTGAATGAGCATATTTCTTGTTAATAGAAAATAGCTCATCATTATCTAAATGAAAAATTTATTGTTGGTGGTTCTTGCAGGAATGTGTCCGGGTCAAGCTGCTGCCCCACCCACAAAAAAAAAAAAACAAACATATTACCACGAGTCATAATAAAGCCCATTCAGCGAAATAAATATGAAAAACGGGGCCTTTCAGCTCAGCTCTCCCTTCACAACGGATCGTGCAACGTTTGCGTTACTGCAGCAGCCGCACCAATCCGCCTGTGGATAGTCGTGAACAAGACCCCGAGATGCTTAAACTGAGGCAGGAACTTGCCCCAACCTGGAGAGGGCGTAGAAAAATCATTGGGGAGAAAAAAGTAAAAAACTTTAATATTTCCCATTATAGCCCCACAGAGGGTAAACTTGTCTGCGCTTTTAACCCATCCCTTAGGAAGCAGTGTACTGCCAACTGAGTTCTACACGGGGAGCAATCTGGCCAGAGGGACAGACTGAGTTTTAAACTGCTGACCTTTGGGGCCTCTCCAAGACGCTAATGCCCTGCTCCCTAACCACAAGGCCATCAATCCCACCATTTATCACTAAGATAGAGACAAACTGATGTGTGTTAGATATAAAACGTGCCATGGCTCATGGTCATATCTGCAAGAGCCAATAAAAAAAAAAGATAAAAAGTGCGAAATTTACGGCAACTGGAGAGATGACAAGTGCCGATCGTACTCATCTCAAGGATTTAGTCACTTTCACTTGCAATACTCTTAGGAAAAGCAAACCATTCCATTGTTGCCAATATTGTGTGGTACTGTTGATATCTACAGCCTCCATTTTATAATACATCCAGTATCTAAATAACACCGTAGTTTTGAGCCAGTTTTGTGTTCACTATGGCTGCCGCAAGTCAGTTCCAGCGTTCAACCAATCAGTCAACCTCTTTCAGCGTAAATTCATTACATTATCAGTTCAAGTCTACGTCTTTCTTTTCTTCTGCAGTGACCTTGGCTACAGCGACACATCCGTCCCTGGGTATCAATGGAGCGCATTGCAAAAATCTATTAAAGGGTTCACAAATAGATTTTCACTACAGAATGACACTAAACCAGAGTCAGCTGAAATTCTGCTGTAGTTGTTGATGCGCTTGAGCGATTCTTTGCCATTTTGTGCAGGGCCAGCTGAGCAGCGCTGGCTGCAGGTTGTCAGCAGAGCACAGTTTAGTACTTTCCGATGGGAACAAGGCAGAACATGCTTTACTTGAATGTCTGTATGAATTTTTTAAACAAAATCCCAGCAGAAGAGTGCTTGCATATGTAGGTTTTTCATATATCTATACATTTTTTTTTTGTGAAAGTCGGTTCTGTCAGATTTAGGTCTATAGGGAAGAGAATGAGCAAAGAAAATGCTCCCTCTCTGCACAACGCATAACGCATTCACTGATTTAAGTCATATTTCTTCCTTCTCCTCTTTTTATGTTTCTTTTTTATGAGCGTCCTCAGTAAAACTACACAGGCTGTCATATTTAATTAATGTAAAGTTTAAGCAGGTCACTTAGGTGAAATGCTAGAAAGTATGTACCACAACAACTTATGGACTTATTAGTTAATTTTATACAGACTCAAATTAATCAAGAGGAAGAAAAAAACCCAAGGAGGGTTTATTTAGAAAAATATTTAAAGGTGTATTCAACCTTGCACATTAAAACTTCATACAAGCAGCATGGTGTTTGTGCATTCCATGCATGGCATTCTTAATAAGATTTTATTTTTTATTACAGTATTTTCTTTTTAGTTATCAGCAGCGGTTTCATGCCTTTTTAAATTTAGGAATGTACCGTTTCTGCTCCACAGTGATTATCAGACATTGGTAGCGTCAAGGTGAAAGAAAATGCGTCGTTTCACCATTCAGAGTGGTTTCTGTTGTCTAAAATGATTTACATTTGACCTGAAAATACTTAAAATCAGACAGTCGAGTCCATGTTGTCCTTATTGCCTCAAACAAACATGAAGCTACAATAAGAAGAGCAGAAGTTTCTGTGGTTCCTAGAACAGTTCTGTCAACCTCTGGTGATGAAATGCTGGTGTCCATGTTCCATCAAGGCATATTTAAGTGCTTAACTAACAGGGTCCGCGTCAGCAGGTTAGAATAAATCGGATAACTACGGATGTGACAGAAAAAAAAAACGACTTCAATATTTGGAGCACTGTGTCACTACCTGATCGGACTCCTGAACTGTCTACAAGACTGCCTGAGTGTAATGTCTAAACTAGAAGTGCATTCATGTAAGGCAGCCCACGCCTAGAGTACACGCTAGCAACAATAAACCAATTAAGTTAATTTAATATAAAATGTTATTTTGGTCCTATGATAGAAACAGGGCAGTGTAGTCCAAGTCCTCTGTCCTCCTGACAGAGACGGATGGCTCTGCCTCTCAGGAGAGAGCTGTGTACGCAGAGGGACACACTGTAAAAAGGGAACTAAAAGTTAGTAGAATTTTGTTGAAATAAATAATTTTTTTGCTTGATTTGAGCGGCTAAATAATATGATTTGCCAAAGGAATGAGTATTTCTACCCCTAAAATAAGATAATTAGATATCTGCACTTGAAACAAGATGATAGAGATGAATTGTGCAAAAATCTTCTTCACTTGGGAAGAATATTTAATGCGCCTTACAATCCCGTACGTCTTATGTGGGGACAAATACACACACAGACATGTTAATTCACAGTGCGCCTTAGTATCCAGTGTGCCTTACGGTCCAAAAAATACGGTAATTTATCTGAAAACCTTGGTGGTCCAGGTACTGGACCACCACGTTGTTCTGATGAACCACCTCAGTCGTTTTATTTATGTGGGTCATGCATATGTCCAGTTCCCAGAGTGGAGACACTGCTGCATTTCACAAACTCTCTGGAGCTCAGTGACAGCCTAAAGGGTAGAACCACGAACCCTCAGGCAATACCCCAGAATGCAAAAAGCAAATGTAATCAATTGGTGTGTAAAAATTAAAAAAAGCATCTTTCAAGTGAGTCACCTGCTCACACCGATCTAAGCAAAAAGGAATGAGTTGCATCCTGAATTTGTGGTTTGTTGGATTTGCTTCAAGGCAGGGAGATCCCAAATGATTCTCATTATCCAGCCCAGTTTCTTAGGAACCTCTGCCTGAACTGATTCTGCTCAACTAATGTAGGACATTTTTAGGAGTGCTTTGAGGCTACTTCTCCTCCCAAATTATCATGCAAGCAGCATTTTGGCTCAACATTTTTAGATGCATCTTGATAGTGTAGACTCTACCTGAGGTTAAAGACTGGTAAAGACCAGACAACGTTTACGTCTATAATCATAAAAAGGGAATTGAAAGATGGTGTCCTATAGAAAGCAAGGTAAGTCAATGAATGCCATCACATACGCCTGTTGAACTGTACTTCAGAAATAATTTTTCAGTATATTATCACTGTTGTATTCAAAACCATTTCAGAATCACATCATAGTGTAGTTAAAATCTGGACCTTTTGAGATGATTTAAACAAAATGAACATTTTAATCTTCACAGTAAGGAGACTTCTAAACGCATCACATTCACTTATCAGCTCTAGTGCTCTTTGACTTTCGTCTTTTGAAATTACTTTTTTCTTTTTGAAGCTTTGTATCTCCTTTCCCTCCCCTGTCTGAGAAATACACTTTTTTCCAAGGTGTCACAAGGTCTGTGTGCTCACAAGTGAAGCGATTAAGAAATTAGCATGCTGGAGCATGTTGGTTCAACTCTAGGGTAATGAATAATAGAGAAAACCATCAACATTCTTTAAGCTTAACAGTATGAACCCCCAACCTTTCATTCCTTTAGCTGAACCAGGGGATTTTTTTATTTTAAAACAAAAGATGGGAATATGCTGTGTGAGCACCTCTTGAAGGTCAGCTCTGGCACAACCTGACCACAGGCTAAATTCAGCAAATTACCCCAGAATATCAGCACTTTATAGATCACAAAGAGCTGACGATATCAGGAAACACAAAGCAGAGATAAAACTGATGTGAACCAACGTTTGCACATACTGTAATGGGCAGGAAAATGGTGCATTGCTGCAGAAAATTGATGTCATGGTAGCAAATCTACAGCACTTTCCAGGTGCAGAGGAATATCACTCTTCAGGGAGAGGCTGTGGGCTGTTCTGAGTTAATGCTCCGCTGTTAACCCGAGTATGTGCAGGCTAGTTCATTTCAGTTTTCAATTCAGTCTGTTCATATAGCGCCAATTCCCACAACAAATTCAATTCAAATATCATCCAGACAGATTGGTTTAAGCATTTTCTGTATGAGGAAATCCAGCTGAGTCACTTGATATGTTTCCATTCAATTGTCATGCAAAGTTCGGGCAAACTTTTGCACATTAACTCTGTTTCGGAAAAGCCAAAACCAGCTCAAGCGAGTGTAAAAACTATTTTTATTCCCGAAGTTGTGAAAGTTCACATTTTGCCTGTTTCCATCAACGTTTTCCAATACAATACTTCAAATTGTGCATTAAAAAACATTGTTTGAAAGACTGCTACTAACTGAATTCACTCCTCCTGGATGACCATGTATCAACAGTGAACAGTTGCTACCATTGTGTCGTTAACTTTGCAGCAATCCCTCCAAACGAGCATGCATGTAGCAACAGTAGAGAGGAAAACTCTCCCTTTTAACAGGAAGAAACCTCCAGCAGAACTAGACTCGGTGTGAACGGTCATTTGCCACGTTTGATTGGGGGTTTAAGGAGACAGAACATACACACAAAAAGAACAGAAAAGCACTGACCCAGGAGTACCTTCTATGTGCGAGAAAACCAAAGGTTAATGGCAATACTAGCTCAGCCAATAGCTATGTCTACTAGATAAACATAGTTAAGCACTGAAAGACAGAAGCAAGCGTATCCTCCATAGAAGGAGAACATGAAGTTGTCGGCAGCCGTAGCTTAGCCGATGATTGTTGGTTCCACAGGATAGGAGCCTGTTAACTAAAAGATTTTCCTGCTGTTTTAGTTTTGGACACTATGATCCACCAGTATACAAGTAGTCTGAGGCTAATGAGTATGTCTATAGTAGTGTTTGAGGAGTTTCACTGCTTTGCCAATTCTGATGGCTGTCAATCAGCGAAATTTCTGTGAACTTAGTTACCAGATAATTGTCTTATGGTTTGAAGAGTAAGTACCCAAATGCAGAGCGAGGAAATAAAAAGTGGATATTTATTCGAAGAAACCTACAGCGTGGATCACAGGCAGGAACGCAAACCGGAGCATAAATGGGCAGGGAGTAACCAGAGGTAGCAAACCGGACAAACCAGTGACAAAACATAAAAAAAAAATCTGCTTAAATACCAGAAGCAGAGGGAAAGAGAAAGTATGATAAACACATGGACTAGAAAAGCCAAGGAGGAAACACAGGAAGAAAGATAAAACAGAACTAACAATCAAACTAAAACACAAAATGAAGCTAAGCAAATATTAAAGGTTAAGCCACTAGTTAAATAATTAAAGAAGACATCATCCAACAATAAAATAAAAAAAAAAACCATCCAATGATCATGACAAATACAAGCATTTGCCTCGCTTAACATAAAATGTCTCATTGGAAATGTTGAGCCAATACTTTTCTCCCGTCCTGGAGGACCTAGCTTTGCTGCAGTGATACATCTATGTAAACAGGAGCAAGTGGATATTCAGTTTCAGCAATACTACTTTAGTCTTTCCTCTTTATCAGCCATCCTGGATAACAACATTGTTGTTACCACCTTTGTTTATAAAAAGTAGACTATTTTTGCAGTTACAAAGTTAAAATGGTGCTAATTAGCTACCTCGAGAAGATGCTGTAACTTTCCCTTCATGTGCTAATGACCACACCAGCTTAATTTAGCGAGGAGGAGAAAAAAAAAGTCAACTTAATTTTACAGTGCCCTGTTTTTTATTTAATGTGATTGTAATCTGATTGCTTTGGACCAATATGACAGACTCCTGTTCAAACTAAAATAACTATAACCAAAATCCTATTTGTGGATTTCTTTTTTAGTATATAACCATATTCACTGGGGCCTAATTATGCCATAAAATGAGAGAGAAAAATAAGGCCTTGGTAAGGTGGAAATCACCTCAAACCCCTGAGTTCAAACCTTGATAAACAGAATTTTGGGGATTGAGCCGGTTAATGGTGAATAATTCAGCCCATTTTAAATGTTTGCAGCTAGATTTAGTTTGGCAATAGTCGCTGGGACAATGAAAATTAGTCTCAGAAATCTGTGAAACTGCAGCAGTTTCTTAGTAGTTACTCCATTGATTAAATCAAAAATAATGAAATCAATCAACTAATTCAATCTAAAGATTTCTCCGCATGATGGAGGGCAAGGCTGTATAAGAAACCACAGACCTCAACAGAACATGCAATTAGATTAAATCCCTCTGAAATACAATTTGTCTGCTGTTAATGAAAATGAATGCAACCTACCTCCACTCACTGTTTCAAAGGGGAAGTGAAGATGCAGAGTAGTGGTGTTAGTTCAGTATCCGCTATATGGCATATTGTTTAATTTCAGTGGTTTTGGTATTGTAAGTAAGTTCGTTCTAACCTTTATTTTCTGTCTGATCTAGACCTGACCATGCAGCTGATGGTGCATTTGAAAACACAACAAGTGTTTGACCCTCCTGCTTGCAGCACTAAGTGCAAAAATGTATCAGTCCTTTACATGAGCTAAATTTAGCATGTTAATCTGTGAGTCTTACTGAAATATTCTGATTTGTGAAATCCCAAACAGTAAAGAACGTATTCAGCATGCACATAGGGCATTAAGGGTGGAGGTATGACATCGCAGTTTATCAAAACGCTGTTTATTGGTTAAAAAAAGGTAGCTTTTCATTGTTGTTGTTTTTTTAAATGAACCCTTCAAGGTTTTTAACAAGGTATTTATTTCCAGAAATAAAGCTAAAAATATATTTTTTTGCATTGAATCTGAATCCTGAAAAAAAAAAATAAGATTATTTTTAAGCCTAACTTTCCCTGAAACTCAGTGAACATATGCAACCATTATACTGGGAAATATACACTTACAAGCTACACTGGAAAACCAATGAACACAAAAAAAGCAAAAAGCCAATCATATAGCAGCAACCTAAAGCGTTTAGGTTTGTAAGACGATTTGCTGAAGCATCAGAATGGGGAAGACGGGGGATTTAGGTGACTTTGAATGGATGGATGTCTGTGCCAGAGGAGCTTGTCTGAGCGTTTCAGAGACTGCTGATCTACTGGGATTTTCACACTTACCTCCTTGGGTGTTTTCTAGAGATTTGTCCGAAAATGGAACATAGTTCACAACACCAGTGAGTGGCAGAGAATGTGGTATTGGTGTCAAAGCTCAGTGGAGAATAAGTAGATTAGTTTGAGGAAAATGGAAAGCAGCAGCAGAAATCACCATTTGTTTTAACAAAGGTACGGAGGTCACCATTTCTGAATGCAATACTTGTCAAAGCTTGAAGCAGATGGACTGCAGCAGCAGCAGACAACATTATGCACCTCTCCTGTCGGCTAAGAATAAAAAAGTGAGGCAAGAATTCACACAGGCAATAATACTGCATGGCTCTCAATGTACGCTGCCATATTCTATGGTAGAGTCAACATTTTCAATAAGAGGCACACTTTGAATTGAATTGTATTGCCATTATTACACCCTCCCACAGACATGTAAACCAGACATAGAGGAGCAGAGGACAGACTGGATGATGGCTGTGCAGAAGTGGTTCAGCAGCTCCTTTAGGAAGATTGAGCTTCCTGAGTTGGCGCAGGAAGTACATCTTTTCCTGGACCGTCTTGATGATGGTGATTGTCACTGAGCATGTCTATCCCTTTAAGACCACAGTGTATCCATCTTCAGCTGGTTAAGTCCCGCAGGATAATGTGGTATCTTTCAAAGCTTAAATCATCTCAGACTGGTTTCCTGATCTCCATGTTATTAAAATAGCCTCCACGGTCACCAGGTCTCCAGATTTGGGATATCATGGATGCTCTGCCAACAGACCTGCAGAAGCTGATTGGTGGCTGGTTTAAAACACACTCACTGGTCAATTTAACACAGTCTTAAGCCCTTCCTGAGTACATAATCTTCTCACCTACCTGACTTTGTCACTCATCTTCTCAGACTGACTTACTTTATTTTACCTTCCCTTCACTCTGTCATTTAAACCTCATTTTATTCGTCTAGTTCGTAACTGTTTCCTGTTAGCTTGTTTTGAATGTGGCATGTCCTGCAGAAACCCGAAAGACACTCCTAAATGAAATCTATCATCATTGTCACTTTTACAATTTGGTAAAGTAAAATGTCAGTCAAGAAGGGTCCTGAAAGATGGGAAGAGCATGGTGATGTAGACATACTGTATGTCTCAACTCCGACATGTCTGCCAGCAAAGGCTGTAATGAAATTCATCCTATCAGATGAAATGCAGCCAAGTGTGTGTCTGAGTCACAGACTGACACACTTATCATAACGCTAATAACGCAGCTGCCAATCACAGGTAATGACGAGACAGGAAGAAGTCAGCCAGCAAACATCCTGCATCCCGACTGCCACCGATTCTGTTGATGTTCTGCTGAACTCTGATGGCGCCATGAGCGACAGTGAGTGATAGCATCAGAGCGCAGAGCAATACTAACATTTCTGACGCGTTCACGTTGGGTAGGACACGGCCACTTCTACTGTATTGTGTTCATTAAAGAGAGTTGGAGAGCTTTCTGCATCCTATAGCAAATTTTAAGTATGTCCTGAATTAGTTATAGATCCTGTCAACTTAGTGTGAATGAGTTTCACTCTTGACCATTTTTGTCCTCTTTGCTGCTTCATAGTTACATTAAAAACTTTAATTAAAAAAATATGTTACACTATCTGAGTTGACGTCACCTTTGGATAACAAAACTTTTAGAGAAATGTTGACTTATCTTGGTAACAATATTCAAGGCAATGATTTTATCTCTTCACCCCTCTATGGTTAATTAGAGCATAGCAAATTGTATTTGGTGCATTTCATGACACAAGATTCACTGTGAATACTGATGAGAGAAAACAGGAGGTGCTCTGTCTTCCCTGTCAAAAACAAGGTCTGGGTATCTTAATTTCAAGTGGAACTGGCACATCAGCAAATAAGATTAACTATTATTTATATTTTTGTATTCAGTTTCAATGTTGTATTTTTATTGCTTTTTTTGGACACACATTGGCTTTTTGCTTTATCAAATATATTAAGGTATGAGGATGGAGACTGTGAGTAATTGTGAGGATTATTTTCCCTATACAAGTAAAATTTGACATTTGGACTCAGGTGACTGCTGAGTTTACAGTAAATACATGTCCAACACTGACATTGACAAAAAAGCCACACCAGATGTTAGCAACACCCCAAGAAATCCACAGATACAACGGACAACAAACGAATTAGTCGATAATTTTACTTATGTGTAAAGAAGACGAATATTACAAGGAATAGGTATTGAACGCATGAAGAAAATTATGTACAAAAAGGCACAGCAAGCCAAGAAAAGAACCAGCAGGAATCCGTCAGTATTTAGAAATATTCCCTCTGCTGTTGCTGAAGGAAATTAACATCAGGTGGTTTAATATTAACTGATGGGCAATAAAAGGGTTTCCTATTACTACATTACCACAGTGAAGTAGAACTGGTAAAAGCAAACAGACCTTCACAAAAATGTCTTAATGTTGTAAACATACTGACAGCCATGGTTACAGCTACATTTCTAAACCTCTGAATGTTCCATTGAGTGCCATTGAAGCCGCAATCATGAAGTGGAAAGAAAACAATTTTCTCATAAAACGGACATGACCAGGTTCCTCATCACAATATTTCTGACAGCAGAATAAAATAATCATCAAAAGAGTTGTTCAAAAACCAAGGAGAATTCAAAGAAAGCTTCAGAAAGACCTCCAAATGGCAGGTGCAGTTTATTTCATGTACTACAAAGAATATTTTGAGTTAAGAAGAACATGTATGTAAACCATTTTAATATGCAATAATCATTATTGGGTGCAGGCTGGATCCGACCGCTGGATTTGTTGATGACGAGCCTGTGCCCCGAGCAGAGCTAAACCTTCATTTTAGAACCCAATTCTTCTCACTGATGCGTACTTCCCTGTGGTAACGACACCAATCACTGAACGAAAAAGGAACTGAACTTGAAAACACATTTTGACTTAACTGACAACTGAAAAGGACAAACTGAAATATTGAGCTCAATGGGGCTGGGGTTTTTGATTTTGACATGCTGGCTTGTTATTATTATTGTTGATGTTCTTTTTAAACTGTATTTTATTTATTTCTGCAAAATAATGACTATTTTTTATAATTTCCTTCCTCCAGCTACACCATTTTGCTCTCACATTGTTACCTTATGTAATCCTGCTGAACCTAGTGACAGGTCTATAACTTTTGATTTATCCTAAATTACTCGCTGAGTCAGGGGTTACAACTTGATGGTTCTATAGTCTCTCCCTCACCTCAGGATAAGACTCTTTTTTTCATCCTCGATAGCACTAAATCCTTTACCTCGCCCATCAATAACAACACCCATTCTACCTATTTTCATTTACGTAATATTAATCGCCTCCTTCCCTCCCTTTCCCCTCACTGTGCATCAGTTCTTGTCCATAGCCTTGTCAGCTTCCACATTGATTACTGTAACTCTCTTCTCTTTGGCCTTCCTCAAAAATTCCTCCATAAGCTATAAGTTGTCCAGAATTCGGCTGCTCGCATTATTAGCAAAACCTCCTCATTTCACACATCGCCCCAGTCCTACAGCAGTCCTTCCCACACCCCTCTGACACAAACTATTTACAAAACATCAAAATATGAAAAAAAAATGTCTTCAATGACTTTAATGAGCTTGTATCTGTTCTATGTATTGATTATGACTCTTTAATAATTGTGGGAGATTTCAACATCCATGTTGACAAGCCAAAAGACGGAGACGCAAAAAAAGCTATGTGGGGTATTTGGTTTGACTCAACATATAAAACAAGCAACGTACTATGGAGGACACACTCTGGAGTTAATTATCAACAAGGGTGTAAATATTTCCAAGGTCTCTGTAACTGATGTCGCCCTGTCGGATTATTTCTCTGTTATCTTTGAAAGTACAATCCCCGTTTGTGAGATGTGAAAGAAAACTTTGTCGTAGGGCTGAAAGTAAATGGCGTAAAACTCGACTTCACATTTATTATGAAATCTACAAAGAGGGTCTGCAAAGCTATTACCCATCACTAAAACATGCAAGAGAAATGTTCTTTGCAGAAATCATAAACCAAAACATCAACAATGCTCGCCCTTTATTCACCAGACTTGAAAGACTCATAAAACCTTCTGTTATTGTACCACTAGAGCTCCGCTCTACCAGGGCCTGCTATGAATGGGCCAACTTCTTTGCATATCCACACTAAATCCAGTACCAATGTTATGCTCAACATAAATACCAAGAGAATGACTACATTTCAACTACTCAGTTATAAAAGCTTAGAAGAAATTATAAATCAGTTAAGCTCCTCCTCTTGCTGTCTTGTTATCCTACCCACAAACTTCCTTAAGAACGTTCTGCCTGTCATTGCACCTGATCTGATTCAAATAGTAAATTCCTCATCAGATGTTTTCCCCCAGACTTTAAAAACAGCTGTTATAAAACCCCTGTTAAAGCAATCTGCACAAATCACATCTGCAGAATAACAGGCCTATCCCCAGCCTGCCATGTATCAGTGAAATTACTGGAAAAGCTGTTTCTCAACTGTTAAATAGCTCCCTTACAAAGACCAACCTCTTTGATGTTTTTCTGTCCGGTTTCCGTGCTCACCATAGTACAGATACTGCCCTCATCAAAGTGTTCAGTGACATCCACTTAAATACTGACTGTGGAAGAACCACAGTGCTGGTTTTGTTGGACCTGAGCGCAGCATTTGACACTGTTGACCATGATATATTATTAAACCGATTAGGGAGCTGGGTCGGACTCTCTGGCAGAGGACTCAATTGGTTCAAATCCTACCTATAGAACAGGGACTTCTTTGTGGATATAGATAACTTCTCATCAGAGCGGACAAAAGTCACATGTGGGGTTCCCCAAGGTTCAATCCTGGGACCCCTTCTATTCAGTATCTTTATGCTCCCACTAGCTGAGGTCATAACAAGAAACATTATTGGTTACCATAACTACGCAGATGATACACAGCTCTACATTACAATGTCACCAGGTGACTCTTAGCCCATCCATGCACTGAACGGATACTTAGAGCAAATCAATTCATGGATGTGCCAAACCTTTCTTCAGCTGAACAGAAACAAAACTGAAGTTATTATCTTTGGACCTAAAGAGGAACTAACTAGGGTCAGCACACAGCCTTAGTTATTACAGCTACAAACTAGTGAACAGACCTGAAATCTGGATGTAGTGATAGACTCAGACCTGAACCTTCAAGGACACATAAAGACCCTCACAAAGTCAGACTTCTAGCATCTGAAGAACATTTCCAGGATTAAAGAACTGATGTCCCAACGAGATCTAAATAAATTCATCGATGTGTTAATCTTTAGTCGCATTGATTACTGCAAAGGTGTCTTCACAGGTCTGCCCAGAAAAATCAACCAGACAGCTACAGCTGATGTAGAACGCTGCTGCCCGCATCCTCACTAAAACCAGGAAGATAGAGAACTTCACCCTAGTTTTAAAGTCCTTCCACTGGCTCCCTGTAGCTCAGAGAATAGGCTTTAAAATACTTCTGTTAGTCTATAAATCACTGTATGGCTTAGCATCAAAATACATTAAAGACCACTCAGATCTTCTGGTTCTGGTCTACTCTGCATACCCAGAACCAGAGCTAAACATGGAGAAGCAGCATTTGGTTCCTATGCTCCACAAACCTGGAACAAAAACTTCCAGAAAACTGCAAATCAGCCGAAACACTGAGTTCCTTTTAAATCATGACTGACAACCTGCCTGTTTAGAGCTGCTTTCAGCCATAATAACAGGAACACTGACCAACATATTTGATGTGCATTGATGTTTTCAACTGATACAATTTAATGTCACAACCAGTGACCGTTTCGATGTGTTTATGATGTTTTTATGTTTTCACGATGTAAAGCATTTTGAACCGCCTTGCTGTTGAAATGTGCTATACCAATAATCTTGACTTTACTCTTCTGTTCACTTCACTTTTCCTCCTTTCCTCCTCAGCACCATGGAATTCTCTCCCTCCAAACTTCTGCAATACCGATAAGTTTTGGACAAGTCTGTGAAATACGAGAGGAACAGTGTTTGATTAGATAACGCCAAAGCTGAACTTTTTTATGGCTTTGTACACCTAATATCTTTGGAGGAAGAATGGATCTGCACATCACACTAAAAACGCCATGGTAAAGGTTAAGAATGCAGGTGGTAACGTCATGCTGTCTTAGAAAATATAATACTGAGCAACTTCATGACTCTGAAGAAAGGATCAATGGAGAAATTGACCAGGATATTCATTTTAAGGATCTGAAGTTTAAATAAATGTAGACAAGCAAGACAATGGTCCCAAACACAGCCAAGGAAACTCTTTATTGCTTTCAAAGAAAATAAAACTGTTGAAATCTCTCAGGTAACGTCTTGTCTGGTATCCAAAGAGAAATCTATAGAATTAACTCAAGATCAAAGTGCCTAGAAAGAGCCCTCAGAACCTCCAGTATTTTAAGAGAGATTGGGCGAAAGAGTCAAAATCTCACCTAGGCAATACATGTGACACGTTTCACTACACAAAAGAAGTCTTAAAAGTTGTGATTTCCAAAAAGGCTTTTTCCACAAGTGCTTCTGCTGTGTACGTGTGTTTAATATATATTCCCTGTGTCACTCCATTTTTTTTAAACCATGACTTAATTTGTGGACTAATTTGGTCTGATTTTATTTTAATCTGTGGATTACCTGGGTTGTTGCCAACATCTGGTGTGAAATTCAAGTCAACAGTCCCTCTGGAAATATTTAAACTGAGAAAACTGTTGATGCGATCCATACTTATTTTACCTGCTGAATGTTTTTTGCTTAGTATAATGAAAACAGCATTTTTAGCAGGAACAGATGTTTTAATTTTTATGGACAGATGTTGCTTTGGTCTTTAGGCATAAATTTTAACAGTTACAGTATCAGCGGGGCATGTTGAAACAAGCACAAATAATTCGGAGCTGTTGCAAGGCAAAAATGCCTCATTGAAGTGTAATCATGTATATTATTTCATTTTGTGAATTCTATGTCTTTAAATTTAGTCTTCTCATGGGTTTCAACGTTTAAGGCCTTTACAAACCCATGTCCTCAACATCATCTCTGTTATTGAATGCAAGCCCCATGGACCACAATATGTGTTCGTTTTGACTTTTGTTTTTGTGTGATTTAAATCACAGCCTTCACTTGCAGTTGTCACGGCAGTGCCAAAGGGAGTGATAATTCATTTGTGTATTTTTTTTTATTTATTTTTTATTCTGAATTTTAGACCAAAGTACAGAAGAAGCAGCTTATGCAGCACAGTCTGGCTGAACAGATGGGAGATATGAATCAAGCTTTAGCATCTTTCAGCTCTAACAATGAAGTGAATATAAAAACCCTCACATCCTGAAGGGACCTCTTTTTTTGGTCCCTTAATGGCGACTGGTAGAGAAGGTCAGCCATTGCACTGCTGTCTGGGCCACTGGGAACTGAATGCTGTCAAAAATGTACAGTTTATTTCTCTGCCCTTCACTTTATTGAGGTCAAGATATCCCAACATTCTCACTTTGCTTTGACCATGTCTTCTTCGGTGCGTCATGTTGGATTTTTCAGTGCCCGGGTCGCTGGTGCGATAAAAGCTTCCTGCTGCAACATTTTTTTCTCTGTGAAATAAAACGGATGTATTTAAACTGTCAGCTTGGTTTGGTCTGAATGCCCTTAAGAAGGACAGTTGGTTGACAAATATCTGTCGACAGCATATCCATTGTGAGAACTTTGATCTCCTCTGCACTGATCTCAAGGTAATGGTTGACGACGGTTGGGTATAGCGGAGTATATTGCATAAGATGCATTTACCTTTGGCAGAATGATTTTCAAAAGCAATTTTGTCACCTGCAAAAAGTGAGATCGGTCACAAATTGTTTCAAACTGCAGAATACTTCAGTTTTCAAACGTCTTGGCCATACACTGCAAAAAGGGAACTAAAAATAAGTACATTATTCTTGAAAATAATGTATTTTCCCTTGATTTGAGCAGGTAAATAAGATTCTTTGCCAATGGAATGAGTATTTCTACCCCTAAATTAAGATAATTAGATATGCTGCACTTGAAATAAGTCGATGGAGATGAATTGTTCCTGTTTTAAGTGCAAAAATCTTATTCCATTGGCAAATAGTCCTATTTACCTGCTCAAATCAAGGAAAAACACTTAAAATTTTAAGAAAAAAAATCTTATTTTTAGCTCTATTTTTGCAGTGTACCGTGCTGGTTAACGCACGTGAGTGACTATCACCAAAGTGAGGAATGGGGTAATCAGTCCAGGGTGTACGCCCTCTCTTGCCCGTTGACTACAGCAGACAGGCAATAGTAAATACCCCCTCACACGGATAAAGAAGGGACGGAAAATGGATGGATGGATGGTTATGTTGTTAATTTAAAATGTTTACACAGAGGAAGAAATGATGCCCTGTATTAACACTTGTTTCTGAGAATACTCACATGTCCTCCATCCACAGTGTTCCACTTCACTTCAGCCATAGACTAGTTGAGTTACTGACCGAATTTACAGATTTTTACTGAGCATAATTTTCAATAAACACCGTAGACATTTAACATAGTGTATAACTACAGTTACTGAGTCTCATTGGGAAGGATTTCCACTAAACTGATGACTGTTTTCTGTATCTAGGCATGAATAGCCTGTTTCCCTATTCAGACGCTGAAAGGAAGCTGCTAATCATAAAGGAAATGAAGACTGCTCACTGGCTGAGCATTAAGAACCGAAGCATAGATGCAATCTGCACATGCCCAATGCAATAAGTGTCAAAGGTAGAATACAAAGAAAAGATTAATATTAGAAACTACTGCAAAAAAACAAACCTATATCATCGGTTTAAAAGCAATTGTGAGCAGCTTAATAAATATGCCTTTTGGATTTTTTTAAACTTTGAATATTTTTGGAAATCACTTGTAGCCTGGAGATATTTAACATCTTGATCTCATCACACCATTGTTTGATCACAGTGAATCTTAATTGAGCTAATGGAAACAATAACCGCTTTTTAGATCAAATTTGGTGAAATCTTTCTTTATTTGCTTTTCGCATAGCCATTTTACCTTTTAATTCACCCAAATATAAAAAATTGTATTTGACCTCCTTCCCCCTGGCCTATTTAATTAAACCATCGACCCTGTAGTCTACACCTGTTTTTTTTTATATGAAGCATTTTGACTTGAAACAGCAGAACCCTAACAAGTGTATATGCGCACAAATTACTGTTAAGTGTTTTTATTTGATCAAATCACTGAGTTTATGCCAGCGGGAGAGAAGTTGGGTAGTTGTGATAACCAGTATGTGTTCAACTGAAATGACTCCACCTGCTTGTTCCCTCCCTCTGTCTCCCCATGCTTCCCCCGCTTGTCTTAATCTAAGGTTGCTCTAATGCAAAAAAAAAAAAAAAAACATTGGAAATGATTTGGATACGCCAGTTGAGGTCAGAGCATGCTAAACACGTAGGATTTTGATCTACAGATGGTGAAATGCAAATGGCTCTTTGGACATTCCACAATAACTTGATACAAGCACTTTGCATTGTCTTTGTACTGAAATGTGCTATATAAATGAATTTGCCTGTTCTTGCCTTGCATTGCCTAGAAAACAAAGTGCTTCTAAATAAAGATATAAAAACCAAATGCAGGACTTAGCTGTTTTTTTTTCTTTCATCATTGAATAATTTCATTGAATTTCAACAACAGAATGACACTAAAAGTACCTGGAAATCTTTTCAGATCTATTTATCTTTTCATTGGGTTATTTGTTCTTTCACACAATTGCCCACAAATATCAGCATCCCAAAGCAGAAATGTATTGATCTTCTATTTTCAATGGTTTTATGTTTTTTGCTTATTTTAAAATCCCCACAAAATTGAATTTTTTTTATTTTATTTTTTTTTGCCTTTTGTCAACCTCAAGGCCCAGATGGGGAGCCATATCGCTCACATCAAAAAGTGCCACTGAACTGCAGGAATTTCTCCTCAACATAATCTTTATAGGTAGGATTTTGTCTCACATTAAAGACTTTTAGAAGAGCAAAAGTCTAAAAACTGCATTGGGTAATACCTTGACTTTCTGCGGTGGGACATAGAGCCACCCCCCAAAAGGTTTCTTGTGAGTGTTGATCATACACGCCTTTCCCTTGAAATAACTTCCCAACAGTCCAACAGCACCAGATGGCACAAAACCTCTCACTAGAAAAGCTTGTTTTTTAACTCGACAACATCACAGATGTCCTACTGCCTGATTTTTTTTTTTTTTTTTTTTTATATAATTTTTTTTCTGCACATATGGCTGTTTTTTTTTTTTTAAAAACTGTCTAGTTCTGCCGTGTAACACAAACACATGACATGAGAAATGGAGCAAATGTCCTCAAATCCTGCCGTTAGTGGATAACTTTACTTAATTTACTGGTACAGGGTATCCGACCCTGCGTTTAAAGACTGGCAAAGCTCCCCGAGGACATACTTTTAATGCCCTTTCAAGTTTTATTAAGTCTGCTGTAATAGACTTGGCTTGACTTCTGCAGCAGATATGAGGTGAACAAAAGGGCAAACACGGTGTCTGTTTCACCATTACTCTGTGCTTTATAGCTTTCAATTGCGGTAATGTTCTGTGGTTAGTTTTGAGGCCTTTTTTTTTCATTGACTCCATAAAAATTTAGAAAAGCTTAACATTTTATTAAAAAAATTAAGTTTCAATTAATAACGTTTTGTTTGGAAGGAAAGATTGGACGCGTTATTGTTCTGCTGGGACTTGGCCGAGTGGACTCATTTCTCCTGCTGGTTAGTTCTCCAGAGGCCGGATGAGAGGCACATTAATTGTTGTCTGAGTGATTTCCGCTGAGGCTTTTGCTGGTACATAATGCAGAGCTAATTGATTGGAACTAGTCCCGACTGATTCAGGATACTGGAGCCAGATAACCAGATAAGTCACAACTGCACCGAGGGGTTCAACCTGAAGTGCTGACCAAAATATATTTTCCCAAACGCGTTTGCAGTGTCGCTGCAGCGCTGCCAACTATTACCTATTAAAGCCGGAAAATCTACTGGTGGAGTAGAACGAGGGAGCAGAGGTCAGCATCCATGGAGCAAATGACTCACTCCCTGGCTTATAATTTTGTCCCCTAAACCATCCTGTGATTAACCTTACCCAGATACTGTAAATCAACCTGTCAAACATCGCATAAAAAAAGAAGAGAACATTCACCCTCTGCAAAACTCATGTCTTGGCGAGCGCTGCATCATTTTCCCAGAGGACAGACCGGCATTGTGGCCAGTCGGGGACATTTGCACTCAATATTAATGTGTTTGCCAGATTGGAGAGCCTGTTTGCTCAGCTGTTTTTTTCTTCTTTCTCTTTTTTTTAGCTTTATTTTTCCCATGAAATTGGCAAATGTGTGAGACAAATGTATCACTATACTGATGCACTGATGACAATTCTGTTATCAGTTGGCAGTCAGACACATTCAGCCGTACTGTGTTTAAAACCACTGAAAGATGCATCAACTGTCTGAAATCCCTTTTGCGGCTTGCATTGCCTTTGTGCCCACAATTCTCTGATTTAATTCTTGGAAAATAACACAAAAGCAATAAATCAGACACTTATATATATATTTTATTTTAATATTGTAAAATGCCTTGCAAAAGTATTCACATACCATTGAATTTTTCATGTTTTATTATATTATGAGCACAAAACGTCTGGCACCTCCATACATTATAGTAAGATGTATGTATAAATATATATAAAAATATATATCCCTAAATAAAAACTAGTGCAACCAGTTGCATTCCGAAGTCGCTTATTTGTTAAGTGTGTTTTAATGTAATCTCCAATTAAATGTAGCACCAAAGGAATAAAAGTATTAACACAGAGAGACTGGTAAACACATGCTTTTGATTTTTGGGTTCCTTTACATAAGTACCATTAAATCATTACATAATCTAATGTTAGTTATTGAGAAATGTAATTTGTTCTTAGTCATCCTCACCTAAATTCAATTTAATTCAAAGTGTATTCATATAGCGCATTAAAACAACCTCAGCTCACCAAAGTGCTTTATAATGGTTTCTGCATCACAGACAGAAATGGTTACCTAAAGCTTTCAGTTTAAATTGCAACATTGTGATCTGCCAATTTGCTGCTTTCAATATTCTTCTTTCTTGATGTTTTATTTTCCTGTTTTGCTCTTAAGCACTCTCTACTCGAGAGCTTTTATCAACAGATCTATAACACAGTGATTCACCATGGCAACCTGTTAACCTGGACGGGAGCATTTTTTTTCATATCTAGAAATATTTAAAACTCCATGAATTACTGTTTTTGTATGTCCTGATAAATATAATTTTATCCCTGATGCTGATCATAATAATGAAATTTAAATATTTCTTGGTATTAAATCTTAATTCGAAAACAGTTTTTTTAACACACCCCACCTACCACAACCACAATTGAGTTATTCCAATCAATCCACCATAGTTCTGCAGAGATCGCCAGGAATGAGAGACTGATTCAGGACCCAGTATTCAGCCAGACATGAGGGTGACAATAAGAAGGCTTTAATAAAGCTCAAACTGTTCAGTCAGGGAATATGCAGGCTCAGTGGTCAAATAACAGTTACAAGTCGGTACACAGGCGGGCAGGAAAAAACAGGCAGGGACAACACAAACTCAAAAAATCCAAAAACTAGCTGAGACTGGTATGTGGATAAACAGGCAAAAATCAGGCAGGAAAAACAGGATCAGGATCAGGCTGGCACAGGGGTCAAAAACGCAAATTGGGTCAGGTCAACAGGCAAACAAACAGAACATGGAATGCTGGACTAGACTCACCAAAAAGCTCAAAAGACAATAATCTGGCAGAGTGCAGGAGACAGAGGCAGGTATAAGTAGGGGAGTGAGCAGGTGAATTGAGTAGAAACTAATTACAGGAAAACAGGTGGAACTAGTCGGAGGCAGTGAAGTGACTGACAGAACCGAACTGATAGGTTGGTGACTGCTGACAGGGGAGTGACAAACTGATTGGGTGAAAACAGGAAGGTGAGCTGGCAGGTGAACAGAACTGAATTAAAAGCTTGCAGAACCCTGACTGATAATATAAAACCAAGAACAAAAGCAAACCACAACAAAACTCAAACTATTCCTGGACCAAAACTAAGACAGAACCTAAACCTAAGACAGAATCAGTAAAATAGAAAGAAGTACAAAATAAACCAATAACAAAACCCCAAATCATGACAGAGATTTGATGAACTTAGCTAGCTCAGCTTAACTAGTTGAACTGTCTACACGTTTCTTTTCATGTTGGTGAAGATTCTCAGTCATCCAGGCCATGTTCAATCCAAAACAGGTGAAAAAAAAACAACTGGACTTCTATTCTGAAGCTGAAGACGTTTCGCTTCCCATCCAGGAAGTTTTCTCAATTTAAATGTCTGGAGTAGTGAGGAGTTCCAAGCTTTATAGACTTGCAGGCGAGGCCTGATTAGAGCTGAGATTTGTATGTAGATTCACCTGGAACTGATCGTCCCGACAATGAAGAGTCGTTGGGCTCATCGTTTACTGGCTCCCAGGAGGAATGTCGTGGTCACATGTATTGAGCTGTGAACTGGAGTGAAACTTAGCAGGAATCAAACCTATTGCTGTGTTGTACGTTTTTTAAAGTTGAAACCTGAGTCGTCCTCCTCTGTTTAAAGTTATTTTTTTCTCGCTTTATGTAAATGCTTTCCTTCACCCCTCTCTCAAACCCTCTGCCTTCTCTGTCCAAAATGTGAACATTTTGGTCCTCAAAAGCATGTTCTACTCCAGCGGCTTCCAGGAGTAGGAGCCATCACGTGGATCCGATCAGCCAATCAGATGAAGACTTGGGGAATGTTAAACAAGAAAGCCAATAACAAAAATTATTTGAAAATTGTTTTTCCACTACCCTCTTTGGACTCATGGTGTGAACCAGAATCTAAACAAACTGTTCTTGTAAATATAATACTATGTGTTTGAACATGTGATACTTCTGCTGCTTAAAATGACAGGCTCTCAATTAAGAGATTAACAGTCAAAGAATATTTAAAATTACAAAACTTAAAGGATTGCTTTTATAGCTTTGTGAATTTCTAAATAAGCTAAATAAGATCATTCGCATTAGAAAATTTGGGATTATTGACAAGCAATCAGACAAGAGACTTTGAACATAACACTACAGCGTAAAAAGAAAATTAATATTGCAGATCCAGATGTCTATCAGCATTTTTAAGAGGTTGTCATGTTTTGACAAAGTCTAGCCGTGGTTTTCTGAACAGCCTCACTGAAAGCAGTTGTTGGTGGAAGGTCAGATCTTTGGTGTTTACTACGGAGATAAAATGGAGATCTTTCTTTGATTCAATGAATACTTTGGGAAATTATTTATATTTTTTTTTTTGTCAAACAGAGTCATTGTGTGTAGTTTTTCTAATCAAGCGCTTTTTAATATTTTTTGTTTGGAGCATATTTCCCTTGAGAATGAAACCTTGTTTCCTAATGAAGGACCAAACAGTCTTTGTGATAATAGCTCGAATGTAGCAAAAATATTGCAAATATAGATATAAATATAAATATTGCAAATATAGATCTTCACTTGCACATGTATTGTACATGACATGTGGGGAAGAAAGCGTCTCTAGGAGGAAATAAATAACTGGAACCACTGACATGTGACAGTTCAGCTTTACTATATGAATTTTGAATGAAAAGATAAAGTTTTCTTCTTCAAATAGACCTGAGCCACTGAGGTACAAAACAAACACACTTTTTCTTCCTTCTGTAGATCCTTGAGAAGGCTCTTAGCTGCAGCGTCTTCTTGAGTTCACTAACTCACATCAGCAGCCACTAATGTCATCTCAGCTCTCCAGGGAATCGCTTTCCAGCATCTGGATATTGTAAAAGTTTGAATTATTTATCAAATTTAGTTGGCAAGAAACATCCATGACTCAATAACCTGTCATAGCGCTGCTCCAAATAACTCTGTGTGCTTGGCAAATTCAATTTGAGTTGGAAGCTATTTGTTTGGAAGGAGTACACTTGGACAAAGCAAAGAGAGGATTAACACCAACATTCAGTTGAGACATGCCAGGATGCAAAGATGTTATTCAATGATTCCGATTTGTTTCTTTTAGCTCCGTTTCACAGTTTTAAACATTTACAGCTCAGGATAGAAGTTTATATATAATAATTTAAAGCATAAATGGTGAACTTTTAATGATTTATTTAAAATGTTCTTCTGGACTGTTTATACAAAACGCAACTTCGATGATTTTCGAAAACAAGAATTTGTTGAACAGGTTTAAATTTATTGTGGATTTTCTCTGATCAGCAGAATTAGATTTATTTTTCTGAGATCAAGGCTTTGAAATGGCTTCTCCGAAACATTGACTTTGCTGTCCTTGAGCCTCTTTTTAACTAATTTAGCAGTATGTTTAGGGTCATTGTCTATTTGTAAGACCCATGTGTCCAAAAGTTTCAGCTTCCTGACTGATGTCTTAACATGCTCAGAATTGATCAATTGGGGGGGGGGGGGATCATGCTGGATATCCATATTGGCATGGAATGGGTAATGTTTTAAGAACATGCCACATCATCAGTAGTGGACACAGTTAACCAAAAAGTTAGCTTCACAAACTCATATTCCGCAAATATTAGGAAATTTGAGGAAGATGGCACTAGCTGCTAACCGCTAACAAATGGCTGTCAGCCTGTCACACATCTTCAGACAAAAGGTGCTGCACGCACACAAACAGCACGTGACGAACATGTGCAGTACTGCATGTTTGAGGGGATAACTGTTTTAGTTCAGGAATAATGACTTTTAAACTTTAACTTTTACACAGCAGTGGAAGCTTACAAGAAGAATAGTCTATCCCTCTGTGCACAGACCGCAGCATTTAGAAAAAACAGTGCGTGTGAGTTGGGAAGCCAGCCTTGAATACATTGATGAAACTTTTTAGAGGTCCCTTTTTACCTCTGTCATTGACAAACGTGAAATAAATCACAGATTTTCAGGTTACTTGTTGTTGTAACATCCATAATATTAAACATTTTATATGCACTATTTTGGAATTCAAAAGCATAAATAAAAATCGGTTTCATCATTGTGAGTTTTTTTTCCACATTTTGCACATCCTTAAAATGTTTATTTTAATTGTCCCTCGAGGTTTGCCGTAGGGCATTAATCTGTCCCGTGTTTTGTATGGAAGTGTTGGAAAAAAGCAAGAGATCCGCTCAGCCATGCAGCGACCCAAAAGCCCGGTTCCGAGTCCAGTCTCCTTCCACCCCAAGCAGTGCCGGTAACAAACCCACAAAGCTCGGTTCTTTTTTTTTTTTTTTTTTTTTTTTTTTCCCAGTGTCCTGTCTAGCAATATGGCAATAGGAATTGATATCTCAATGCCAGATAGAGCTCGACAGATTTTGCTTTTACAAGTGGAGCAAACAGCTTTCGCCATAGTGCTCCACTTGATTTATGCTTGTAAATAGCTTTATTATGATTCCTGCAAGGAGAATTTCAAATTATATGGACATGACAATGGGAGAGTAAAGGAAGAACAAAAAGTGAAAGAAAAGAAAAAAAAGAGTAGAGGTGAAAGAAAGAGGAGATAAAAGGGAGAGAATGATAAAACCTTCTTTGTCTGCTCCATCACCTGGAAAGAGACACAAAAATCGACTATACGACTGCGTGTGCCCGACCCCCGGTCCAGGCCCCAGACCAGACGCCCCCCGGACCGGGCCCCCCCAAGAGGGCGGGCCAACACGACCCGCACGAGCCACCCGGCCAGAGCCCCCCCCTCCCCCTAAATACCTCCTAAATAAGCTCGGTTCTTACACTACTAATTAAAGATTAGGATCACACAGTGGCGCACTGTTTACAGGAAAAAATGTGGATACTGGCGTCTCTGTTTTTGAGCAATAGGATCCGACAATGGGAGCGAACCGCATCATAACAAGAAGAAAAATGGTACAACGAAAACTGCACAGCTATTAACAATGTTTTTTTTTTTTTTGTGGAGCTGTGACTGCTACTGCTCTGGAGAAATCTGTATCGATGTGTATAGAGAGCCTGGACGGTGACGTAAATGGCGGATGAATATCTTGTTGTTAAGGTTTCCGCACTAACAGTTATCAAAACCCAATAAAATAGACCGGTCCACAAACAATTTCTAGATTTTGCAATTTTCATATTATTGCACCTGTGCCCACTACTGCATTTAATGAAAATAAAAAGTGAAACTGAAAAACTGATGTGACAGGCTGGTCCAATTTGCTTAAATGTCATTGCAGCAAATCAAAATGATACTCAGTAGTTTGCATGACCCCCAGGTGCTTGTATGCATGCCTGACAACGTTGGGGGGGTGTTCTTCATGAGATGATGAATGGTATTAATTCCCTTATCCTCCAGGAACTGCCTGCATACTCTTACCACATGAGGAAGGCATTATCAAACACCAGGATGAACCCAGGACCCACTGCACCAGTGAAGGGTCTAACAAAGGGTCTACGGATTTTATCCTGATACCGAATGGCAATTAGGGTGCTGTTGTTAATCCTTTACAGGTCTGTTCATCCCTCCATGGATATGCCTCCCCAGACCAATTCTTACCCACCACCAAACCTTATTGTGGTGAAAAATGTTGCAGGAAGCATAACGTTCATTGCAGCTTCTCCAGTCCCTTTCACATCTGTCACATGAGTGAACCTAGTGAGCACAGGGCCTACTGGAAGACATCAGGCCATCACGTCGCTTTTATGAATTCAGAGACATTTATCACAATGGCCTCGCCGGAGGTCACTTATTAGGGCTCTGGCAATACTCATCCTGTTCCTGCACATATTGTTGTGCCATCCTGTTGGCGTTGGACTGCATGTGCAAACTCTGTTGGGTCCAGGCATTGCTTCATGCTATCAGTAGGGACATTGACCCTGGTCAAATGCAAAAACACTGAAAAGCTGTCTTACAAAAATAAGGAGGGGAAAAAATGTCCGTGGCCTCCACCTACAAAACCATTTCTGGTTTTGGGGTAGTCAATTTGTTGCCCCTTTTGTCCACATGTTGTTAATTTCATTAACACCAGAACAGCTGACATTGATTAACAACCCTCTTTACTACTTAACGGACCAGATCAATATTCCAGAAGATTAATTGACTTATTATACTCTGATTTAAAAAGTGCTCCTATATTTCTTTGTGTAAATAAACATTTTAATTACAACAAACTCGGGGATAAAATGAGCAGTATCTGCGCATGTGTGTGTGCGTACAACCAATTTTTATGTAAAGAAAAGCATAACAACATGAGGCTGTGACATTGAAAATATGCTTTTTTTTTTGTTTCACAGCAAAGTAGCTGACTACTCAGTAAGGTGTTCATTGTGTTCATCAGGAGACAGCCTGGGGAAAGAAACTCTCTCAGTGGGGGCTGGTTTTAGAAAATGGCACACTGTAGCGGCTGCCTGCCTGAAGGCAAACGTCTAAACAGTTTGTGTCCACGGTGGATCTGGTCTACAAAGATGCTAGCTGCCCTTTTCCTGAAACTAGACCTGTACAAGTTCTTGATGGAGGGAGGTCAGCCCTGATCCTCTCTGCATCATCATCATCATCAACTTTATTTATAAAGCATTTACCACCAGCCACAGCTGACACAACGTGCTAAATATTAAAAACAACAAAATGATGCCAAGGGATAAAATGGAAAAATTATGCTATAATAATAATACATTAAGAAACATGCTACAAAACACAATAAAACAATGCAAATACAGATTAAAAAAACACATATCAGTAAGAATTAAGTAAAATCAAATCTCAGTTGGCTTGAAGGCCAATGAGTAAAAGTAAGTTTTTAAACGAGTTTTGAAAATGGACAATGAGGGGGCCTGTCGTATGTGCACAGGTAGAGTGTTACATAGCTTTGGGGCACCAATAAAGAAGGCCCTGTCTCAACTAAGCTTCCGCTTTGAGCTGGAACCACCAGGAGCAACTGGTCAGAGGACCTAAGAGACTGATTGGGGGTGTAGCGGTGGAGAAACTCTACCAAGTAGGGCGGGGCCAAGTTATGTAAGACTTTAAAAACGAACAAAAGGATTTTAAAATGAACTGTAAAATACACTGGGAGCCACTGAAGGGAAGCCAGGACTGGAGTAATATGTTCCCTTTTACTTGTTCCTTCTAAAAGACGTGCTGCAGCATTTTACACCAGCTGCAGACGAGCAAGTGAGGACTGTCTTATACTGAGATTAAGGGAATTACAGTGCTCCAGTCGCGAGGAAATAAAAGCGTGGCTTACTGTTTTCAATTGTTTCCTTGAGAGCATAGCTTTTATTTTTGCTATTCTTCTCAAATGATAAAAACTAGACTTCAATGTGGCCTTTATTTGACCGTCAAGTTTAAAACCATTTATTTTTTTTTTACCGTAGGCCTAACATACTTTGTCAGAGCGTCAAGATCAACCGGAAGGCTCTGTGACCTTCCACTAGGGACTGTAAAACGTTCAGGGCCATGCAAGCTTTAATATTGTCAAGACACAAGAAAAGAGATGTAATGGACAAAGCCTCACCTTGCCTTAAAGGCATATAGATTTGGCAATCATCAGCATAGCAATGGAAGGAGATGCCATATCTTCTAAGAATAGACCCTCTGCAGACTTAATTGTTTGTTGCAGTTTGGAGCTGTCCTGTTTTGTCAGTGAGCCAAGCAGCACAGTAATAGATAAACATAGGACAGACTTAATGATGATAGTGTAGAAGATGACCAGAAGCTTCTGTGGAAGGTTGTACTTTTTTTTTAGCTGCAGCAGGAAGGACACGCTCTGGTGAGCCTTCTTTCAAACAGCATCCATGTTGGAAGAGCAGCTCAGGTCCGAGAAAGGGTGGTTCCTAGGAAACCGGATGTCATCCCCAGGAGACACAGTGTCATTGAGGATGGTTAAGGTAGGCAGTGTAGGGGGAGTTCTCTGGGAGTCCCCCGTCTTGTCCAGGGTCTTCAGCTCCAGGGGATTAAGCCGCACCAGTCGATCCACCTCCTGTCTGTGTGCAGACCCCTTACTTGTCCTGGAACAGACCAACGACAGTGGTATCGTCTACAAACTTCAGAAATGTAACAGACAGGTCTGCAGATGTGCCGAGAGAAGAGGAGTGGGGAGAGAACATGACCCTGGTGGGCACCGATGCTGATGGTTCTTGTGCAGGAAAAGATACTCTTCTGTCTCACCTGCTGCTGCTGGCCACTCAGGAAGCTAGTAATTCGGGGGGAGGCCAGCACTGTAAACTAGGTGAGCTTCTGGAGCAGGATGATGGTGTTGAAGACTGAGCTGAAGTCCACAAACAGGATCCTGGCAGATGTCCCCGGGTGGTCAAGGTGGTGCAGGATAAAGTGTTGACTGCATTACCTGATGATTTCTTGATTTTCCAATTGTTGCCAAAAGTAGTCCCCCAGTCTGTAAAGTATCTTGAGCTAAGTGATGTTTGCTTGTGCTTCAAATGCTCCTGGTTCCTAAGAAGTGCACCATCATGGAGTTAGGGAGACAGGTTTGCAAACCTGCCTCCCTGACATCTGCGTTCATGAAATCCTTTGAGTTACTGCTGTTGAAACATCTGCAGGACATCCCCTGCTGGACCATGGTCTTCTCTTGGTTGCACGCTTTCCCGTATCTCCAAAAGTAACGATGGTGAGTATGGCTAAACTTTTCAAATTCATTTTCATCAGCTCCCCGGACATGTCTCCAGAAATGGAAGTCTTTGTCGTTGAGTACATTTGCAAACTGCAATGTCTTTTTTTTTTTTGTTGTTGTTGTTGCTTTTAGAGTACATGATTCTTCCGTGCTGAGTGACCTTTCAGCTGTTTAACTGTGGACAATGATCCTTCCTTACCAGCCTCAGCCAGAATCTCCATGTCTTTTGCTTTTTTGTTCTGGGATTGATATGCACATTTTGCACCAAAACATGTTTACCTTTGAGACACAGAGACATATTTCTCCTGACCAGAATGATGAATGAACATTTCCATGCTGTTTATACTTGCATATAATTGTTTGAACAAATGAATGTGGCCCCTTCAGGCATCTGGAAATTGTACTCAAGCCTTTTGTATGATCATTCCGCCTTGGAAAAATGGCTAAAAAATTTGTAAAAAATAAAATTAAATTGTATTCATGCCCATCTTGAGAGTATGTAAACTTCTGACCAGTAATACATTGCTTCAAATTGCATGTATTGACTATGAGCCACAGTCAAGACAAAGCTATCACATGTAGGAGGAATGATGAAAATCAACAAGAGGGAATAAGACATCTCAGTGTCCCAGAAAATATGCAGATTTTCTGAAAATATGTAAATTTTCTAGGACACGAACAAGTTGTCTTTGTCGAGCCTCTCTTTGAAGTTTACTAAATCATCCCACATGCTACTTGCTGAATCTGTTACTTAGGTAATCCAGACGGGGGAGATAGATTAATCTGATGGAGACTAGGCGGCGCATAAGTAAAGCAAGGGCCTTTTTTCCAGAAGATCAAAGGTTTTGGAGCTTCTTAACGAAGGTGCTGTAGCTGTATTTTGCTCCACATATAAAAGACAAAGAAGGCAGGTGAATAATGCCTTTGTCACTATCCGAAGGCCTCATTTGAATCAAGGCTCTTAGGAGGCCTGGTGTGTAGGAGAGGCACAGAACAGAGTTCAGTTTATTTAAATGAAAGCAAAGCAGCATGCACCTTGGGGCAGATTTGTTTACAGCTTTCAGAAGATCATAATAAAACAGGAAAAAACATTTTCATCATCAAAATCTGTTTTTATAAAAAAAAATCTTTTTACCATCAAGACTTATGGCTCTCTATAGTTATCATTAATCTAACGTCACTGGCTTGGATAAGAGATTAAATCATTCCCTTAAAAATGGAAGCCTTCCTAAAGAAATCCTTCCCGCTTATTAAAAGATCAATCAAATATTTATTAGACGAGCGTAGTGCTCCCAAGAGAGTCGAACATGCTCATAAATTTTCACTCATGTAGCAATTTAACCATAAATGATTCTGTCTGCTTCGCTAACTCTTCACTGCAAGTCTTTAACAATTCAGTACGCCGTCTATTTAAAGCCAAGAAAGGAAGAAAAAAAAAAACCTGTAAAAGACAATTACTCATTCAAACAGGCACTCCCTCTCCAGAGGTGCATCATCCGCTAATGTGCGATGAGTGATTTTGCGTGTACTGTGGTTGGATTGTAATTCGGGGGTTTGAAAAACCTCTGAGTAGGAAAACCCGATTAGGATGCCAAGGAGGGCATGTAATCAGATTCTGTCACGGTGTAATGAAGTGACAGAAGAGCAGATTTCAATCAGGGCCGTCCTGGGAAGCACAACTTGATTAGAAAAAAAAAGTTACTGTTGGATCGCTTCTGTAAGTTACCTTTTATAGGACGCTCTTAGTGCGCTTTATAGCATAGAATACATTAATAAAGCTTAGTTTCTGAGTAACTACCCAATGGCCGTTTCCAATTAAAATTTGACTGAAAACGTCCACCAACAAATGTAGTTTGCAAACTTTTCTGTTTTTTTTTTAAGCTTAACATATTTTGAATACATTTACAGCTTGAAGGCTTATTTCAGGTATAGTGTATCATGGTAATCAAACTTATGCTTATATCTTCTGCTTTGTGCACTTGCTTTCCTTGAAGGTGGAAGTCCCTTTCAGGATGACGATAGCTGGTGAGGATAGCAAGCTGTGTAGCCAAAGTGTGGGTAAAGACTACAACCTGACTGTCGATTTGTTGTTCTTCTCTCGTCATCTCCCCAAAGACCTGAGGCATAAAGTTGTGTCCCTGGTCAATATACGTAGAGTAAAGCAGGGACCCCCAAAGCAGCCAAGCATCTTTTCCCCCAGTTTCTCCACTATTGCGGTTGCACTTTAGTCCGGCATCTCGTGGACCTCAGGGTGTTCACTTGGTGTGGTAATCCATGGAGTACAAACTTGTTGCTGGAGTCCATGACAGGTAAATGTCCGCCCTTACTTGCTTTACAGGGACCAAATATGGCTGCAATGGAGCATGGAAGCGCTGAGTCTCTCCCTTCTGAACTCCACAGTTGTTGCAGTGGTACAGATGCAACTCCACATCCAGTTGGCAGGAAATAGAGCCACTCTCAGGCAAGATGGAGGGCCTTTGGGTTACTGTAGTGCTCCACTCCCACTAAGCCATGGCTGAGTTGGAGTATGAGATGCTTGTCACCTCCATTACACGAAGCAACCATGAGGATTGCACCGCTGGCTCCTTTGCCGCAACCCTTGCCCATTCAGGACGTTACTAAATCTCCACTCTGGTGGCTTCGCTCAAGTGCGAGCCACCAAAACATGTGCAAACAAGGGAATCCTTCTTCTTCTTCTTCTCAGACGAAAACACAGGAGTGGAGAAAAGCATGGCCGCGGTACGTGTGACATGGAGTCAGACATGGAGGTGCAACTCGTAGAATTGCCAAGGCAGCGCGTTTCATTTCAATGAGCCTCATAATTAACCGTGAGCATTGACACTTCCCTGTTTTTCTTCTTCTACTGTTTACATTTGGCAAGTCTGAGTAGCGCCATCTCCCCACGGGGCTGAGTCCAACGTGTGGTTTTCAGACGTACAGTGTGAGCAGTCAGATCCCATCATGTGACCAAAAATGGAAATATTGCATCACTGATTTGATTAAAAAAGGAGATAAACTATGAAAACTGTATTGCAGGCTCTGAAAATAGACATAACTATTATATTGCATTCCGGATGAAAATTCTTCTTACAAAAACATTATTGTATTTAATGACACTAATTGGTTTATAGACCAAAATAGTAACCATGACCATACCATAAAGTTAAAACTAAATAATAAAAAGGAATTGAGACTGCAATTCTGTTGAGTATTGTGGAGATGAAAACCTGGATAAATAATAAAAAACAACATCTCTGAAAGAGCCATTTTCAGGCTTTTTTATTGTTAGCAATATAAATGATTCCTCTCAGCAGTCTGCCGTTCCCTGTAAAAGGACGTCACAGCAATAAAAAGCTTTTGAACTGATGTATTGAGTGAGTTTTGGAAAAAGCAAAGAAAGAAAAGCAATTGGGATTCAGCAGAGGAGAGCCAAGCACTGTTTACCACTTGTTGCCCACGGTGAGCCCTGTGGGCGCAACACATGGATGACAACGAGAATAAATGAAGCCTTCTTGTGATCAAAAGACTATCTTTCAAAATCAGTTTGACTCCCTCATCATTTGGACATTTTCTGCTAAATAAAACATTCTGCCGTTAAGGAACAGTTCAAGAACATCTTTCAGAGAATTTGGATGCAGCCATTGCTATTTTTAAACAAGATTTTTCTTCCTTTTTGTGGGTAAGGAAAGAAGAAATGCAACTGCAGCACAAATATTGGCTGTTTAGTGAGGATACAAACTTTCAACTTCATTAGATTAATTGTTTCTCCACCACAGAGAGGAAACATGCACCTTTCAAGTGGCACAAGCACCCACATGCAGATGCATTCGCCGCCGCTGTATATCTGTAAATGACTAAATCTGGGCCAAGAGGTTAAAACCCAGCTCAGCTGAATCCCCCACATCCCAGACGAGCTCTCAATTCACGGGAAAATGTAACTCACAAACCTAATGGCATTGCGGTGTAGCAACATTTTTTTTTTTTTTTTTTGTGCTCATTGACTATGTATGAGCATCTGGTCAATGTGGATGTGTTATCTGATCACAGCGCTCCCCCCTGAGAGATGCCTGATGTGTTTTCCCCGAGCACAAGATAAACAAGCAGACTCGCACAGTCACACTCCGCTCCCACATCTACCCCGACGGCGGAGGCAAACGCAACTCCGGGCTGAAATGGAAGCGACGCAAGCTGTTTGCAAAACGTGAAACAAAGAGGAGCGTGCGGGAGGATTTCAGCTGACATCACTGCTGGTATCTGCAGAGTTATTTCCTTTTGGAATGAGAGATTACCTTAATTAGAGGTCACCACTTATACGAATAGGATCGAAGTACAGAATGTGCATCTGTAGAAAATATATTTCTCGGTTCTTCCTAAGCATGTATTGTATACCCTTCTCTGTACTTATAGCTTACATACAGGGCAAAAAATGAGTGAAAATGCGATGTCATTGAATAAACACCTGGAGTCCCAGCGAAGCTTTGAAAGACCTTCTGCAAGCCTAAAGAAGTAAAAGTCAAGACCAATTAAAATTTAAAAGAAGGTCTGGCCATACTACATTATAACTGACCGGAGTGACTGGATCAGAAATGTCCAACTCCAGTCCTCTAGAGCCGCTGTCCTGCCAGTTTAAGATACTTCCCTGTTCCAGCACACCCGACTTCAGTGGCTAAATTACCTCCTCAGCATGTCTTTAGTTCTCCAGGGTCCTGGCAATGAGCCATTCATTCGATTCAGGGGTTTAGGAACAGGATTTCATCTAAAGGTTGCAGCACAGTGGCTCTCACTGCAGCCAGAGATCCCCGGAACAGAGCATAATATCTCCAATATCAAAGTTGTTAATGAACATAGCATATCAAACAATATTGGTTGTCCAAAGCTGTTTTTTGTTCTGTTTTTTTGGAGGTGGGGGGTTGCACTGAAGGGCAGGGAATAACGAGAATAAATTCAACTTGAACATAGATCCATTCAAGATAGCTTGCCTGCTGTTGGATTTTTAAGTCTGGTTGGTCCACGCCAAATTCCTTTAGCCACACATTTTCTCCAGTAAAATCCTCATAAAATTATTAACTGCATTATTTTGTAGGTAAATGATACATTTTATTTCACTAATGGCATTCTCTGCTGTCTTTTCATCATTATCTGACTCCTCTGTTTGTAGGCGTATGTCTGCGCGACATTTTCGCCTGCACATCCAAGCTGCCAGGGTTGTGACTTTGATTGACAGGTACCATGAATCAATCTGATTGGATGACAATTTTCACAAAAATCTCTTGTTGGCCACAGGCGCAGAGAGCTGTGCCTTAAGGGTAACATGTAAGAAACCAATTAGAGAGAAGCTTGAATTCACGAGGAAGCCAAAAGTTTTCAAACATTTACATTTACAGTTACAGTCAAATAAACTCAATCTATAATCGCATTTTCCAGTGTGTGCACAGGCCAGCTCAGTAAGATTAGAATCATAGTTTACAATAGTTTACTTCAGTGTTGAAACTCAAAAAGTTAATCTTGTGTGTTATACCACAAAATCTCCAAAGGGGATCATTTCTACTTAAGCTTGCTCTTCACAGATTGCTATATCTAAACATCCAAACCCCAAACATTAGAGGATTGTGAAGTAAAGCTAATTCAAGAGTCTTCACCCAGCATGGACTGAAGCTGGATTCCGAGCTTCAAAATCCACCACACGCAGACATATCCAGGATATGATGAACAACTATCACATTCCTTGTGTTAAAACACTCCTGAACCACTGAAAAGATCAAAAGTGTCTTACCTGGGGTAAAGAGAATGTTGGCTCCAAACTCTTCTGTTCAGATAACATTACATGTTGCTTTCATTTTGGTGATCAAGACGCCAGAGGATGGAGAGTCAGTGACTCCAAAATGCTTGAGGTCCAGTATGACATTTCAACAGTCCGTGATGATTGAGGGAGCCAGGTCATCTGCTGGTATGGGTCCACTGTGGGTTATGAAGTCCAAAGTAAGTACCGCCGACCATCAGGAGATTTTAGGGCACTTCATCCTTTCCTTTGCTGATAAACTTTACGGAGATGTGGAGTTCCTTTTCCCAGCAGGACTTGGCACAAGCCCATACTGCCAAAGTTTCCAGTACATGGTTTAACAACCATGGCATCCCTGTGCTTGATTGGCCAAGCACTTGCCTGAGCCACACCCCTATGTAATATTTTAATTGTTCTGAGAAACAAAAATGTAGGGTTTTCAATAGCTGCGAGCCATGATAAAAATAAACACAAAAACACTTGAAATAAATAGCTGTGTGCAATGAATTTCTAGTTAAAAGTTAAAACATTATGTGTGGAAAAAAAAAAAGTTTCTGATAATCAAATTTATTGAACTGCAGATGTAGAAACCTTTGTTGATGGTTATTTTGTCAGTCCTTCCAGTTAGGCTCAAACCCAGGTTCTCTGTGGTCTTCGGTTTTGGGTTATTAAAGATTTTAACGAGTGTCATTTGTTCAACATGCCGTTTGATTGACTCCATTAGGATCTGCAGAACAACGCATTTTAGGATTTGAAGAATCTACGTTATCTGGAATCGAACAACCCTAATTGGCAACATTAAGTCGTACACGTAATTTTAAATATTTTTTAATCAATGTTTCAAGTTAGTAGAGCTGAGCTTTTCAGAACCATTAATCACATAATGTCATGTTGGTTTAGCTTGAAACCCTCGAGCCGGCACTAATTATAGGCACCAGAGACAGATCAAAGAGTTAATTGATACAAGGAAATAAATCAATGGCAATTTCGGGTTCACAAGAGAAATCCAGGATGGCACGGAGAAGGAAAAGTAAAATGTTATCATAAGATGCAGCATATCAAAACTTGTGGAGTTGCACCAGTGTATCATACGGATTGAAAATATTGCAGTAAATTAGTGCTCGGGGCAAAACGACAGGCAACAGTCAGTTTACCAGATGATTTAAAACACTGTGAGATCAATTCAAGCCTTCAAGCTGCCGAATTCTCCAGTTTGCATGTGAGAGACGGAGTTAATAACTCCCATCGGATCATGAATGTGTTGAACCGGTATTATGTTTATGTTTAATATAATGAAAACTATGGATAACATGGTTGCCTTGCTGTTGGACATGTGGGGAAGTTGGAGAAGGTGAGAACGACATGAGCAGGTGGTGGTTAGTGGTGCTAACTTGCTTTCCTTGTTCCTTCATGCAGTTGGAGCGCTGGACAGGTGGACATGCAGAAGTGGTGGATTGTTGTTAAGGGGAGCAGTGAGGAGATTCCAGAAGGGAGTCTTGAGTCGAGTTGCAGCAAGGAGACGAGAACTGGAATCCAGGAACAGGGTGTTGACTGGAAAATTGGTTTCCTGAAAGGAGTCAGCAAAGAGGTAAGCACCGAAACACCAAGGACCGCAGGAACTAAGAAGTAGCACCTGATTACCTGTCATGAAGCAAAACAATCCGGCAGCTGCCTAAAGGATCCCACTCCTCTGTACGCGCTTCCTGATTGGGCTTGATGAGCTCCAGCCGTGAGGACACACAGAAGAGAGAGACACCCACATACTGACCAACACACATGATTTGCTGAGATTGTTATAGGTCTAATAGGTGAATGTGATGGTTTTTCCAAGCAGCACTTGAATCGTTTTCTTATGCGTGGCTCTAACTGCTTTCATGCCAGTACACATTTGTTTTTTCAGTTTCAGGGTGAATCAGCTTTGTGCTGACATCTTCCCCCACATGACAGCCATCATCCCGTTTACTGCCACTATCCGCCAGATGCCACGTATACACTAGCTCTTCCATAAACAATCTATTTGCATACCATATTATGGTGTAAACAACTGTGTATAAAACGGTACCGTGTAGTTGCAGTAATGAAATTAATGTGGCGGAGAAACATTATGCCGTGACATAAAAATGCGCTGTATGAAGTAAAGCTCATGAAGCACAAGCTCTTCAAAGCTGAACTCAAGGACAGTGTTTATTGGAGCATCTCTTGTATTGAATACACTAGGAAATGCTTTATAAATGTCAGGGAGGAAAGCTTCCTTTCATCCAAATTGGTGTATTACCAGATGTCTATGACATTTATTTTAATGATTGGCAAATAGTTATCAATGGACAAAGAACCATTTCATTCTTGGCCTGTACTCAGATGCTTTTTGTTAAGAATCCCCTATTTTATAACAATGTTCAAACATAGTAGTGGCTTCTGATATGGGCAATATGGCTCTTCACCCAGGGTGTCAATGTGTCAGAGCCGGGGCAATTCATCCCACCCCTCCAAAAAACATAAAAATGTTATTAGTTGCAATCTGGAAAAAAAAGGTTTTCTGTTGCTTATCAGCATGCTATGTCAGTCTAATCACATTCCACATTTTACGCAGTGTAAGCGTTGTAAGAAACTATGAATGTACCCCACAGCTTACTACTGACCCTGAAGTTTGATTTGATTACCTAAAGTTCAATATTTAATATGAAAAACATGGTTTGGGAATCTTGACATCTTTATTTATTTTTGTGAAAACACAAAAGCATAATTTGATTGTCTTTTGGCATTAAGACGTTAGTATTTGAAGAGACATTTCCTAGAAATTCTGAGTTAAGAACAATATATTGTAATGCATTAAGATCTTTTTATCAAGCTTCAAGCAGGATTCTGGTTACATCTAAGACACAACTAAAGGCATAAGAGAGCTCACTCAGAGTAGCATAAAATATAAAACAGGTTTTCTTTGCATTTTGATTCCTGAGACCCTAATGTATTTGAAAAGGGTCTCATTATACAAATATAAACTATTTCTAAGTAGAACTCCTCTAGATGTGTAGAGCACCATTTCTCTCCAATTTCATAACATTGTATTTTAAAGTACGCAGCTCTGAATTCAACCATGGAGCCAGCCTCCTATGAATAACTGCCTTCTTTTTTAAAGGGGCTACATTGTCCAATGCACCACGCACTAAGGAATGAATCTATTAAGGAGAGCATAAATTTTTAAAAATGGAAGATAATAAATTGCTGCCCTCCGCTGTGGTTTTCTGTGATACTAAGGGAATTAAAAATGGACAAATTCTTTAAAAGTTGTTCCAACAGAAAAATAACATAAGATCTGATGTGTTTGAGTGTGTTTTTACGGTTATAACAAACATTATTTCCACAACCGCTTCATACACCAATGGGATATCAACATTTGTGTTGTCCAGTCCACTCATTACGACCAAATAGAACTTAAAAGTCTTTTAAATTAGTGCCGAAATTCCACAAACATTAGCGCTATTAGCTTCCCGGGTGCTACGGCCCTAGTAAACACAACCATGGTTTGTTTTAAACATAATGTTTATTTGTTTAGCTCCGACATTGTTTTGACAATGCTATGAGCGTTATTACAGCAATAATATGGAAGATTAATGTTGATATAATGGTGTTTGTGTGTAGCTTTGGTGAACTCATCAAACTAATGTCAACACAACCAGGACACACGTCTCTGACACTCTGTCATTTCCGTGTGTCGGAACTACATTCTATAGTGGTGTTCTGTGGAAGTTATCTTATTTCTGTTAATAAATTCTTGAACTTGAAGAGAACTTGTCACTCATTTATTCTATATGTGTGCAGAGTTTGCTGTTAAAAGAACACCAATGCTCGAATCATCCCTTTTCAACTATTGTCCAGCTGTTTGGGATGATATTCACCGGACAGTACCTAACAGACCAAGAGTTATTTATTAAACATTAAATAACTTACAACAGTGCATAATGGCATGACACTATGATGACATTTTCTTTCAGGGGTGGATCAGTGGATTAACTCAAACCCAAAGGTTATTTTAAAAAGTATCATACAGACGAAATACTGTTTGTTCGCGCTTGCCATTGGCAAGTCCCCTGTTCTGTTCCTGAGAATGTGACAAAGAATTAAATTATTTACTTGATAAAACTAAGCTTTTCCATAGGTTTAAAGGGTCATTGCAGAACCTGAGTCCTTTTGGCCGCTGCCTTTTTCAGGGGTCACCAGAGTTAGTAGAACAGGGGTACTTGAATTTAAATTCGCGAAGACATTTTTGCACGAGTCTAATATACATATGTGGTAGTCTTTCAATCCACATGTCCTAATACAGTTATATTGAAAATAACTCAAGCATCTCAGGAATAAAAAAAAACTGTATATGCTGAAATTTTTTCAAAAAGACCCTTTCAGTTTATCAACGAAAATAAAACAATGCCTCCTCATAATTTTTTGTTAAGCAAAGCTAGAAATGTCAAAAATCAGACAAGCATGGAACCCGATATTCGAATCCAGACACCATGCTGAATTAAAAAAGCTTTATTTACAGTATAATTTGAATTGCAGCAATCAGTGATCGTCTGCAGGAGCAAGCAATAGACCAGGCAAAGGTCAGAGCTGGCCTACTCACTACAGAGGAAATATATGGGATGACTTGGGCTTGGTACAAGTCCGACAGGCAGGCTTGGGTCATGCCCCGGAGGTCTGGGCTGAGAAAGGCGGACAGAATAAAGGGGACAACAAGGTTCGTAGTCATGGGAATAGTCCAGGTCATGGTCCAGAAAACAGAAGCTAAGGTTGATGTCCGACAAGGGCCTATCCAAGTCCTTGTCGGAAAAATAAAACCTGGTCAGAACATGGTAACAGGAATCAAAAACGCTGGTCATCTGCTGTTAAATCCAGAATAGAATTTTAAATTCTCTTTCTCACATATGAAGCCCTTAATAATCAAGCTCCATCATCCAACTACCAGTTTTGCTCTGTGAGGCAGACACCCTTTGGTCTGCTGGACGGGAGTTTTCCTCTCCACTGTTGCTACATGCATGCTCAGTATGACGGACTGCTGCAAAGTCAACGACATATTGTAAGCTACTCTCCACTGTGGCTACATGCTCATCCAGGAGGAGTGAAAGCTGCAAGTCAATGTCTCGATGCAATCTGCTGGGTTTCCTTCTAAAGAAAGGGTATTTACCAATTTGAATAATAAACTTAATTGGACTGAATTGTTTGATAGGATCAGTCGGAATCAGGTTGTAGGATTTGATTAAATTTACTGTGCCTTGAGACATCTGTTGTAAATTGGTGCTATAAAAATAAACTGAACTGAACTGAATTAAACTGAACTGACACTGTTGCAACAACAGACACTGTTTAGACATGTTTAGTCTATCTAATCTGTCTAATTGCATAGTTTAATTGTGATGTGTAGTCTTCAAAAGTGTAACATTATAGAGTCCAAGAATCCAGTTTTAATGAATTTTAAATATTTACATCTAAGTAATTATTATGCGTCATTAAATGCTATTATCTCTAAGTGAAAAATTATCTTTGACTTATTCTTCCCGGATCATTTATCTCAGTCACTTTAAACTTTAGCTGGATGGAGGTCATTTTGTACTGTCAACAAGTTGCATAATCTAATTTTTTTTGCTGCTATTCTCTGCTGTATGACTAATTAGCACTGAATGTCCTCAGATGTGTAATGTCTGGAAAATTGCCTCTCATCTTGATAGCCATAATCAAGGCAGTGCCAGACCCAGAACGAGCCAGTCAACACCGTGACTTATGTCGGCTCGAAGACGCAATAATTAGCCAAATCTGGAGATAGAGGAGAAGGTCAAGGGCTTTGATTTCAGGGAAGAACAAGAAGGAGGGAAGTTAGTTAACCTTCCAGCGAGGGGTTATCAGCCGCCAGGGGATTTTGTTATGGAGTTTCTTATACTCGTTACCCGTGCCCTCTTAACACTTCTTTTAAAACGGAAGAAAAATCTTAGACTCATGTGCAAGGCTTTAATATTTGATGACTTGTGATTTAGCCATCCAAGGTGAAATATGAGCTGTTGTCGATGCCTTTTTCAGCCTGAAAGACCTCTGGATATTGAACAATATCACCAAGCAGTGCAGTTACATAGAAAATGCGACAATGTTGTTAGATATATGAAAGAAGCCCGAACAGTTATTGTTTTTTCTTTCTTCAGAAAACGTATTCTTTAAAAGTTGCAACAAGAAGTTCTGTCTCGCCTGTATACTCTTATTAATATGCACGTCTCCATCTTTGTATTCTTAGACTCAACTTTTCATAAAGCACTTCCATGAAATAAATGATTTAGTCCAAATCAGCTGCAATTGTACTCACAGTGTGGGAAATACACATTTAATCTCTTACTGGTTTACTTACAGAAGTTTTCTTTTCTTTTTTTAAAAAGGCATTAAAATATGTATACATTCTCTTCCTCCAAACATAAGTTGAAGCAGGAAAAACTCAAGGTTTGTTCTTATCTGACCACAGGACTGTTTCCCAACCCTTCATGGAAACTTAAGACGGTGATGGGCATGTCCACATGTCTTGTGTAACATGGTATGTTACCAGTGATGTTCTTAGCGACTGTGGTCTCAGCACCTTTAGACCATTAACAGGGTTAATTTATTTATTGATTTGTGGCTTATTCTTGAACTTTCTCATGATCATCCTTACCCCACAAGTCAACACCCTGTATGCAGAACAAACCATGGGTCACTGATACTAATTTTTGTATTTCATCCGTTTCCCAATTATCACTTCAACCTTCTCATTGATGATCTTAGAGCTCATTCCAGTCTTGTGCGGATCCGATATCTTGTGCCTGATGTCTTAGTTCTTTAATCTCAAGTTTAAGTTCCAGAGCATCTGTAAATGCTACATTGATTGATTTGTGTGCAACATGAGGGCATAAATAATCTGTAAGAACGAATATTCTGTTTGGTTTTAATGGAATATGTTTCACTTAATTCTAAAAAATTTTTCAGAATTTTTCATTGGTATTCTCATGTCATTAAAATAAAACTACCAAAAGAAATTGGAGACTGCCTTTATTTGAATGAAACTTAAGCAAAATCAGCAGGGGATCAGATTTAAATTCCCCTAATGTATTTTACCATTCTATGGTGATGTACTGTGCCAAGAAGTTAAAGTTGTTCAAACTTGACAAAACAGATTAAATCAAGACTTAAAATAGCAACCATGTACAAAAAGTAGTGAATACCACAAGGTAACCTGTCTGGCTTGACCTGATATTTTACTAGTAATTTATTAACTAAATATAAATGACTGAACCCTGCTCCCCTATTTATTTCAAATGCTTTTATGTTGACAGGTTACCGGAATAAGTGTCAAAATTATGTCTAAATAGAACAGTGTTTGTAGAAATGTAGAAAATGGTGCCAAAGTTTAAAAGGATCTAAGCCAAAATTTATTGATAAGAACAGCGTTCAATTTACACTTTAAAAAGTCAATACCATTAAAGTAGTTAAGCTTTCAGCTCTATTTTAAACACATCACAAAACAAAGCATTTAATGGCATCTTACAAGGGCTACATGACTTCAAAACATGAAAGTCGTCATTTTAAAAAAAGCAAGGTCACAAACATGCCTATAATGCTGTGTTCACAGCCTGTGCATTCAAACTCTAAAGGAACATGTTCACTAATAGAGGTTGTACATTCCTATTAATGCCACAGGATTAATGAGATACAACCAACAGAAATGAAACCATTTATTCTTCACTAAATTTTTTGTGTATGGCAACCATTTTCATTTTGGGACTCCAATTCCCAATTCATTGGCCGTTCCAGCTGATTTTTCCAACCTTAAACTCAGAAGATCTAAGTTTTGAGTATAAATGATACACACCATAAATAAAAGTGCAGTCGTTACCATATTTGTGTATTAACACAATAAGTAAATGATCAAAGTGCCCAGACTTGTTCTTTCATCGCTGTATTGTTTTGCTCTTTTCTGTAGATGGAGGTGTAAAATAGTCCGATTTAGAAAACAACGTAACAATATATCATAACTCCCTCAACCTAGCACCAGTCTATGCTGTGCATGTGCACTTTACAGCAATGATAGCAGCAGATTTGCAAGCTGAACTCTTTTATATAACAAAAAATGCTGTTTGATTATAGCTGATTTCTTATTTTCTGCATAAATTATTTATGACTTGTGTTCTCAGTAGTTTCATTACATCTAATTTAATTGTACATTAGAGTCACAGTGTACATTTATTAGTTGTGAGTTTTGGGGCCTGTCATGGGCTGTAAAGGGATGGCGTACTGCTCTCCAACGTATCTTAAAGCAACACTGTGTTAGTCTTGACTCAAGTATCAGTTTAATTTGATAGATGTACAATTATTTTTCAGGTCAATATACAGCACTTGGGTTATATCGATGCTTCGTTCAGGATGCACTTCTCAAAAACTTGTAATTTAAGAGGGTCGGCTCTGTTGCTGAATTGATCAGAAATATTTGTGGTTCTCTGGGGTGAACGTGGCCTTTTCTTTACAAGTAACTCCATGTCCTTCATTCCGCTGGTCCAAAGTGGTCTGCTATCTGATTCCAAAAAACAGAGGAGACTGTTTAATTTTGTGACAGTGCAGTGTTGCTAGTGGCCTCCAGACCCCTGAGTGGCTAAAAGTTACACGGTGCTGCTTTTACGCTAACCACTCAGGGTGTAATTTTCACAGTGTGGGAAGATATAAAAAAAAAGTTGCAAAGTGACACAAATGTGTCAAAGGAAATGGCGAGCCATGACAACAGGTTTTATGTTAGCCAATTAATTATGCTAGGGTAAGCATAATTAGCATTTCTATGTTTATTTATTTTTTTTTTTATCCTGAATGATTGGAATTTCCTGCTGCAAAGATAAGAGATAAGAGGCACATGCATTGATTTAAGCAGTAGCTAAACTGATTTTCTGCATTAGGGCAGTAAAGCAAGATTTTCTAAGGTAACACTAGGAAACATAAATTTAGAATTGGACTTGGAGCACAAATGTTAGCCCTTTATACAGGCCACTGAGTAGAAAAGACCAAGTTGATCAAGCGCATTAAGTCCGTTTCATAGTTTGCGATTGAACTAACAATTCAACAATAAAGTTCTGGTAACTACTGGTTGTCTCTGAAGGTGTAGCTCATAAATGATTATGAGTACAACCAGTAATGGCTACTTATATAATCCTGAGTTAGGCTAACTCTAAAGGTTGAATACAGAAAAACAAAAAAAATGTCAGTATAAAAACAAGACTGCAAATAAATACGTTACCAACTCACTGTTAATTAAAATGTTAATTGCTCATTCCCCTCTTTTGTCATTTTTCGTTTGCTAAATTGTGCCTGGTCAATCAGCGGTTCGGGAGTAGGTTTAGCAAATGCTCAGTTCTGCTTATTTACTTAGAAAAAAGTACAGCAGTTCGTGAAGATAATAGAGCATGTGGTGTAACTGTGTAGAAAAAAAAAAAAAAAAACAAGCACACAGAGATAAGTGTTAGAAGTCTGTGGGGGGGCACAGATGGTGATCTATCAAAACTGACTCACAGTTTGAGCGGATGGATGGCTTATTGGCATCGTCCTATTTGTGGCAATCAACAGCTTAGTAAAGAGATTGCATTTAACGGTAAAGAACAAAAGCTGCAGGGAGGGGGGGGGCGGAGAAAACCTAGGTCACAGTAGTCTTTGTTTCTTTGCAATGCCCTTCAAGCCTGTTTGAGTTGTTACAGTTTTTATCAGCGGTCAGCGTTCATTCTGCGCAGCTTTGCGGGTAGACTGTTCTCTGGCCGACTCCCCGCCGAGGGGAAGGGGACCGGCGCTGGTGTTGCGGCCGCAACGGTGCTAATTGCTGCTGGCTGTCTGTGTTTCAGCAGATCGCCTTCCTCCGCGTCAAGATCCAGGGACAGGAGCTTGACTTGCTCCTCAGCCTGCCCTTGCCTCACAGCCGGGATGGAGCTGGACCTAAGCCGCTGGATGCTGAGCGAAAGGTCTCCTGTGCTGCAGGCTTTACCCCCGGGCAAGGCCGTCCCCGTCTTCAGCGCCCTCCATAGGTGCTCCTCCTTGGTGGAGCTCATCCGCTGGAGTTTGCTGGGCAGCCTGGAGGCCTGGTCCTCCGGGTGCTCCGCGTGGTCGGCCGACAGGAGCCTCTCCCGGCGGCCTGGTCTGTTACCCAGCAGGGGGGAGGAAAGTGTGGGAGCAATGGGTACAGGGTTTGGTGACGTCAGAGGGGATTTCTCCTCCTGCTCTTTGACACTGTAGGGAGGCGTGGGGACCTCGAAGGTGTTGTGGAACTGGGAGTAGTCCACTCTGAAGAATCCTTCTTCTAGAGACATGACAGGGAGAAAGCGATGGCCCCACAGGACTTCATCCTCGGTGTAGGATGTCCTTGCCTGACATGTCATACCTACAAAGAGAAGTCACAAAGCAGATCATTGTTTAAAAGGCAAACAAGACAGAAAAGAAACAAAGAAAAGCAGATAAGTACAGAAAGCCAAAAATGGAGGGGAAATGAATGGTAGCGAATTGCTTCAGGGAGAAGGGAGAAAGAGACATGAAAACTACAGCCATGATGGATAAAAGCTTGTGCTACTGAATAATTAAAGCCATGAAATTAAACATTCTCTTCAATATTTCATATTGCTGAGAGGGAGCTCTGTGCCACAAGCTAAAGGTTCATGAAACAAGAGATTAGGAGCGCTTATTCAAATGTAATGGTGAAAAAGACAGAAGTTAAAATGTAAGTTTTTGCTCCCACCTGTGGTTTCCACGATGCCCTCTAGAATAACGACGATCTCAAACTGCTCGTTCATGAGCGAGCGCTGGGAGAGATCAAAGAACGGGCTGTTGGTGTTGATCTCGTGGCAGATGGTGAGAGGTGACACCAAGAAAAGCTGATCCGCCCCCGTGCCAAAACCCACGTCCAGCTCGCACTGGTCCAGGGGCAGGAACTCTCCCTCTGGGGTCTGTCTAGACTGCAAGCACAAATGATTCACATGTTTGGGGGGTTAAAAATATTTTTTTATTGACCATAAATGATATATCTATCTGAGAATTCTTTAGACAGTAAATATCGCTAAAAATAAACTGAATAAACACACAGCTCAACCAGTTATTGTGAGAAGTTTACAGAAACTGCTCATGGGCATGACTATCCCTGAAACTTTGGGATTTTAATGCTGCATTATCTTTCACCAATGGCAGAATAACAACAAACAGTTGCAATGATTTTTTACAAACAAAAATTGAGCCCACAACTTTAATGTATAATGGATTTTCCCCAATGCACACAGGCAAAATTTCACATAGGCAAGGCAAGACAAATTTATTTGGATAGCACAATTCAATGCAAGACAATGCAAAGTGCTTTACATGATTAAAATACAGGAAAATAAAACAAGATATAAGCAAGTAGGAATAAAATGTAGAAGCAAAATAGAACATCAATAAACAGTTGGACTAAAAAAGTTGAACTAATGCTGTTTCAGTAGGACAGTTTAACTAGAACAGTCAAAAGTAGTCCTAAACAAATGTGTTTTTAATCTTGATTTAAAAGAACTCAGGTTTTCCACACTTTAACAGTTTTCTGGAAGTATATGTACATACATGTTCATATATACACCAGCACTCATACTTGGTTGAATGTCTCTTAGCGAGTGGCAGAGAAGCTAGAATTTTCGTCTTTTCGTATGGATCAACAAAGTCCTGGCTCAATTCTAGATAAATATTTGACCTCCTTTATTGGAAAAACTGGTAGATTTTAAGCAATGTCTACAAATCTGCAACAAGGTTCAAGCCAGGGCTTTGGGAAGGTCTAAGAAGCTTAATGCTAGTTTTCATCCTGAATCAGGTTTAGATACATTTAAAACTGTTCTCCCGTTGGAACATCAAATTTTAACTGTCTGATCCAAACTGTCACCCTCTTGTGAAAGGAAACTGGTTAGCAAGTTCAACAACAACTCGGGGACCACCAAGCCTCAAGCCTAGCATGGACCAGAACCTTCTGGATCACCAAAGTCAAGGTCCACAGAGACACATGCAACAAGTGGGTGCTCTAGCATTAGGGAATGCTTCAAAATCTGACCCAGTGCAGAAAAAACTTGAGCAAAACACCTTCATTATGACCTTAAAAGTGTCAATATTGTGATTCTGAGAAGAAATATATTTTAATAGATTCCTCCCATTCCTTTCTCTGAAGTATGCCATTTAGCCTCCTTGACAAAGAGAATTTAATCCTTCAGATACAATTTTGAGAGATTTTTGGCACTGATGTAAATAAAATGTTATTTATTTAGAATGATATGATCTTTAATACAGAAGTAGAATTAACTAGCTTATGGATTGCTTGAGTTAATAATCCATCATTTATGAAGCAAAATCCATTATCTACAAAAGCCCCTCCTCTAAAATCGACACTTTCAAGTAAGACTGAGCGCTTGGCTTTCTGGAGAGAAGGTTTTTTTGGTCAGTAGAGAAAATGGTTGGGCTAAAATGGTCTTTTCCTTTGGATGTAGTGTTTTACCAGTGTGATTTGTTTCTTTTATTCTGTGTATGTTGCATGGGGGCTTATTTTGCCAGATACCAAAGACAAATCTCCATCTTTAAACTAGATGGACAATAAAGTTTGTTTAAAGGAGTGAATTCCAGATGTTCTAATCTAAGAAAAATGTGCCGACTGTTAAGCATAGTGACGGTAGCATCATACCGAGGGAGCTGAAAAACACATGATTGAGATTTATGGGTATAGTACTAAATCTTTGAGTTATTTTTACTCCCCCTAAAGAAATGTAATGTGCTTCTAAATAGCTAAACAACCAAAATTAATTTGACGCTCACGTCAATTATGAGTGTGTGTTGAAATCTGACAGGAACTCAATGTTTGGCTCTTATATGGAGCTATGCCAAACCAGCCACTAATTCAAGCTTCATGAAAAAAGGTGATTGCTGATAAAACTACCAAAGTAAAGCTCAAACATAAGGACAAAAACTTCTCCCAACAGGAATATTCTACAGGAAATACAGCAACAGAAATGAACAAAAACACATTATTGACTGAAACACAAACAAAAGACTAAGAGATTCATGGCCCAATATATTGTTAGCTTCTCCTGCATCCAATTGACAACACTGATTTAAATAGCATCACTCTACTAATGGGGCCTCATAGACAAGGATCATACCTGAAAGGACAAGAAGACAGTTGAATGAGCTTTTCCAGAAAGCTGCCTCCAGTTTCTGTGTTCTGTAACTCTATGGGTGACAGCCATTCAGAACACAAGGCCACTTTGACAGACAGACCTTGTTTTGGTCCATGCCTGTGTTTTATTTCAGTTATTTATACATTTTTACCGTACCTGGCGGTTGGAGAGGGAAGCGTTAAAAGTGCATGAAATTGCTATGAGAAGGTAATTTCCTTTTTGTATTTAGGGACAGAGATTAAGTGTGGAGGGAGTTATTTTATTCAGTCGCAGATGTCATGAGTCCAATGAACGTGCAGAAGCTGTAGCAGTCCGGCATTTTCCCCCCACCTAACCCCTCTTACCGAGGAGGAGGATGAAAATTAAGAGAAAACTGAGATTTTATTTGCGCCCAGTTGGCTTTAACAGGCCTACAGATTTTATAGACTGAGAATCAGCGCATCAAATCAGGCAAGTCAACAAAAATCTTTTTTGTAATATAAGAGGACTGACTTTGCTACAACAGTTATCCAGGGGCTGCAGCAGTACCAAAGCTTTATTTTCTATTACTTAAAGTTGTCCATCTCTATCTCACTCTGAAAAATGCTCACTGAGCAGATCTTTTATTTTTAGAACATATCTTCATTACCCATTTGCACAACATTAAAAACCTATGTTGTGACGTCAAAGACAAGATCACTATTTGTCAAGAAAAACATACTGACTAAACTACAGGAGTATGAGACGACAAGCAGTGCAATCACATTGATTTTCTGCTAATTATAAGCCTTTTATTTGTGTCATGAGTTAAAAATACATCAAGAGCAAAGTGTTTGTTTTTTTTCATTAAAAGGTGAAAGCTGTAATTAAACATAAATCAGTAACAACATCAAAGCTGACGTGTGTAAATCAAAACCACGACAAAGCAGCCCCTCTGATGATGATTGTTAGTGAATATTCCTCTGTGCGGGTAATTTAAAGGAGCAATAAGTAAGAAATTTGCTGCAAAATTAGCCAAAATCATTCTCACTTGTGACCTGTCCAGGGTGTACCCCGCCTCTCGTCCATTGAAAATGCTGAAGATGGGCACCAGCACCTCTCGCTACCCCATGAGGGATAAAGCGAGTAAGAAGATGGATGGATGGATGCATGGATGGATGGATGGATGGATGCATGGATGGATGGATTCTCACTTGTCACCCGGGATGGAACATTCCCTATAAACAATCGGTCGTCTCCATCAGCAATGTCTTAGTCAAGCTTTTCTCCTTTCAAACCTAAAGGTACAGTATAGAACTACTTCGGTGTAGTTTGTAGCCTGTGTTTACTTCCTGGTTCCTGAGCCAATCATATGAGAGTTCCCAGGGTTTCCAACACAGAGCGCAGCATTTGTTATTTTATCTTGGCAAAAGAGCAGCACTCTGACAACGTGGAAGCCAGTAAGAGAAACAGACCAGAAATAGAACAGAATACAACATCATAGACCTGTCCTTTGTAAGTATAAAATCTATGGATTTACAGCAGCAACAGACAGTTGAGGAAATGGCTGTTCTCCCTGGCAGGCATTATGTATGTGTTGTTTGGATTTGAAACACTAGGTCTCCCTAGGGGTGGGCGATATGAAGAAAATCTAATATCCCGATATATTTGGGCTATATCACGATACACCATATATATCGCGATATGTTCAAATAACCTTGAATAACAAATGTTTTTAGCCAAATAGTGGCTAAAGTTGCATTGGTATATCTCATATGAATGTGTCAATTTTTTTTGTTTGAAAAATTGATTGCAAAATAAAAATTAATTTAAAATGTTTTATTTTAGCCATTTTTTTTTTCGACACGCGGAGTTCGAATTTTGCACTGGATGACGTTTTAGGTGGAACAAATTTGTGCTACTGCTTCCTTTTGTGGCAATGGTGTTATGGCATGTTTTGCAAATTACTGCGTTTTGTTCGACATCCTTCCACTGCCTGAAAAGCTCGCTGTCGCCATAGTTCTCGCTGTCTCGTCAACGTTAAGTAAGCACACGGGTTCGTTGTTGTGTGCGCGCACGAGAGCGTTTCTGGTTTGGAGGAGGAGCGAGTGATGCGTTCACAGCATGTGGGAAAAACTAAACTCACAGTTAATTAAATACAGCGGCTCAATTTGCCATGAAAATTTTCACGCGATGGTCGCGATAAAGTGATTTTAACTATCGCGCAGAGGAAAACTTGAGATACATCGAGTATACTCGATATATCGCCCACCACTAGGTGTCCCTATTACTTACTGCTCCTTTAAAGAGTCTAGAAAAGTGTGGAATTTCACTTTGTTTTTTCCCCCAAATTTATCCAGAGCTGGAAAATATCTCAGTACAGAAAAAAAAGTTGTAGTACTAGATTCCATCCATCCGATTTGTCAATCATCCATCCGTCAAATTTGTCTATCTAGGCAAATCCATCTGTTTGTCAGGTTTGTATATCCACCTATCCATCCATCGCATATTTTTTTACAGATCTGACCTCAGTTGAAATGTTTGCAGCAGTATGAAGCTGTGGAATCCTGTCTAAAATCAAGAACCTCTTTCTGTCGCCTAATTTTAACTTTATACATTTTCCTGGATCCCTCAGTAAGGAGACACTTGGTCCACAGATGGCACACAGGCTGTCATTTGTATTCAGAGCGATGTTGAGGACAGAAGGGTGTGACATTTCACGGGAAGACGTCTGTGCCCAGAGATTCCTGGCTCGCCTTCGAGAGGGAAAGTGTCACCCATCACGCTGCATCAGTGTTTGTTTCTTCTGTAATGCGCAGACATGGAGCCTATGTTACACATCCACTAAAGTTAGATCAGAAACTGAGAGTGCAAGGCTGGCAGCTGTTTAACGCGATTAACACAAGGCTGACGAAAAGCCACGAAAAGCCATGACAATCAATGATCTGATTATGTATCAGATTAGTGATTGTGCATCTATTGAGGATTATTTTCGTAAAATAAACAATAGAAATTAGGTATGTCTGACAGCACAGTGGACTCTAGCAGAATATTGTAGGCTTGTTTTTTGGCTGCAGAACAATGCTATCTCTCTTGAGGAGGAACTGACAGAAAAAGTCACATACAAGCCCAGTCTGGTGGATTTAATGCGTAAATCTTCCCGTCAGAACAAACTCTCCAGAGAGGAAGTCTGAGAGTCTTTAACTACTGTGAAGCTCATAAATTCATTAATCTGGTGAGTTCATCTTGCCTTCTTCTTTTCAATGCTTCAAACCTTCCAGAAGATCAACACTCAGTGTAGTCTCTTCAGTCCAAGCTAAACATCTCAAACTTCAATCATTTTGGAAGCATTTTTGTTTGCATTTTGCTTTAGGTAACTATACCAGACAGCACGTGGGCTTTTTTTTTTTTTTTAGTTCAGGTTAACCTACAGTTTAAACAACATAGCTACATGTAGTGAGTAAAAAACACAATATACCCACTGCTTCTTCAGAACAAGGAGAGCTAAATTTGTAGAAACGATTTGAGTACTTGCTTCAAATGGAGAAGTTAACATACACCAACATTTAATTCCAAATTATTTAACATAATTTCAATGCTTTTAATTAATGTAGGAAAGCCCAGACGATGGTGGCATGACTTTGTATGGTTCTGATGGTTTAATTCACATTTGACTTCATCGGAGGCACATCTGTGGATGTATAACGAGGCAGCGCCTTTTGTGACATCATGGACAGAAAACATCCAAGTAAATCAAAGTATTTGGAAGAGAACTGTGGACCCCAACAAGGCTGGTTGATCCTTGGGCACAATTTCCAGATGCCTGAACGTGCCACATTCGTCTGATTAAAAGATGTAATACGCCATGCGAACGTCCAGCCATCATACTGTTCAGGAAGAAGACGGGTTCAGTGTCCCAGAGATTAATGTGCTAAAGCTAGTAAGAAAGAGTAACGGCGCTCCTTCTGCAAATGAGTTATGACACCAGCACGAATGGAGTCGGCTTTTATACTGCCACCTATAACAAATCACTGCTGCTCTTCTTTTGAATAATAAATATTAATATACTGACAATCTATCACCTTTTTAAGATGTGATAACAAAGACAGAGTTGTAGAGGAATAGCAGTACATTCCCCGTAAACTAGTTTTACCTCATGAGCTTTACCTTTAAGTGGTTTTAGCAGTTTGTCTAATAGTTTGGAATGAATGAACTGTCGATGGTTGCATTTGACCATACATAGTAAAAGCAAACATTCTCCTAGACCCAACCCTGCAGCTGATTCTGTTCTGCTGAGCACTCATTCCTGATTTTTTATTTAGTTTTTTTGTTTTTTTACTGAAATATAGATGAGCATGACCAGGCAAAACAACAGAACACACCCTTGTCCCTAAGGAGGTGTGCTGTCTTTTTTGGGGGCCACATGATGTAATTTGCAACTTTTAGTAGAGCAAGCATAAACTACTAAACAGGTTTGCAAAACATTATCTGAAGCACCCACCAGACCTCAAGAAAATGCCCTTTGTATTGATGAGACCAAAAAGAACATGTTTGGCCATGTTTTAATAAAACTGGACCAGGATCTTAGCACCTGGCAGTCCTTCAGTCATACATGAGAACTCCTAAGTGTACCAAATATATCCTAAAATCAATTGTGAGGCTATCTGTCCAACTGCTAAAGCTTGGCTGTTAGTGGGGCACCCAACAGGACAATAACCGAAACAAAAATTATAAATATTTTGCAACGGCCTAGTCAAAGGCTGACCTGACTGAAATGTTTTAGGCCTGAACAAAGCTGTACAGAAATGCTTTTAAACCTCAATAAACTGAAGTGATGTTCAAATTATTTTCCGTTTTGGGATTTATTGTTGGTCAATGAATAATGGCATGATGTTTTGTACACATGGGTTTAGATCGTGACCAGATAAATAATGCCATAAAAAATCAGATACTAATAGATAGTATGGTGCTATGGTAAAAAAAAAATGAATAAACTACCTAATGACTTTCAGGATAATGTTTGGTGAAACTGTTCTAACTTCCTCGACCAGCTAGCTGTGCTCTAGAGCTAACGCTAGCTCATAAATCAAAACAAGGGGCAGCATCATGTCAGCTGTAATTTTATTTTTGCTCTAAAGCTAAAAAAAACAAAAAAAAAAAAAACAATGAATATTGGTTATCTAAAAAAATCCAATATTTCTTCCTGTATCCTGTGAAAACTTTTTCTCTCGTTAGCTTGTTAAACCAAACAAAAGCATACTCCAGCCACGTCTATTACACTTTTTCTTTTTGATCAATCAACAGAGCAAATCAGTGATAATGAAAACTAATTTGATTTGGCATTCAGATTAAAGATATTTTAGCAATGAATGTGAAATTTCTATTTCTAAACTCGTGTAGCTAAAATACACCAATACGCCTCTGCTAAGGAAAGATAAACATATTTGACACTGAAAGGTCTAACAAGGAGGAAGCCGTGTGTGTTCTTCTCCTGCTGCTAAACACTCAGTGCCACAGGGGGATGAATTAATGGCCTTTGAAAGAGGTCCTGATATGGAGGGAGTGTTTAATTTACCGAGTCAGGTGGCGAAAAAACCAGGGCCAATCCCCGGTGATTCACCTCCACCTGCAACAGTGGAACATTGTGAGTGTGTGAGGATTAGACACTGACGTAAAGAAACACATAGTGTGTAGATGAAAGGCAAAATAAGCATGTTGTTTTAGCTGTGTCCTTGGCTTTAATGACGGAAATCTGCTGACGTTTAAACGTTCAGCTCAGCTTCGGGGGGCATACATCAAATGTTCGCTTCGCATCGGAGGTATCATTCACATTTCCTAAGGGAGATTGAAGCCCGATCGGGTATTGCTGTCTTTGTCTCTCCATTTTTATTTTTATTTTTCATTCCTTTCCTTCTTTGCTTGGCAGTACCAGATGTTGCAAGTAATGTGGACTTGTCTTCCTGCATGTCTGTCTCCTCTCTCCTGCTGTCTTTGCATCCTACTGAGACAAGCTTCTACTGACACTGATGAGCACCACCCAGCTGTCACTCCCTTTCTTTGTATTTTAGTCCTTTTTAGCACAATTCACTTCAGTTTTCCTTTGTATTTTTTTATGCAGAATTTTTTTTAAACATAGCACCACCAGTGCTGCAGGGATTAGTGCACCTCCGCATTCTGCTGTTTTATTAATAATAGCAGCGTTAATATTAATGCACATTCAAGGACTTTTATCTCTTTAAGATCCCGTGCATGGAAAAATATAGAATGTGCAGTCAGCATTTCTGCTGGTAATTAAATGTGTTGTGTGTGGGCACCAAATTAGAATGTAATGAACATTAAACAGACTTTAATTCAATTAAATTCACACTTAAAAGACGCCATTCCTATGTTGTTGTTTTGTTTTTCTGTTGTTGTTTTATAAGTCAAGATAATACATTCTTGTCAATTTAGTCATTCATTATTTTTTTTTTACATTTTCAAATGAGCAATAAACATGACAGGTTATCAGTGGAGTCCAGAAAGCCTTTGACATTTGAACACGATTATAATCATCATTTAGAGTATTTCAAAGAGACACAAGCTATCCCAGTACAAATATATCCCTTTACCATTAAAATTAGGGGTGTTCAGAATTAATGTGAGTAAACTGTGGATAGTGTGCAAAAACATAGCTACAGTTCAGGTTAGGTTTGGCAAAACATGTCTAAAGGTTTAAACGTTTTGCAGTTATTAAAACACATAACATTTTTATATTTCAAGAAGCTTCCTTCTGCTGGAATCTCAAGTCTTTTGCAGCCCCTAACAGGATTTCTTCTGACAAGCTTCTCTGTCCCTACTGAAAAAAGAATGAATAGATTAATAATTAATCTCAGACAATCAGACAATACAGTGAAATTATACATTTAAGACATACAAATATTAAGCACATACATACAAATATATATATATATATATATATATATATATATATATATATATATATATATATATATATATATATATATATATATATATATATATATATATATTGCCAGAACAGTTGCCCTAGACTGCAAAAACAATTGCACAAATCTACATCAAATGTGGAATAGGCCTTAACCCCCTCAGCCAAATAATCAACAAGTCTGGCTATGGGTAATGGCTCAGAAATAGGGCCACTATCAGCCACCTTAAGTACATGGATGACATAAAGCTGACTTTACCCCACCAGGATCTATAGCAGGGACATAGGAATGTCATTTGGGCTGGAGAAATGTGGCCGGATGGTGACAAAGAGACGGAAGGTGATCCACACGGAGAGGAATGCACTTTCAGAAGGAAGAATAGTAGATGTTGAAGAGAGCTATAAGTACCTTGGAATACCACAAGCAAATGGTAGCCACTAAGAGGCCACAAGGAAAGCAGCAACAGCCAAAGGGATGAAGTGCTCAGTGAACGTCTTAAACAATGGAAGCTGGAAGAGAAGCTGGAAGAGAAGGTACTGTTGGGAGGAAAACCCCCTGCATGGAATGTTCCACCGACAGATAGCAGAAGTGGCTGATATGACCAAATCCTACCAATGACTAGATAGGTCTGGACGGAAGGACAACACTGAAGCTCTGATAATGGCAGCACAGGAGCAGGCCTTGAGCACCAGAGCAATAAAAGCCCAGATCTACCATACCACGCCCCAGAAACCATCCAGCATCTCACAGCAGGGTGTAAGACACTAGCAAGGAAGGAATACATGGAACGCCATGACCAAGTGGCTAGTATAGAGTACAGAAACATCTGTTCAGAATACCAACTGGAGACCCCAGGTCAAAATGGGAGTCACCTCCCAAGGTGGTGGAGAACGACAGAGCTAAGATCCTGTGGGACTTCCAGATACAGACATAATGGTAATGGCCAACCAACCAGACATCGTGATCATTGATAGTTAGCAGAAGGCAGCCGTTGTGATTGATGTTTCCATCCCAAGTGATGGACACATCAGGAAAAAGGGGAGTTGCTAGAAGTGTCTTGTCACGAGGGACTTTTTAATGTTGCCCACATCTTCAGCTGATCTCTTCTTTGCTCCCATGCTGTAATGCCGAGTAGTTTTTCTTTTAATCCGTCTATAGTGACGAAAAATCAAGAAACGGCACAAAAATTCAAACCACTGGAAAACCGGAAACAGGACAATCCCACACAGCAGAACACTGCCGCTACCATGTTTCTCAGGAAGAGTGTTGGTCTCCTCTGAACGGAGCACTTGTGTTGTGGCAAACTAGAAAGAGGACATCTTATGGCTTCCTTTCAGAGCCGGTATTCTCATTGTTTGCTCTTTTAGAAAAGGCCAGGCTTGTGGAGTGTAAGACTAGCAGTTGTCCTGTCAACAGATTCTCCCACTTGAGCTGTGAATCTGTGCAGCTCCTCCAAGGTAGCCATATGCTTCTTGGCTCTCTGACTGATGCCCTCCTTGTTGGGGCCCGTGTAGGTTGACAGCCATGTTGTAGGTTAGCAGTTGTGCCATATTTCTACTATTTTATGTGGTGAATGGAACAGTCCTTTGGAAGGTGTTCATGGGCTACTATCCTGTTTAAACTTCACACGGTTTTCTCCCTGAATTGTCTGCTACGTTCTTTGGTCTTCAGGACGCTGTTTGTTCTCTAAGGTTCTCCAACAGACTTCTGAGACCAGAAACATAGCAGCTGAATTTATATTGAAACTAAATCACACACAGATGGAATCCGTTAACTAATTAGTGGCATAAAAGTAAAAGGGGAAAAGTAAATTTAATGTTTGTGTATTTTTTTTATTCCTTTATCCTCATTTGATTTGTTGATTTCCATTGTTTAGCAACAGTGGCTTCTCATTTAAATAGTTCAAGCCTTTCCGTCTCGCATAGATGATTTACATGATGTGATTATCTCGAAACAGTTCAAATGCAGGGGGCTCAAGGTGCCGCGTGGCTCAGCGGGTAAATTAGGTGCATCGTGGACTTGAAGCTGTCAGTCCTCAAAACAGCTTTTTCATGCAGGCTTGTCTCCCAGCCCTGGCCGTTTACTGTAGGCCATCCCCTTCTCTGCTGCCTTTCCTGCCTGACATGTATCAAATAAAGGCCAGCTGTCACAGAATCTTACAAAAAGGGCGTCAACTGCAACTTTTTTTTGTGAAATTATGTAAAACGCATTAGGATTAGATAAAACATAATTCCCTGGAAAGGAGGATACTCAGAAGGGGTGTCTGCTTTCATAGCTTTGATTAGATTTCTTTGCTTCTTTTATTAGATTTACATTAAGACTGGAGAACCAGAATCGTATGCTGCAAAGTTTAAAATTTCTCTGGATTTTTGTCATTCACTTTCATCATAACGTTTCTATCATTAATAGAGCAAAGATTATCCACGCTGGGAAAAGTCAGGGTGCATAACCATGTATGAACACACCTAACACCAGCTGATCTTCAGAATCACAGGTGAACCAGCCTTTTTTTACAACTAGGCAGAGACGGTGCCGATTGCAAACAGAAAACAAAGATCTGAACAAGTTCTATTTTTTCAGTCAGCCAGGAAGCTATTCTGAGAAAACTAAGTAGCTCACAGCTATCTCTAATGTTAATTATAACACCAGACATACCAACAACCAGAATATTTTCTTCCCACTAATAGTAATATGAGATCAAAGGTAAAATATTATACCAAAATATGCTCCAAGTACTTTATTTTTTGCTAGAATCTTGAGTATCCAGGCCTCTAAGGAATTTATAGCCTGCGTGTGAGCCTGAATTTCTCAGTAACTGATTGTTTCTGCCGTGTCGCTCGACAGTTAGACAGCATTTACGGGGATTTACAGCAGCTGCACTTATTTATGCAAGACAAGGTTTTGAGAAGACCATCTGATTGATCCTAAGGATTATGTTACTAGATGCATTTGTTGCAAAAGTGTTTGTGTGTTATTTCCTGGCAATGTACGCCGTGTTTTAACGTTTACTATGCTACGCAAAGTTGTGGAGTCAAAAGCAAATCATCCATGGTGGTCTCATTTTTGTAATGGATAAAATCTGACACGTGTGGCCTTCTTTTGTGTTCAGCCCTTGGGATTCAACACTTTGCAGTAACATCTATTGCTGCTTGTCGGTTTGGCTCATCTAAAGACCATAACCTTGGGCTATACTTGTTTCCATCATTTCAGATACTCACACCACCATGTGTTACCGTGGGCTAGGGCTGGTTGCCAGGGCAGTTTCAGCAATTTCATCTCATCTGACCATCTTTCCCATCTTTGCCATGTCTCCTAAATGGCTTGTGGCAAACTGCACAATGGACTTCTCATAGATGTTTTAACAATACCTTTCTTCTTGCCGCTTCCATAAAGGTCAGATTCATAGAGTGCACAAGTAATAATCATCCTGTCACCACAGTTTTCCATATTGGCTGTGGATCTCTGCAGCTTGCCTAACCTGTCAGTTAAGGTTTTGGCATACTCTATTTTCAGATGATGGGTGGGATTATGGTCTTTGAGATGTCAAAAGTTTCAACTATTGTTCTTTTTAACCTAACCCTGGAATGAACTTCTCCGCAACTTTTTCTCTGACCTTACTGATTTGTACCTTTTTTTTATTGCGATGATGTTTGTTCGCTAATGATCTCCAACGAACCCCTGAGGCCTTCACAGAACAGCAGGAATTATAATGAGATATCAAATTACACATGGGTAGACCCTCTCATCAGGTGACCTCTAACGGCAACGGTAATGTTTTTTTTTTTTTTGTGGTATTAGAGTAAAAGCGGGTGGATACAAAAGCACTCCACACTTTTCAGATTTTCATATGCAGCATGCAAACAACGTAGCTTATAGTTTCCACTTAACAGTTAGAAACTGGTTGACTCTGGTCTCTCATCGAAAATCCTCCCGAAAAATAAGTTTTTGGTTGTTGAGTGACAAAGATTTGGAAGAGTTGGTGTTGTAAAAAAGCAAAACACTGTCATAACGTGCAACTGATGTTATAATCGGGAGATGAGTCACCCTTATGCAGCATAATGTATACAACTTCAGAATATGAAGAAAATTCTGATTGGCTCTTGGTTTATTGTAAATCATTGCATCTGTTTCAGAGAGCTTTGTGGCTTTGAGTAATAAAATAACAATATAAGAAAAGGTGAGGAAGAAGACATTTAGATATTTTTTACAGCTTTTCCTGAAGGCACAACTGCATTTGGAGCTTTTCAGGAGCAATTTAGATAGAGACAATTAAACACATAAATTGGCTCGAAAATAATAATTTAATGACCACGAAAGAAACCATGATTTAATTGAATGCTTGAATCCCTATAAGAGGTTTCACATCTAATAAATCAGCATCTGAAACAACAGCAAGGGCATTTTAAACTGGAGTAAGGTCAGGGGAAACAAATAGAGACAAAAATTAAAGTTCCTACGGTGATTTGTCATATAGGTTCATTAAGTCTAAGAGGTAAAGGGAAGACAGAGCAGATTTAAAAACAAAGAAAATCTGCCTGTGAATCTAATCTGCAACAGTGCCACAGCAGCTTGAAAACAACAATGGTTGCTTCAGTAAAAAGAAGGACAAAAGCTAAAACTTCGTACATAGTAAATTCACAGAGATAATGTCAACATGATATATGATTCTTCGTTTGTCGTTTAAAACAGTAACGGCCAGACTTAGAGAGAATAACAACAGAACGTAAAACTGTCCCAGAGTTACTCCTCTCTCTGTGGAGGGAGAAAAGGTGACGATTGTGCATTTTTCCCCCTGATTAGTCCTCTTTGATGGGTTGTTAAGTGCAATCAAGAGACCATATTTTTCTTTGCCTGCCCAGGCTATTAATTAGAGAAGAAACGATAACAAAATGAAATGTACGCCATCTCAGAATGAGCTGAAACCATAGGAATAAACGCTTCATTAATCAAAGGTCTTAAACAGGCAGTGTGTTTTTTATTCTAAAGCTTAAAGAAAATGTGAAAAAAGGAAACAGAGAGTGAAAAAGAAGAAATGGTTTCTAAATGATATCATGTAAGCTCTGGAGAGTAAAGAAGAAACCCTGCAGAAGCTGTTCTAACTGGAAACTCTCCCTTTAAGGTGGAGAAAATAGCCACATGAGATCACACTCCGATAAGTAATAACGCGGGCCCCTTTAGGCATCTGTTAACAGCTCGGACAGCGGAGCTACAGCGGGAATCCGTGCAGGGGCATTTCTTTTCGTTTGAGCACTGAGTACTACTCAAATATTACAACGAGGAAATGCACAAATGCATCTCCCTGGTGAAAGCAAAAGATGCAAAAAATCCCTCCTCCGTTGCTGAAGTCGACTTGTTTTCAGTTGGGAAGTTGCTTGTCATGTGTGTTCCTCCTCTTCTATCACAGCCACCAGAAGACGCCTCAGCTTTGCTTTTATCCTTGAGCTTCTTTTTTTTTTTTCCTCAGTACTGACAACGTTTCATAAAACGCATTCTAGCTGTCAGCTCTCTGTGCTTCAGACCCGTGGAGGGTTTTTAATGTTCAGGAAATGTAGCTTTGAGGTCTGCTTTCATTGCATACAGCTATATATATATATATATATATATATATAGATAGATAGATAGATAGATAGATAGATAGATAGATAGATTCGCTCTTTTAATAAAAAGTCATTGTTTGGTGCATAATTATCTAGTGTGGACACCTGGATATGGAGTGCCTTACAAAGGTATTAATGCCTATTGAGATTTTCACAATTTTAAACATTACATCTGGGCCTGCACATTATATCAAATGAGGGAATTTAAAAAATAAATAAAACCAATATAAGGATTTTACTTATTCATTCCTTGTATTCAGTCATATCATCACCATAACATTAACAATCATTAACCTATATTGCATATTTTCCTGATATCGTAACTACAACTGCAAAGGAAAGCATCAAAGAGACCCACGGGGGACTCTGGAGGAGCCACAGATCTCCACAACTCAGGTGGGAGAATCCATTGAGAAAGCCTTGATAAGCGCTGTTTGCAGGTTGTCACAAGCCATGTTGTGGCACGGCTAACAAGGCAGAAAGAGGTCTGGTTAGACAAGACCAACATCAGATGGAAAGCTAACTCTCCACATCACCCGGTCAACATCATTCACTTTTTCTTCTGCAGGGTCAGAGAAGCTGGTGAGAGTTTATTGGGTGAATAAAGCGTGATGCTGGGAATCCTGGGGCGGTTCTACCGGGGGTTACAAACGACTTTGGCCTGGAAAAGATGTTCATACAAACAGCTGGAGCTCCAATGAACCGCTGTAGATTGAAGCAAATCTGTGCGTCAGAATGGTTCTGTCAAAGTCCAGACCTGAATCCAATTGAGAAATCTGGAGTACGGTTTTAAAATTTGTGTGAACAGATCATTGAAATGAAATCTGACTGAACTTGAGCTTTCTTTTGTGGAGAAGAATAAATGTCAGTTGTCATGTGCAAAGCTATGTGAGACATATACGGTTATTGCTGTGGAAGATGGTTCTACAAAGTATTGACTCAAGGAGGCTGCAGTGCCATGCAACTGTGGGGGCGACTGTGGCTTGATGGGTTGAGTAGTCGTCTGGCAACCAGAAGGTTGCCTACCGAGATGTGTCTTGGTGTATAAATGTGTGCGCGTTAATGAGAGTGACTGGGTGAATGTGGCTATAGTATACAGCGCTTTGGGTGGTCAGCATGACTGGAAAAGCGCTATATAAGTTCAGTCCATTTACCATTTACCATAACACTGCAGATTTGTGTTTGGAAGGGAAAAACTGAGGAGCGTGTGTAATTTTTCCTTTCACTTCACAATCATGAGCAACTTTACAGCCTTTGAAACCAAATCCCAATGAAATGCAGCAACCTTTAGCTCTAAAATAGGAAATGCAGAGAGAATAGTTTTGCAAACCTAACACCTAATGGGTAGTGGGGGGGCATTGGTTCTGATGACCCGGACTCCATCAGGCAGCACCCTCACCAGCTCTATACTAAAGGGAAAGAAAAGCTGCAGAGCGCAGTGATTAATTCAGCTCAGAAGTAGATCTTCAGGGGGTAGAATGGTGTGCCATTAAAATATATCGTATGATGTAATTATAGACATTCGGGGAATTTCGTCAATTTTTAAGACGAATAGAAACTCAATGCATGACTTGTGGCGTTCCCTGAGAGGCTAATGAGCACCGTCGCGGCAAACTAAGTGACAGGCAATTTGTCTCTACCTTGATAATGACATCTCCAGAGTTGGAATTGCGCAAAAAAAAAAAAGAAAAAAAAAGGAGCACCTTGGATTGAGGTCTCAGCCTACCTTGATGAGCTTGCACCTGATTTGCGCAGACACCATGTGGCTGTTCCGCAGGTTCCCCACTCGGAACATGAGGCACAACTTTCCGTCCCGCTGCGAAATGACCGCGTCCTGGCTGAACATGAGCGTCTCCGCGCGCTTCTTCGGCTGCGACATCTTGATGAACATGCAGCCGATGAGGAAGGCGTCCACGATGGAGCCCAGCAGGGACTGGAAGAGGAACAGGATGATGCCCTCCGGACACTTCTCGGTGATGTAGCGGGAGCCGTAGCCGATGGTCGCCTCGGTCTCGATGAAGAACAGGAACGCGGAGGGAAAGTTGTACACGTTGGCGACGCACGGCGTGTAGGACGGGTCGTGGCCGCCGTTGCTCAGGTCCCCGCGGATGTAGGCGATCACCCACCACATGGAAGCCATGACCAGCCACGCCACCGTGTAGGTGAGGATGAAGATGAGCAGGTTCCACCTCCACTTGAGGTCCACCAGCGTGGTGAAGAGGTCGGACAGGTACCTGCTGGTCTCCCCGCCAAGGTTACCGTGCTGGACGTTGCAGCGGCCGTTCTTCTCCACGAAGCGCTGCCGCTTCCTCTTCACCGGCGCAGAAAAAGTCCTGCTGCTGCTGGTGTTCACAACCTGATAGTCCTCGCCAAATTTCCTCCGTAGAGCCGACATCGTGCCACTCGCCTAATTGCAAAACAATGGGGTTCCCCGGACGCAGGGTTGGGCTTTTTGCGCAACTTTTCGTCCTCCGTGCCCAAAACCATGCAGCACCGTTCAGCGCATCCTGTGAGCTGGAGATGCGCCCCTCTTCTGTAAATTAAGCGAGCAGAGATTCTGCGCAATACACAAGCCAGGGTCGCTCCTTTTTACGCAGAGAGGTCTCTTCCAAGTGCCAACTTTCCGTTCTTCCTCTTCTGAGGGAGGGCTCAGGACTGAAAATCATAGCTGTGCCTGGCATTCACATGCAGTTAGAGCGATAGAGACACAGCTCAGTGCGCACTTCTGGCAGAGGGGTGTTCTAATAGTAGTGACATATTTTTATGCGCCCTGATCCATTCATAAACACGCAGGGCTGGCCAACCTTATGTAGACTTTCCTATTTATTCATTTATTTATTTATTTCCCTGTCTCAAGCAGGGAAGCAGTGTGTGGGCAACCGTACTATCTGAGAAATTACAGTTTGCTATAGCCAGCTGCCAATTTACGGCTGTGTAGTCCCCCCTAGTGTTGCTGCAGTAGAAGTAAACCTAAGTTCATATTGTAAAAGTTTTCCTTCCCATGACATGTCTGCTAAAGAGCTGGGAATATGTATTTGTTTATGATGGGTTTATTATTATTATTATATATTTTTTCAGAATGTAGAGTAGTTTGTTCTCAGGGCATTTGTTTATTAAAATTTGGATTTAAAAAAGGCTGTTATTGCATTGATTTTTTATTTTTTTTTACTCGATGTGCCAAGTGATTTTTTTGCGTCACACTTCACTGAAATTGGACAAATGGATTTAGAAGCATTGCTGTTGTTTTTCCATTATTATTATTATTATTATTATTATTATTATTATTATTATTATTATTATTATTATTATTATTTACAACTCCTTAACTGATTTCGTATTATGAGGTTCATACAAGAGGAGATTAAAGGAAAACATCCAAACAGCTTCGAAATAGTAGACCACGAGGAACATTAAATCCTCCATAAAATATTGCAAAAAATGGATTTTTGTTACACTTGTTACTTTATCTCAAACATTTAAACAGGGATAATATAAAGCATATTAAAGAAGCTACATAAGCAAAATCATACTTAAAGACATTTACAGGGATACAGTTTACTTATCAAATTCCAACCCCACTCACTTCAAGCTATAGCTTTGTGATGCAGTATAACTGAAGACAAGGTAATATATTAATTCCATTATAGTTTTCCTGATATCTTTCATATTACACTTGTTACTCAGGTATATTAGAAGCAGGGGTTACCGCCTGGCCTGGTCAGGTCATCAGTCCAGCTCAGGAAAAAAAGACACAGTCCAAACAGCCGTGCACCCACACATTCACTACTACGGACAGTTTTACAGAGACCACTAAAGCTTCATGTCTTTCTGCTATAGGGAGGAGAACATGCACATGAGAACAATGCTAAACCTTTGCAGAAACTACTTTTTACCTGTATAATAAAATATAATCTTTTTATTTGTTGTTTGTTATATACAAAATATCAATAAACAAAATAGAGGCTATAATACCCAACTATAGTGAAATGAAATAAATCCGTGAAAATTCGCCTGACTTTCTTTCGCTCCATTTCTTTGAACTGTGGTTTAAACTGCTTGGACATATCTTTGGGTTCCCATTTAATCAATTTCAACAGAAACACTCCTACTAGCGTACTTGTGGTAAACCAGATCATAAATAATCAGAATATATATGTTTTATAATTATTGCCCCAGACACCACATGTTTGATAACTGAGTTTCAACATGATGAATGTGAGACTTTAGGTTGACTTTGTTGTCTGTTCTCATGATTATCCTATTTCCACTTGTCTTGGAAATGTTTGTTTTATAATTGTCACATGGGGCTGAGCAATTAATTGCATCTGCAATATCATGCCAATTAAAAAAAACAACTAAATTTTCAAATCTTAGAGGTCTTCAGTTTTTGGCTATGTAATAATGGATAAGACGCGTCCTTTAGGTGTCAGCAGTATTCTTCAAGTGGGTTTGCCTCGACATGGAAGGGAAGAGAGTTGCATCACTGAGATAATGTAGTTTTATTACTTGTTTTAGAGTTTAAATAATCAATAATTTTTTTACCAGAAACTTTCAGGAATCTCACCATCGGAATAAGCACCAGTCCAATTGTTATCAGGAGTTTTAAGATTTAGAAGACATTTAATGATCACAAAAGTATTTCCAACTCCTTTTTTGGCTTCAGGACCAAATTAGATTGTTGTTGGGGATCAAAACAAGGGACCCACTCCCTCGTACCATGGTGCTATTCAAACAAGAACCACAGCAGCAGAGGTTATTATTGATATTGTTTTGAAAATGTCCTTTGAAATATTAACATGAAAATAAGTGTTAGTTTAAAACTGTTTGCATTAGGGTCGCTGAGGGTAAAGCTAAGAATTAATATTCATGGCAAGGAGGGCTGCTAGCTGGCAGGAGAAGAGGGAGAACTGAATTTAAAGGAAAGATGAAGAATCACCAGATATGAAGGAATACTCTAACTAAACTGAGGACAGGCATGCAGAAAGTAAAGCTCCAACAAAACTACTGACTAACACAGGAACCGAATCTAACAGATACAAGAATAAACTACTAACATAAATACTAAACAAAAAACTAAACTAATGACAGAAACAAGGATCTATGGATAAACAATACTAAAAGTGCAAAACATAAACAAGCTACAGGATCCCCAGGAAGCTTCAATAAGTAATCAAACCCCTGGAATTTGATTACTTATTGACACAAATGAAATTTGTAGTATTACATTAGATTAGATTAGATTCGATTTTATTGTCGTTACACAGGTACAGGTACCTGTGTAATTACATTTCATTAGTATTACAAATGAGCTTTCAGTCCTCTTGCTCTCTAACACACTCATTACTTTGATTCAAAGTTTTTTCAACTGCAGTCAAATTTTAAATATAGTGTTTATATTTTCATTTCACGTTGGTGGGGGGGGGGGTGTACATCATTATAACATGTAGATGAGATTTAATAAAGGAACCTTATATTCTTAACCAAGTAATATCCTTGTGACAGTACCAACACACAAAAATACACAAATTCTAAGAAATACAAGAGAAACACATTTGTTTCAAGGCACTTATATTTTCCCCCATTCTTACAATAATCATGTTGGTTACTTTATTTGTTATTATTTTTAAAAAATCCACTGAAGTTCTCATCAAGAGCACATTAAAAGGTAAATGAAATTATTGAACGTTTTTCTTGCCATCAGGGCGATCTGTACTTACAAAATAAGCCTGTTTAGGGAGACTTGTTTTGATTAAATCCATGTTGTCATTGTGTTATCTGAAATTTTGTGTTTTTTGTTTTTTTTCAAGAGCAAGTTTTTCCATCGATCTTGCTTTTCAATTCAAGCTGGAATGTTCATTTGGTGCCATCTCAATGAAACGTTAAAGATGACTACTTAAAGAAACAACGGCAACATTTTTTGGTCTTTGATGATATATGGGACTGCAGTTAAGGAAAAAAGGTGAGGCAGATGTTTTGGAGGTATCTAACACAATTTTAGGATTTGAATTTAACCATGTATATAATTTTTCTTCCCTTCCAACTTTTTTTTCCACTTTCTTCCGCTTGAAATGAGACAGGGATGAGGAAGTGGTCGGTATTGGAAAGGTGCACAACGTTACTGATATTTACCTATTTTAAGAAACAAGCAGAAGGAAGTGACAGTGGTGTGAAAGCTTTATCAGTTGTATAGTAACGTTATTCTAAAAAAGATTGATTAACGCAGCTGTAACCTGTGGGATACATAATACATATTAATTTAGTTTTAATTATTCCTTTGACACAATTGAATGTGTGTATACATAATAATGCATCCTGAATGCAGACAGCCAGATAAGATAAGATCAGAAAAAAAAAAAAAACTTTATTGTCTCACAATGGGGAAATTCAGGCATGATAGTGGCAAAAACACATAGACAGAGTTACACACTAGATCAGTAATAAAAAAAAAACAAGCTAATCTAAACTTAATTTCAAAACCAACAGAGAATGAACTTATCAGAAAGTTAAAAATAAAGATAAAGTATTGCACAATTATTGATAGTGGCACATTCAGATTAAAATGAAATATTCAAATCAAACAGAGGAATAAAGCAACCGATTTACACAACGATGTGAGAAAAATATGCAATATGCATGACTGCAATGCAACACCCAGAGTAGCAAATTGACATCAGCATCTGAGAGACAGTGTAAATGATTCATGATCGGATCAGAACCAGTGCCACCATCAGCATGTTGTAAACACTTATTGAGTTTGTTGTAAGCAGCAGAGATTATAAATTCTAGCACCAGCTGGAAGGGAAGGATCTGCGGAAGCGCTCCTTTGAGCATCTAGGATGCAGCAGTCTGTCACTGAAAGAGCTCTGCAGCTTGGCAGCAGCTCCATGCATGGGTGGGAGACTTTGTCCATCAGTGATGTGATTTTTTTACAGTGCTTTTGTCTCCCACCACATGCGCCAGGTCCAAGGGGGCATCCCAGAGGAACGCCGCCTCTCCTAATGAGTTAATCCAGCCAGAGGAAGAAAATTCAAGGGCAGTGGGAAAAAAATGGGAAAATTAGTTGGGAAGTAGTGGAACAAGCGAAGGGGTGCAGAGTAATTTAGGGAAAGTGAGAAGGAAGACATGGAATATTACCAAATAGCTTCATAAGAGAGATAAACACAAATAGAATGTAAAATGGAAGCAAACCAGAAATCATCATCTTAAGTATTGGACTACATCAATGAAGCTGGGTCCCAAATTACCAAACTTCACCCTTTTAACTGTTTTTTTTTTTTGGTTTTTTTTGTTTTTGTTTTTTTTGTCAAATACAGCAAAACAATGAGCCATGCCTTTATAAAATATCAAATACTGTTTATTTTTTTCAGTTTGATAAGTTGGTGACAAAAATGATCCAACATTATTTAAATGACCCAGTCTATTGGATTTCTATGGATACTGTAAACAGACATGTTAATAAATATAATTTTTTCATTAACTTGTACATTTTAAGCAGAACCGGGTAAAGTAGCCAAAATTGTACTCAAGTAACAGTAGCACTACTTCAACAATATTTTTACTCAAGTAAAAGTAAGTAGTCAGCCAAGAAATTACTTAAGTACTCAAGTACTGAGTAACTAATCATAACAGCTGATCATATAGTTAGAAATGATCTGATAGACAAAAATGTAAGGTTATGTGCAAATTCTAGTATTTTAAAGACAAAAATGGAAAAAAAAAATAAAGAATAACATCATTGCAAATTAAATTCCGGCCGATACAGCAGTTAATGTATATATAAAGTATGTTAGAACAGTGCAAAGTACTTCCTATGACAATAGTTGCCTTTTATCTCTTGATCTCCAAATGGCTCAATGAGCTCAGCAGTTAGAAAATCACATTATTTATTGATTGAACCTGGAAAAAGTCTAATTGAGATTAAAAAAAAATCTCTTTTAAAAGAGTGTCTTGGCCAAGCAGAGTTATGTGTCAGTTACAACATTCATCCACACATTCAAAATAAACAATTACAAATCAGTGAAAGTATCCAATGTCAGAAGCAACAGATTTTACAATATAATTAAAAAATAATCAGTTAAAGCAACTACATTAAATAACAAAACCTGTGCACAAATAAGAAGTTTCACTTTAACACAAACTCTAGGATTTTGTCTCTCTGATGCATTTCTTTGGTTAAAACAAGTTTGATCTTTATTTATGAAGTTACTCGCAGTGGGTAGAGTAGCATACATGAGAAATAATATGACTCACGTAAAAGTAAAAAAAAAAAAAAAAAAAAAAAAGTACAGTGTGATAAAGCTACCCCTAAAAGTGCATTTTATTCAAAAAGTTACTCAAGTAAATGTAACTGAATGTAAGTTAGTACCCATCTCTCTTTTTTATGTGTATTGGTTTATTTGTTGGGGACAATTCCGAATTTATGCAAATATTTGTAAATGTGGCAGTTTCGGTCCTGCATAGATTTCACCCTACTAAGTTGAAATGCTCCTAAAAAAAATAATAAAACATTAAATATTAATGAACAGCGTATGAAATCCCAAATTATTTCCTCCCCGCCAGCGTGTGGGCTGCCCAGTGAACACCTCCGCAGCCTTCGCCTGTCTCCTCTCACGACCCGTCCGCTGCACCCACAATTCCCCGCTCCGGGACAAGATGGAAGACAGCAGCAGCCGCCGGAGAACAATGTTTTGGCAATAAAACCCCGTCGGAGGCGAGCACGGAGAGAATCTAGGCACGGTCGAAAGCCAGCTGCGGTCATGCGTGGGTGAGTGGGAAGCGAGAGTGCGTTTTGTTTGGGTCGAGCGCGGAGCCTTTGTCGAGATTCGGCCGAACAATTGCGTGGCTAAGGCGCAAAGGGGAGATGCGCGGAGCCGCAGCATCATTGTTTCTGTTGCATGGGCCCTAATGCGGCTCTCAGACAGGGCAGCTAGGAAGCTAACCCGCTAGCTAACCTGCTAGCTCGTGGCGGCTTGATTGTTATGAACCCGACTCCCCCCCCCCCCCCCCCCCCCCCGAAGTGAGTAGTTTTCTTCCGCTCGGCGTTTTCAAGCTACTCGGAGACCGGTCGCCTGATGGAGGAGCGTGGTAGGCTTTATTTTTATTCATTTATTTAAAAAAAACGCGGCTAATTAAAGCTTAAAGTTGGCTATCAATAAATAGAGCGCCAGCGCTGGTCGCAGCCAGACAGATTTGATTTCACGGGCGTCATCAAAGCTGGGGAATCGGAGAATGAGCAATACGTGCCGCAGACACAACTTCAAAGCAAACGTGCTCTTTTTTTGCCCCGTTTAATGAAACCTATATAAATATTTCACACCTTGTTTGTATAATCTCAGACTTGTGGGTGCTTTCTAAAAGAAAAAGAAAAGAAAAAAGTATCACTTTCTCATCGGGTTTGATAAACGTGCGAATCGCATTAAATCACGAGTCCCGTCTTAGCCTCAGCTAGCTTAATAGCAACTCCAGGTAACATGCTAAAACGTTACATTGGTGAATTTTTTTTATCTATTCTCTTTACAATATTTTACATTATTGACCACGTCTAGGTTTTAAACGTGGTGTCTTTTCATTTCTAATGCTATCGCCGGTTCGTTTGACCGGCATAAATGGGGTTTTAGGGCGACTGGATTGATTGTTTTGGTTGAGGGCGCAGAGATGCTTTGATTGTCTCATTGTAGCAGGCTAACTATGCTAACTAGCCGGCTAACTATTATGCATCACAAAAGCTCATCCGTTTTCTGTTCGGTTGCGGCGTCGCGTAGCCAAATGGTCAGCAGGTCTAGACTAAACAATAAATTCTTACGTCGGCGTGTCCGCTGTACGTGTTTAGCTACACGTCTCACTGAAAAGTCGCCGGACTGCGCTTGTCTTAATATAACCCCGACACGAATCCCCAGATTTGACCTAAATATTGTTTTTGTTTCGTGGTTGTTGTTTTTTTTAGGCCGGGGGGTTTATTAGCTAGCATTATTTAGCTAGCCCTCTGGGCTTTTGTAATTGTGCGGGGTTTTTTTTGTGAAGTTACAAGGAACACGTTTAGCTTCGTTTAGAGTGTGAAAACAATAGAGATGCGTGTTTAAAAAGCTCTAAAGCCATCCTACCAATCATGTTTTGGCTACAGTCCAAGTCACATGTGCTGCTGAATTCCCAACAATACCAGAACGCCTCAAATGCTATGTTAGGTTTTTTTCCCCTCTTATTTTTTGTTTTATTAAGAGATTTTATATAAAAGCTGCAGTTAAATCAATGATTTGCATTAAATATCCTCACATACAATGTAGTTACAGCGCTATTTAAGATGAATATACATGGATGTTTATCTGACGCGTCATTTCATAAGGTGTTTCAACACAAAAATAGGTGAAAAAATGTCTGCAAAGAAATTCTTCTGAGGTGACGGCCGTACTTCAAAGTGACTACCGGGCTGTTTTAGTGGAAAAGGGCCTGTAGTTGAGATTAAGATAGGAGTTGAATTAGCCGTTTTGTCCTTTTATCCATTATGTACATAGCTAAGATCATACAACGTACTGGCATGTTGTCTGCTTTATTTTTTTTTTTTTTCAGTACTGCACGTTGGGAGCTGTGCAATAAATCGAACCGACATCGCAGCGTAAAGTTGTGATTTTTGCAGCTGCAACGCTTGTCAGCCAGATATAATTCAGTCGTTGCCAATAATATAATAATATTATATCTACCCAGTTAAATTGACTTCATTGTCCTTGAAGCCCACACATGAAGAAGGATAATGGTGGTTTCAATACTACAGAAACCTAACGCTGCAGTTGCATGTTGTGATAATATCATGTTGCCCAAGCAGCTGATTTTCAATCTCAGGCTTTTGTAAACCTTTACAGCACCAATACAAGATTCCTCTTTAGGAGCTGCAAGAAAAGGTGTTGAAAACATCTGTTAGCGCTCCTGCTGTGAGTGGTTGTTATTAAAGAGAGCGTGAGACAGTATCTCAAGCTCTGAGGAGACAAAGTCATTAGAGTTGACTTTCAAGGCTACTTGAGCGCGTCATATCAGCGCCGAGCACGACTAGCTTAACTAAAACGGAAATTTCTGCTTTAACTTTGCTGTAAGTTATTACGTTTAGCCTTCCTGTTATCTTCGGAAAGTCTGGCTCTCTCTATTAAACCTGGACCTCCCCACAGGCAGGTTTTGCTTCTTTTTGAAAAGCTTCTTAATTTTCTTTTTATTTATTTGTTAACTGTTTAATAAATATCTGATTTTAAAATTCTACCGACTTATCATTTAGGGCAGATACGGGCGACTCGAGCTGCAAACGGTATGGCTCCAGTCACCATCTGGTCCCTCGGTTCGTCTCTGACCGTGACCTTGGTGCACAGTGACGGTCGGGAGTGTTTCAGTGGTTTACAGAGAAACAATAACAGTTGAGATTAAGAGTTTAAGAATATCCGAGATTTATCATTAGATTGCTTTCTTTCGCATTATTTTTTTATGTCATACAACTTAGCTGTCGCCGTCTGCTTGTTTTTTCTTTTTACTTATCCTCAGCTTTTCACAATACAGATGATTTCTTTTTGTGCGTTACTTTTACGCAACCAAAATGTCTGCAGTAACACCTGACGGTATTTTGAAGCACTAACAGTGCAGCTAACCAAATGTTGCTTTCAGGTCTGCGTTCAACACTTTTCTGTCTTGTCATGAAGACGTGCCTTTTTATCTGTCCCCTTTCTCCAGAATGGTCTCCTCCTGCCTTCCTCATTAGCTTAATTACCCTCCTTCTCCCCCCTGGCACAAAGTAAAGCATCACCATGAGTATTATTCAAGACAAGTTGGGCAATGAGTTTTTGCGCAATGGAGGCATGGACCCCAATTTCGCACCAGGTATGTTTATGTTCAGCCACTTGCCACCGGTCACCAGCTTTACGCGGCTGGCATCCCAGTCCGTCATCGGCGAGCTTCCCCAAGAGATGATCCTGAAAAAAGAGCGGGACTCGCCCCCGGATCACCAGGGCTCGGCGGCAGGCAACACGGGGGGCTTCCTCCACAGCATGGGCATTAAACAGGAGCGGCTGAGCGAGCTGGATTACCGGATGCCCCTCTACAGCGGGGGCGGAGGAGTAGGGGTCAACTGTCCTGGAGGGGGCACGGGGAAGAGCGGTACTGACGTGCCTGATATGTCGTTCGTCAACCAGCACCAAAATCACCAGAACATGCTCCTGCATGACCTTAGCCTCAGCAATGTTCGTACTTTGGGAGAACAGGTAACAAGCACCTTTGGCACGAATTATTATCATTATTTTTTTATCTTCTTTTCTCTTCAAAGGAAGAAATTTAAATTGGCTTCCTTTAAAAAAAAAAAACATCTTCTTTTTTCTTTCAGATGCCTGGAAGACCAGGTAAAGAGCCAAAAGAGTCCTCAGGTAGAAGAGGCCGAAGGAGCAATGGGGATGGGCAAGGAGGCAAAGCCCGGAGGAAACGCAATGATCCTTCAAAGGTTAATCCATGAGATGTCCCCCATCTTTTATCGGTAAACTAAAAAAATGTTTGAAAGAATAAAACAAAAACCGTTTCTCTGCTCCTTCTCTGTAGGCTATGATGTTGGATGGGGACGGAGCCTGCCTATCCCCGAACTCAAAACCACATATCTGTGAGCACTGCAACGCTGCTTTCCGCAGCTCCTACCACTTACGTAGACATGTGCTCATACACACAGGTGCGACTTCCCCTTTATTTTCATTTACTAAAAGTTCATCTAAAGCAGGGATCACCAACATGGTGCCCCCACAAGCCTGTTCTAAAAACAGCACAACCAGCCAGTGAGCCGCATCTAAAACTTTATTTTATCTCGTTACTCTTCATGTTTATTCACACCTGCATTTATATAGATTTAAAGATGACAACATCTATAACAAAGCATGAAAAATGTGTTCATTTTACATAAAGTTAAGGAGAACTCTGACTCTTCTAGTTCAAAGATCAGTACTATAGCCCTTTGTGTGACACACCGCCAATGAAGTAGCTCTCAGTTTCAAAAAGGTTGGTGACCCCTGGGTCTAAATTATGTCCTACACCACAATATTTGATTCCTATTTGAATCTCAAACGTTAAATCAGCTGCAGAGGAAAGGAGTCTTTGAGTCACTGACTGATCTGGTGTAGGCTGTTAAGCTAGATTGAGCTCCACACCCTTTATTTTTAAATGATTTAAATCAGTATCTGGTTAGGACCCTCTTAGCGAAGTCTGGTGGTATAAAATAAAATTTATGCTTCAAACACTCAAAGCCAGACATGCAGTAACTGCAGCGGTGACTCAATGATCACTCATGTGTTTCCCTGCATCTGAGTCACGCTCTTTGCTGGGAATTCTTCATTTGGCTCTTTGGATCTGACCTCATCACATTTTTAAGGAAAAGTCACCCTTTGGTTTGGTTTTCTGGCTCTGAAAATATACAGTTCTGTGCAAAAGCAAAATTTTATGAATGTATTTCAAACAAACTAATAGACGTCAACCCATGAGAAAACATTTTTAGAAGTGTTCCTTGTTTGTTTTGTCATTGTTTATTCACTGTAAATTGTTATGATGGTGTTTGCTGCGTTTTTAATTCTATTTTGTTAAAACCAAACCCCCTTTAGAATTACCTGGAAAGTGGTTTGTTTTTTGCTTATATGATTTTTTTTTTTTTAAAAAGACTTAAATCGGCAAAATTCTGGATTTTTTTTTTTAATTTTGCAAAATCTAAGTTACGTTTACTAAACGGCAATTAATTAAATAATAGCATTGAAATATTATCCAAAAGTGATATTCCTTAGAAATAGAAAAAAATCCAGCAAACCTGAGACAGCACGGCTGGATTTAACACGTTAAACTGCATTCATTAAATGTGCGTCGTATCAGAAGAGTTTCATTTTTTTTTTATCTTACAAAAGTATAGAGGTAAATGACAGATTTTTTTTAAAGCTTTGAAATCAATTTGTTGTCTCTCCTTTCTGAACTCCTAAAGGGTTCAGAAAGAATAGAATTAGGAACAGAAACAGATTTAATAGAGCCCAGTAAATACAAACACTGAAAGGCAACAACGGCTCCAAAACACTGGAAGTGTGGAACAAACTTGACACTAGATGGGACAAAAAAGGCCATATTTATTTTTAAAAAGAGCCTTAGGCGGACCTTTAAGAAAGCTGAAAACCTCCTGACAGGTTAGAGTAATAAAATCAGTTTTAATCAACAATTAATTGTTGACTTGCAGGTTTCCTGGTTCTGTTCATCTCATGCAAAGCACTTAATAAGCTTAACTGCACCGGTTATATTTACTAGGGATCGGTACCGAATTCTGTGCTTTTATAGCTACCGACCGTATTCTGTTGGTACTATCGAGTACTTATTCACATTAAATCTAACGGTACCATGTTTCAGTACCTAAACGCACCTTTTTAACACTGAGGGCGTGGAAAAGTAGCCGATTTTTTTAAAAAAAAAATTGTTATTTTTTTTAAAATTTTTTTCCCATGCTGGATATGAACACAGCCTTGCACGCACAAGACCGTAATGACGTCAGTGGCAACAAAGTTTCAAAGTACTACGCAGATTACCTTCGCTGCAGTATTAGTGACGTGACGTAGCAGCAGGAGTAATTGTTAGCTGAGGAAGCACCTGGTCTCAGTTCCCAGCTTAGCGACGTAATTTGGTGACTTTTCAGACCCTCCTAGCAAGTTTAAAAAAAAAAAAAAAAAAAAAGCAACTAGCAACAAAGAGGGTTCATTATTGACTAATCTGTCGATTTTTTTCAATTAGTTGACAAATTGTATGATCTCCATCATCACTTCAGTTGCTTGTAAAAATATTTTGCCTCCCTTGTTCTTGTCTCCACACCTTTCAACGCCTCTATTGCCTCTTGTCACTCTCCTTTATTAGCTTTATCCTTGGTAAAGTGTTATAAATTTAACTGAATTAGTTTATTTTATATATTTCTATCAACATAGATTTTATTTAGTGTAAAAATGTTTTTAAAACAGTCTTTTGGCTTACAAGCATTTAACGTTGCTTAATGTGTAAAACGATTTTAAACAATAGCCTAGTGTAAAAATGTTGAGCAGTTTTGATAAACCAAGCTTTACAGCCATATTCTCGCCTAAAATCAATCTAAAAGTTGATTTTGTATCAAAGAAAGCGCAACATTAACACCTTTAGTGCCTTCTTGTTCTGCCAATACTGCATGGAGCTGCAGCCATGTGATGGGGGTGCTCTGACGCTATACTGCCCTCTGCTGCAGCCTTAGTGAACTGCTTGTGATTTAAACTACCACTTAAAGTGAAATATTGGGACCGCAGCAATGTTTATATATTTTTAAACAACGCACCGATCGTTCTGCAGCGAGTGCTGCCATGAGCCCCTTCCCACCCCCCACAAGCGCCGTTTTCCAGACCGCTGCCTCGTCCTGAAAACCCCACCTGCAGCCAGAGCTGAGGGGAGACCCACTCCTACATTACAAAACCTATCCCGCCCTTGATTACAAAGCGGTATAAATGTTTTTCATGATGCCTTTTTTTTATTTTCTGAAACTGTTGCATTAAAATAATTGCCTGAATGTGATTCACACAGCTTCAGTCACTTATTCACCTCGTTTTCCCTGTGTGCCTCTGATATCTGTCTTTTTGGTCAAATTTGTTTTTAGCTGCGATGATTCAAGCAGTGCATTAAAGTTCAAGTTTATTTGTAGTTCCAAACGTATCAGAGCTGTCGTTAAAGTTCATATATCGACAGATAGATATGTTTAAATGGAAGCATTTTGAGATTTTATTATCAAATTCTAACCAAAATTACGTACCGGGCATCAGTACCGTATTCGTATAAATGTGAAAGGTACCCATCTCTAGTATTTACAGAGGAAAACCGCCTTTTTTTTAACTCATACACTCCAGTTAACCTAACTTTCATGTTTTTGGAGTGTGGGAGGAAGCCGGAGTAGCTGGAGGGAATCCACACAACTCAAATCTCACACCAGCATTAGAACCCAGGACCTCTTGCTGCAACGCTGCAGTGCTGCCAACTGTGCCAGTGTGCAGCGCATTATAGGTTCATTGGTCTCTCTAAATTGGTTGTTTTGGCCTGTGGTTGCATAGTGACCTGTCCAAGATGGCCCCCGCCTCTCTCCCATTGACTGATGGAGATATAGCTCCGCTAGGACTGTACGATTCAGCCAAAAATCCAAATTGCTAAATATTTCAACCAAGATTGTTACATTGACCACAAGCTACAAAAAAACCTGTAAATAAAGATGTTTGTAAACAAAGACTGTTTTAAATCAAGAGACTTAACAGTTTTTATTAATCAGAATATTATTATTCAAGAAAATGGCTTTTTTTTTTTTAGTTGGACATCAATCCTTGTTGAACATAAAGTGCAACCAACAGACGAGTCTAAATATTAAACTGTTTAAAGAGTACGTAATGCTATGGAGAGATTCCTTAAAGTTTCTGGTAAAAAAGTTATATCAACTAAAAATAAAACTAGATTATCTCACTGCTGCAGCTGTCTTCCATGTGGAGCAAACCCACTTTAAATATATTACCGACACCTAAAGGACGCGTTTGATCATTAATTACAGACCTATCCTAAGAAGACCCGCAGCAGCGCGGGACTGAATGGGCTCGCGCTGCTGTGGTGTCAGCGTCTTATGTGATGAAACAAGTTGGTTGCGTTACCAGACTTTGCTTTTACCGGTCCCTTGCAAATTTTACAAATCACTGTGGTTTATTTCTGTCAGACTGGCGATCTAGTAAAACCCCGTTTTGGGATCGTTTCCTCCGCTGCTCCTTGCTGCGACATATTCACGTGGTTTGAGAGGGCGGTGCTTTGTGACGGCGTGCCTGGGTCCGCGATTACGATTGGTCGAGAGGAAGTAGTGACTGTAGCAACAACTAATATGATAGGCTGAACGGAAGGAAGGAAAACTGTCTCTATCGAACTTTTATCGATTCTATTTTTTTCTATCGCGCCACATGTCTATCGATCGATATATATTGTTATTGAATTATCGTCCAGCCCTAGCTATCCGTCTCTGCTGGAAGGACAGAGTAGCTGGACTAACATAAGGCCAAAATAAACGTAGCTTTCATATTGGATTAACTTCCTTGGTTTATTATTAGCGCATACTCCAGGCTGCCCTTACATGAATGTAGTTCTAGTTTAGACATTACAGTCAGGCAGTCTTGTAGACAGCTCAGGGGTCCTCAGGTAGTGACACAGTGTACCGTAATGCTCTGAATATCCACTGAGCGGAGCGGCTTTGTTGCTAACCAAAGTCTTACTTACACATTGTAACAGATTTTTGAGCACATTGTCCCACATAAAATCAGTCGGTAAGCACAACAGTAATCATATATAAGGCACACCATCAATTTTTGATAAAATGTAAGGATTTTAAGTGTGCCATATAGTTCGAAAACTACAGTAAATCGTTTAAAAAAATATCCAAAGCACAAAGAGACGAAAATGTCATTTAAAATAAGTCTCTTTCCAAAAGACCAGATCTCTGTCTTGTCCTTCTGCCATGTTGCCCGTGCTTTTAGCCTGTTGTTGGGTTTTCTTTCATGTTGTGTGCAAACGTTTTTGTTCTTGGTTGTACAGGTGAGAGGCCTTTCCGTTGTAGTCAATGTAACATGAGCTTCATTCAGAAATACCTGCTTCAGCGGCATGAGAAGATCCACAGTGGTGAGTCTGAGAAGTGGTTCGCACTACGGCATGAAGGATTTCCTGCCGTAATCTTTGCTGACGCAGCACAGATTGAGACTCTCTTGCTGTTTCTTTTCCAGGGGAAAAACCTTTCAGCTGTGACCAGTGTAACATGCGCTTTATCCAGAAGTACCACATGGAACGACACAAAAGGACACACAGCGGCGAGAAGCCTTACCGCTGCGACACATGCCAACAGGTAGTTCCTTTTTCCACCTATAATTAGTTCACTAGTTGAGTTTTGGTTTAGCCGCACTGCAAAAACAGAACTAAAAATAAGTTACATTTTCTTAAAATAAGTGTATTTGTCCTGGATTTGAGCAGGTAAATAAGACTATTTGCCAATGGAATAAGATTTTTTCCTCTTAAAATAGGAACAATTCATCTTCATCATCTTATTTCAAGTGCAGTATGTCTAATTATCTTATTTTAGGGGTAAAAATACTCATTCCATTGGTAGATAATCATATTTACTGGCTCAAATCGAGGACAAATAGACTAACTTTTAAGAACATTTTACTTGTTTTTGCATCCGTTTTTGCAGTGCGTTAGTACTTTTGGTAGTTTACAAGTTCAACTTTGTGTTTATATTATCTTTAGTGGGGTGGAGAAATGTCCGTGTCTAAACGTGGTCTCATCTCCTTTCAGTTTTTCTCAAGAACAGACCGGTTACTGAAGCACAAACGGACTTGTGGAGAAGCCATAAAAAAGGTTCTAGATCCAAGCATGCTGGAGCTCAGTGAAGCGGAGCTAGGCCAAGGCAGCTATTCACTCTCTCAGGGAAACCCAACCACCTCCGGACGCAAGAGGGCAAAGTCCAAAAACGGCGAAGGTGGCGAACGCAAGAGGAAAAAGAACGCCTCGGCAGCAGCAGCAGCTTCCACTGGGGGGATGGCCCGTGACCTGGGCCTGCAGGACTTCGCTATGGAGCACCCCTCCGGCTCTGACCCCACCATGCAGGGCCGTGCCCCCAAGTTGGTCTTTAAGAAAACTGGACGCAAAGGGCTGGACAAGGGCCTCCTGTCTCTGGAAGGCGGCGCCGACGGACAGAAGCTGTTAGGCCAGAAAGCCGACGCCATGGGCCACGTGGAGGGCTCTGCCCTCGATAACATGGGTCTCCTCCAGGGACCCGGGGGCAACAAGCCCGGCCCCACCACCAGCAGCAACTACGACGACGCCATGCAGTTCGTCAAAAAGCGGCGCTACCTCCACGCGGTCAACAACGACTACGGAGCCGGCTCTCTTCACATGGCGCCCCAGGGTAACAACGTGATCCAGGGTTCCCTGGGGCCGGAGCCCACCCTGGCCATGCTGGACTCCTCGCCGCTGGAGCTCAAACACGACAAGTCGGGCATCCCAGACGAGGTGCTGCAAAGCCTGCTCGATCATTACAGCCACAAGCCAGACGGAAGCCACCACGACGTGACGTTCGACCTGCCGGACCACCCGCACCACGTCGACCTCCAGCCGGCGGCCCCCGTCACCCCCGAGTTGGAGGACGATTCCCCCAACGGCGGCGACAAAACGGCCGTGATGAGCGAGTACTCGAAGTTCCTGCTCCAGGCCCTGGAGCGCACCAGCCACAGCGGACCCTTCCCCAGCCTCGGCCCCACGGGTCCCTTCCCTCTCCTGTCCAGCAGCTCCAGCCCCACGGGCCCCCTGTTCTCCGACAAACACGCGTACAGCACCTCCTCTCTGGATTGCGGCTACCCGCCTGCCGTCTCCTCGCCTCTGCCCATCGCCCCACCATCGTCGGCCTCCTCTTCGTCCTCCTCCAAGTCCCATTACGGCATGCTCGTCGGATCCCCCTCTCAGGCGGGCTACCACCTCAGCCTGGAGTCCACCGGCCACCAGCAGCTGACCCCGTCTCAGGAGCTGACCGAGCAGCTGGAGAAGCAGCACTCCCCGGGCACCTTCACCCTGCCGCCGCAGGAGCTCACCGCCCCCGCCGAGGGCTCCAAGGGGCCGCAGTCCAAGGCCGGCGGCGGCGGCGCGGCAGCCTCCAACGGCTCGTCCTACCCGGACCTGTCCCCGCTTAACCCCCCGAAAGAACCCACGTACCAGATCGAGAACTTCGCCCAGGCCTTCGGCTCCCAGTTCAAGTCTGGCCGGCGGACCCCTCTGAGTTACGGCAGCGACCCGGGGGCCGAGGTGGAGCACAGAATACGGACTCCGGTGTCAGAATTCTCAGGGTATACCAGCTTGTTAGCTGACGTCAGTGAGCCGGTGAGTACAGGATCCAAAACCCCGACAAGCCAAAGTTTCAGATAAGGGTCAGACGAGGTGAGGCCTGTAAGGGGGGGCCCATTTTTTATTTTTTATTTTTTTTTGTCGCTGTCCATCCGGGCCCCCCATCACCCCAACGCTCGCTCCAATTTCTGTAGCAAAGCTTAGTTTTTACGAACACTGCCATTAAATGTTAATACAAAATGACCAGGGAGGGTCTTCTATGGCCTCAAAATGCAATTTTTTAAGATATTCTCATTTTTACCATGTAGTCGCCTATGGTTTTGTTTTAAGAGTAGTGATTTTTTGATATGAACGTACCGTAGAATTACATGTAATTTAAAAAAAATTTAGAGGGTAGCTATAAACTTGCTTGTTTTGTTTTTTTTGTTTGTTTTGTTTTTGTTTTTTCCTCCTTTTTCTGAACTCTTTGTGATTTTATCAATCATCATACCATTGTAAAGTAATGAATAATGTTGATGATTTCAATAATAATAACAATGTGTCAGGGAAAGGCCCAGAATTCAAATGGCAAAAAAAAAAAAAAAGTATATATTGTCTGTTACAAGAAACATATAAACTCAGGAAAATAGGCAAAATTGTGTAATAAGACTTTGTATTGTGAGATGCAATTAGCACAGTTTTTACAGGCGTATTTTGAGACTACAAAGCTTTTTTCTTGTCTTATTTCTATTTTTTTTTTTTTTTTTTATTGTAAGAACAAAATTTACACCACGCGGTAATGTTGGGTCCGTACGGCGCGTAGCTCTGTCGAGATTTCCGGTACTGTTGTCTCAGCGTGAAGACGTCCAGGTTTCCTCCGAGAGCCCCGCCCTCATGGCTTCCTATCAGCTGTAGCAGAGCCGGGCGCCGGGCGTCCCGCGGCACGCCGCCCAGCTTCGTAGCGCCGGGCGGCTGGTTTCCATCCAGGAGTAACTGCGGGACGCATCGAGCGTCAGACGGTGATATTTTCTTATTTTTTAAAATGCTGTTTGTTTTTTAATAAGTCACCACTTTTCTACTCCACTCCTTTTGCTGTTCCTTTTTTTTTTTCTTATGTCAATGGAATCAAACAAGCACTTTTTTAAACAAATCATTGGAAACAACAATAACCCGTTCAATTTGCATATGTGATACGTGATTATTATGCTAATGGTTATTGCTATATTTTAAGAGGAGAAAACTGTGAATGGGGGGGAGGGAGGGAAGGGGGGGGTCGGCCGAGCTGTTTCATAGCAGCGGCCGTTGGGCATTTAAGGGTATTTTGATGCTTTTATTTTGAAGGGTAGAACATGAGGGACAAGAAAGGTGGGACGTTTTATTTTTATTTCGTTTTATAATATTTTTTTTTTTTGCGGTTTTTCGGGTGATGTTGTAAAAAGATGATTCGCCATAATTTTGTTATACAATATTTTGAGAGTACCTCTTTGTATTTAAGTGTTTTTTTTGTTTTTTCTTTTCTTTTTGGAGAGTTGGGCTGACATGCTGGATCCCTTATTATGGGTGTGTTGGTTGCACACCCGTCTATTTATTTACCAATAGCATCACTCAAACTTTACCGTGTAGCAGATCCTTTCAGGCAAATGGTCCCGGACCTACACCCAGATCCCCCCCCCCCCCTGTCGTTTTGGTTTCTATGAATTGCAAGAAAGCGGCTCCAGTAACGCAGTCCAGAGTCCAGTCCGCCTCCCCGACCCGAAATGCAGCCCTGCACTCACGAGAATAAACAATGGCCTTCTTTGTCTTCCTCGGCTAAAGCCAATCTGTCCGGCAGCCAGGGTTGATATTTAATTTAGTTGGTTTCCTGTGACGCCCCCCCCCCCCTTCCTTTCCCCCCCCCCCGTGTCTGCGAGCGCCACAGCTCCACCAGAGACTTCGAAGCTGCTCAGATCACACGGAACAAAGACTGACCGACCAGCAACTTCACTCCAAAACACACTATGCTTTTAAAGAAGAGACAAAAGAAACGAGTAGATGAGATGGAGGGGAGGAGAGGGGGAAAAAAAAAAGACAAAAAGATTGACCTAAATATACCTCATATCATTAAAGCGTTAAAAAGAAAAAGAGCAGGGACACGCGTTGTATGTATGTAGTGGACATATTTGTAGTATAGGTTCGACATATTGTATAATCATTTTAACACTGCCTGTGTTTACAATTTTTAGAGCAAACGACTCATCAAAATGCAAATGTATTATTTTTGTTTTCTGTAATTAAAAAAAGAAAAAGAAAAAAAAAAAAAAAGTCATCCACGCCAAGCAGTGTTGAATTATAGATGCCTCATAGAACATTCTTCTCATTATATCCCTTATTTTTGTTACTTGCCATAATGTGTTTTGATATGATCTCTAGAAGGATATTGTTTACAAAAATGTACAAAAACACTAAAAATCTGTTTTGTTTTTTCCAGTATGCATGAAAAACTTTTTTTTTTTTTTTTGTACGGCTTTTTTTTTTTTTTTTCCTGTCACCTCAATACCAAATTTTTGTAGCAGATGTCCCCCTCAGTTCCTTTGTCTTATTCATTCTAGACCCCCTGTGTTATGATTTCCCAGGCTATACCTGTTATTGAGATGATGAACGGATTAGAGAAGCCAATAAAAAGTTTTTGTTACTAAGGCTGCGCATGTTGTGGTTTTTATTTTTCTCAGAAGCCCTCGGTCTGATTTATTAAGAGAAGCATGTAGGTGAACAGAGGCCCTAAATTATCCAAAACCCAGGCAGATTTAGCTTTAAAGTCATTTAATTTGACCAACACCTTCTGACTGGAAGCAATATTCTGGAGCGGTCTAGAAATCCCAGACTTGAATCTGATGGAGAGTCTGGAGGGAGATTAAAAAAAAATGAGGGTGATGGCAGTTAGACCTTCCAACCTCAGAGACGTGGAGCTCATCAGCAAAGATGTAATATTAAAATAAAAATGGAAACGTGCAAAAAGCTGCAGTTATTATGAGAAGCGTTTTGTTGCTGTGAAATTGGTTCACAGTGACTGTAGATGGGTATAAATAATTGTTGACATGCCATTTCTTAACACCTTTTTTTTCTAAAAGTAGTAACACTTTGAAAAGATGCTTGTCTCATTTTTTATCAGAAACAAACATTGCATAAAAATAAGCAAATCTGCCAGATTGTATTTAAGTAATTTGGGCCTTAACTGAGGCACTGATTTTCATCCCGGCCGCTTCGCACTCGGCTGCGAACCGCTCCAGTGAGAGCTGTAGATCACGCCCTGATGAAGCCAATAGGACCACGTCATCCGCGAATAGCAGAGACGCAATCCTAAGGCCACCAAAGCGGATCCCCTCAACACCTTGGCTGCGCCTAGAAATTCTGTCCATAAAAGTTATGAACAGAATCGGTGACAAAGGGCAGCCTTGGCGGAGTCCAACTCTCACCGGAAACGAGTCCGACTTACTGCCGGCAATGCGGACCAGACTCTGACACCGGTCGTACAGAGACCTGACAGCCCTTATTAAAGGGTCCGGTACTCCATACTCCCGGAGTACCCCCCACAGGATCCCCCGGGGGACACGGTCGAATGCCTTCTCCAGATCCACAAAGCACATGTAGACTGGTTGGGCAAACTCCCATGCCCCCTCAAGAATCCTGCTGAGGGTGTAGAGCTGGTCCAGTGTTCCACGGCCAGGACGAAAACCACACTGCTCTTCCTGAATCCGAGATTCGACTATCCGACGGACCCTCCTTTCCAGAACCCCTGAATAGACCTTACCAGGGAGGCTTAAGAGTGTGATTCCTCTGTAGTTGGAACACACCCTCCGGTCCCCCTTTTTAAATAGGGGGACCACCACCCCAGTCTGCCAATCCAGGGGAACTGCCCCCGATGTCCACGCAATGTTGCAGAGCCGCGTTAACCAACACAGCCCCACAACATCCAGAGCCTTAAGGTACTCAGGGCGAATCTCATCCACCCCCGGAGCCTTGCCACCGAGGAGCTTTTTAACAACCTCGGCAACCTCAGCACCAGAGATGGGAGAACCCGACCCAGAGTCCTCAGGCTCTGCTTCCTCAATGGAAGACGTGTTGGTGGGATTAAGGAGGTCTTCGAAGTATTCCGCCCACCGACGCACGACGTCCCGAGTCGAGGTCAGCAGCACACCACCCCCACTGTAAACGGTGTTGATACTGCACTGCTTCCCCCTCCTGAGACGCCGGATGGCGGACCAGAATCGCTGGTCCGCCATCACTGATGAAAATCAGTGCCTCCAAATCCGAGACCATGGTCTTGAACCGGAAAAGGGTAGAGTGCCTTCTCCGGGTTGGGGAGGATGTCCTGCCCCTAGTGGAGGAGTTCAAGTATCTTGGGGTCTTGTTCACGAATGAGGGGAAGATGGAGCGGGAGATCGACAGGCGGATTGGTGCAGCGTCTGCTGTGAAGCGGGCGCTGTACCGATCCGTTGTGGTGAAGAGAGAGCTGAGCCAAAAGGCGAAGCTCTCGATTTACCGGTCGATCTACGTTCCTACCCTCATCTATGGTCACGAGCTTTGGGTCGTGACCGAAAGAACGAGATCCCGGATACAAGCGGCTGAAATGAGTTTTCTCCGTAGTGTGTCTGGGCTCTCCCTTAGAGATAGGGTGAGGAGCTCAGTCATCCGGGGAGGACTCAGAGTAGAGCCGCTGCTCCTCCACGTCGAGAGGAGCCAGTTGAGGTGGCTCGGGCATCTGGTCAGGATGCCTCCTGGACGCCTCCCTGGAGAGGTGTTCCGGGCACGTCCCACCGGGAGGAGACCCAGGGGAAGACCCAGGACACGCTGGAGGGACTATGTCTCCCGGCTGGCCTGGGAACGCCTTGGGATTCCTCCTGAGGAGCTGGCCCAAGTGGCTGGGGAGAGGGACGTCTGGGCCTCCCTACTGAAGCTGCTACCCCCGCGACCCGACCCCGGATAAGCGGAAGACAACGGACGGACGGACGGATGGGCCTTAACTGCAGATCAGTTTATACCATTACCAGGATGAACATTGGAACTGAGCATTTACCTCTTAAAGGTAATTTATTTCAATGATTCAGAAGGTGTAATGTATAGATTTGTTACATTTTATTGAGATGCACCATTATGGTCGTCACCATTGTGTTATTTTGGGTCTGAATTTTTTTTTTTTTTCTAATCCACACAGGGTCACCTGTCTACAATATGGAACCCCATTAAATATTTACAAGTTGCATAGAAACCACAAACTTTTAGTCACCATTAAATTGTGCCACAACTCTGGCAGGATTCGGACGTTTGGTCGGAAACAATCCGTCCGCATTGAATCGTTTGAATTGCTTTGCTTCTCGGGATGGATTTTAAGCTTGGCTAACACATTTTCAGTGAGGTCTGGGCTTTGAGGAGGCCCTTCCAGCACATTGTTGGCCTGCTTTGTATCATTTTCTGTTTTGATGTGTTTGGGGTCCTTCTCTTTATGAAAAGCGGAGTCTTAACCACCAAGCTCTTGATTGAAGATAACAGAAAGGCATTTTGAAAGTAGTCCTCTTTATCATCTCACTGACCGAGCAACAGACCCTCAGCATAATACCACCACCACCATGCTTTACAACAGGCACAGTGTCCCTAGGTCTAAAAGCCTTTCTTTGACTCTTTCAAGCAAACGTCTCTATGGTCAAAGAGCCGAGTCTTTGGGTTGTCATTTCATTTTCAGTCGCTCTTGAAGGTCTTCTGGCATCCTTCCGTTTTTGATCAACTTGAGCCTTGGCAGTTCCTCGGTTGTTTCTGAGCATGTTAGCCAAACTTCTGTCATAGATTATAGATGTCATAGTATATTATTCCAACAATGACCCCAAACATTTGGAAAGGATAAAAGCATTGACATTGTGCTTTTTGTAAATGGCCTGTACTTGCATAGTGCTTTATCAAGTCCAATGACCCTAAAGCGCTTCACACTGTATTCAATCATTTACACGTTCTTAAGGCCTCTCCAAGCTCTTGACCTTAACTTTATTGAGAGTTTATGGACTATGCTTAAGATGTGGCAGGAAACCAACAGATTTAAATGGACTGTACCAGTCTGGGTGGTCCTATCCTGCCAGAATTGTTTCATAAGCATATTAATGACTGCAGGAAGTTTGTTTGGTTAGCCTACAACTTGCTAAGAGACACTTGTCCAAATACGAAGGGACGCTTATGTGTTTGAGCCTTAATTCACATATTTTCATCATATGTGGCTTAGGAAAACAACTTATTTTTTATCAGATCTGTGTATCAGCTGATGCATTTTTTTTCCAAATATGAGTAAGAATCATCATGTTATACCAAACTCTGCTGTGCTTGGCTTCAACCCTTTGGTAAATGTTCCCCTTTTCCACTATAATGCGCCGTGGAGTTTGGATTTCTCACAATGTAGTATTAGTGGTTAAAAACTCCTAAAATGTGCTCTAGTTCTTTTACTTTGAAGCTCAGCTGATATTTGCAGAAAACTATAACACAGATTATGAAATTTACCTAATGTATATAAAGCTTGTGAAATACAGATTAGGTATGACGAACATGGACTCTCACATTTGTCACCGTATTCCTGTATGCATTACGCTTTGCTGCCACAAGATGGAGCTGTTTTCTACCATATCCACCTATAAACTGACCGGCACAGTGGGCTTGAATTATATTTTAAAAATGTGGGGCATGTTTTACAGACTGGACAAGTATCACTGGTGGTTAATTTTCACAGTTTAACGCTGCGTCACAAGAATGCTGCTTCCGCCTGTACTGTGTTGACCTTTGTGTCTTTTGGAAAGACATTTTAAAAGCAGTTCTCATGGTAACAGAGAATAAAACCCGATCCTATAAAAGTATAAAGTATTGTATAAATTGGTCTAAAAGGTGGCCTTGTTTTCACACCGTTTTTTTTAACAATTCGGACTCTCAACATACACAGACTGTCCATTTAATAAACCATAATATAGTTTCCTTATAGGTTGGTTTGGATTGACTTTAGGGTCAAACTGGGTGATACATGGTCTAAATAGGGAACTGAGCTGGATGGTAACTTTTATTGCTAACTACCACATGCCCAACAATATTACTGTCAATATACCTGCAGATTAAAAGCGTCTAAAAGCTTTTGCTCACTCTACTAATGTCAATAACTCTCATGAGTTACGGTAAGTAATTTAAGCAGTAATTTAATACAATGCAGTGGAAAAGGCTCTTCCTTCTTACAACGTTAAACAGTTTTTGGGGATTTTTTTAATCATGCTTTATTTTACGTTTAAGATAAATAGACTCAATCATAGAGTAAGAAAATATAAAGGTTGTATGAGTCTAGTCTCTTCATATGAGAACCTATCTCAATGAAATGACCTGTATAAATAGAGGTTTGATACTACTACTAAAGAACGTTTAGACGTTTTTAAACAATGGCCCTTTGTTAAAAGCATTTATTTCCCCTATATTTATTTCCCCTATATATATATATATATATATATATATATATATATATATATATATATATATATATTTATATATATATATATATTATATATATATATATATATATATATCTATATATATCAATCTATATATAGATATATATTATATATATATATATAATGCTTCATTTAAGAAACACCATTGACTTAAGTGCTGTAAATAAACATAACATAAATACAATTAATCTATGACCAAGTAATAAAACAATAGAACAATAAACTAATAAGAATGAGTAAAATAATCCATACATTGAAACTGTAGAAAGCAAATATTTTTGGACGGTGTGCTTTTGTAAAACAAACACAGCTTCTCATTAAAAAGAACCATACTTTAGAAAAAACGTAGTTTTATTGGGATGGTCTGTGACTGCTTTGCTTCTTGACCTTGACTTACCACTAAAGTTATTAAAACCTTGAGTTTTGCCCTCTACAAGACAATTAAGAGGGAGAATATCTAGCCATCATCACAACCAGCTTAAGCAAACTCTAGTTATGTGGCAGGAAAAGCACCCAAAGCACTTGCAGGTTGACCTTTAAATGCATAAAAAAATAACTAAATGATGTTCTGGACTGGCCTAGTCAAAGTCCAAATGGAAATGGGCCTCAAAATCCATCCATTTTGCCTCAATTAAAAACAAATCCACAAAGTATTGTGAGGCAAAGTCCTCCACAGTGATGTAAAAGACCAGTTGTCAGTCATGACTAAGACTTGAAGGCAGTTATTAAGCTAATGAGCCAACTACTTTCTGACAACACCATGAAGAATGTGAGGGAAAAAAAAAGCAGGAACAAGAAATCTGCACAGTGGAGCAGTGGGTAGCACTGTTGCCTTGCAGCAAGAATGTCCAGGGTTCAAGTCCACCCTGGGTCTTTCTGCATGGAGTTTGCATGTTCTCCCTGTGCATACATGGGTTCTCTCCAGGTACTCTGACTTCCTCCCATAATTGGCCTCTCTAAGTTCTCCTTAGGTGTGAGTGTGTGTGAGAATGGTTGTTGGAGATAGGCACCAGCACTCCTCGTGACTCCAACAGGGATAAGTGTGTAGGGACATGGATGGATGGTTGTGAAAGGATAATACTCTTGGAAAATGCAACATGGAAAAAAATGGTTCATTTATGGGTAAATGTCTGCGAGACTGACTTACTGTGCAGATTAGCTAAAGCTAACTAAGTGAAGCTCTATTTTATTTCTACGTGGTTTCCTTCAACACAGTTATTTCTAAGCAAACTCCTTTCTATCTGCTGTTGATATCCGGGTCACCATTTCCTTATTTAAGCTGAGGCCAAGCCTACTTTGGTCTCATAAACCATGAGCAAATATGACATTTTATTAACTCTGCCTGTTGTGTTTCGTTTCTCATTAAAGACGCTCTGACTTCAGGGTCAAAGACAGACGAGTCCTGATAGCTTGAGCTCACCTGTTATCGGTCTCCCTCCCTCCTCACAAACATCGTGTTCTCATTTTAGTCACTGCCGTCGTCATAGAGCTGCCTCATTGCCAGGAACCAAGCTGCTGGGTGCGATCTTAAGGAGAGGGCTTAAATGACTGTGACTTTGGACTTCCACTCGTCAGGAGGGGCAGTTATTGCTGTGCGATTGCTCCTGTGTTGACACTCCACCACACATGGAGATAAACGCTTAGGGTGAAAAGTGTCACTGCTTGGTTAGCATTTCTCCTGCCTCTGATTTTGACCTGCTGTGATTAAAAACTGGTGTAAACCTTTGAGGCAACCAAGGTTTAACCAGGTTACAAATTAACCAGGTTACAAATACTTTTAATAGAATATCTGGATCACGTCTTAAGTGTTCGGTCTAACATAAGGAGTTACTTACTCTATTTAAGCACCGGCCAATAGCTTGAGCCTTTTCACAGCACACATGAATCATAAAAAAAACTAAGATGAACCCAAAACAATGCCTCCTGGAGAACTGATATGCATCACTTTAGAGGTTCCGGACAATACATTATACTGCGGATTTATTTTTTACTGTAGCATTAAACAGAGCGGACCCACAACGCCACACCTTGTTCCATTCAGCGAGACTGACTGTACATTGAGGAAAGATATAAATAGTGTTGTCAAATGTTTCCTGTCACGTACAGATTGCTTTAGTTTTAATTGTTTTTTACTCTGCCAATAATGTTCCTGACCATTGTATATATATCTTCATACCAACAATGACATGAATAAGTACACAAAGAACTTTTCAAATGTTGAGATTATTTATTGAGAGACAAAGGCTAGCTAAAGCAAACAGGCCTATGTGAAACACAATCGTTAAATTACTAATTAACCATGATTTGTTTGTCTGTTCCTCATCTGTTCTTGAATTTCTTCAGATTGGGTGTTGCTTCGTGTTCTCAGACAGCTTATATTTAAGCAGGTTTCTTGGTTTTACAGGTCAGGTAGTAATCAAAATATAGTTATTCACAGTAAACTCATACTTTAACGAAAGGGCCACTATATTTCGTCATGGGAACAGGTTGGTTTGGATTGCTTTTTGCCCTCAGAAATTGAAATCATCATTTGTAAACTCTGTTAGAGATTATGAGCTTACAGAGAGTGCACTGCAATATCGGTTACCATGGAACTTACAGATAAACGGACTCTGGAGGTACAGAGTCTGACATACTGGGATTGGATAGAATGACTGATTAGGTAAAGATGTGTCAGCAAGGAGACGTCTACATTATAGCATGATCTTCTGCACTAATGTAATGAACTGATATCATACGGTGCACGCCCCTGAATGGATGTACACAATAAGTCCTATTGTCTGTGTGAGGAATGAACGGGGCTCTCTGACACCTGTTGCGTTGCTGTGTATGAGAGTCCAGTACTGAAGCTGTAAACATCCCTCTGCCTTTTATATTAAATATGGTAAAATATAGTTATGGTTTCATGACTACAGCGATCTATAATAGATCTACAGAGATCTACAATAGAAACACCACATTATAAAAAAAAATCTGGGGTGACCGCAAACAGGTCAAATTATTTAACATTGTTGTATTTATCTTTGCCTGATATTAATATGTGCTTGATGGCATGGGACAGACAAACAAAAAGCCAAAACAGAGCAAAGCTGTTAATATGATTCTCACAGCACTGCATTAAGGTTCCTGGAGTGGACTGACAGAGTAACAGTCAAACCATTAAATGTTTTAACGTATTTGGAAGAATTCATCAATTGCTGTTGTTTTCGTGCTGTTCACTTTATATGCTGTTTTGTCCAGATTGAGATGACAAAGATACTCTACCATCCATGACTTATACTGAAAATGGAGTTCTTGGATTAAAATGATTATCAAATGCTCTTGTGTATGTAGAGAACTTAGAGAGATAGAGAGCTGTCTGTCATCAACATAACTAAAAATTAATAATGACACAACCCTACAGCAGCATGGATTGGTGGAAAAGTGTTGCACTGCAAAAACAGAACTACAAATAAGTACAAATTTCTTGAAGTTAGTGTATTTGTCCTTGATTTGAGCAGGTAAATTAGATTATCTGCCAATGGAATGAGTGTTTTGACCCCTGAAATAACATAATTAGACATCCTGCACTTGAAATAAGATGATGGAGATGATTGTTCCTATTTTAAGTGCAAAACTCTTATTCCATTCGCAAATCATCTTATTTATCTGCTCAAATCAAGGACAGATACACTCATTTTAAGAACATTTATCTTGTTTTTAGTTACGTTTTTGCAGTGTGGGCCTAAAGCAGAGCCTTGGAGAACACCATTGTTTACCATTATTATTTTAATATTTGGAAACTGCACTAAAAAAACTACTATTTTAGTTTTTTCTTAGAGCATTATGCAAAAAAACAAACAAACAAAAAAAACAAAAAACAGGCAAAATAAGAGAAAAGATGACCAACAGAAAGTAACTGTGTTTTGCTCAAAAGCTCTTGATGTTGTCTTCCCCTCTGTTTAACTAAGCTAGTTGGAGATTTATAATTTAAATGTATAAGTCGTCCTTTAAATTGTTCTTTCACTTAATTTCAGCAAATCTTTCCTGCATTGATTACATGTCAGTTTTTGCTGTTTATAACTGATCAACTTTGAAAGATGTTTGTAATGGACATGAAGCCTCGGTGAAATTCCTTCAAGACATTTTGTGACAATTATATAACTGGGTGTTTAAACTACTCCCTCCCCCCAACACTCAATATGACGTTGAAATGTAGCAAGAGTCCCAACGTTATCAGTGCAAGGAAGATCAAAGTCTACATAAAAGCGATTTCTGTTCACAAGCAACAATGCAGTTCTAGTTCAAGTTCCTCAAAAACCATCCGTATTCTCAGCAGTCAGTGATTTAGCCGAGCTCATGCCAACTTCTAAATATTTTACTGAGGTGTATTTTTATATGTTTATGCATGTGATAGAGGGATTTCATCACATAAGATGTCTTAAAATCCAAGGTCAGGATGTATTTTGGCCCACCCTGTTTTACTGGTCACTTAATGTCTGTGACGTTACCTGATGTAAGTGGGTCAAAATGCTCCTCTTAGCCAATATGTTGAAACCTATTACAAGATTAAACCAGTACACTATTTGTAGTGATGATTTGTGAATGTATTCATATTAAGGTGGGTGAATATATCAAGCCTAAAATATATATTTGTGTTAAATGAGGATAGGTGTACCTGCTATAAAAGCATAAAATGGATGACAAGGAATATAATCTTTGCTCCTATGGTTTATTATTAACGTCCTTCTGTATCTATAACGTCAAAGTAAGGGATATGCGTGAGAAAAAGAGCCAAACAGCATGAAAAACAAATCCAGTCCACTAACATCGAAAGAGCCTGTTTTAAAAAAAAAAAAAAATAACCAGTTTTACTTTATTGTCTTTTTGGATTTGATTACGCAACATTCTCCTCTCAAATCATTTCAATGTCGAAGGCAAATCATGAGGGATAAATATTTGCATGACAACCGTCAGTTGTTCTATAAAGTTATGTATGCTGCACAAGAAAAGGTTATGTTGCTTCATTTCACTTTTGTGAAACATAACAAAGATTTACCACTTCCCAAAAGCAAGCTTCATCAGCAATTTTATAGCACAATTCAGTACAGAGACAATGCAAAGTGCTTTACATGATTAAAATGTAGGAAAATAAAACAGAATAAAAGCAAGTAGGAATAAAATGTAGAAACAAAATAGAACATTAAAAACAGTTGGACTAAAAAAGTTGAACTAGTGATGTTTCAGTAGAACAGTTTAACTAGAACAGTCAAAGGCAATCCTAAACAAATGTGTTTTTAATCTTGATTTAAACGAACTCAGGCTTTCCGCACTTTTAGAGATTTCTGGAAGTTTGTTCTAGATAAGTGGAGCATAGGAACTAAATGCTGCTTCTCCATGTTTAGTTCTGGTTCTAGGTATGCAGAGCAGGCTGGAGCCAGACGACCTGAGTGGTCTGGATGGTTTATACGCTGATAACAAGTCTGTGATGTATTTAGGAGCTAAGCCATTTAAGGATTTATAGACTAACAGAAGTATTTTAAAGTCTATTCTCTGAGATACAGGGAGTCAGTGTAAGGACTTTAGAACTGGGGTTATGTGCTCTACTTTCTCAGTCTTAGTGAGGACGCGGGCAGCAGCGTTCTGGATCAGCTGCAGCTGTCTGACCCACTTTTTAGGCAGACCTGTGAAAACACCGTTGCAGTAATCAATTCTACTAAAAATAAACGCATAGATTAGTTTTTTTTCAGAGCCTGCTCAGACATTAGTCCTTTAATCCTGGAAATGTTCTTCAGGTGATAGAAAGCCGACCTTGTAACTGTCTTTAGATGCTTTTTGAGGTTCAGGTCTGAGTCCACCACTACACCCAGATTTCGGGCCTGATTAGTGGTTTTTAGCTGAAGCGACTGAAGCTGTGTGCTAACTTTTGATCTTTCCTCTATTAGTCCAAATATTATTACTTCTGTTTTGTTTTTATTCAATTGAAGAAAATTTTGGCACATCCATGCATTGATTTCTTCTAGGCATTTACTCAGTGCCTGAATTGGTTCAGAGTCACCTGGTGACATGGTGATGTAAAGCTGTGTGTCGTCTGCATAGTTATGGTAGCTGATGTTTTTTATGATCTGAGCTAGAGGGAGCATGTAGATATTGAAGAGGAGGGGACCCATGATGGACCCTTGGGGAACCCCGCATGTGATTTTTGTCATCTCTGATGTAAAGTTACCTGCTGATACAAAAAATTCCCTGTCCTTTAAGTAGGATTTAATCCAGTGGAGAGCTGTACCAGAAAGGCCGACCCAGTTCTCCAGGCGTTCCAACAGGATGGAGGAATCAACAGTATCGAATGCTGCACTGAGGTCCAACAGAACCAGCACTGTGGTTCTTCCACAGTCTGTATTTATATGGATGTCATTAAACACCTTGATAAGGGCCGTCTCTGTACTGTGGTCAGCACGGAAGCCAGTCTAGAAAACGTCAAAGCGACTGGCCGTTTAGGTAGTTATTTATAGAATACTTATAATGTGAATTGAGGCATACAAAGTGCTTTTGCATCACATACTAAAACAATTAGAAGTAAAAAAAGAAAACACCCAGTGAACAAGGACAAAGAGCCAATGAGCTAAACAAGCAATTGTACAGGAATGGATAAGTGAGAAAACAAAAAACACATAAAATAAAAAATACGGGGGAGAATAAATAGGTAATTAAACAAGGTAAAGAAAAATATGAACATTTATCGGTAGTGTTAATAGCTACACCTCATCAGTACTACATTCAACCCTCTGTTGCCCTCTGATCTTCCTTGATTCTGTGTGGCATAGCTTAAACAAGTTGTAGGAAACTCTCCTACATCCTACATCCTACAAACTTTTCGCCCATGCAGACATGTTAGCATTGCTGAGTAGCTGGTGATTATCTGGCTGCGCTTCCATGATGTGATTTTCCCATTCCACAGGATGTAAAGTGCTCTATTGGGTTGAGATCTGATCCCTGTGGAGGATATGAATTGGCTCGCCATCTGAATGTCATACAGTGACCTCATTGTCATGTTTGAGAGGGTTTGAGCATTGTTACATGTATACCCGGGGGACGGGTATACAGTTAGCGACGGCATGGTCAGCAACAGGAGTTGGCATGGATAGTTGCTCTGCTGCCTTGCAGCAAGAAGGTCTCAGGTTCAAATCCTGAACTTGGGTCGTTCTACATGGAGTTTCCATCTTTTCTTCATCAATCCATTGGTTCTCTGGCCTCCCACAGTCCTAAACATGGCTGTCTATACCTGGTTATCTGCAGTGACAAGTGGGTATAGACCAATTGTTGTTGATCATGGCTAGTTGGTCAGCAACCACTTTCTGGTGGACTGTGGTATTTCAACGCATGTGTTTGGACCCCCTGGAAGGTTGTGAGAAACCTCCTGGGTGTCGAGAAGTGTTCTGATGCTGATATGCTAAAACAATATAGTATTTCTTTAATTGTGAAACTGATACCAAAGTTTAACCTTTAACACAGGGGGTAGGCTGCATTTATTGTAAGAGTTCTTACAAAAAATACTAGCGGTACCTCCAGAAAAGCGCTCAATATATGTTCCAGGCTTGTGGCTTCCCGACTCACATGTATCGTTTTTTTTTCTAAACGTAGCAGTCTGTGCACAGAGGGATAGATTATTGCTCTCTTAAGCTTCCACTGGCACCCCGTGTGGGTGCGTGTAGCACCTTTTATCTGACTATTTTTGACACAGAGTGAGGATAACTGGTGGTTAGCGGTTAGCGGTTAGCGGCAAGCGTTAGCTTCCTCAATTTTTCTTATTTATCTTCAGTTTAACGGTTGGAAGCTAATATTTTTGTTTGCAGAACGTGTTTGTGAAGCTGCCTTTTTAGTTTGCTGTGCCCACTATGGAAAGCCACTTAAAATCCCATTCTTCCTCTTTCTGATGCTGACTTTTAATGTCAGCGAGAGAGCTTCCTCTCATTTGGATCTCTAAATCCATTGAATTCTTCCACATGATTGGCTGACTCACCATTTGTGTTAACAATCCGCTAAACATGTAGCCTATACATAAAAAGGTGTCAAGACCGAACAAAAAATGCAGTACAAATACAATATACAAGAGATCATGTCATTTCTTAAGAAAAATAAATTAAATTAAATGTGGAAATTGTGCAAGAGGCCAGACCAAAAAGATCAATGATTTTTTTCCCCCCGATTCTTCACTCTACAGTAAAACCTACGTGATCGCTTATTCTTGTGATTTCTAAAAGGTAAATCTAAGACTTTTGTCATTTTAGGTAAGCTATAATTCTTTACATCATACGACTGGGTCTAAAAACCTTTTCAACTATATCTGGATCTTGAAAAAAGCTTAGCTTACTGTCCCTTCTCCTACTTCAACTGTACATTTTAATAAACTGCAGCTGTTTCCAGCTTTAACTCAACAATGAACATTATTTTAAGCTCATGAGATAAACAAAATGAATAATAAAAAAACAAATTCAAACTAAAATGTACCAATAAAGGGATGGGCTTTTATCCTGGTGGCATTTGGTGTGTTGCTTGATCCAACTGGAAAACTCTGCAGTGATTTAAGTTTATCAGAACAGCCATCCATTGTGACGGACTTCTCCTTCAGTGCTTTTCTCTCTACTGAGTGCGTTTTGGCCCGAGTATTTGACTAGTGACAGACTTTCAGTTGTGCCTTAAATCTGTGGCAGAGACATTTTATAATGTTTAATGGCTATAAGGAAATAACAAAATGCAAAAACATGGCCTCGGTTTTTTTTTTTATGCTTTTAGTGCCCAGCAACGCCCAGGGAGGAGTGGTTACTGATTAAAAGCTCCTCGTCAGAGATAATTTCACATTCATCCTTGGTTTTCAGGCTCTCAGTTGTCATTCACAGATAGTTCCTGCTGCTTTCAGTCTTTTTGCGGGTTTTTGTCTTTTAGGTTTGCCTTTATTTTTCACCATGGCTAAAACATTGATTGGAATATTCAGCCTTTTCATTGTTGTTGCCATTTTTGGTAAGTGGCTGTTCTTTTATATATTATCTTTTAATCATCTTGTTTAGAAGTCATTGGGAAGGAACACATTTATCCGTACTAATTTGACTATTTTGACCTGATTTGCTCATAAAAAGGTCTTCAAAAGCAGCATTCTACTGTATAAAGGCTTATAATGAAGACAGGTGCCGAGAAAGTTTAGCAGATAGATTATATTTGTTGCAAAAATCTTAATTTTCTTTATTAAGATCCAGTAACTAAAATTAGACACTGTAACACAATAGTCATAACCATAATGTTATATTTTATTTTAAATAATCACCTCAAACTGCAAGAAATTCAAAATCCAGACATCTGTTTACTTTGACATAAAAAATATAATTCCTTTAAGCTTGAGCTTCATCAGGCTCATGCACAACCCAGTAACTTTACTGTCAAAAATAACTGTTTACTAGTTTTTACTCTGAAACTAATGGAACTCTGATATCAACTTCCTCTGCTTCAACAGTTATACCAATTTCAACAGCAACAACCGCATTAAGTGACACATCACCAACAGACACAGCAACTACACCATCTCCAACAGACACAGCAACTACACCATCTCCAACAGACACAGCAGCTACATCCTCTCCAACAGACACAGCAGCTACACCATCTCCATCAAACACAGCAGCTACACCATCTCCAACAAGCATCGCAATTACACCATCTCCAACAACAGCCACAACAGATTCGAAAGCTACAGGACCAACTACACAAGCGGGAACCCCACCAACAGTGGGTTCAAGTAATCCACCGGTCACCGGAACTTTGCCAACGAAGGATCCGAACGCTACCTCCAAATCACCAGCTCCTGCGACTACAAATCCTCCAGGTAATTCAGCTACTTTACAAATAGATGCAATCATTTAGGATGCATCGCTTGATTGAAACAACTGCATGCAAATTTACTTACGTCATGTGTCTCAATTGTCAAGGTGCGTGTGCATCAAACCCATGTCTCGGGGGAAGCACCTGTCAACAAAATGGCAATGAGGACTTTATATGCCTCTGTCTGGCTGGGGATGTCTACACTAACCAAAAGTGTCAAAAGGGTAAGTATCTGAGTGTAAAGCAACACTGAGATATTGTAGACCTATGCAACGCAGACCATTGTAAAATGTCTTGCACAGTGTCACCAAAGGGACCTACAGTATGTAAAAACAGGCTACTGAGCTAAAAGCGGATAGCCCTGATGTCTTTCATTTGTCTGGGGGCTCCTTCACTGAAGCAAGTTAATTTTTTTTTTCATCTTTTTCATTCAAATAAATGAATGAACTGAATGTTAAAGGATTAATGATCTAGTTCAATTTCTTTTTTGTCTGTTATAAAAGAAGCCTTAGATATTGCCATCAATGTGGAAACCTTACAGCTGCCCTCTGCTGGTCATGTTGAGCACGTTTAAGACCTTGCGACTCTGAGGATAAGAAAAACATTAATATAATTCTAAAAATTGTGACTTGTTTACTCGCAGTTATATCTATGAACTTCAAACTTATGATTTGAACATTTTTACTTTACATTAAATGCCAAAATGGCAACTTTTCAACTCACAGTCACTATAAATTTCAGTAAAATAACTTTTAGACTTGATATTTTGACTTTCACACACAAACGTATGAAATATGACCTATTATTATGAATTATGACTGTATTAGCTGAAGTAAACACTTTGAAAGTCAAAGTCCTTACTATAAATCTCAAATATATGATTGTTTAATGCATAATTATAGGACTCAAAGACAAAAATGTGGATATAGCCCGTGTTATTTTTGTCTTTCAATTGGTGGAAATAAATTTACTTAAAATAAACTTATTCAGTCTGTGGGTTAGCATAAGATAAAATACATGCTCACCACCAAATGTATCTTTTTTATTTATTTATTTTGTGTGTTTAAGCAAAAAAGGATTTGGTAAGAAGGCTACTCAAGTACTGAGTTACTAATCATAACAGCTGATGATTTAATGTTTAAAAATATGGAATCGGACAGGCAAACATATAAGGTTATGCGCAGATTCTGGTATAGACAAAAAAGAAAAAAAAATTACAAAGAATAACATAATTACAAAACAATAAGAAACAACTTTCTAAATCATTGTTTTTCAACATTAAACTTAAAAGCAATACTTACAGCTGTTAATGTATGTACAGTATGTTAGAACAGTACAAAGTATTTTAATGACAATATCTACTTTTTACTTTCCGTTCATTTGACCTCCAAATCATTCAATGAGCTCAGCAGATAGAAGATAACATTAAAATAATAAAGTTTGTGTAAAATTAAGAAGTCTACCATTAAAAAACTAAGTTTTTGTGTCTCTGGTGCATTTTTGGTTAAAACAAGTCTGTTCTTTATTTATGAAGTTACTCACGGCAGGTAGAGTAGCCAGAAATTTTACTCAAGTAAGAGCAGCGATACATGAGTAATAACATGACTCATGTAAAGTAAACAAGTACAGCGCAATAAAACTACTCCTAAAAGTACATTTTGTTTAAAAAGTTACTCAAGTAAATGTAATTGAGTAAATGTGACTAGTTACTACTCACCTCTGAATATTTCTTTAGTAGCATTAAGACAGGCATTGTTTTTATGGTGTAATTTGTCACTAAATATATTAAATAAAAGAAGAGGCATTACTGTTATTATATCTTAAAGCATTTCTGTTGTCGTCCAGTTATTGGGCTAACAAAAGAGTTAGCAAGTTAATAATAACATAAGTGGCTTTTGATTATTGCCAAATGAGATAAAATAGTTGATTGTCAGTTGAAAATTGAAATTGCTTTTGTGGATCTGTGTCACATGTATCATCTTTTCCCAAATAGCCAAAGTTTTCCCTGGACAGATTAACTTGGACCAACAATTTGAGGAAAACATGAGTGACAAAACATCAAAGGAATTTCAAGAGACTTCAAAGTCTATTACCGATCAGGTAAGCAGTCATATATCTTTCCTTAAGTTTTATTTTGATCCAAATTGCCCACTGAAAATATAGAAGAGTAATACTGCTCTTACTCATGCTGCACTTAATAAAAGGCATTTTGCTCTGTGTGCCCAAATATTGCCAAAGTAGAATGCTAGTCACTAGAATGCTACTTTATTACACAGCTGGACAAAGGGTTCAGTGGTACCAGGATACACCAAATCGTTGGTGCTGGAGCTCCGGTAAGTCAATGTTTTTCATCAACTAGTGAATGCTCACAGTGCGACGCAGACTCATCCACTGCTTCCTATTATCGGCCTTAATTATAATATTTTTTCCATGTAGGGAATCAAAACAAAGCAAAGCAAGGACAGGAAGCACCATTGAGGCATCCGTGCAAGTCATCTTTGAACCGACTGCTGAAATGACAGAGGAAATTTTAACACAAACAATGAAAGACAAGGTTGTCTGCGACACATGTCCTCTAAAAGGAACCTATAGTAGTGAGTTCATTACAAATACTTACTTTAAAATCAGGATCTCGGTGCATATTTCCTTTGTCTTCTTTTACATATAGTGCATTCATTAAAGTTCAAAAAAGTTGATATAGAAAATGGATAGATGGGTATTAATTTTCTTCTAGCTTACCTCTGTGAGCCCAACATCTATGCATTGTGTTGGTTTCACGCGTCATGATTTGGTTTAAAATGGAAAGCAGTTCCGGGCGGTTTGGCCATCAGGGATGAGCTTGATTATGTGTGTGTGTGTGTGTGTGTGTGTTGTGTTGTGAAGTTTTGCTGATTCATCAACCTTTTTCTTCTTTTCCATTTAAAGAAAAAATCCTTTGTGAATCCAATCCTTGTGACATTCACTCTACAACGTGCAATTCTGCGGATGGGGATTTCACATGCGACTGTAAAGGTGGCTTCTTTCCATCACCGTTCAGTGACAGAGTATGCACTGGTAAGGACGTTTAACAAGCAAGAAAGCTGAAAAGTTTCCATTGACACTTACTGAAGTGTAATTTTCTGTTCCTTAAAAGCATGTCCCCCTGGTCAAAAATATGACGGCTCCAAATGTGTAAAGTAAGTGCGTCAGCTTTCAACTAAACCATCTGACTCTATGGTTTTCTCCAAGTGCAACAGTTTTAAATTAATCTCCTTTTTTTCAGCTGTGGCTTTGGCCTTTCTGGTGCAGACTGCAAGGATAGTGAGTATCCCATAGTGAAAGTAGCGGCGTATACACCAAGATGCACATTTTTATGTTTTTTTTTTATCTTACCCTACAGAATTGTCATTACATCTATCATCTAAATCGTGCATTGGATTGTCAGTTTCTTTAATCATCTCACCCAAAACACTGAATTCATGCTTCATGACTGACAGACAGTTGATTCCTTCAAGCCCTTTAGTTTAGACCGAGTCTGAATCCGCGGAAAACTTTTCATCCTCGCACCCAGCTGCAAGACAAAATCTAATTTTTCCCACCACCCTATTCCTTACTGAACTTACAGCATAAGGTGGTTTTTAATTTAACTTGTTCGAAAGAACCAATATGAACAAATAAAACATTGACAAGCAGTGTTTTCTAAATTATGAATATTGCCTCTGAGGCTGTGATGAAATATTTTAAATCAACTTGCAAAGCCTCCTGAATTTTTCAGTTTTGAACCAAATGTTTTACCATCCTGCTGTAGCAAGGTCATGAAACATTCATTAGTGACTTCTTCTTTGTTGTTTGTTAGACGTGACGTTGATCCTTGTCATCGTTGCCTCCATCCTCGGAGGTCTTCTCCTCATCGCGTTGATCGTGCTGCCTGTAGTAGCAACCAAGTAAGTTCCAGCCTCGTTCATTCACCACTTTTATTATCACCTTACTCTAATCTTCTGAGTTATGTGTGGTCAAGGCGGAAGCTTTTACCATATTCAATAAATTAGAACACCATTGAAAAGTTCATTTATTTCACTAACTAAGTTCGCTAAGGGAAACACATTATATTGATTAACATCGACTGATTTTTCAAACCCTCTATTTCTGTTTATTCTGATTTTCCCCACATCCAGGGGATAAAAATGCAGCATTTAAAATTAGAAAACGGCATCAGACCAATTAAACAATAGATTTGTCATTCAGAAATGGGGCTTAGTGAAAAGTATGTTTATCACCAGGTTTACAAGTTTTTTTTTTTTTCAAAAGTTATATTTGCAAATGCATATTGTAATTAAATGAATATGACTGTAGTTGGCCGTGTCATACATCATTTTTTTTTTCAGATTCAAGAAGAAAAGCTCCAAGAGCAAAGGGGAGGAGAATGTGAAACCCTACTTTAGCCATTCTGTTGCCAAGGCACCGCTACCCAGCAGCAACGGCTTCTCCCCCTCAGTCAAAGAGTCAGCAGACGGCCCGGCAGCAAATTCCTGGGGCCCTCGATTCCCGCGGGCCGCAACCAGCAACAACTGGGGCAACAGGACCAACCTGGAGATGACTCCCAGCAACAGCCGACAGAACCTGATTCCCTCGGGGAAAAACTCGGTGTGTACATCTCTGCGCGAGTCGCCGTGATGACAAACATCTGTGTCTTATCCACTCACAAACCACGATGTCTCCTCTTCTCTGCTGCAGCGGTTCAACGACAGCCAGGATGACATGTTCTCATTCTCTCAGAATCAAGCCAAGAGCAACCACTACGACCAGGTCCAACCCCAGATCAACCCCTACAGCCAGGTCCAGCCCCAGAGCAGCCTCTACAGCCAGGTCCAACCCAAGAGCAACCCTTATACCCAGAACCGAGCCACAAACCCTTACGCTCAGAGCCGAGGCCAGACCAACCCTTACTTTAATTAAGGAGATAGGGTTTGGATCGCTTCAGGGGTTCTGCTGTGCTGTTTTTCCCAAGATACCGCTCTTTACTGGGATCCCTTTATTGTAAAAGATGGAAACGGGAACCTTTTAGCTGAGATTTGAAATGTAATATATCTTGTTGTGTCACATGTTCTTTTACTACTTTAACTTCTGTTGTGTGACTCAGATTCATGCGGTTTATAAGCTGTCATAAACCGGTCCTGTTTTTCGCTGCCAGAATCACAAAAGGTTGTTTCATAATTCCTACAGTGTGAGTCAGCAGGTCTCTCTATTATCTCAGTTAATTGAACATGAATATATAATTTATTTAATGTTTATTCTGCCTGAGCAGAAACTCCGAGCCGCAAAGCAGCAACAGCAAAATGAAGAGTTCTTGTCCAGTTGATTATAGTTTTTGTTCGTCAATGAATTTACTAGTATTTCTTCTTTTTTTTTTCACTAAGCATTTTAGGTTTGTAATGAGCACCAAAGTTAGATTGAACTAAATTTTGGTAAAGAAGATGAGTTGAAAATCTCTTCGAATTAAAGAAACTCCAGCATCTTTAAATGTGTTTCAAATAAAGGTGAGACTATTTATCTTACAATGTCAATAGTTTGGAATATTTTTTGCCTTTTTTGCATCATTTTATTTTCTTTGTTGCCTTATGTAATGCAGAATTTAACTCAAAAGCTGCAAATCAGAGATATTTTTTTTTTTTTTTTTTACTTTTAACGGTTATATAAAGAAGATCTTACAGCATTGGACATGTAAACACAATTTAGATGTTTCTATTTCTGATTCAGACAGTTTAGTCAGTACTTTACATACTCTCCTCAACCCTAAAAGACATTTTCTTGGTATTCTTAATCTGACAGATGACACTTTAACCAGAAGTGTGATCTGATTTATTGAATATGACTGTAAATTAAGTCTTTTAATTATGCATGAGGCACTTTAACTATTTCTGTTGAAGGTTGAAATATTTATATAACTTCTCCAAAAATGTTTAAAAACAGTAAATGGGTCATAAATCTGAATATATTTTCGATTATTTTTTCTCTGACCCATATTAAAAGTGAAATAAGATGTACAGTGACTGTTTGGTATCAGTTTTTGACTTTTATATAATGCATAAAGAATGGCTATTCAACTGGCGGCTCGAAGGACACTTCTGGCATGCACGTGATTGCAATCCGGCCCACAAATGATTTCCAAGAAAAAAAAAAAGAAAAAAACATGAGGAATAATCTGTGAAAAACACCAAAGGACAGCAATATGGTTGAACAATGCTTGTTGTTCTTTTACTGCCCTCTAGTGGACATATATAAATTAGATTACAGTTCTATCTTCAACGATACAACTAGTACAGGAACTACCGATACTATTTATGCCCAGGTTTAAGTGTTTAACCACCTCAAACAGCAAGTTCTCTTTTCATTTTATAATATTGCTCAACAAAAGGCTATTTGGACATAAGTCCATTTGCTGTGGTGCTGTCAATAAACAGATCAGAGCTTCACTCATGGTGCAGAACTGCTTATCTAACTCCGCCCCTTCTTCACCCCTACACCAATGAACTGATAGTATAAGGAGCAACAGGTTAAAGTGAAAAATAGTGACCAAATGAACAGTCTCATTAAAACCCAAGCATAATAACAATACAGTGTCACCCTTTGTGTTGCTGCACTATTTTATAGTATTGTACTGGCTGCAACTTTGCTGCCTACCAGCTTTCAGACTAGGACACTGAAATAAGCCTCTACAGTATGTCATTGCTGCTGCAGAAGCATTCTGCTTCTTGTTCCTACAGTAAAGCCATAAACCAGTGGACGTGAATTTCAGTGACAAGGCCACGGACCATAAAAATCCAAGAAGGGAAGTCAGCAAAGCTGTTTATTGCCAGTAAGCATGATAATTTTCTGATAATGCGGCATTCAGTTGACACAAAACTGCTGTGCACCGCATTTTGGGGAAACTTCTCTGTGCTTACCTGGAAAATAATCTATCATTAAAGTAATGCAGATATAATATATTGCACACATGAACATCAGCCGTACGTTGCTGCAGATAGGAAAGAGGGATCATTTTTTGTGTGCGTCCAAACAGACAAAAGTTAGATTCTACTGTTAAAAAGTTGCTGTAAATATCAGCGAGTAACTTGGATAATCAACTTTAAAACTCCCCATAATAGCAGGGCATTTGGATAAAGCTGAATGATTGGAAGGTTTCCAAGGAAGAAGGTTGTTCTACAAATATCACAAGCTGAAGTTTGCTGAAAGTTACCCCGACAAACTAAAAGTTTTATGTTTAGATGTTTTTGGCAATCCTACCGAGACGTGACCATCCACTTAGCTGACAGGCAGAAGACCGCCATCATTAGCAGATTGCCACAGGCCATGTTGGAGATTCAGCAAATGTGAGAAAAGCTCCCACTGTATGTCCAAATGGAACCACGACTGAAGTATTTAGTCCAGAATACAGCGTGTGGTTTGAATAGAACACAGTAACCTGAGCACACTGCCCCCAATGTGGAACATGGTGGTGGCAGCATCATGCTGTGGGAATGCTTCTCTTGGCATAACAAGCTGGATAGTGTTTGGGTTAACACTCTTGACCAAAAAAATTTTTTTTACTAAAAAAAGTAATAGAGATAAAGTGCTGGAACCAAGCCCAGTAAGTAGATTTTCAGTGGTGCTGTAGACACCAGAGAAGACCCCATGTCTCTACGACTTATGGTTCCTGAAAAACAGCAAAATGGCCAAAAAAATGGTTTTAAGTCCTCCTAGGAGGGGCAGAGCCCCACGGGAGGTGATAAATGGAGCTCATCACTACAGACTACAGACTGGGGTGACTGTTCTTCCAGCTGGACAATAACCCTAAATATACCATGAACTATAATAAAACATTTTACATTATAGCATATTCAATTCAATTCAATTCAATTTTATTTATATAGCGCCAATTCATGAAACATGTCATCTCAAGGCACTTTACAAAGTTAAGTTCAATCATATTATACAGATTGGTCAAAAATGTTCCTATATAAGGAAACCAGTTGATTGCAAATGTATTCATGTGTCTAAATGACCCAGACAACGTCTAGATCTAAATTAAATCTAGAATTGTGGCAAGCCTTGAAAATTGACCTCCGCACTCAAGTGTAGTTATTTTAGACAGAGGAAAGGACACAGATTATTTATTTTTTGGGTGTGCAAAGCTGTTTGAGACATGCCCTGAGAGACTTGATGTAAAAGCTTCTTTGATTGTGAACAAATTAGATATTTTATTTAGTAAACCAAGATCAGCATCTAAATCCCTGCAGGCTTCTGACCTGGCACGCCAGACGATAATGTGCAGCGCTGCCTGCCGATCATCCATCTGGGTCAAGCTCCCGTCAAATCTGTTCGGGGAAAAGAGGGACATTCAGCAGCAGTTTCCGAGCTGATTGGGCGAAGCGACGCTTAGTGCCCGCCTACCAAAGGTTGGTTTTAGCCAATCGTGGTGTCAAATGAAAATGGAAGCAGCAGAAGCCATGAGTTACGCTGGTCAAGGCATTTCTTGCTGTTCGTCTTTCAGAGAAGAAATCGTTGATTCTGAGAAAACAGGCGTGACAGCAGCATGTCCTCCTGCGCTGCCACGTTTACGTCTCGGCACCTCTTACTTTCGTTACACCTGTATAATCCCGCCTTAAACCATAATACTGCAACGTGATTGGCCCGAACCTTTTTTAGGAGTGGGACAGAGTTGGAGGCCTCACCATCACCCTAGATTCAGCAGCTGGAAAGAGACGGGGCAAAAGTGGCATCCATGGGGGAGTTCTATGGCTTCACATTGTTGATCCCCTCACAATGTTACGTTTGGCATAAAACTAACACGTTTTGGAACGACAACAAAGAGTAAATGAGCCAAGGTTTCAGCTCTCTATGAGAAAATATTGACTTTAAAGAGGCTGTTCATGCTGGAAAACCCTTCAGTGTGGTTGAACTACAACGATTCTGCAAAGACCAGTGGACCAAGATTCCTCCACACTGATGTGATCGACTCATTGTTTTATTTTTGGCAGAGGTGGAAAAACCTAACCTGACAACAGCCAGCTGCATGTATCGCTCCGCCTAGCTCCACTCACATACATCTGGGACACGGCTCATTGAAAGTGATTTCCCCAACCAAATTTTTGGTCTGGCCAATCAGGACGCAGGGCGGGTGTTTCATAGATGTGACGTAGTGGAGAAGCCACCGTGAGATTCCAACAACAATGGCGGCTTGCATCGAGGAAGCAAGCGTTAGCATTGATGCTGCTATTTCTTCCGTGTTGTCCAATCTACCTGATATTGTTTCATTAAAAGAACATCAGAGTACGGCTCTGAAGGCTTTTGTTGGTGGAAACCATGTTTTCGCCCTTCTCCCGACCGGATTTGGCAAGTTTTGTTTTCCGGGGCGCGGACGACACGTTTTCCGCGGACCGGCTCGCGGAGCGGAGGGGGGGGGTGGACGACACGTTTTCCGCGGCCGCCTCGCCAAGATAGCGCTGCGGGAAACCCTGCACTAGAGCCGCGTCGCTCTCATCAGCGTCACGGGTTAGCTTCGGTGTGAGTGGTTGAAATAGCACGTCGATAAAGATGACAGACAACTGGCTTATCCAATCATCATATGCAAGGAGTTTTGATAAGGCCCAGCCTTCAGTAAAGGCAATTCCTATGGCGGCGTCCCAGATGTATGTGAGTGGAGCTAGGCGGAGCGATACATGCAGCTGGCTGTTGTCAGGTTAGGAAAAACCAGGTAGTAGGACAATCTCTTTCCACATGAGGCCAGGTTGATCTGGATGGCTTTTTTTTTCCCTTAACGAAGTAAATCGTTGTTTGAAAAACTGCTTTTATTTACTTTGATTATCTGTTTATTGGGTTTATTTATCTGGTTTAAAAAATGTGTTTAATATCCTGAAACATTTCAGTGTGACACACAAAAAAAGAGCCAAAACAGAAGAAAGATGTAAAGAGGGCCAATACCTTTCCACAGCATTTAATAGTGTTTGTTTAAATCTCTGATCTTCACATTTTATGGGTCCCCATGACTCGATTTTACCGCTTCCACAACACATGTGTTCAGAAAACGCTCGAAATCCAGAAATCTTGAGGTAAAAATATGTTGCAAAACTTTAGAGTTCAAAATAAAACAAGAATCCGTCTTTTGGACAAGGTCTTGTTTGTATCTTAACATTTACGCAGTTTGAGCATGTGCTGTAGGTAATGATTCACGTTTTGGGCACAGTTACATCAAAAGTCATGTGTTGAGCCAGTTTGGGTTTATAAAACAGTGCCAAGAAGAAGCTGCAAATGTTATGTAACGTAATGGTCGGCAGGGTGGGAAACATTTGGTAATTCCTACATCGCATTAATCCTGGTCTTCATTTTCACTGTTTTTAAGGGATTCTTTCTAATTCAATTCAATTCAATTCAAAAATACTTTATTGATCCCAAAGGGAAAATAATTTGCATCTATGGAAGCAAGTGAAATATCATTTCTGCATGTTTCGGAGACAACTATAGACAATGCCCACTATACATTCATTTGTTTATCTGGGTTCTTTGTATACTTTTATAATTTAGTGGGGATTGCTTCAAACGATAAATGGTATAAAACTCCTAAGCCGGACGTCATATATTTTGAAGCATCGATACATCATGCAGAAATGGACCATTTAATCCAACATGAAGCTAAATTTATGAGGAAATACCTAATCTGATCAGATATTTGAAAAAGATATTCAACTTAACGTGATTGCTCCTAAAATGTGAGAAAAATGCATGAAATCTTACTTAAAATGGATCCTATGTTGGCAGTGGACTTCCTCTCAAAGTGTTACCAAAACCCCAGTAGTCCCAGTAGCTTTTTTTTTTGCTGGCGTATACAACATATGGACAGGTAAAAGTTAATCTTAGATGGAGTTTATGTAAAGTAACGAGCCATAAAAAGCCGTTTTACTCCGTGTCACATTACTGATCTGTTGCCTGCTCAGGGATTTACGTCCCAATCTCAGAGTCATCATCTCACTGCGGGTCATTTGGCTTCAGAGAGTCATGGTTGCAGACTGAGCATGAGTGCACACACCGGGCCGAACTGACACCTTAGCAGGGAAACCCAGGAGCTCCGACGAGGAAAACCGAGCTTTTCATCATGGGCCTCAATGGTCTTCATCTTCTGCCTCTTCTTCTGCTCTCCCAAGGAGTTCATCTTGTTCACGGTAGGTATATGTAATACGAAATGCAATTTATGGTTGTGTAGATCAAGCAAGAAATGACAAGTGATTTTCAATAAAAAAAATAACAGTTTGCGTAAATTTAATCAGATAATTGTCATGTTTTTCTAAATAAAAATGTTTCTTTACAATGTGGATGTTTGCCATAAAAACATGTGCTCAGATCTTTTTTTAAATGGCTTAATATTTAAACTACAAACTTGGACATTTTGTCGTATTATTTTTGATTTGGTTAAAGTCGACAGCTTTGACATAGCATAAATGTATTTTATTTAATTCAGTCATTATATAGGGTTGATTCTCAATAAATGTCATCATGTGGGATCCTTGAGTCCAATAAAGTCCAATCCTGTCATTATTTTAATTATCCTACAAAAAAATTCAGCAGAATTTTAAATAATGTCATTTTTGTCCTGTGTCATTGGAAAATGAAATAAGCTTGAAACTTTTATATAACTCTGAAACTTTCTGTTTCTGCCATATCTAGTTATATATATATATAAATTATATAAAAAGGAAATTAATTCTTCCTTGTCCATACTAAACCTCTCCCTGCCAATGTTAAGCATTGATCCCCTGAGTTTCACACAGTCTCGGAGACACCAGCAAAATCAGGCATTCTAATTAAAATAATGATTTATTATTATTATTACAAAGGATCGGGTGTAAATCCTGATGTGATACAACAACCAAGAGCAAAAGTTGAATTATCATTTTGCATATTCTCACACTAATAATTGATCTAAAATGACAGCAGAGCATTAAAAAAAAAAGATCACGAGCTGGACAGGTCTTTGGTGGTGAAGAATTAACTTTTCTTTAAAGGCCTGATCACATGCTTTTAGGTTCAGATGCTGCATGGAGTCAAAAAAAACTGCCATAAACATTGTCATTCATTTGTCAAAGAAACAATAAAAACATTTTAACCTCACTTAAGTGACACTGATTTAAAGCATTTTAATAAAGTGTCATAAAACTCCTAATAAAACAAGAGTTTTTGGCTGCTTCTGTTTAAAATCTTCAAATGTCAGCGTTTGGATAGCCGCTTAATGCAATCTGGCAGAGAACTAATACAATAAGACAAAGATTCAGTGATAGTGAAGAGCAAGGAAACTTATTAGATTTTTATTCTAGCGGATCTTTGAGGGGGATTTTCTACTACTGTCAAACACTGGTTGCCTTAAAGCTTCACCGATACGTTGGCTTTTTTCCTCTAACAACTTTCTGATTCATTAAGATCAACATGCCTGACTAAAAATAGCGCTTCTCTATGGAGCTAAACCAGTGACAGCTTGCAATGACATCGAAAAAGATTTGGCATTGAAAAATTAGACACTGAAAGGTCAAACATAGTTAGAAAGTAAAAACTTATGGTGATATTCTCATTTTATGCTGCAGCTTTTATTCAATGAGACGTTTTCAGTGTCACTGCAGCGCTCCTTCAGCTCCTTCAGTCACTACAAGCTGGCACTGTTTTGCTGTTGGGTGCGGGGCAAAATTGAAGGCACCTTCATGGACCCTCTGTTTTTTCGGCACTCTTCATCATCTTCCTGCTGTCTCTGGTTTAGCTCCATGTCACCATAATCATTAGCTGTATAACTTAATGAAGATAACATTAATGAAATTAATACCCTTTCTTGTTTTTGAGCAGCGGTACTTGACCGGAGCTTTCCATAAGTTCACTGCAGGTAGATGAAGAGCAAGGTTCGAATTTTCAAAGTCTAATTTTTTAAAGCCAAATCTCTTTTTTGATGTCATTCCAAGTGATTTTTCAATGTTTCATTTTTCAGTGTTTCATTTTACAATGCCCAATCTCTTTTCAGTGTCACTGAAAGCTGTCACTGTTTTAGCTCCATATTTTTCTCGTCTTTCCCCTTTTGAAGAAAGGCTAAGAGAAGATATTTTTAAACCTCAGGGACTCAGTGGGTCACATTGTGCTCATTAAAAGCTTCTGGACATTCAGATCAGTTTAAACAAGTAAAGTTTTTGACAAATCCTCCAAGTTGTAGCATTTTAATCCAGAGCGAGGTTGATGGTGTATCTCACTTCATGCCCACCGCATCTGTGTTTGTGTGTCCTCTGCAGGACGTTGTGCCAGTAATGAGTTCCAGTGCACCAGTGGGCAATGCATTAACCTAGAATGGAGGTGCGATGGGACCAAAGACTGTGCGGATGACTCTGATGAGCTGAACTGCCGTAAGTGCTGATTTTTATATCACTCAGGAATTCACCGCAAACCTTGTATGTGTTTTATATATATATATATATATATATATATATATATATATATATATATATATATATATATATATATACCATAAAAGAGGAGCGTTCCGAGTGTGTAAATAGAAGGTATGTGGACTTCTTTTCTTGGCCTCAGTATTTCTATGAAAGAAGTTCAGTTACCTTCCATTTAAGCATTTCCATAACCTGGACGCCGGCGAGGACAAAGAAGACCTGCCTAAAAGCAAACAAGCTGCGAAATAAGTCGGCAAGTGAAGTCCCGGAAAAACAGTTCACCTGTCGTGTTTCCCTGCTGCAGCACCACCAGCATGCAACTCGCAGGAATTCAAGTGTGTGACGAGCGGTGAATGCATCTCACTGGGATTCGTCTGTGACGGGGAGGAAGACTGCATCGACGGGTCCGATGAGCAGAGAACCTGTGGTACAGAGCACAAGTTGAACCTTTATCTTCACGTGCTAAAAACTGAGAGAAATTAGATGTGGCATAATGTAAACATTTGCTAGATTAGTTACAATTTTCAGTCGTGGGAACTAAAACCTCTAGGTGACCCCATAGTGTTCATTTATCACTAAAATGAGACAAAGCCCTATAGGAAAGCAAACTAAAGCCCACACCTTGAATTAATGCTCATTAAGAGCAAAGATAAATAAAGAGAATGTTTATTACAGTTTTAGGGGATAATAGTTGTGGGTGTATATTTTATATAATTATAGAGCTAAAAAACAATGAAGGTGTTATAATTAAGTGAAGTTGAGTGGAGAAAGTATTTCTTTATCGTCATTATGTAACCATATGGAAATTTTGGGGAGACACCGGCTCAGAGATCACATATAACACACAAATCACACAAATCAAAGACAGAAATTTTCAAGTTGAATGTACCGTAAACACTTCCTGAGAAGCTAAAAGTGTGCTATTAGCCCCAGCATCCGATAAGATTTAAATGTCCAGGTCAGTAAAGACATATATAAGTCACTTTACAGAAAAAATTCAATTACTGTGCAACTGCATGAATGTACCAGACAAACACTCCTGGAAAAGCTCGAAAGCATGCAAATTGTCATTACTAAAAATGCAAATGTTGAAGTTAATTGATGTTCATGTCAAAATAATGATAAAAAAAATGAAAATAACAGTCAGGGGTTCTAAAAAATTTTTTATGCCAGGGACCACTTACAGGAGTCCTTATGTTCCTTATGCTGATAACTTTTTTTAAACAGCCTTTTGTACTTCTAGATAAAGCTGAAATTGGTCATATATTTTTAAACAAGTACATTGATACTACCAATCTGTTTAATAGAAATCTAGACGTTTTAGAAAACAAGTAAATAAACAATATTTGAACACTTTTTAAACAAAGGGCAAATTATTTCAAACTTCATTTTATCTCATGGTGTCATTTTTTTTATCTATCCGTACAGCTTCCAAAAAATTACAATAAAAACTCTGGAACAATTGCAATTAACCCAATTTTTTTTTTTTTCAGTTTAAAGATTTTTTAATTAAAACGATGAACACATACAAACTACTGGCAGAAAACTAAGAAACTTATCACAAATATTAGCTTTAGGCTTTATTACATATAATCAATCCAGTCATCGGTAACAATCAATAACTCCAGCTTAGTGAGAAGGATGAGCCTGTTTCTCACAGCACCGTTTCTCTGTTCTTTGATTGACGGATGAACAATAAACTCTAAGACTGTCTTTCATCTGTAAACCAGCCCTGCACTTAGTCCTCATTATTTACAAAGTTGAAAACGATGATTCACAGAGATTCACAGAGACGAATGGTAGCAAAGGAGAGAAATATTTGCATATCCTCTCCAGCCCCTGATCTATGGCCCACAGGCCGCTGATCTGAATCCTTGTGTTGTTGATGAAGACTTAGTCTGGTAGTATGTCCTGACTGTTATGAGACAAATGCAAAGAAAACCGCTGACCCGGCACCGTTCCAGGTGGACGCACCTGCAAGCCGGACCAGTTCACCTGCCAGGAGGGCCAGTGCATCCCCAGCAAATACAGATGTGACCATGTGAGGGACTGCGTGGACAACTCTGATGAAAACAACTGCAGTAAGACTTTTTTTTTAGATTTACCGGCTCCTGATCCTGCAGAACTTGCAATAACATCTGAAATCTATCCTGCTCTTCGCTGTTGTCAGATGTTTTTTTGTTTTGTTTTTATTTACAGATTATCCACAGTGCACTCAGAAGACATGCGCTAACGGAGCCTGTTACAATAACTCTCAGCATTGCAATGGGCTACAGGACTGCAGAGATGGATCCGATGAGTTCAACTGCAGTGAGTAGACAAAAATCAGCATCATCCTCTGTTTCATAAATATGTATAAATCACATTATTATGGACTGGACGTTAAGCTTATCCCGACGCTTAGCTCAAAACAGGTTTTCAGTTTAAAACGGATCTGTAGATTAGACTAAATCACTCATTTTTAATAAACAAACGTTTTAGATGTATGGTTTGTGTTAAAATTCAAGCATTTATGAGAGCCGCTTTGATGGTTTGGAGGTCCCAAGTAGCAGCTTAGTTTGCTTGTACCTTGGGCGGGCACTGAGCAGAATAAGTGGATGGGTGCATTTTTTCCCAAACTATTCAGGGGACAGACAAAAACATATTAGGGTGCCTCGGGATGGTGCGGGAAATCAAGCTATTAATAAATGTTTTGTGTCCACTCTTTCTGGATTGGATGTGGTTCCAGCTGTTGCAATATAACTAGCTGAGAGAAGTTTTCCTCTGATTCTCAGTAAGTAATGAAGATCAACATGAATTATGATGTGATGTAAATATACCATCTATCTAAAAAAAAGAGTTTAAAAACATTCAAAATAAGTTTCTAAACTGAGAAAAAGGTTTTATAAACTCATATTCCCTAAATTTTAGGTTTCATTCTAATTTTAAATGCATGCTTGATGAACAAACAACGGACGCCATCTATGTTTATGTTAACTGGCTTTGGTTGATAGCGACACGGGGTTCTGAAATTATCCTGAAAAAAGTAGATAGTCAACTCTTTCTTTCTGTTATTTGTTTTGTTTACATGGAATTTAGAACTCAGATATGAAAGAACATAAATAATAATAATAATAATAATTATTATTATAAATGAAACAAATACATTTGAAAATTAATGGTAATATTCCTCCTTGTTTGGATTAGTGGATTGAAAGTGGCATTTTATCACTTAATGTTTAATATATATAAGAGCCGTCATATCCAATAAATTAGGAACTAATTCCCTAATTTAGTTCCAATGAGGCTCATATATATATATATATATATATATATATATATATATATATATATATATATATATATATATATATTTGTGTGTGTGTGTGTGTGTGTGTGTGTATATGTATGAAACAGCATATTGTTTTCTTTTTCAGCCACCCACCACTGTCCCATCCACCAGTTCGAATGTAGGAACGGCTTCTGTATCCCACTTTCGTTTGTGTGCGACCACTGGGATGACTGTGGTGATAACAGTGATGAGCAAGACTGTGGTAATTTCCTTTGGATTTTAACTTGTAAACTTTAGAAATGGTGACAAGTGTCCGACCGGTCCACTGACCCTGTTAACAATCCTCACCTTGCAGAATATTCAAGCTGCAGCGGCAGTGAGTTCACTTGCTCCAGCGGCCGCTGCATTCCTCAGACCTGGGTGTGTGACAAGTTCAACGACTGTGGAGACTTCAGTGATGAGAGGGGATGTGGTGAGAAATATGTGGACTCCCATTTAGGCTTAACTGACCTTACTGAAGCTTGCAACCTAGTCAAAACAGTCCTGAATATAGAATATATGACCTAGAATGGTTAAGAATAAGCAGGGTTATTTTGTGCACATTACATGTTCTATGAAACATTGTTTGTGATTTATGAAATGTTCTTTCGGGCTCTTTATGCTTCCACAATCAGATAACATACGAGCCAAACAACAACCTCTTATAAATCAGACAATTTTGAGTTTTTAAAAGTCAAGTGTAGGTTTCAGAAATCCCATTTAGGGTTTTATATATTCCATCATTGCTTTAAAATAATACTGTACAGGTTTTGCAGTATTAAAGATGCACAAGTGGTAGAAATAAAACCTTAAAATCCCTTTCTTTTAAGTTTTCCCAAACAAAATACATCGTGTTACATAGTATTTTGTGATTATTAAATGATACTGTTTAAATTTGACTGTTGTAATCATTGTTTTGAAATTCAAACTAGACAATATTAAAAAGTCAGTCCAATTTTGGTCATTTCAGTGCAAACTACACAAAATAGCTAATTTATATAACAGTTTTAATTCAGGGGCTTATAGAATCATCATAATAATAATACCTTAACAGCCTTTGCATTTTTTATCCAGAAAATACAGGCATTCTAAATCCTTTTAAATTTGACAACAGCACCCTCTGCTGTTTTATTTGTAATAGTATAACTCGGAGGTCTGTTGATGAGTAAACGTTTAAAAAAAGCTTAACATATAATGTAACTGATGTTTATCTTTAGTATTAATGGGTTGATATTATTTTTACCATATCTTCAGCTCGTCTATTTTGGGTCTCTGTATTGATGATGTCACTCATGGCTGGTTAAATGTAATGTTTTCCACAGGCAGCAAACATTTTTACTTCGTCCTTTTTTTCTGGCTACAGGTGGGAGTCAGCCTAAAAGCCTTTTATATTGTTGGTAATATTACGTAGTTAAAGTGTGGCGATGCTGAAAAATCTTAGCTGTTGGAAACTATTGCCACATAATGGATTGAAGTGTTATACATTTTGAAAGGGATTCTGGGTAATCTTTAGAGCAACAGCTTTAATGCATTAAAACAGAAAACAATAATAGCTGAACATGTTTAATCCTGCAAAGGGGGGCACAACCGGAAACATTTTAGAACCACCAATTTAAACATTGTGGGAAATTCACTGTTTAATTTCACAGCTACTTTTTCCTTGTATTTCTGTATTCAGATTAGGGCTGGATGGTAAATCAGTAACAGTATATGTCGATAATATAATAAAAAGGGTAAATAAAAAGTTCAACAGAATAACAGTTTTCCTTCCTTTTGCATTCTAGCCTATCATGTAGGTTAATATTACAGTCGTTACATCCTCCCAACCAATCACAAACAGACTCAGGAACGCTCCGTCACTAAGCTCCGCCCCCTTTAAAGAGTTTAAAGAGCATGCTTTCTTTTTAAAAAACTTGCAGTTTTGGTAAAAAAAAGTTGGTTGAATAAAGGGTTGAGTTTGAATTCAGAGTTTGTGTGTTCTGTATCTAAAAATAAGTCGCTAAGCAACAGCATAAAATGACCAGGGCTGCGCTTAAAATATATGTTTTGAATTAGTTGATAATTATCGATATCGATCGATATGATTTCTATTTTATCGATATATTTTTTCCCCCTACATCGTCCAGCCCTAATTCACATATTTGGGTTTGTGTGACTCTCAGATAGCGACTCCCGGGACTGTTACCCCGGTGAGTGGGGATGCCCAGGCTCAACGGCATGCGTACCAGTGGCTAAAGTGTGTGACGGCAAACCCGACTGTCCCGGAGGAACAGATGAGACCAACGCCACAGCGCAGCAAACATGCGGTACGTTTTTCCACGGACGAATAAAAGACAAGAGAAAAGGAACAGGCACTGAAATCGTTCCTCAAGACTCCGATGCATTCTGGGGGGGGGAAATAAATTCTACATGATTTATATCTGCTTCAGATGTGGAAAAACTAAATGATTGTACTAAAATGTTGTTTCCCGGAGATTCAGAGTGTTTCACAGTTTCAGCACATTCCTTTGGCAGTAAATCACAGTGCTAAGGTTATAAACACATTTTATTGAACTCATAACTGCTAATCTAGTAAGATCTTACTGTAATCATCGCAATTATCTCCTATTTTTCCCTGTCTTCACTCACTTTTATATTAAGATTAACCTTTGCTGGTTAGTGATTCCCAGTAAATCACAGCAATGATTCTGGTCACGCCGATGCTCTTGTGATGACGTCCTGCGTTATCTTCTCTGTTGATGATAACAGATCTGTAAAAAAAAAAAAAAAGACCCATTAAACAGAGCTGGATTTGAACAGGAGGTGGTTTTTATTCACAGGCCTGGACCGCTGCTCCGCCTTGAGCTGCGAGTATCTCTGCCACCCTTCTCCCCAGGGCGGTGCCTGTTACTGCCCTGAAGGATTTATAGTAGCCAACGACAGCCGCTCCTGCGTAGGTGAGTCAGGTGTTGTTGTTTTTACAGGTGTGGATCGCTTCCCGCTCCACAGAAAGGTTTGTAGGGATCCTGCGCCTGTGTCAGCAGCGGAGGGCTGAATTTACAGCCTTAATTTCACAGCTCTCTGCTTATCGCTCCCCACTGCCCGCCCTTTGACTCATGAAACACGGCGGTTTGCTCTGCTGCCCAGACTATAATGACTGTGAGATCTGGGGGATCTGTGACCAGCTCTGCGAGGATCGTCCTGGGACGCACCACTGTAGCTGTGCAGACGGCTTCTTCTTGGAGCAGGGTCACATCTGCAAAGCCAACGTGTCAGGTACATCGACTTCTGATTTGCATCTCCATCCAAACTTAGTGGCACCCTTGGTAAAGACGTGTAAAAAAAAAAAAGCCATAAAATGAACCCTTTCAGGGTTGATTTTACCACGTTTTAGATTATTACCACCTTATCAGGCCCTATGACAGCACAATATTAATTCCTGATGCTGTGCACTCCAAACACTGGGATGAAGCCAGTGAAGAAACTACCGCTCCTGTTACCCTGTTACGTTCCTCTCACATAAAAAGAACCCCAGAATCTGTGCTTCCGGGTTATTTCTGCGTCTCTGCTCTGTCTTCTCACACCCCCAGTCAGTTGTGACAGAAGGCCGTTCCCACTAAGCCTGGTTCTGGTTCTGCTGGAAGTGCCTTTAGATGACTTTTTGTGAATTAGTGCTATATAAATACACTGAATTAAATTGAACTAGGTTCCCAGAGCTTTGGAAGAGTCAAAAAGACCAATAACATCATGCATCCTCTACCGTGCTACACAGTGATGGGCATGAGGTACTTTTTATTTATCTTTAGTTTCTTGCGAGAGTTTTTGCTGTCAAAAAGTTCAGTTTTATCTATGTGACGCGAGAACATACTGGAGGTTATGGTACCAATGGAGTTTAGCAAACTTTCCACATTTATGATTCATGATAGTTAGACAGAAAATACTTTTTTTTTGGCCTGCCTTTGATATAATTATTTTTTTTTACATATCTTTGCCACAAAAGGGTGGATAGCCAAGCAGATGACATTTCTCTTTTGCTTTTGTGTCTGTAGATTTTAAAAGGCAAATTTTATGGTGTAAAATGCTCCATATTTCACACATTTTCCCAACTACGCGGTTATTTTTGTGTTTTTAGCTGGGCTGCCACAGCTCATTTTTACCAACGGGGGTGATGTGATGATGGCTGACATCCACGGACGCTTTGTCAGGACTCTGGTGCCGGCACAGGGCAGAGGTTATGCTGTAGGTGTGGCCTACAACATTAGAAGTAATTTAGTCTTCTGGAGCGATACAAATACCAAAAAGGTCAGTCTGGTTGAGTGTCTGGTCACCGTCTTGATCATAAGCCTCTCTTTTGTTTGCAAAAGCCAAGCTCATCAACTTAAATCCTTTAATCTGTTTTCCAGGTTTATTCTGCCAACTATAACGGGGAAAATATTAAGGAAATTCTGACCACCGCAGTCCCGAATGTCCAGAACCTCGCAGTGGACTGGGTCAACTCCAAACTCTATGTCCTGGACGCCAGTCTGGAGCGAATCGATATGTGCGACTTCGATGGAGCGAATCGAGTCACGCTGGTGGCGGAAAACCTGGAGACTCCTCACGGCCTCGCCCTGGACCCTACCGTTGGGTGAGCTCACAGAGAACCGCGCTCATCGAAGCTCATGGGTGTTGTTCAGGACATCGTGACGATAAAGACGCACTAACCGCACTCAGTGTTCGCAGCAATCATCAGTCACATTACATTGCTTGATGTCTTGCAGCCCTTCGATTTTAGCTGGATGTATTTGCTGTTGCATAGCATGACCTTTCAGTGTTTGCTTCTTGTTGGCAGCTACATGTTCTTCACGGACATGGGTGTCAGCCAGGAGAAGACCAAGCTGGAGCGGGCCTTCATGGATGGCAGTAACCGCGTGGAGCTCGTCAAAAGCAGGCTGGGTACCCCCACCGGGATCACCCTGGACATCATAACAAAGAGGATTTACTGGTCCGACAGCCACTTTGACACCGTGGAGACAGTCACATACAGTGGTTTGGACAGGTAACGTTTGTTTTGCGCGCGCTTTTCTTGCCACCCGGGGAGAAAGAAAGAGACAGTAGTGCCTCGTTCCTTCTTGATACGACATCTCAAGTGTGCGTGTCTGCTCTTCTCAGGAAAATAGTCCTCAACGGTGCAACGCAGTCTCCGCATCCTTTTGGGATGGCTGTGTTCGAAAACCACGTCTTCTTCACCGACTGGTCCAAGATGGGGGTGATCAGAACGAATCGCTTTAACGGCAGCGACCCAACACTCCTCTACCGGACAGCCAGTCGTCCAGGGCACGTCGTCGTCTCACACCCTGTCGTGCAGCCTTTTGGTGAGAAGATGCACGTTGCTCTTGTCAGAACATCAGAGTCGACCGAGCTGATCCCACCTGTCTTTTGCCTGCAGTGATGAACCCATGCGGCAGACACAACGGCGGCTGCCAGCACATCTGCGTGTTGAGTCACCGCTCAGACAACGACGGTTTGGGCTTCCGCTGTAAGTGCCGCTACGGTTTTGATCTGCAGTCGGACCGTCGGAGCTGCTTCAGTGAGTTTCCCTTCTCTTCTGGTTTGAGTTCCTCAATGCACAAAATGTTCCAGGTTCTGCTTATTTAATGATGAAACTGTTAGAGAAACTGTCAGTACTTCAGACATGAGTTCCAATTATGTAATTTTTTGAATTGAATTATATTTTTGTCTAGAATCCTATCTGTCTGGGAAGTGCTCAATGGCAGCATGACACCGCATATTTTAGCCTTTATGGAACAGACAGCAAATGAGTCAGTTATAGGGCTGGACGATAGTTCAATAAGAATATATATCAATCGATAGTATATCGATCATAGAAAAAAAAGGTCAATAAAGAGTTCAATAGAATAATAGTTTTCCTTCCTTTTGCATTCTAGCCATGTATGTTAATATTACAGTCATTATTCCCTCCCAACCAATCACAACGCAGACCCAGGAACGCTCCGTCACCAAGCCCCACCCCCTTCAAAGAGTTCAGATAGCACATGTGGGTTTTTTTTATTTTAGTTTTGGTAAAAAGTTGGTTGAATAAAGGGTTGAGTTTGAATTCAGTGTTTGTGTGTTCTGTATCTAAAAATTGGTCGCTAAGGTACACCATAAAATAGCCAGGGCTTCACTTAAAATATATGTTTTGAATTTGTTGACAATGATCAATATCGATCAATATGATTTCTGTTTTATCAATATGCTTTTTTTCTATATTGTCCAGACCTAGTCAGTTGTTCAATGAGATGCTAGGAATAAGAAAATAAGCGCTTCCTTAATTTAAACAAAAAAAAACATAAGCTAATAACTAAATCAAGAGACCTAAAATCTATAAATAAAATGAAATAAGAGATGCAGGTCGTGATGTTTCAGTTGTGACAGCAGTCTTCCTCTTTCCACAGAGGTGAAGGACTACTTGTTGGTGGCCTCCTCTCTGGCCGTGCGAGGAATCCCGCTGAACTTATCCCTCCAGGAAGACATCACCCTTCCTCTTAGTGGACTCGGATCCTCCTTTTCTGGCTCCGCCGTGGAATTTGATGGGAACGAGGAGGCTGTGTTTTACAACGACAGGTCCAAAGGACTGGTTTACAAGTCAAACCTCAATGGCACCGGTAATTACACGAGATGTGTGAGGATGTGTCTGTTGTGCAAATGCTGTAATTTGGGGGTGGTCCTCATTCCCTTGTTCCTTAAACACCCTCAGGTCAGCAGATCTTGACCGGCAACAGAGTGGGAATTGCTGATGCGATGGCTTATGACTGGACCTCCAAGGTTTTGTTCTGGACCACGTCGACTTACAGGGCGGTGGTGGCCTTCAGAGTCACAGACAAGTCCAGGAGAGACATTGTTACAGGGCTGAGATACCCAAAGGGTATTGCAGTGCATCCGAGTGCTGGGTGAGAACTTGATCAACAGTAAACATTGCTGAAGAATAGTTTATTTGAGCAGTAGATCTATGGTGCCTTGCAAAAATATTGATACCGATTGGATTTTCGTACATTCTTGCAAAAACCTAAATAAATTTTTTGGGGGATTTTATGTGATTGACCAACAGAAAGTAGTTTATAACTGTGAAATAGTGTGGAAATGATCAATGGTTTTCATATTTTATAAATAACATTACAAATAATGGCATATTTAATCAGTTTTCTTCACACAGTTACCCCTAAGTACAAATACTAGCAAACAAACTGTTCATAAATAAGGTTAATCTATCTTCACTTTAATCAGGATAAATATAGCTGTTCTGTAAAGAACTGAGAGGTTTAGTGAGTTAATGAACAAACCAAAGAACACATGTGGTGACAATAAAGAATCTTTTAATATTTTGAATCTTTGAATATCAGAGTGAAGTTGTGGTAAAGTTTAAAGCAGGGACTTAATAAAATTGCTTGAAAACATAGCTAATAATACAAATTTGTGTGCCATTAAATGTGACAAAATAATAAAAAGAAGATATTTCTTCTTTCTAAAAGATTTATACTTTTGATTGTAACAAAAAATGCTTCCACAAAGTATTGAGTTAGAATCATTGTATACAAATGTGTGGCATTATTTATATTTATTGATAAAAAAAGAACAATGTATAATTTTCATTCCACTTCCTAATTATGACACAGATAATATAAGATACAATATGCCAATGAGATATGTTGACATTTGTGGTTATATTGTTGTTACGACTCGTCTAGGGTTGCCAGACCATAAAATATTAAAGAGTTAATCCATTCTCTTCCCATCCCCAACCAGTTCACACATGTGAAGTGGTACATCTTTAGAAAGTGATTTATTTACAAGAAAATTGTTTTAAAGGTACGACACAAAATGGAGCAAACAACTTCAGAGAGATTTATGTGCTGATATAACAAACAAAAGGCAACTGTCCAAAAAAGAAATGAATCAACTTACCTAATGCAGTATAAGTAAACAAATGACATGACCTAACCTCCCTAACTAAGATACAAATAGTTTTTTTTATTTATTTGGAGGACACTATATGGACAGCATGCAGCGTATTAAGTATTTTTTGTTCTTTAATTGCTCAATCAACCGGTGCTCCACAGATACTTGTTCTGGTCTGACTGGTATCGTCCAGCCGTCATAATGAAAGCCTTCACTGACGGCAGCAATGCGGTTCCTCTGGTCAACACAACACTGGGGTGGCCGTACGGACTCGCTCTTGATTATACGTAAGGACAACGGCGATATATGTTGTGTTCATCTGTACAATTCCACCGGTTTCTCCTGAGACATGCTAAAAGAAAGCGATACACGCATTCACCCTCTGGGGTCACTAGGTGATTAGCTGGGGTTTCTGTGTTTGCAGGATGGACAGGTTGTACTGGGTGGATTCCCTTCTCGATCAGGTCGGCCACATCAGCATCGAAGGAACCGACCGACAGACGTTTACCAGCATTGGCCAGATAACTCAGCCGTACTCTTTGACAGTTTATTCAGGTGATCTTCTTAACCGACCATCACCATTTGCAAAACGTCATCTTTTTCTCCATCTTTAACAAATACAACTGAATTGCAAAGCCTTACAATTCCTAAAGATTCAGGTGTATTTCCTTGGGAAGGATGCTTTGGTTCCTGTTCTGATTCACTGATGTCCAAAGGGGACTTAATTTACTGTGTACACAATCTACTGATTGCATTATAAACTGGGATGGGATGTTAAAATCATGTCATTAATGTTGTTTTATTGTTACAGAGGTAATTTTATTTTTGTCAGTGTCAACTTTTTATATAAAGCACGTTTTAATACAGATGCCTCTGTCCAAAGTGCTGTACACAGTGACAACAGAACATGTAAATATGTATATTCATACAAAATAGCAAATACACAACACAAAATGAGAATAGTTAAAAATACTGAACACTTTAAAAGAAAAAAAAATATAATATATATATATATAATATATATATATAAGCATATATATATATATATATATATATATATATATATATATATATATATATATATAGAATGAGACACTCTTTATACAATGTCAGCATTTAACGTTGCCTAAAAACAAAGGATAAAACTCCTTCCTCAAGCAGTTTTGTAGCAAACCCTTCAAAAAAACGAAGAAAGAAAACAACAACAATGGCTTTGGGGTAGATGACAGGGACGTTGTCTTGGTGAGTTAAAGCATCTGTTCATGCACACACACACACACACACACACACACACACACACACACACACACACACACACACACAGTAGTTTCTTCATCCGGTCCGGTCCAGGACGTGAAGGAGCACCGCCGTTTTTTTGCACGTCGTTTTGTTGTAATCCATTTCCTCCCTACCTGCTAACCTCTACAGGTCGTTAGAATAACGTGAGCACGCCCTAAGAGCTCACTTGGATTTCTGATGAATAAATAATAAAATGCTGACGTAGCATTTTTCTGTCCTGTAGACTACCTGTACATATCTGATACAAGGACTAGGGCAATATTTGAGATGAGGAAGAGGGACGCAGGAGGAAGCATCATGATCAGACAAGGAGTCACCGGCATAATGAACATCAAGGCCTACACAGCCGACCTCCACAGCAGTGAGTTCACACAAAGCAAGGCCCTAGCACCTTGTTTAGGCACCTAGACATAAACCATTACCTATCTATTTAAACCAAAACATATGTATTGGTGAGAGAGAGACAGGAACCTGCTGATCTCCCATCTGTCCTCGCTCCTGCAGCCCTCTCCAGCCGCTGTAACAAGGTCCCCAACGGACTCTGCAGCCACTTCTGCTTCCCCACTCCCTCCTTCAGCCGGGTGTGCGGCTGTCCCTACGGCATGAAGCTTCAGGACAACCAGAGGGACTGCGTCAAGGACGATTCCGTCCCTCCACCTGACAACTGTGGCGAGTACGCCTTTGAATGCGACGAAGGACGCTGCAGGCCCAACTCTTACCGCTGCGATGGCGTTTTCGATTGTGTGGACAAGACCGACGAGGCCAACTGCACCGATGCAGGTAAATGCGTTTGTTGGGGGTAGCTACTGGTGTTATTGAAGCAGTGAATTGAGGAAATGAGCTGATGGCCTCGTCCGTCGTCACCAGGAGCGACGTGCTCTCCGTATGCCTTCACCTGCAAAAACAAGCGCTGCATATACTCCAGCTGGCGGTGTGACGGCCTCGACGACTGTGGAGACGGCTCAGACGAGCTTAACTGTCCCACTCGTGTCCCGAGCACCTGTGCGTCTTCCTACTTCACCTGTGCTAACCACAGGTGCATCTCCAAAAATTGGGTGTGCGACGGCGACAACGACTGCGGGGACGGCTCTGATGAGCAAAACTGCAGTAAGCGTACCTTCATCTGTTTTCACTCCCCTGTGACTCTTTGTGAAAGTCTGCACACATTGAAGGGCTGGGCTGTGTTTATTTCCCAGATTCAACCATCACCACATGCCCTCCCGGCTACTTCCTGTGTCCGGACCACCGTTGTATCAGCAACTACTATGTGTGTGATGGGGACCAGGACTGTTTGGATGGCTCCGATGAGAACAACTGTGGTGCGTTTGGGATTTCTTGAACCGGTATAGGTAGCTTCTGGTTTTGTTGGCTTATCTTTCCCACATCTTCCCTCCTCCTTTCCAATCGTTACAGAGTTCTCCTGTCAGTCCTATGAATTCGCTTGTGCCAGCGGCGACCAGTGTGTCAGCTCCTACTATCGTTGCGACGGCGCGTTCGACTGCAGGGACCATTCAGACGAGCGGGACTGCCGTATGTTGACCAGATAAATTGATACAAATGGCTACGGTTTTCATCATTGGCATGAATGTCATATGCTCTTTTTCCAGCGAGGAATGATAATACAATATGCAATATAAATCAGGTTTAAAAGCAAGGTATGGGTAAACAAGTTAGAATTTTCCAGATTTATGCTTTTCAGCCCAATAAATTTAATTCAATTACATTTTATTTATATAGCCCCAATTCAGGATACATGTTGTCTCAATGGCTCTTTACAGAGTCAAATTCAATCAAATCGTACAGATTGGTCAAAAAGCAGCATTCACTCCTCCTGAAAGAGCGTAGAGCCACAGTGGACAGTCGTCTGCATTGTTGATGGCTTTGCAGCAATCCCTTATACTGAGCATGCATGAAGCGACAGTGGAGAGGAAAACTCCCCTTTAACAGGGAGGAAAACCTCCAGCAGAACCAGAACCAGGCTCAGTGTGAACGCTCATCTGCCTCCACCCACTGGTGGTTAGAGAAGACAGAGCAGAGACACAGAAAGCACAGAAGCTCACATTGACCCAGGAGTACTTTCTATGTTAGATGGTAATAGAGGATGATCTGCCTCCCCTGATTATGTCACAGCTAACAGAACGCCAAACCAGGTGTACCTACTATGAAGACAGAACGAAAAGTTAAAAGATGAAATATTAACAACCAATGCAAATTGGAGAACAGTAGGAGAACTCAGCAGAGTGAGAAAAATAGACCCTCATGTCCTCCAGTAGCCTAAGCCTATAGCAGCATAACTATAGAGGTAGCTCAGGGTAACCTAAGCCACTCTAACTAGAAGCTTTGTAAAAAAGGAAAGTTTTAAGCCTAGTCTTAGAAGCAAAACCACACACAAACACAAATGCACACACACACATACACACACACACACACGCACACACACACACACACACATAATTCTTACTGGGTATTTGACCACACCTGAACGGGATGGGATCCCAACATAGGGTCTGCTCATAAATTTTCATGGTTGAGGCTTAGGCATCCTTCCAAATCTCCCATGGTCCGTTTTGGATCAAGCTCGTGTTGCAGCACTCTGTTGTGTCCAAGTTTCAAGCATCTGATCTGTCAGTGAAAAAGGAGACTTGTTAAAATGTTCAATACCAACCAAATAACGTGGCTGAGTGTGATAACCAACCATAAATTTACCAAGTGTGGTTTCTCTGCAGCCTGTTAAGTGGCATTGTCAAGTTGTGCGCTCAATTTTAGATTTTTAAAATGCTTTGAGATGGTTTGCTGCGTAACAGGGTCAGGCACTCCCATTTCTTGGGGGCTGTTGTCCTCAAATGTTTTCCGCTCCAACATATCCCAGACCAGTACCAGACCTAGCTCCTCAGCATGTCACCTATCCTGCAGGAACATGCTAAGGTGTAGCACATGTGATTCAGGCATTTTCTAGCACATAAACATCTAAAACATGCAGGACACAGCCCTGAAGGGCACGGACTGCCCAGCCTGTGGCAAAGTCATTTCACCTTGTGTATGTGAACTTCTGACTCACACTGTAAATGAATTAGGTAAGGTATATTGACCAGTGATGCTCAGAGTCTTACATCCTGCTTTGGGACTTGCAGCAACTCGAGGTCCGGGCCTTTGCCACGACGACGAGTTCCAATGCCAGACCGACGGTTTCTGCATTCCAGACGAATGGGAGTGCGACGGCCATCCAGACTGCGAGGACGGCTCCGATGAACACAACACGTGCCCGGCTGTCACCTGCAGCTCCTACTACTTCCAATGCGCCAATAAAATGTGCATCCCAACGAGCTGGGTGTGCGACGGTGAAAATGACTGTCGGGACATGAGCGACGAACAGAACTGCCCCACCCCTCCCTTCAGCTGTCCGTCCGGACAGTGGCCGTGCCCCACCGACCAGGTGTGCATTGACCTGGACAAGGTGTGCGACGGCCAAAGAGACTGTCCTAACGGAGCAGACGAGTCACCGGTCTGCAGTGAGTTTCTTCTTGTTGCGCTTCTAGTGTATGCCTCAATAAATAGCCCTCGCAGAATCGAAATAAATACATAATGCTGGTCGATTTTAATTCACTTCTTTAAAGACCAAGATGACTGTGCACTGAACAACGGAGGATGCAGTGACGGTTGTATCCAGGGACCATTTGGAGCGCAGTGTACCTGCCCACCAGGGTTTCAGCTCCTCAATGACTCCAAGACGTGTGACGACATCAACGAGTGCCTGATCCCCGGATTCTGCAGCCAGCAGTGCTTCAATGAGAGGGGAAGCTTCAGGTGCCACTGTTCAGACGGTTACCTCTTAGAGCCCGATGGACGCACATGCAAGGTTACAGGTAAAACCAAAACGGAACATAAAATAAACCTGATAAAGGTTAAAATAATGTAAGGACAAGAATATTTAGAGATATTGTAGATGTTGGTAAATATAAATATAGCTATTTATGTATTTTGGCTATTTTAATAACTATTTTACTGCTATTCAGCAAAACAAAGGGAAATTAAGCATTTAAAAAAACTTGAAGTTAAAGTTTAGGTTTACTTTATTTCTGTTATTACGCATTTAATAATGTATATTAGGCTCTCTGGTTCTACAGCCAAAGATGGCCTGTATATTGTCTAGCGAGAAGGCAAAATAAATAAATAAATACACCTTTATATATTTTACTTTAAAAAATATTTTAGACTTAATTCAAAATGTGGTTTAAAAATTATGTTTTATTTAGATTTAGAACAAATGTTTTTGTCCTTCAAAAATATTTCCGTTATGCTCATGATTTGGATTCTAATTGTAATTTTAAAATGTAGTGTTTTTTTCTATTTATTTCATACTTTTCTCTCTACATCTTCCTAATCTATATTTTTATATTCATTACTCCAGTAATTTAGGATTTTTTTTTTGGTTAGATTTTATTTTTAAACTAAGAAAATCAGGCAATTTCTGCTGTTTTTCCCATTTTCTTTTCATATCTTATATAAATCCCTTTTATAACCTGTGGAAAGCGTTCTGTTACGCCTGCTTTCATGAAAAGTGTCCTAATAGTTTAGTTATTGAACAGAATAAAAGCAAAGCAACCAGAGTTCTGATCATACTATAACATCTTTTCTTGGAGCGCTGTACTTTATACACAGAACCATGACTCATTATATTTTCTTGCCTTTAGACCCACAGGCTGCTGTACTGCTGGTAACAAAACGCAGCCAGATCCTCTCCAACAGGCTCATCATGAGACCACCCGTGATCCAACCAGTGGTCACGGGTTCAGGCATCGTCACTGTGGACTTTGACCGCGAGACTTCCAGAATCTACTGGGCTGATGCCACTCAGAAAAAGATATGGAGAGCCTTTCAGAATGGAACAGAAAAACGAGAGGTGCGTTTGACAGAAAAAACAAACAGTTAAATGAACTCTGTATGTATATGCAGGTGTTCAGCATTAACATTTCACTGGTTTAGGTGTTTTCCAGCGGTTTGATGGTACCAGAGAGTATCGCCGTGGACTGGGTGGGTCGGAATCTTTACTGGACCGACTCTGTGCTGGAAAACATCGAGGTTTCCACTCTGGACGGTCAGTATCGGAAGGTCCTCTTAAACAAAAACATAACCAGCCCCCGTGGACTTGTTTTAGATCCCCGCAACCAGTAAGCACATATTTTCTTATATTGTTTATTTTTAATCCGTTTAATGTCATTCCGAATGTGGGAACCCCCAGCACCAGCCCTGATAGACGCCTCTCTATGAATAATGTTCATTGCAGCACCTACCTGATGTTCTGGTCCGACTGGGGTCAGAACCCCCGAATTGAGCAAGCCAGCATGGACGGAGCTGCGAGACGAGTAATTGTCAGCACCAAGGTCTATTGGCCCAATGGTTTAGCGCTGGATTACACCACCCGCAGAGTCTACTTTGCAGATGCTTACCTGAGATATATTGACTACTGCGATTACGATGGTAAAAACCGCCATCAGGTCATGGCAAGTGACATGGTACGTAAAATCTGCTTAAACAATGTTAGAATGGGGTAAAGTCTTCATTTTCTAACAAATATTTTAAACTGCCGGCATCAGGTTCTCCAGCACCCACACGGTATGACCATTTTCGAGGACAGCGTCTACTGGTCGGAGCGCTACACCAGCAAGGTGATGAGTACCAACAAGTTCCACGGTGGAAACATCACAGTTCTTTTCAACAATATCTACCAGCCAATGGGTATCGTTATGGACCATCCAATCAAACAGCCAGCAGGTATGTACTTTAGACATGTAATCCCAACGTCTCGTATGACGTTGATCAAATTAATGGTTTAAACAATGCTCTTTGGTGTTCAGCCATCAACCCTTGCCGAGAGCACCTTTGCACACAGCTGTGCCTGCTGTCTACCCTGAGACCGAGGTACTACACCTGCCACTGTCAGTCTGGCTGGAAGCTGGATTCAGACAAACGCACCTGCATCAAAGGCAGGTTTCCGACATTAAAATCTATCGTCCAGTTTCGATATTATGTGATACATATTTTATATGTAGAGTGCACGGTTCTTTACAACCTAATATTTTAGACTTCCTCATCATGCATACATCTCTTTTATTGTAGACGATTCTCCCTTCTTGATGGTGGTCAGGGACTCTGTGATCTTTGGCATTCCTCTGGACCCAACTGACCCATCCAACAATGCCATGGCTCCCATATCTGGCATCAACCAGGGACAAGACGTTGACTTTGATGACCAGGAGCAGTATGTCTATTGGGTGCAGAGCCCCGTGAGTGAATATTATAAAGAAGACTTTCTTATAAAGGAAACTTTCTTATTCTTCTGATTTTGCTGAATATATGATTGTTGTTAGTTATTTACAATTTGATTTAATGCTTAAAGGTATATAGCCACGTTGTATACTTATATAAAAAGACCAAAAACCATTTGATCATGATAAAATAAGGTTATATATACCAAGCCTGCATCCTGATAATGTTTAGATGGTCCTTATGGATAAATATAGCCCCAGCACCAGGCGCGATGACCAGATATAAACAGACATGGCACCATCTAGCGACAATATCGCAGATCTATCATAATGCCGGTTTGCTTAAATAATAAAACAGTATTAAATAATGCTGGACCGAAACTGATCCTTAGCAATGCCTCGCAGTAAAGCAGCAGTTCAGCGTGATCGAAAACCAACCGTTATTAATTAGATAAATTACAGCAACTTTAAGAGCCTCATATCAGAATATTTACTCACGTCAGTCAACTCTGCATCACATCTGAGCCTCGGTAGGTTTAGCTTCCGCTTCAGTGAACACCAATGTTCAGAATGTATACCCAGAGTCATTCCAGCCTTTTCCTTCTTGGAATCTTTTTTTTTTTTTGTTGTTGCATTTTTCTTCACTAGATCTTGGACCCTTCTTCATTGTTTCGCTGGGAGATGCTAATAGCTGTTAGCCACTTCCTTGTTTTATTCCCTGCTGCGCCTGCGCAGTACGTACTTCCTCTGTTATTAAAAATAAACACGGAAGCCTTTATTTACCAACAAACTGAGCAAAAGCAAAGCATAAAACGCCTACATAATTACTAATACGCCAGCAGGACGTGATGATCTTTCATAAAAACTTTGTACGCTGCCAGAGTCAGCTACTGACGTATACATAAAAAAAAGTAAAATAACGTGGCTATGCACCTTTAATTTGAACTGCTCTATTTATAAGATGCTTTTGTTGAGATCTCATTTTGTTCTGTTTTTAGGGTTCAATTTGGCGAATCAAAACCAACGGCAGTGACAGAGATCAGTTTGCTCCGGCTGCTTACATGGGCTCGCCATCTGGTCTGGCCTTTGATTGGATAAGCCGAATAATGTATTACACTAATCCCACCAGCCGGACCATTGAAGTGAGGACTTTTTCTTTTTAAGTTACTGAGTACTGATTACTGCACATTGCCAGAACTTGTCCTAGATTACGCAGCTAATCATAACTGAACATTTAAAACGCTAAATAAAACTGGAAAAGAGCTTTATTCTGGCAGCTGTTGTGGTTTTACTTGAGCCTTCGGGTGTTTTTGGTCCATAGGAGGTGTTTTTGATTTGCTGTCATGTAACTAAATGAATAAAACTGTGGTTTCAGGTTATCCGCGTAGATGGAGATGAGAAATACAGGAAAACAATAATCGCCTCCACTGGCAAACCAGAGGGAGCAGGAGAGCCTTTTGGAATTGCACTGGATCCAGCCCGGGGGTAATGCATCTGTTCACAAAAAGAAACAAACAAGAAACCTCAGGAAGTTAGCCGTCTCATTTTGCTTCTAATACAGGCCGTGTTACTTGATATAAAACGTTAAATGGTTGCTCCAGATTTTGTCTACGTAGCGTGATTCATTTGTTCAGCCATTTCTGAAAAAAACAAACAAAAAAAAAAACACTTGTTCTCACATCTGTCTCTCTCTGAAGGAAGCTGTTTTGGACAGACAAAGGGTCAGATAGTGGCGTTCCTCCAAAGGTTGGCAGCGCTGATATGGATGGAGGCAACCTGAAGACGCTTTACACCGGGAACCTGGCGAACATTGGCTTTCTCGCTGCCGATATCTCCACCATGAAACTGTACTGGGGAGTTTCAGGGTCAGGGGTGGTACGTTAAAAAATACCAGCCCGAGTCGTCAAGTTTTACCAATAATTATTTACCTAAGTAGTTATTTTCTGTCTTAAGTTCAACTATCAAGCAAAAAAATCAGATAAAGCTTATGGGTTTGTGCTTTCATGCAAAAATTGGGATAATCTTGATATTCCTTTGAAACTTTAAACCTATCAAAGAACCTGTTGCCCTTTTTATCTTATATGTTATGAAATTGAGGGGAAAAATATAAGGGTAATCGTCACATTCGGGTTAAAGCTTAATGTAATATTGGCAGTCAGTATCAGCAAGGAAGATTGGTGAATAGGACCATTAGACCATTTAGTATTTTATTATTTTCTTTTGTAAAAGTTATTATTTTTTGCATAGATGACCAAGCTCTTGTGGATGTTTATTACCAGCCCCTTATATATTATTAAGCAATGTCAAACTCTGATCCTGTAATATTTCTTGTGATAATTCTAACAAGTACTTCTTTGTTTATTTGTTTCAAATTTTGTTTATCTTTCTCGTTTTGTTCTCCTTTATTTTTTTTTAACTCTCAACCATAATGTTTTGTTTGCTCAGATTGAATCCGGCACCATGGATGGAGTGACTCGTGTCACAGTGGTCAGCGGCCTGTCCCATCCGTGGGGGCTTACAGTCCACCAGAACCACCTCTACTACACCGACCTGGACTATGAGGTCATTGAGAGGGTGGACAAGGAAAATGGAGCCAACATGGTGGTGATGCGGAGCGGCATGTCCGGCCTGCACGCCATAAAAGTCCATGCTCGGGACAGTATGTATATATTTATATAGACCTATGTTGATAAAAACCGGTATTTCCATGTCTTTCAACGATAAGAACATTGTAGGCAATCTCTTATATTTGGCTTTTGTAAAGCTTTGATATTTTACTATTTCTCTTTGACAACTGTAAGATCAGCGCTGAAAGTGTTTTTTTTCTTGCCTTCCAGTCAGATTTATCATAAACACATTCCATCATGTATGTGTGAGAAAGCAGTTGCTGTATAAAAAAAAAGCTTCACAAATATTTTAAAATTAAGACAAAATGTCAAGTTGGTATTTCAAACTTTCTTTAGCGTCTTATATTATAGATTAGCATAACTAGTGCATTTCAAACAGAGGCATGTTTTTGTATTCCTAAAGAATGAAGACCTTTACCTTAACGCAGAAATGTTTCAACAGGTTGACATCTGGGGATAATTAGCAAAACCTATATTTTTACTTAATTCTTGTCCCCATTCAAAGAAACAATAAAGAAAGAGATGGAGGTTGCAATACTCAGAAGGATAAAACGGGGCAAATTTCCTGTAGTCGGTTTAGCCTTCATGTTATTTGCTGAAAGTAACGCTCTCACCGAGTCTGACACGTCCATTTAAATGGCTTCTTACAACTACGCGTGTGCTTTGATCAGACACAAGCAGCAATTATGTAGCTCAAATGTGTCCAAAGTTAATCCTCAAAGGCCAGTGTCCTGCATGTTTTATTAGTTTCCCTGATTCAACACCCCAGAATGAGCTAGGTGACATCCTTGGAAGTAATTTGGCCGTTTGAATCAGGTGTGATGAAGTAAGGACACATCCAAAAACCTGCAGGACACCAGGCCCTGCAGACTGGAGCTATGCACCCTCGTGTGAATTCAGCGATCTGAAAAATATCAGGTTTTAGAGTTTACGACCAACTGGTCAGCAGTCAGGGAGCACAACATCATGAAAATCAACCAGTTTTTCTAGTTATCAAGGCTTATGTTACTCCTAACCCGACATTGTGGCAAAAACTAAAAGATAAACGTAATTTTTTTTTTTTTTAAATTACTTCTTTCATTTGTGGATCTCACACATATTATTGTGAAGGGAAAGAAGGAAAGAGCAAGTGTCGGAAAGAATATGCGTCAATTCCTAATTCCACCCATTTTTCTTTGTGGTTACATTTGTGTCACTAGTTTAGCAGCATTTCGTTAATCTCAGTCTAGTTTAGTCTAGTAACACCCAGTTTCCCCTCCCTGTTTCCTTTCCCTCAGACTCAGCAGGAACTGCAAATGGCTGTAGCTCCAACAACGGAGGCTGTCCGCACCTCTGTCTTCCCAAACCTGGAAATCAGAAGACCTGTGCCTGCACCACAGGATTTTACCCCTCTCCTGACGGTGCCCGCTGTGAAGAGTACGAATCGTTCGCCGTCGTCGCCACAACCAAGTACATCCGTGGCTTCCACATAAACAGCTCGGACCACTCTGAGGCAATGGTGCCCGTTGGCCGATGTATGTCGACGATATATTGTTGGGCATTTCGGTTCTCCAGTCAGTTTTGCAAATCTTCCACTAACAGCAGTTGGGATCTGACCATTTCTTTACAGCGATTTATTCCACTAAGAATTTGCTGGACCTCCACATTGAATCGGGCTTTATTTACTGGAGTGAGGACAGCAGCTACTCGTCATACAGGGGCATCTTCAGGGCCAAAACGGATGGAGGAGGTTACAGCCGTGTCATCGATTCGGGCGTTGGTGTAGGAGGCGTTCAGGGACTGGCCGTAGACTGGGTTGCAGGTATGTAAGAGTCTTCCTAAAGCTATGGAAAAATATACACATTTCTCTTCTTTAAGATGTGAGTTGTGATGGAGATTATAGGATGTAATATTTTACAATCTTCCCTTTTCCACTGTAAGGCAATCTGTACTTCACCAATGCCTTTGAAAAAGAGACCTTCCTGGAGGTGCTGGCCATCAACTCCACCTACCGAATGGTTCTCCTCAGGAGTTTCGAGGACCAGCCCAGGGACCTGGCGGTCAGCCCCAAACTCCGCTACCTCTTCTGGGCGGATGGTGGCCAATCGCCCAAAATTGAGCGTGCCCTGCTGGACGGGACAAATCGCACTGTTTTGGCATCTGAGAGCCTTGCGTCACCTCGAGGTCTAACTGTTGATTATACCAATAACTTCCTCTACTGGACTGACGATGTTCTTGACATGATCTCCCGCATGGCCGCGGATGGGACGGAGCGGCAGATCATCCGCTACGGAAGCCGCTATCCGTCTCCAACAGGATTGGCTATTTTTGGAAACTACATGCTGTGGGTGGATAAGAAGCTTGAAAAGCTTTTCCAGGCCAGTAAGGATCCGGCCAATACTAACCAGCCAGAAGTGAGTAATGGGTTTAATTCAACAGCAGCTGCTGTTAAACTTTCTGCAGAAATACCTAAAGCCTTTTGGTGCTAAGCGCAGAATATGGGCACAAATTTTGCACGATTGTATAATCTATACCTTCAAATGACCGGTTCTGAATTTTACTAACAAAAAATAAATAACAAAAATACCAAAACTTTTCACAGACATCTTTTACAGAAAACAAAAACTTACATTTTAATTTATATTGAAATAACATTTATTAACTGTTTCAGGTTTTGATTATTTTAAGATCTTCACAATGCTTTGTTTCCAGTCCACCAAACTGGTCAATAAACTTTAGTCTTTTTTTTTTTTGTTTTCAAGCTTATTTTATTAGTTAAACTACACGAAAAACACAAACTTGGATTAATGGGAACACTGTTACCATCAAGCAGTGATATACGTAGTATGTATTGGGTTCCTTCAAAGTCTGGAAAAGTGCTTAATATAGGTATTTTTATAGGTTTTAAATGGTAAGGAAACAAGAAGAGGGTGAAAAAAACATTTAGATTTTGAAACTATGTTACATATATCTAGAAGTTCTCAATAAAACTAATTATCTGCCCATTTTTCAATTTGTCCATTCACACATGAGTTTGTATCTCCCCCTATCATTTATTCTCTCCAGTCTGGTTATATATCTTAAGTCTGAACTCTGTAGAAATATCTGCCCTAAGTTAAGCATGATGTTTAGCATTTATGCTTAGGCGCCGCAAAAAATATGGAAATTTGAGAAAAAATGTGCAGGAACCTCTATAATCTCCACAACAGTGTTAATGTGGAAATGTCTTGGTTAAATTAAAATGAGATCTCTTTATGGTCATTTTGTTGCAGAACTAGTTTTATATATAGCTGGATCTTTTATAACAGTTTATTGCATCATTGCAGTTTGGGCCAGAAACTAATTTTTACTCACAAACATCAGTATTCCCTCTTGAAAGTCTTGCTAAAAGCGACAGCGATTCAAATGTTCTCTGCCCTTGCTTGTAATCAGTAAGCTGGTTTTTGTTGCCACCAGGTAATACGGGACAGCCTAGAGGGGCTGATGGACGTCACCGTCTTCGACTCTCACGTTCAGCCCACCTCCGCCAACCTGGTGGGCTTCAACCCCTGCCAGGAAAACAACGGACGCTGCCAGCAGCTCTGCTTCGCCATTCCCGACCAGGAGAAACCCAAATGCGGCTGCGCTCACGGCTCGCTCCTTAGTAACGGAGTATCGTGCGGTTACGGCCTGGATGAGTTCCTAGTCTTCACCACGGACTACACGGTGAATAGTCTGAGATTAGACCCAGCGGATCACAGCGTTCCCTACCCGACCGTCAACTTGGGCTACAACGTTCTGGCGCTGGATTACGACTTTAAGGGGAAGCGGATTTTCTTCACCCAGTCGATGGGAATCGGTCGGAGCAGGATTGGCTACATCTCAACGACATCCATCACCAGCCCTCCTGTAATCTTGGCCTCCAGTGAGTTCAAGGCGAAGCTTCAGCTCATTGAACTTTTTTTTTTTATTATTGTGGTCACTTTTGTTCATATTAATGCCCTGTGCTTACTTAATCCCCAGACCTGGATGACCCAGACGGGTTGGCTTATGATTGGATCCACAAGCGTCTCTACTTCACCGACTACTATAGGCGTAATGTCCAGTCGATTGGGCTGGACGGGCAGAACCGCTCAGTAATTGTTCACGCAAACCGTCCCAGGGGCATCATCGTTGACCCGTGCTACGGGTAAAGGCCGTTATAAACTGATTTAATTGTACTTGTAGAGTACATTGTGTGTAATGTCTGCTCTCTTTTTTCTCATTTCCTTATTCTCAGTTACTTGTACTGGACCGACTGGGGCACTCCGGCTAAGATTGAGAGGGCAACGCTGGGTGGGAATTTCAGGACCTCCATCATCAACGACAGTCTGACGACGCCGAATGGCCTGTCTATAGACTATGAGGAGAGGATGCTCTACTGGGCTGATGCAGGGCTGTAAGTCTAAAATGTTCCTACGCCATAGATAAAGGAGAACTTCCCTCACCTCTTCATTCGCGTTTTTCCATTGCCTTTCCACAGCGACAAGATCGAACGGGCCACCCTGGACGGCAGGAACCGACAGGTGATCGTGCAGGGAGTCCAGTACCCGTTTTCCATGACCGTGTTCCAGCAGGACATCTTCTGGACGGACTGGACAGAGCGGGCGGTGTTCAGGGCAGGAAAGGACGACGGCTCTGGCTTTGCGGTGCTGGCCCAGGACATGCAGTATCGACCCAATGACATCCACGTCTATTCAGGCTCTAAGCAGGAGGTGTGCTCCAGCTTCTGTCAGCAGTTCAACGGAGGTTGTAGTCACATCTGTGTTTCAGGTGAGTACTTGTCAATTGTGTAGTTGCTAAAAAAAAAAACGCTCCAGTGTAGAATGACCTTTTTGTTCACTTTTCTGGGTCTGCATCAGAGTCTTTGTCCGTCTACCTTTAACATGATAAGATTTAAGTCCAAAGAAATCAAACCAAGTAATAGGTAGACGTTTGACTTAAAGTGTTAAGTGTTCAATGTAGAGAATTTGAAACACTTTGCACAACATGGAGAGACACTTTTAATTGAGAAGTCAGATTAGCTCCGGTTCAATCGCCGTCCTTCCCTTTCTCCATAATCATTCCTACAGGTCCTGTGGGACCTGAATGCCAGTGTCCTCATGAGGGGAGCTGGTACCTCGCAAATAATGGCAAAGACTGCATCAAAGACACGGGGAAACGATGTCAGCCTGAACAGTTCACCTGTCTGAACGGGAACTGCATTTCAACACGGTGGAAATGTGACGGTTTCAACGACTGCCAGGATAACTCTGATGAGCTGGAGAGAGTGTGTGGTGAGAACAAAATCAATGTTTATGTATCTATTGAATGAAATGGTGGCTTTCTTTTTATTTTAAAAAAAGCTAATTCTACAACAAAAGTGAAGCTGTAATCTCCTATTGTGCTCCCAAGCTTTCCACACCTGCTCGTCCTTGGACTTCACCTGCGACAACGGTCGCTGCGTCCCGATGAGCTACGTCTGCGACTACACCGATGACTGCGGCGACAACAGCGATGAGCGGGGCTGCGCCTTCCCCACATGTAACCCGGCAACGGAGTTCACCTGCTCCAACGGACGCTGCATCAACTCCGACTTCGTCTGCGACGGCCGCAACGACTGTCGGGACAACGCTACGTCTGATGAAATCAACTGCCGTGAGTCACATGACCTGGCCAGAGGTTGATTCATGGACCAAAAAAGCATAGATTTGCTCCCTCCAACCATCTTTCCATCCATCCATTCATTTATTCTTCAATCCATCCATTTATTCCGTTCATCCATCCATTCATTTATTCTTCAATCCATCCATTTATTCCGTTCATCCATCCATTCATTCATTAAGCCATCATCCATCTATTCATCCATCCATTCATCAACCAACCATCCATCCATCCATCCATCCATCCATCATTCATCCATCCATTCATCCATCCATCCATCCATCCATTATTCCATCCATCCATCATTCATCCACCCATTCATCCATCATCCAACCAACCAACCAACCATTCATGCATCTGTATTCTATCCATCCATCTATTAATCCATCATACATCCATCATACATCCTTCTATCCATCCATCCATCTATTCATCCAACCAACCAACCATTCATGCATCCGTCTTCCATCCAACCATGAATCCATCCATCCATCTATTAATCCATCATACATCCTTCCATCCATTCATCCATCTATTAATCTACCCATCCATCCATCTATCCATCCATCCATCCATCCATCCATCCATCCATCCATCCATCCATCCATTCATCCATCATCCAACCAACCAACCATTCATGCATCTGTATTCTATCCATCCATCTATTAATCCATCATCCATCCATCCATCCATCCATCCATCCATCCATCCATCCATCCATCCATCCATCCATTAATCCATCCATCCATCTATTCAGCCAACCAACCAACCAACCATTCATGCATCCGTCTTCCATCCATCCATGAATCCATCCATCCATCTATTAATCCATCATACATCCTTCCATCCATTCATTCATCTGTTAATCCATCCATCCATCCATCCATCCATCCAATTTCTGTGATTTTTGCTAATTAGATTCTGGATAAGTACTGCATTTTGATCAGCAAAATGTGTAGGAACCCCAGACACAGAGAACTCATGACTCACAGAAAGAAGCTGTTACAACTCCAGACAACCGGGTGTTCTTTAGCAACTAAATGAAATGCAGTCAAATAGTCTGTTGAGTTTTCTGGCACCCAAATGGAGTCTGTTTAAAACACATCTATGTGGTACAGAAATATGATCTTAAGGTGTCTTTCATCCTTTTTCAGCTGACCGCATATGTCCAACTGGTCAGGTCAAGTGTGAACGCAACAATATCTGCATCTACCCTGAAAACCTGTGTGATGGTTTTAACAACTGTGGCGACAACAGCGACGAGAATCCCCTCTTTTGTGGTAAAAGACCAAAAGAAAATCTCTTCCTTTGTTGAGATTTGATATTTAAAGGTTTTGTTGTTTAAGCTCAACTTTTTGTCTCTGTGCATCACCCCTGCAGCTGGACGAACATGCGCCTCCGATCAGTTCCGTTGTGATGAAGGAAAGTGCATTCCTCAGTCGTGGGTCTGTGACTCCATCACTGACTGCAACGACAAGACCGATGAACCGCCTTCTTGTGGTAAACCGTCTGCATTTAAGTGTCAAATCTATTAGTTTTGTGACTCCACCTTTTTGCATTTTTAATCAACATTTCCTTGCATGAAGCAAAATACATTGATTTGAACTTGACTCCTTTTGCACTGAAATGCACTTTAAAGGAATTTCATATTTTGTGCAGAGGACATAGTCAGAACATGCGCTGCGGATCAGTTCACGTGTAGCAACGGGAACTGCATCGTTCAATCAATGGTTTGTGACGGCAACAACGACTGCTGGGACAACAGCGACGAAGTTCCAGAGCTGCAGTGTGGTGAGGAAGCAGTCGGACATTTTTGTTACACTGTCTTGAAAAGTATTCTCACCCATTGCCATTATTCAGTTGTTTGTTTTTTTTTTCACGCTAGAATCACACAATTAAAATTATTTTTACAGGACTTTATCCCAAAGTATGTAATACTTATCAACTCAAAGGAAAAAATTCTGTGGCTTTCAAAAAAAAAGTTTTACAAAAAAAGAAATTGATAATTACTATTAACTCATTTGGTAACTTCTAAAAGTGTTTGGGTGCACTGACTTTTCTTTTGAGGTGGGAGGATATAAACTCTGGCTACACTCTTCAGATTTTTATTTCTCAAACCTGTTAAAAACGTTGTTCTACTATGAATCCTACGTAATTATGCACTACTTTGTCTATTACAGGAGTGAATGAATCTAGGTGTAATTCCCCCTCAAGTCGAAATCACGAAACCAAGTCGTTCTTAAAGTTACGGGCTTTAATCACACAAGGAGCATGATAGTGTGCCATGAGAACTGTTTGATATACAGACAGAAAGCGAATAAAAACTAATTATTTCAGTGTAAAGACATCGAAGAAACAACGCGACCATACATACATGACGCAACAGAAACTTGTCACGTTACATCTTTACGGTCAAACAAAGATAACAGTAACAAACATAAATGTACCTCATTGGCCGCTTTCCCTTGAGAGAAAATTTAAAATCTTCTGTCCTTCAATGCACTTTGCACTTTATCCAGTCTTCTTTAATTATTATTGCACAGTCTAAGCCAGAAGCTTGGTCCAGAATGTTCTTAATGAACAGGTAGCAACAATTAAAAAAAGTTAACACACCCCGTCAACACGCGGCAGCAAACTTTGGTTCCCCCCTTAATTAAGACATGTTATATCAAAACAAACAATATACATGAAATACACAAAATTAAGACTTTAATATTAAACTATTTTTTACTAGAAATATATGTATTTATGAACTCTATATTTTTAACCTAATATTTATTTATCTATTATTTATTTATTTATTCTGACTTTGATGGCAGCTACACTAGTCCTAATGAACCGGTCTTGTCCTGAATATTTAAAGATGTTTTCCTGCTTCAGCACAGCTGTACTGCAGACAAAATGACCTATTTGTCAAAAAGTTCTGTAGGTCTCATATTGGACTACTCATTTCATTCATGTCCGGTGAACAAAGGGAACATCAACATGCAATACTCAGATCTTAGGGACTAGACTTGATTCCCACATAGAATCACCATATAATACATTGAATTTGGTTGTTGTGGCAAAACTAAATGTGAAAAAGATCAAGATACACGACTAAGTTTTTAATACGCTGTACCACACCAATATTTCTCAGTTGTCATCATCATTCCTGCATCACATTGTAGTGCGTTACTGTTTATCGGTTCCAATCTTTCTCTGTCTCCTGTAGGCGAGCGCACCTGCAGCTCCAGCCAGTTCACCTGTCCTACCTGGTACCCGGGCCATCCACGCTGTGTGCCACAGAACTCTGTGTGCGACGGGGAGAAAGATTGCGCCAACGCAGCTGATGAGCTCCAGAACTGTCCCAACCGGACCTGCCACATGAACGAGTTCGCCTGCGCTAACGGGCTCTGCATCCTCATCCCCTACCAGTAAGTGTCAATCATTTGTTATAGCGTAACGTCAGACGTTTGTTTCCAGCAGGAACTAAACCCAGTTTCCTGCAGCTGCGACCGCGTGAACGACTGCGGAGACGGCAGCGACGAGCTGAACTGTAAGTACGACACCTGCAGCAGCAGCCAGTTCACCTGCGGCAACGGGGCCTGTATCCCAGCCTTCTACACCTGCGACGGGGATAACGACTGCCTGGACGGTTCAGACGAGGCGGACAGCTTGTGTGTCACGCCACAGCCGACCTGCTCGCCCCAGCAGTACCTGTGCGGCTCAGGAGAGTGCATTGACCTCCATAAGGTGTGCAACGGGCAGAAGGACTGCCAGGACAACAGTGATGAAAAAGGCTGCGGTGAGAGAACGAAGCTCATGTCATTTACTTTGTTTCATTTGTTACAGCGAGGACGGATTAAAGGTGTCACCCAAACAGGATTTGAGGCAGCAGATTAACCCTGATGAGATCCTAGAGAGACCTAATATTTCACACCATTTTGGTTGAATTAATTGAATTTATAGAAACCTACAGGGTCTTTTCTTTTTAAAATATGTCAAAATTGACACAAAACAAAAAAAGTAGATACCTTTGACCTAAGGACCACAAATTATCACAGAACATTATTGAATGTCGCATATTTGGATACATTTTCATCTTAACATAAACTACTGAGTTCCTCAGGACATTTTTGTTAATGTTTGTCCAACAGATGGTGCAACATTTTCCCATTCGAAGCATACAGTAAAATTTCACAAATTTTAACGTTTTTTGCAAGGGTGCCCAGCCACAGTAGTGCCAAATCAGATCACTGTTTAATTCAATTCAACTCAGTTAATTAATATAGCGGCAATTCAGAACGCATGTCCTCTCAAGGCCCTTTACAAAGTTAGTTACATTCAATCATACATTCCAAAAAAAGTTAAAAACAAAGCAACTGGACTTGTTTTCCATGGGTGAAGACGTTTCGCTTCCTCTCCAGGAAGCTTTCTCAATTCAAAAAGTCTGGAGTAATGTGCAGTACCAAGCTTTATACTGCTGCCTAACAAAGGCCTTGTAATGGCTTAGATAACATGCAAATTCAACCAAAACTGGTCCACCCCTTAGTAATGGGCAGTCGTTAAAGTCATAAATGCAGCAGATTGAGCCGAAACTGGTCCACTCCTCTGTAACGAGGAGTCGTTAGGGTTGTTATTGGCCTGACTTTTTTTGGAATGACCATGACCTGGATGACTGAGAATCTTCACCAGCATTCAATCATACAGTTATTTAAAGCGTATTCTAAACCCAGCAGATTGCATCGAGTCATTGACTTGCAGCCTTGCACTCCTCCTGGATGAGCAAACAGCCCCAGATGACAGTTGCCTGCATGTCCTGTTGACTTTGCAGCAATCCCTCACACCAAGCATGTATGTGGCGACAGTAGAGAGGAAAGCTCTCGTTTAACAGGAAGAAACCAAGCTCAGTGTGAATGGCCGTTAGCCGCGATCGTTCATATTAGCTAATGGTGTGCGTCTTTAAACAAATAGGATATGTATATTGTATTTTTATGGAATTTCATTATTATTTACCAACAAAAACATTGTAGAGCTATGTAAACGTACTGGCCATTAGAGTGAAAACCCCCCAAAACTCTAACTAATATTAGATTTTTTTCAGCGCCTATTTTAGTGTAATGGAGTTTTAAATATGTCTTTACACCTAAATATCATCAGCATTTGATACTTTTTACATCAGCTTTAGGGACGCTGCCATCTTCTATTATTGGGGACATTAGAGTTGTGGAATTATATTTGCTTTCTTAATTTTTGTCATTGCAAAAACTCATTTTTTTCCCTCCCCTTTCTGCTTAGGAGTCAACGAGTGCCTCAACCCACACGTCCACCAGTGCGCTCAGCTCTGCACGGACACCCTCACCGGCTATTACTGCTCCTGCAACCCAGGCTACCGTCTTATGCCCGACGGCAAAGCCTGCGAGGACCTGGATGAGTGCACCGACACGCCGGCTGTGTGCAGTCAAATCTGCGAGAACGCCGTTGGCTCGTACCACTGCAAATGTGCTCCGGGCTACATCCGCGAACCCGACGGGCGCACCTGTCGTCAGAACAGCGGCATCCCCTCATACCTGCTGTACACCAATCGCTACTACATCCGTTATTTATATGTCGACGGGACAAAAGCTGGTATCGCGCTGCAGGGGCTGTCCAACGTGGTTGCTGTAGATTATGATGACTATGAGAAGTGGATTTATTGGCTGGACGTGGGTGCAGGGAAGATTGAGAGAATGCGTTTTGATGGCAGCGGCAGGGAGACGCTGGCGGATCACAATATCGGAGGAGCTGAAGGCCTGGTTGTTGACTGGGTGGGCAGGTGAGTGAAAAAGGTTTGCAGCGAGAGGTTGTCTTCAGCTGTTGGAAATTAAAGTACGTGGGTAAGAATATGTTGTGTTCCCGCAGGAAGCTCTACTGGGTGGATAGTTACTACAGCTCAATTCATGTGATGGAGTTGGACGGGCGCTACCAGAAGAAGCTGGTGACTGGAGAGTTCAAAAATGGAAATGAGACATATTTCATCAGCCGACCACGTGCTGTGGCCGTCAACCCCAAATATGGGTACTGTCATGCACAAACACACCCAACTGAGACTCAAAAAAAGACATAAAAATGTGTTCCAGCGAATTATTCTTGTAGCTGGGACTTTAACAACTACTACTAATACAAATTCAATTCAATTTCAATTCAATTTTATTTATATAGCGCCAAATCATGAAACATGTCATCTCAAGGCACTTTACAAAGTCAAGTTCAATCATATTATACAGATTGGGTCAGAATAAATCATTATTAATACTAATACATCATTATTAACCTCCCAAGGGCTCAAGAATAATGGAATTGATCAAGAAAATATAATGCGTGTTTCTTTTTTGGTTTCGTTTTCGTTGAATAAATATAAATTCTAATATCTCCTACAATCACGCGTTTGACTCTATTTCTTCTTAGGTGGCTGTACTGGACCGACTGGGGAGACAAAGCGTACATCGGCAGAGCCGGCATGGACGGAAGAAACGTCAGCGCCATTATCACCACCAAGCTGGAGTGGCCCAATGCTCTGACCATCGACTACACCACCAATAAAATCTTCTTTGCTGATTCGCATCTCAACTTTTTGGAGTGAGTAGGCAGACTCAGAAGGAAGCTGGTATGCAGGGTTTTGCAAAATTGTGGTTGTACCTGTTGGGTATAACACTGGTTATACCCAACAGTTTTCATTTTGGAATTGCAAACGTAAAGCCGTTTGGTTGAAACCCTCCAAAATATGTCAGCTTTGCAGACATGGACGGCCAGAACCGGCACCGGGCCATTGCCGGCACTCTTCCCCATGTGTTTGCTGCCTCCCTGTTCGAAGACTGGATCTACTGGACGGACTGGAACACTCACACTATAGAGAGAGCGCACAAGTACACTGGCGAGCAGCGCACCGTCATGGGGAACAACACCCATCGGCCCTACGACATCCGAGTCCACCACCCCTACAGACAGCCAAGAAGTAAATGAATCTGTGCAGTGCGTGCCTTTAGATTGAGCGTCTGAGCAGACTGTAACGGAAATGCGGTGTTTTTTTTTTTTTTTGGACCGCTTTACTCCCCAGGTGAGAACCCTTGCTCTTCACATCATCTTACCTGCAGTCATCTGTGCCTGATCAGTCCTGGAGGTCAGCGTGCCTTCTGCGAGTGTCCTGATCACTTCATTGGCTTAGCTGTGGGATTTAAGATCCAGTGTGTGGCGGACTGCTCCAGCACCCAGTTCCGCTGTGGAGACAATGAGAAGTTAGTCTGACAGAACAAGCTGTTTTCTCTCTGTTTCATTCAGTAATCCCCGATTATACTTTTGTCTCATGTGTTTTTTTTTAATCAAATGACTCTTTACCGACTAATATGTCTAAGATGTCTTACTGAACTTAAGTTTTGAATTAATTTAATCATAGCAAGGAAACATAATTGTTCCATCCATTTAAACTGAATATTGCATTTTTTTTTTACACATTTGCTTTTCTTTATCTGAATATATCATATTATCAATTAATAATTGCCCAACACCCCCCCCCCCCTTTTTTTTCTGATAAGTTATTTTTCTTCTGCTTTACAATCTAACTTTGAATCCTCTTTTTTATGCATATTACTTAATCTACTGTTTAACTCTGGTGTCTTCTACTTGTTTTTGACACTGTCATGCCCAAATTTCCCCATTGTGGGACAATAAATGTATTTCTATTCTATTCTATTCCATGCCATTCTATTGAGTGCCCAGTTTCCCTCAAATTAAGATAAATTGTTGATGAAAAAAATGTATATGTGATAAACAAACACAATTTCAAAAACCTTAAAAGATTAGATAGGTTGTAGTAATTTATCAAATTAAGTAAAAACAATTTTAAATGATTAATTTAAACTACATATATTTATCCTAGATAAATATATGTGGGGAAGAGATAAAGAATGAAGAAATTCTAGACGATGAATCAAGTTTTAATGAATGCTTTCAACATGTTATTAATCATTCTTGTGATCAATAAATAATAATGCATTGTATTGTAAAGCTCTTTACATTGGAAGGTGTTGTACATTTATTACACTTTTGTTTATACTATATAACTATTCATTACATTGTGCTGCTTTTTGCTTACAGCACACATTCAAATAAAATACCAAATTTTAAACCTCTTCATAAGAATTTGTTAAATAGAGAAAGAAATTTTAAAGAAATTTGTTGACCAGGTTGTTTTTATTTTAATAAAAATCTATCTTGTGAATTTTTCTGATATTGCTTTTTTGTGTTTTTCCCCGCTGATAGATGCGTACCGATATGGTGGAAGTGTGACGGCCAATCAGACTGCGGCGACGGCTCAGACGAACCTCAGACCTGTCCGCCTCGATATTGCCCCGTCGGCCAGTTCCAGTGTCAGGATGGGAACTGCACCTTCCCCGGTTTCCTCTGCGACGGCCACCCGGACTGTCCTGACAGCTCAGACGAGGACGCTGCTCTCTGCAGTATGACGCTTTTAGAAACCTGCTACCATTAAGTGCATAACTGCAGCCAATCTAGTCGAAATGACTGATTACAGCCTCAAGTTTTACCTTTGATTATCTACATTCCCAGTTGTTTTAAACCTGGTTAGATTGTCAGTAAAACCTTCTTTCTGCAGGTGATCATCGATGTGAGGTCAACCAGTTCCAGTGTAAAAACAAGATGTGCATCCCTGTGTCCTGGCACTGCGATGGAATAAATGACTGCTCAGACGGCAGCGATGAGGACGCACAGACTTGTGCTCAGAGGACCTGCCGACCAGGAGAGTTCAAATGCGCAAACGGCCGCTGTCTACCGTCGAGCTATGTGTGCGATGCCCAGGACGATTGTGGCGACGGGTCAGACGAGCCGTATGAAATCTGCAGTAAGTATTAGAAGTGACCTGCCTCCATCATCAGAGTTTATAGCAACTATAACAGGGGTTGCTGCCTTGATTTCATTTCCTCGATGCCGTTCTGCAAATTCTTCACGTTCCGTCTCACCCGTCTCCTCGGTTCTCGTCTCTGATTCGTCTCTGTGTTTCCTCAGTGGGTCCAGACTACAAGTGCGATGAGGACACCGAGTTCTCCTGCAAGACAAACTACCGCTGCGTGCCTCAGTGGGCCCGCTGCGACGGCACAAACGACTGCCTGGACAACAGCGACGAGGAAGGCTGCGGTCAGTTCCTTATCTGTCAGCGCATGTCTTATCGTGTGTAGGGTTAGGGTTAGGCATCGTATTTCATCCGAGATTAATCGATTTTTATCTCGAAAATATCCACCATGACAAAATATACATTTGTCAACTTCTTGTCTTCTAAAATGTGTTGGTAGTTTGAAGAGTTATGCAGTTTTTCTTTGGGAATACCAACATTGAACCAAGAGTCCTGCACTATTCGCTTTAGTACCACGCTGCAGTCGTCGTACACACACACACACACACACACACACACACACACACACACACACACTAACCATGTGTTGAATCGCCCTAAACAGAGGAGCTGACCTGTGACCCTCTGGGAGATTTCCGCTGCGACAACCATCGCTGTGTTCCCATACGATGGAAGTGTGACGGCACCAACGACTGTGGCGACGGCTCAGATGAGAGAAACTGTGGTGAGACCCAAATTCTTCCTGCTTCAACTGAGTCCTTGCTCAAACTTCTGCAAAATGTGTTTTTTTTGTGTCCTTCATTTGTATTTTAATCCAATAAATTACCTTTTTGCTCCCCTGTTCATGTATTTCTGTTAAGTTTACCATATAAATCCGCTGCTTTGCTCATTAAAGGCTGGTGCTGTGCGTTATGTCCCACCACACAGTCTGGACTATGGATAAATGTTGCTGTGTGATTGATTTTTACAGAGCCAAGGTCTTGCACTGAGAGCGAGTTTCGATGCGACAACGCTCAATGCATTCCTGGAAGGTGGCGGTGCGACCACGATAACGACTGTGGGGACAATTCGGATGAACGAGACTGCGGTGAGTATGCGGTGCATTAAAACTCAGCTCTACATTTACCAGGGCTCCTGTACAACCTTTCTCTGGCTGCAGAAAAAGTGGGCAAGGAGAAATTCTTCTCAAACTATACATTTTTCATTCTAAGTTTAAACGACCAGCCTCATCGTGGACTTACCCACACACACACACACAGAAAGGGTTTTAATTCAACCCGTCAGTATTGACTTTTGTTGAGTTACAGACTGAGAACCAAAAGAGAAGGGCGCACTCATTCAAAAAGTATAAAAGGCACATTTTACTGTTTTTGACCTTCAGACAACTTTTAGTCACTCTTTTAAAGAGAACCTATTTGTCTAAGGCCTTGTACACATATAGCTAGAAATTTATAAAAACGAATATCTCCCCCGCATCATTTTTAAAAAAAATTACTGCACACACAGGATCATATTCAGAAAAGTTTCTAGTGTTATTGCAGGGGGGGGGGGGGGGGCATGGTAAAAATGGACGGGAGAAATTACCAATTTTGAGACATTACTTTAAAAATATGCATTGATGTCAGTGTTGAATTCAATTAAACAGTAAAACAGGCAGTTGAACTTAAAACAAGTCCACTTTAAAAGTGGTAATATTGTGATTTAAAGAAGATTGCAGTTTATTTTATTGTTATATGATTTACTGCAGTTGGCTTTTCGTTGATCAGCTGTAGAAAAGATTGGTTGGGGGGCACAACATTTTTTTTAAATCACAGTGGGGCCCTCCTAGAAAAGTTAGGGAACTACATTTGTAAACAGTCCATCTCAAACCCAACATAGAAATCAGCACTTCTCTGACAGCGTTCATTTTTCCTCTGCTACATGGCCCAGTCTAAAATAATAATGTCACACCACCATCTCATTATTCTTCACAGACTGTGGACCCTAAAACTCAGGATGTGTGTTTTCTCAAACCTCCGCTTTAGTGTGAGGTTTCAAAGATAATTGTTTTTAATGATTTTGTTATTTTCTCCTGAAACAAACAAGAAGCCATTTTGGCATTCAGAGGACAGTTCCGGCCTCAGCATATGATTTGTGGAATGCACAGATGATAACACCCATCTGGCATTTTTTACTGTGTACTCAGATGTCCTGAAAATAATTAAAACTTTGTAAGAAATTCAGAAATTTTGATGAGCTTTCCTCTCTCATTCAGAGCTGCTGACGTGTCGCCCGGGCTTCTTCCAGTGTGACTCCGGTCACTGCATCCCCACGGCGCTGCAGTGTGACGGCCGGGCCGACTGTCTGGATCTGTCCGACGAGACCAGCTGTCGTAAGCGAACACAAAAACCAACAATGACCCCCCCCCGCCCCTCATCACCAGGCCTCCATGGTGTTTTAGTGCACCTGTATTTATGACGATAAAATAATTTTTCCCGATTAATGCCTTCAAAAACTGACCATGTGAACTTAAAACACAATAGTTGACTCTTTAATTACTAAATTAAAGACAAATCAAGTCAAGAATATCAGTTTAATTCCCTTCAAACTTAGTTTACTTTTTTTATTTCACGTGGGAGCATCTAGACTTAGAAATGGTTTTCTACACTTTAAAGCTTAAAAGAATGGAATAAAATGTACTTAGTGGCACAAAAGTTCCTTTCTTTGTTTGTTTTAATTCAGCGTTTTTACTAATTTTTAGTAAAAGCTTTATTAGATTTTATGCTGGGACTGTTTCATGTTCAATGGACACTGAAACGGGAAGGTAAAAGAGGAAAAAAAGGAGAGAAACAAATGAGACAAAATGCTAAATGGAAGAAAATCTGAAAGAGGAGAGAAAAAGGAGAAAGCAACATAACATTGCCTGCTTCTACACCTGCAAAGAGATATAAAAAAAAAAAAAAAACATCAAAAACAACCAGTAAGGTATTACAGGTACAAATAACCAACGCCTTGATACCATCACTGATATAAAAAAGTGTGTTATATGATAGACATGTAACAATAACAATATACTTGAATGATACACTGGATCTAGTAAATTTCTTTTTCACGTAAATATTTTCTTGTTTCACTTTAAGTAATGTAATGTTTTATCTCATTAACAATGTCGTTGTTTACACATAGGTAATTTGCAGCAAAGTAATTGTCTGATTCTTCCCACCTTATCAGCCACTCGTTACCCAGGGGGCCGATGGTGTCCTCCGAGTCAGTTCCAGTGTGCGAATCGGCTGTGTGTGCATCAGAGCTGGGTGTGTGACGGCGTCGACGACTGCGGCGATCGCTCCGATGAAGTCCTCAGTCTTTGCTGTGAGAGAAATTACCTATTCACTATGACATTCTGTAAAAAGTTTAGTTTTATTTACTTTGATATCTTACGTATCCACATTAATCAAAGGTCAAACGGCATCATGTTAAACATCATTAATTTAAGTTTGTAGTCCAACTGTTTTTGATGTTTGCTTTTAGTTTCTATTCTTCCATGTCTATTTTATTCCGACTTGCTTTTATTCTGTTTTATTTTCCTATATTTTAATCATGTAAAGCACTTTGCATTGTCTCTGTACTGAAATGTGCTATACAAATAAATTTGCCTTGCCTTGCCTTAAAGAGAGAAAGAAGATAGATTGGGGATTTATATCGTTTAAACATTTTATACTGTGAATTCTGAGATAAGATAATTAAAACAATAGTTTAAACTGTTGCTCATTTCAGTAAAAAAACAGAAGTAAAATCTGATTTGTTTCTAACCAGTGAACATCACCTGTGAGATGCCGTCGCGGTTCCGCTGTGCCAACGGTTACTGCATCTACTCCGGCCTGCTCTGCAATATGAAGGATGACTGTGGAGATGGCAGCGATGAAAAGGAAGACCTCTGTATGACTCCCATGCACACATGGCACAAACAGCATAGATTATCAGCCTTTATTAATCACAATACCCCATGATAACCCATAATACCAACCGCCACAGAGACAGTTTCTTCCCCCAGGCTGCCACAAAACAATGAACACCTTACAGCCTGATTAGTCAGCTGGACTGCTATCAAACAAAACTGCACAACCTCCCTTTTTTATTTTGCAACGAAAGGGAAAAAAGCACTAATGTCTAATGTCTAATGTCTGTACACTTTGAGCGCTGTAACCAGAGTCAGATTTCTTGATCTTGTACGCATTAATGGCCAAAATTCTGATTCTGACGCTGATTCGAATCCATCCAACTCAAAATAACAAGAGAAAAACATACAAACGTGGTCAAGTGCACATCTGCAAACTACAAATCAGGTTAAGTGCTCTGCTCCGCAATGTAGTTGCCCATTCGTTTTGTCTTTTAAATGTGCCCATAACCAGATTTGTGATAAGTTTCTGAGCTCGCCAAGCATTAGTCTAAAGCCCACTAATGCTCTGACCTCTCCTGAACCCAGGTCGGTGAAACGGGAAATCCCGATGTAAAACCGGTGACCGCACAGGTCGCAAAGCCTCAAACATCCAGATGATAAGAAAGTAGTTCACTTCATGAAAATGTTGCACAATCGGCTTAAACCTCCATCAAATTATTCTTAGAAAAGATTATATTGTTAGAGGCAGGGTGGACATTGCCACTGGCTAGTTGATGGAAAACACACTCGTGTGTTGGTCGTATCGTGCTACAGTCTCCGACCTCACAGCGGTCTCACCGGCTCTCTGTTCATGTGTGTTTCTCTGCATCTTCTTCCCCGTTGGCGCCGCAGTGTTGTTGCTAAGTGACTATGCAGAGAAAGTATTAGATCTGTAGCCCTCGGGGGGGGGGGGGGGGGGGGGGGGGGGTGTTCTGTGAGGTTGGCTGGCTAGAAACACTCAGCTCCGTTCGGGTCCAGTTAATGAATCAGCGCGTGTCCTTCACAGGCCGGGAGCCCACCCTGCCCCCCTGCACCCTGGAAGAATTCAAATGCACCAACGGACACTGTGTGGCCCTGCCGTATGTCTGCGACCACAATGACAACTGCGGGGACCGTACAGATGAAATGGGCTGCAGTGAGTAACACAAGCACTTATTAAACTACAGTTATTCTTTGTCTGTTTATGTGGAAATCAAGATAGCAACGGGGGCTTTTAGGGTTTATGATGGACACCTCAAAGGGCATTATCCTGCTTACACCACGGTTACTTACGAAAGGGAGAAATATTAAATGAATTATCAATACTTGTATGTTTTTTTAGCGTTAAAATCGTACGTTTTTCACAAGAAGTGGCTGACCCAAGGTAACCAGCATCAGCTCTCTTGCCTCTACCAGCTAACGTTTGAGCCAGCGCCATAATTTAGAACAGTTGGGCTATTTGACCTGAACTTTTTTTACAGGTGTCCTATAACCGTTTTTAATGGACATTCCACAGCCAATCAGAATTGAGCATTCACCCAGACCATGGTATAATTAGTGAGATCATGTGAGCTGCAATTGTTTAATTGGTTATTAACAGAGATGGGGGATCCGTGTTCAGCATGTGAAACATTCCAACCATTTGCATTTCCAGCTCCGCAGCATAGAAATGAACTAACGGCTCCATCCGAATACTCTTAATAATGCCGTCTAGCTCCTGTTCCTTGAACTTTCACGGGGTTAACAGTTAGACCTCTATCGTGGGGAGGAAAGCAGCTTTGGACTGCTGTGCTGAACTCAGACAGCCTTTAACTCCGACGTTATTACTTGACAGAAACACAAATGGGTGATGAGAGTCAAATCCGGGCCCACAGCCTTCCAAAGATGAACTACAAAGTGGCGCTTTCTTTTTTTCGTTGATTTCCGTGAGGGCGTTGTGCTGATACATCATGTTACACAAAGGATTGTGGGATACCTTAATGTTTCTTAGCGCCGGTAAGAGATGTTGCAGGGTTCCAAGGCAAAACTAGCCGCAGGAGGGAGCATACAGGCTTCTTTTCCTACCTTCTCCCTTACTCACTGCACTATTCAGACAGCACTTATCATGGCGACCGCTAATGCACATCTGCTTTGGCTAAAGAGTCCTTACTCTATAACCGTATTCGAATTGAGCCAAAAACTAAAATCACACAGTGAAGTGAACAGGATGAAGGAAAACCAGGCAGGGTTTTTACTTTCCTGTAGCTGTATCCCCCACCTCTGGTTTGGCATTGCAGTTTAAAACATAGGGTAAATATATGCAGAATGTCATTTGTTACCTGATTTAATCATATTGCCAATGCTAAAAACAAACATGTTTGATTTACCTAAAGACAATATTTTTTTAAATCAACCTAAAAGTATGTTAGTTGGTGTCTTTAAGTACCAACATACCAAACAACATACCAAACATATCAACTGATTTGATACATGAAAACTAATTTATTTTAAGCTCATTGAGATCCCGATTGCATCAGAAATGGAAATTAATTTCCAGGTAGATTTAAGGATTTTGAAGTACTGCATTATCTTGCATTTTAAAAAACAATGTCTGTTTGTTTCAAGGCAGAATATTGCCTTTTGCTGCTTTTAAAGGTTAAAAAAGCATCAAAACAGCAATGAATGTGACGTTTGGGCAGCTTGATAAGAACCGCTAAAAACCAATCAGCTGCCGTTTAATCAAATCGCTAATGCTGCAGAACATTCATCAAAGATTGGTTTTTTTTAGCTTTACATAATGACTTATTTTTTCCCCAAGAGGTTTTATTGTAGATTAAGGAGCGTAAATGGCCCAAGAAAAAAATGTCTAAATTTTTAACCTGCTTACATATCTGTCTCATTTCAGGGCTGTTTCAGATTAAAATTATTTGAATTTACTTTGAAGACATACTTGTTTAAAATTTACACCGTTTAAAGTAGCTGCACAGCTACTTTTTTCACAGTTTATTTTTCTGTTTTTGAGCTGCTTTAAGCTGTGGGAGTCAGAGATAAATGTATTAAGTCAAACCTGTTATAATCCACCGCTCACAATTACAAATCAGGATGAGTAAACAAAAGAAGTATTTCCCTACGTCAAGATATGAAATATTCAGTAGCCCAAGCTGCTAAATTAGAAAATGTGGATTACATTTACTATTTGGCATTAGGCATTCTTAGAATAAACTTTTAATTTTATTCAATAACAACCCTATTTCCTTTAATATCACTTTGTATTAATTTCTCCAAAATAGCCTTTATCGCCATGGTAGTGTCCTTGACTATTACTCACATCTATTACTCAAGTAGAAGTATAGATACCAGGGTTTAAAAATACTTCTTCTCTATAAGTAAACATATCAACTCAATCTTTTTACTCAAGTAAAAGTATAGAAGTACCAGCTTCAAAACTACTTAAAGTAAAACTAATCTAAGTTTTAAAAAAAAATGACTAAAGACTAAGGACAAAAGCTGGGTAATCTGGCTTTCTCCCACAGTCCAAATGAAATATCGGTTATGTTAATTGGCCTTTTCAAAACTGCTCTTAGGGGTGAGTATATGAATGGCTTTTTGTCCTGTGTGCTTTTCTGTTGCTCTGTTATGAACTTAGAATGTTGTATGTCCATGTCTTATAGTCTTAAGATGTTTTAAAGGTTTTTTTCTTTGACATATTTAAAGACGAAGAACCTCAAAGAAACAATTTTATTTCATATCTATGAAATTTACTTACGATTTTAAAAAAAATTCAGATTTTGTGTGTTTTAAAATTACTGAAATTATCTTTTTCTTTTTGGTTATTTTCAAATATATGCATAAAGACCAACAGAAAGAGGAGCATAATTGTTCTTTAGATGACCGATACAAAGCTTTGTGTTTTCTCCACAAAATCTCTGAATCCAGATTTTGGCCAAGATCGGAACTGCGATGAGAAGCTGTGTCAGCACGAGTGCACCAACCTGAACGGCACTGGCTTCATCTGCTCCTGCAAGTCCGGATATGAAGTGGACCCAGACAGCACCTACAACTGCCTCGGTACACACAAGCCATACCCTAAACATCCAACGGAGTAAAACCACCCAGTAGTTCTGGGAACTGGCTCGTTCTCTCCCAGAACCTGACCTTTTTTCTTTCTCTTTTAGACATTGACGAGTGTAAAGAGTTTGGCACCTGTCCTCAGGTCTGTAAGAACACTAAAGGCAGCTACGACTGCGAGTGCGTGTCTGGCTACAGGAAAGTGGGTGACGGCAAGATGTGCGAGGCTGAAGGTGAGGGCAATCTGTAGCGAGCTTGACGCAACATTAAAGAGTATTATGGACCACAATATGAAGCTTAGAACCTAATCTGATGCATGACTTGAAGCTGCTGTCCTCTCTGTCAGGCTCGTCTATAAATCCAATCTCTAAAAGTCAGTGTATTGCATTTAGTCTAATGATCCATCAATTTAATTCAGGAGTGTTTGGATCAATATAAAGCATGCTGGACACTGGTCCTTCAGGACTGGCTGTTATTGCTAAAGGCCTTTTAACCCTTCTCTGCAAAAAGGAACTAAAAGTAAGCAAAATCTTCTTGAAATGAGTGTATTTTTCCTTGATTTAATCAGCGAAATAAGACTATTTGCCAATGGAATAAGATTTTTTGCACTTAAAATAAGAACAATTAATCTCCATCATCTTATTTCAAGTGCAGGATATCTAAATATCTTATTTTAGGGGCAAAAATACCCATTCCAATGGCAAATAGTCTTGTTTAGCTACTCAATTCAAGGAAAAATAGATCAATTTAAGAAAAATGTACTTACTTTTAGTTGCCTTTTTGCAGTGTTACATGAAAACACGTGGCTTTATTTTCATGTCATGGTGGGAAACGCTTGTTAAGAAAGGTCTAACTGTGCGCTTCTCCATCAGGAGCCGCTCCTCTGCTGCTGCTCCCCGAGAGCATCCGGATCAGGAGGTTCAACCTGCAGACAGAGACCTACCACGACTTCCTCCAGGAGGAGGAGCGCATCATGGCCCTGGACTACGACTGGGACCACAACAGCACCGGATTCAGTAAGACGTCGGGATCAAGCGTCCCCTTTCACCCGTGACACACCCGAGCTTTGAATCTGCTCTTTCGTCCGTTTTAGGCATGGTGTACTTCACTGTTGCTGGCAAGGACGCTGAACCCGGTGCCCTTAAGAGAGCGTACATACCTTCGGTGGATGATGGCAGCAATAACATCGCTGCTGCGGTTGACCTCGGCATCAAATACATCACATCACCAGATGGCATCGCTGTGGACTGGGTGGGCAGGTGAGTGGGTGAATCTGCACTGTCCTTCCTTTTACAGACTTCCTCGTTACAGAGGAGTGGACCAGTTTCGGTCCAATCTGCTGGCTTAATGGCTTTAACGACCGCCCATTACTAAGGGGTGGACCTGTTTCGATTGAATTTGCATGTTATCTAAGCCATTGCAAGGCCTTTGTTGGGCAATGGTATAAAGCTTGTTACTCCGCATTACTCCAGACTTTTTGAATTGAGAAAGCTTCCGGGAGAGGAAGCGAAACGTCTTCTACTACGGAAAACAAGTCCAGTTGCTTTGATTTTTACTTTTTTTTGGAATTCCTTTTAATGAAATTACAAATAAATTGCCTGATCAGTTGAGAACATTGTTATTAAATCAACAGATTGACTGAAACTCGAATGTCCGCGAATGTGAAGTTTGTATTTTTTCTTCCTAGAAACCTTTACTGGGCAGATTCCAGGGTGAAAAGGTTAGAAGTGGCCATGTTGGACGGACGCTACAGGAAGCATCTGGTTAAGACCGATTTGGGGTACCCATCTGCTGTGGCGGTCAACCCTCGACTCGGGTAAGGCACAAAAGGATTGCGTTATTTTGCTTTTAGGGACCACTTCAGAAACCGTTGAAGATAATGAACTGGTGAGATCTCTGTTTCTGATTCCTGCTGGCCATCCTCAGAATGCTGTACTGGGCAGACCGAGGGGATGCAGCTAAGATCGAGTGTTCCTGGTTGGACGGACAGGAGAGAAAGGTTCTGGTGGCCGACGGCCTGGGTTGGCCCACCGGCCTCTCGATCGACTACACCAACGGAGACAGGATTTACTGGTCAGACTCCAAGGAAAGCCGCATCGAGTCTGTCCTGCCTTCAGGAGAGCAACGCAGAACGGCGGTTTATCTTGGTGAGGAACAGGAAGGAGGTCATTAAAGATGGCTCACATTGTCTGAAAAAGACAGCAAATAAACGTGACTGGTTCCTGTTATGCACTGAGAAAACAGCGCCTTCTCTTAAACTTTTATTAACAGGTAGAAATCTGAAAAGTGTGCTGTGCATATATATTCAGTCTTCTCAGGCAGTACTTTTTTAAACTTCCATTCAATGCAATTATTGCTGCAACTGTTCTGGTCCAGACATGGTGGAGAGCACCAATTTTTCAAGTGTTGCAGCAAAATGTCAATTGAATCTTAGTCTGAACTGTTCTATTCTAACAAATGAATATGTTTTGATCTAAACCATGCACTGCTACCTCTGGGTGTATGTTGAGGGCGGTAGTCTTGCTGGAAGGTGAGCCTCCGTCCCGGTTCGTTGCACTATTCCAGGTACTTTGCAGCCTCCATCTGTCTTCCAATCTGCTCTGACCATCTACCCTGTCCCTGCTGAAGAAAAGCATAACCTCAGCATGATGCAGCAAACACTGTTTGACTCACACAGCATGTTTGAATGTTGACCAAAAAGGCCTCAACCGGAGCTTCTCTTTCCATATATTGTTGTGTCCCTACATGGTTTGTGCTTAATTCAATATGGTTTTCTTTCAACAATAGCTTTCTTCCTCAAAACTCAGATTTGTGGAGTGAACTACTAATAGATGTTAGTAGATTCTCCCACCTGAGCTGAGCTCCCTGCAGCTCCTCCATAGTTACCATGGACCACATGGCTGTTGAATGCCCTTTGAGGTTAAATAACACCCAGATGGACTCCATTAAGTAATTTGGGTGTTCTTTAATTAGGGTTATTAGACTAAAATGGGGTAATAGTTATTTGTAGAGAATATAGCTCCCATATTTATATTTATACACAACATTTTATAGTCTCCTACTATTACTTTTTACTTATATATACACTTATAATATTTATAACCTGTATAGCACTTCTGGATAGATGCAAACCACATTTTGTTGCTTTGTACTTGCAATGACGATAAAGTTGAATTCTATTCCATTCTATTCTATTAACAACTATGCTTTTTCCTTCCCCATCATAATTGTGCAGTGTTCCATGTTGTTTTATCACATAAAAACCCCAATAAAAGACACCGACGTTTAGGTTTCTTCAGTGAAACAAACGTGGAAAATGCCAAAGCCTGCCGTATTTACGTGACTGAAACGTGTAAAAAAAACCGCGTTGCTGGTTTTGTGTGTGGCGCAGATGTGAGGAACCCCTTCAGCGTGTGCGTGTTTGAGGACCACGTCTACTGGAGCACGCAGGAGAAAGGCGAGGTGTTTCGACAGGACAAGTTCGGCCGCGGAGACAAAGTGAAACTGCTGACCGCTGGACCCTGGCTGACTCAGATCTCTGTGTACCAGCAGCAGAGATACAACTCCATGGCCGGTAAGGCCGACTCACACGTCGCACATTCAACAGCAGATTATTAAGCCCTATGAATCGGATGTAGTCGTTTATGCTTTATTTCAATAGTAAGAATTTTCTTTCCACCATGATTGCTGCTCAAATTATTAACCTTGCCTTTCATTTAAAAGTTTTTGCCAAAAATCCTTGTATATGTTGTTAGAAAATGACGCTGTAAATGAATCTAGCTTATATTTTTATGTATTAGCAAAGAAATAGCTTTACAAAACGATCTTCTTTGCACATGCAGTGAAAAATCCTTGTAAAGGAACCTGCAGCCACCTGTGTCTGCTCCGGCCGGGAGGCTACAGCTGCGCCTGTCCCGAGGGCACCAGCTTCATCGCCGGCAGCAAGACAGAATGTGACGCCGGTGAGAAACCTTTAACCTCTTAGCTTTGCTTGTTAATGAATGCAGAAGGAGATGAGTTTGTGGCCCCGCTGGTAGCGATGCAGATACAATTCTACTATATTAGGAATGGTAGAAACCGTGACAAACTCTTTCACGCCGCATCGTCAGTATCCCATAGAGCTGTAAAACTCGCTCTGTTTTTCTACGATCGCTCAGGGTTTGATCCGCCACCCACCATGCCGCCACCATGCCAGTGCCAAAATGGAGGCACCTGCTACTTCGATGACAACAAGGCTCTTTGCAAGTGAGCGTTTGAATTCTGTTTTACACCTGCTCCCACGAGGACCTACTGTAGGTTTATCTCATCATCCAGCACAGTGGGGAGGATAGCAGAGGAGGGAAAAAAATATCTAAAGCAAACTGTCTTTCAGTTTTAGATTATCAATTTATTCACATTTCACTTTTTTATTTACTGATGCCATTAAGTTGGATGACGCTGTAGAAAATTAAATAAAAAATGTTCTCAACACAAGCAGCATATTTACTGTTTGTTTTGCCACTCCACAGATGTCCTCCTGAGTGGAACGGAGACTTCTGCCAGACCAACATATATGACGTGGTTGCATCCTCAGGTAGGTTTGATTTTAATTCCATGGGGGGGGGAAAAACAGAAGGAAAAATACTACTTTACCCGTGTTTTCTTTTAACAACTCTCATTTTTGTCCCTCTCCGTCCCTTCCTGGCAGTTGGGATAGCCATCGGGGTGACGGCGCTGATCGTGGCCCTGCTGCTTGCTCTGGTCTACGTCTCCAGGAAGAAGTCCAACCTTATGGAGAGGCTGCAGGGCAGCTTGCCCAGCATGCCCAGTATGCCCAGCATGCCATCCATGCCCAATTTTTCAGGCTTCAGGTAGGATTGACAAATAAAGGGGGAAAAAGTTCTCTCATGGTTGTTGCAGTAAAAAGTTTAATCCTAAAAGACAGATGCACAGGGAACAAATATTACAAATAAATTAGAATAAAACCAGAGGAATTTGGTAAAACTGGATTTAATTCTTCTTTTTGACTTCTTTTTAGTGTGAGAATTAAAGGCTGCATGCTTATATTTCAATGCATTTTTGTTGATGCTTTTCAGGAGGGGATTCACCCAAAATGGACCAACAACACAAGATGAATCCAGGCAGAACTTGGATACGGTCCGTAATTATTTGGCTTAGCTGTCAATAAACCCCACTTAACATTTTCAAATAGCTTCTACCTCGGTCGCTGTTGGACTTCAGGACTGTTATAGTCCTCTATGGCATAAACAGCGTAAATACACGGTTGTACTTTCTGCCCCGTTAGGTTCCCTGCATCTCTGTGTCCATGGTTGACACGGAGGCGAAGAGCTTCGACAACCCGGCGTACGAAGCCGAAGGGCCGCTCGGCTCTAACAGCAGGGCGGCGGCCGCCTCCGCTCCTGCTGAAACAAACCAGGTCAATGAACAGGAATCACCGCTCGCCTCTACTTCATACTTATTCCACTCACACCTCCGCTTGTCCATGACTCCAGATATTGCTCTTTGCAGACTCCTGCAATGAAGATTCTTTTTGCTACGTTGTAAAATATATGTTATTCAGATGCTATTTTCTAGTGTTTTGATGTTTTTATTTCTTGTTTTCTTGCTAAAAATTACGGAGCCCGGGAGAGCTCACTTTAAGTGATATTTTTTTTCAGGTCGTGATAATTTGTGAGCATGTTTCCTTTAATTGAGCCCTCGAATTAATAAAACGTGCACACAGTTTATTCGAGCACACGTTTTAATTATTCGTGGGTGCGTTTTGGTAGATCGAGATCTCGAATATACTATAACGTGCTCATGTTTACATGTGTCAAGACAATATTGAGTGCACGTTTTACATATTGTGGCCACGTTTAAGTAGATCGTGCACACAATGTTCTACAACCATGTTCACTAAATTGTGCTCTCGTTTTAGTAAATAGTGCACTCGTTTGATAAATCGTGCCCTCGTTTTACTATGCTTAAAATGAGAGCTCAATTTTGTAGAATGAGCTCACACTATAGTAAAACGTAAGCACAATATAGTAAATTGTGCACACGATTTAGTAAAACGAGCGCACATTCTCTCAACATGCAAAACATTTTGCGATGACCCTTCTAGGGCTCCGTAGAAAATAATGTCCTGTATGGAGAGTTTTAAGACGTTCATGCTCATGACATTGTAAACATAAGTTATAAATGCATTGCTTCTCAGGAGAACGTGATTAACCCCCTTTATGTGGAGGCTGGTCAAGCTGTTGGCGATCCCACACCAACTTCATCCAAACCTGCCATTTCTCCCAAGGTTGGCCTGTTAAAACTCTTTGATAGAAACTAACACCATCAAGTGTGCTCAGCATCAGGCGCTTAACTGCTCCTGAATGCTTTCTATGACAGGAGGCTGCCGGCCCAGCTGCAGAGGACGGTGACGCTGCATCGAGCTCACAGGTAGCCATGGAGGTATGTATCGGGGGAAGTTTAGGACCCAAGGTTTGCAGGCTGATAACGGTTCTTGTCAAATCTTTGTGAATGCGACACTGACTTTCTCTTTGCGGCAGGAGATCAAAGCTGCTCAGGATACGGCTTCAGTCTCGTTCCAGAATCCCATCTACACGGTGAGCGAACACACACCAGCGCGCAGATGTTCTGCCGTCACGCAGGACTCTCTGTCATGAATGTGACGGCCGTGAGGTCTCACCTTTTTTATTTTCAGTAAACGTTTAACACCGTCCCACAGCTTCCTCCACATGTGCTGGCACCTGTGATATAGATGTGCAGAAAGCCTTAAAAGGATTAATCTTCTTTTTATTGCAGTAGCATAATCCCAATTTAAAATTCTTTCAAATTCCATTTTATAATTTGCCTACATTTGACAACACACAGCTCTACATCACTATGTCACCAGGTGACTATGAACCAGTTCAGGCACTGAGTAAATGCCTAGAAGAAATCAATAACTTCCCCAGGAGTGAATGCTGCTTGTCGGGACTTTGATGCAATCAACTGGTTTCCTTATATAGGCCATTTTTGACCAATCTGTATAATCTGACCCAATCTGTATAATATGATTGAACTTGACTTTGTAAAGTGCCTTGAGATGACATGTTTCATGATTTGGCGCTATATAAATAAAATTGAATTGAATTGAATTGAATTGAATACCTGGATGTGCCAAAATTTTCTTCAATTGAATAAAAACAAAACAGAAGTAATAATATTTGGACCAATAGAGGAAAGATCAAAAGTTAGCACACAGCTTCAGTCGCTTCAGCTAAAAACCACTAATCAGGCCCGAAATCTGGGAGTAGTGATGGTCTCAGACCTGAACCTTCAAAAGCATCTAAAGACAATTACAAGGTCGGCTTTCTATCACCTGAAGAACATTTCTAGGATTAAAGGACTGATGTCTCAGCAGGATCTGGAAAAATTAATCCATGCGTTTATTTTTAGTAGAATTGATTACTGCAACAGTGTTTTCACAGGTCTGCCTAAAAAGTGGATCAGACAGCTGCAGCTGATCCAGAACGCTGCTGCCCGCGTCCTCACTAATACTAAGAAAGTAGAGCACATAACCCCAGTTCTAAAGTCCTTACACCGGCTCCCTGTATCTCAGAGAATAGACTTTAAAATACTTCTGTTAGTCTATAAATCCTTAAATGGCTTAGCACCTAAATACATCACAGACTTGTTATCAGTGTATCAACCCTCCAGACCACTAAGGTCTTCTGGCTCCAGCCTGCTCTGCATACCTAGAACCAGAACTAAACAAGGAGAAGCAGCATTTAGTTCCTATGCTCCAATTATCTGGAGCAAACTTCCAGAAAACTGTAAAGATGTGGAAAACCTTAGTTCCTTTAAATCAAGATTAAAAACACATTTGTTTAAAATTGCCTTCAACTGTCCTAGTTAACTGAATCACCACTTTTTTGTTCTATTTTCTATCTACATTTTATTCCTACTTGCTTTTATTCTGTTTTATTTTGCTATATTTTAATCATGTAAAGCACTTTGCATTGTCTTTGTACTGAATTGTGCTATATAAATAAATTTGCCTTGCCTTGCCTTACATTTATTTAAATATATATATTTTTTTTTACAAGATGCTAATTGGGACCCATAATTTTGCCTGAAAAAGTGTTTTATGCCCTACTATCACAAATGCAAACACACAGCGATTACTTAACACTTAACTTTGCTAATGTGGAACCGTGAACTTTGGTCAGCGAGGACTGGGAGAGAACTTTTCCGCAACAAACACTCCAGGTGGGGCTGGCATTAAAAACAGCACATCATGCCTGTTAAATCCCTCAATACCCTTGTTAGAGTGCATGGCATCAGAAACTCTTTCAAATATAGACATTTTTTTGTCTTCATTGAGAGAGTTGACAATTTCACAAATAACCATTAAAAGAACTTCTAAAATCAACAAAAGCAAAACAAAAAGAAAAAAGGGAAAGAACGGGGCAGAAATTCTTCAAAAACATAGTCGGCACAGTCCGTGTTCCTAAAAGTACTAAGACGTCTGAAATGAATAGCCGAGGTACTGAAAATAGATTGTCTCTGAGTCTTTTAGTAGGATTCAAAACATATGGCCATGTTGATGCAGAAATGGTTCACCAGGCACAAAATGAACCTCCCTTCACAATCTGAGCATGAAGGATTAAACCCTAGAGCACGGATGGCCAACATGTGGCCCGGGGGCTAATTGTGGACCCAGGAAGACTTTTTTGTGGCCTCCGACTGCCATTCATGAGCATTACAGCTCTGGCCTTTCAGCTGATGGAGCAGATGGAGATGGACACTTTTTATTAATGCACAGGGTTATATTTTTATTGATAAATGTATCTTATTAAATGGAAAAATTTTATTAGACCCTTTTAATTCTCTTTTATTTTAATGCTATAGACAGTAGGACCAAAATAATCCACGGACTTATTAAAAAACCCATTCATTAAACTTGGCTAAACATAGCTATTTTTTTTTTTTTTAGGGTTTTAAACTATAAACATTTTCTAGACCAACAAAATGTATAAAAAAATTTTACCCAAAAAGTTAGGAAACTGTTCACCATTTATTAAAGCTAACGTCGGACTTTAGTGGACCTGTAAGAGCTGAGTTTCTACTTTATATAATAAGAAAATGCGTGTTTAATCTCATTCTGAGCAGTTTAAAAAGCGAAGAATTAACAGTAAAATTATTTTGTACTTTATGTTATTGATTGTGGCCCATGGTGCCCGTAGTAGTGACATCTGTTCAGATAGAGCCAATATCTAGAGAGGAAAAGTCACTATTATATAGTTTTGAGAGCAAAAGGAAAATCTGGGGGGGAAAATACTGGACTCAAATTAAATGCTGTTTTTTTATATTGCAGCGCGAGATTATTCTACAGCACAAAAGATGATTTTATGTACAGTGGGGAGGGGGGAGTGGACTTGGATGGAAACAACAAGTCATTTTGCTAAATTTTTACACCACGTTGTAATGTCTTGGCAGGAGTACCAACATGAGCCTGCCTCTGACTCCGACGTTTGAGACGACCTCGGCGCTTCTTGGCTGATGGGGTGACGTTCCAGGCTCTGAAATCCACCTGAAGACATGAATACACAGCCCCAACAAACTTAAAACGAACAAATCTAGCTACAAACCTTGTAAAAGAGAAAAGAAATATAGTATTTTGTGGCACCTTTAGATGTAACTTAACTTCAGTGAAGGTATTTGTATGAAAATGATCAGAAAAAATGTGATTTGTTATTACTAGAATTAGTCTGGCTGAGAGAATACAGGAAATCAAAGCTTTTAAACTTTCATGATTTGGAGTTTATATCTTTTTATTTTGTAAATTTCTTTTATTAAACTGCTTTTATCATGACATTGTGTCGGTCGCTGGTATTTTTCTCTGCACACGCACATGGACACATTCTTTTATGTTGCAGTCTAATCACAAGAGGAGGCTCTCCCGCACCGTTATCCCTTTTGATCACAGATAAAACTCTGATCTCCATCTTCTGTGTCTGACCCACTGAGCTAGTATGAAACGCTTTTTTTTTCATCCTCGATTTAATCCAGCCATCCCAGAGCAAGAGCAACAGTTCTGTGAGCCCTTTTCTTTTTTTTTTTACAATCACACAGTCAAATGTGTCTGAACACATCAAGGCCACGGCAGCCAAATGAGCAGAGGCACCAGAGATGAACGAAAAAGGGCAGATAAGAGAACGGGACGGAGTGGATGGAGAGAGAATGAGAGGGGCGGTGGAAGCAGTCACCGGTGCGTTTCTGTTTTTATGCCTCATGATGATTCACTGTCCACGCTTTTGACCTGCTGGTTCTCCGTGAGGCATCACCCAGGGAGTGTGCTGCTCTCAGAGAGACAGAGAAGTGGAGGGAGGGAGGGAGGGAGGGAGGCATGCTTTGGAGGGGAGCAGACCAAAGAGGCATGCAGCTCACAGCATGTGTGCACACAGTGTTGCCTTCGGGGACTGTTGGAATACTACCTCATGCATGAACTGTCTATTACCCAATAACTCTTAGAAATCCGGAGAATTCCCGCATTTAAAAACTAGTGATCGGAATATGTCAGCTTCCCTTGATTGGCTCAAATACAGTAAATGTTATCTTTTTGTTATACACACATTTATTAAATTCATCAAAACTAAGATCTCCCATCCTTTTTAACTTAGAAACACATCCACTACCAGCACGTACTTTGATGGACTTTTTTTTTGTTTTTTTTTTAAAGTCAGATAAAAGGTAAGGCACTTACGTTTGGATGCATAGATGCAAATAATCATGTAAGTGCTTAAGTTTTATTCACATGAAGCAATTTCTGTTCATCTTTTATGCATCAAAGTCCACAGAAGGAAGAAATCAGAAGGTTTTAGGGTCAGGATGATCAGACTGGTTCAGCCAGGAAGAATCTGATTGGTGCATCACAATTGAAATAGATTATCTAGTGTAATTTACAATTCCTTAGCATTTTTTTAGAGCACTTAAAATTTTAACATCTTTTGAATGTAAACCATGATTCAATCTTAACCATAACAGCAAATGTCTCTGTGTGCTGGTGTTGAGCTGAGATCCTTGTATTTCTTCACCCAATAACTAATTTTCTGAGTTGATTATACTGAGTATAGCATTCGTCTGTAGAAGCACACTTTTGTAACTGATCTGATTTTCTAACAGTAGATGTATAATTTCAAAAATAGCCCAAAAAAATCCAGCTCCATTACTTATAAAGTGCATTTTAATAAACTATGTGTTTAACTAAAGTGTTGTACGGCACAAACAGATCAAACCAATACACAAATAATAAAATAGAACTAAGAATAATAAAATGGAGTATACAACATACTACAAAAACTAGTAAAAAGACAACAAACCAAGTAATTTGGTGTCAAAAGCTGCTGTAAATAAGTGAGTTTTTGTAGGAAGAAACTTGTTGGCCATTTAATGGCAACTTGCTCCATAATTTTGGACCCCTTGATCTTTGAGATTAAGCCCAGTTTTGGTTCCACCAACAGAAGCTGGTCAGCAGATCTAAAGCCTCTGGAAGAAAAATGAGGAAGGAAGTTGGAGAGGTCTGTGGGTAGCATTAACAAAAAAGATTTTAAAATAAATTCTTTAGCACAGGGGCAGCCAGTGGAGAGAAAAGAGAGACTTCTGTCAGCTGTGACCCCATCCATGTAACATAGAAAGTACTCCTGCTTCTGTGCTTTCTGTGTCTCTGCTCTGTCTTCTCTAACCCCCAGTGGGTCGAGGCAGATGAGCGTTCACACTGAGCCTGGTTCTGGTTCTGCTGGAGGTTTTCCTCCCTGTTAAAGGGGAGTTTTCCTCTCCACTGTCGCTTTATGCATGCTCAGTATGAGGGATTGCTGCAAAGCCATCAACAATGCAGACGACTGTCCACTGTGGCTCTACGCTCTTTCAGGAGGAGTGAATGCTGCTTGGAGAGACTTGATGCAACCTGCTGGGCTTCCTTAGAGAGGAAACTTTCTGACCAACCTGTCTGTGATATTTGATTGAATTTGACTTTGAAAAGTGCTTTGAGATGACATGTGTTGTGAATTGGTGCTAGATGAATAACATTTAATTGAACTGAATAGCTGTGAGATATGCTCTTGTTTGCTGCGGACCGCAGGGAATTAATCCAGGGTTATACTAAAATTCACCAATGTTTGGAAGAGGAGTGTGTGTGAATTAGCCTCGTGAGACCATCCTGATCTCGCGAGCTTTCAAGGTTTCACTCGCAGATCAGTCTGGCTACTCTCCGTTAAAGAAAATTTGGAGCCGTTCACCAAACGAACGTCCAATCAGCGTTGGCTTTGAGGCGGGTTGAGGTGTGACGCAACGGGAAGCGCGTCAGTTCAGTCTAAACAACATGGCGGCTTCATCCGATGAAACTAGCGTTAGCGTGGCTATCGAGCAAGTTTTATCGGAATTACAGAGTATTTCTCTGCTGAGCTAACGAGCCTTTACCTGCAGCAGCAAGAGAAGCTTGGCTTGTGGTTGTGTTTTCGTCGTCGCTCTGTTACGAGCGACGACGAATCTGATTGGTTCATTTGGCCTGTCTATCACCAACATAGGCCAATCAGCTAACCAGTATTTTTCGCCCCTTCCCAAAGTTACTTCAGCGGAAGGTTTCCAGATGGATATGCGGAGCAAATCTATCTGGCGGAGTCAGGTAATGTGTGAATTACTGTCACCGCCGTTTTCTTTTCATAAAAGTCCATGGTCATCCATTTTATGATGTTGTCAGGGCGCTTTAGGAGAGGTTGGATGGAGCATAGACAGTTTGACTTTATAGGGAAATAAATCTGACAGTTGTCTGCAAAACAGTGAAAAGAGGTACCACGATTCCTCAAACCTGAAAAAAAGATCACAATGCAGCAGGTGAAGCACTGATTTGGTGACTTCAATTGCATGTCAGATATTAAAACTATATCACCACCTGATATCAAGACACTTAACATAATAATTCCCGTCACAATTTCAGATAAAAAAAAATATTGGAACCTTTAAAGTTGCCTTTTAGACTACCATTAAATTCTTTCTCACCTATCTTTACGCAACAACCAGCAGAAAACCAGCGAGCGGGGAATTTTACGAGGCGTCCCCGAAGGCAGCAGGAGGAGAGCCGAGACAAGACGAGAGCGAAGTGACAGAGAGGGGGGGAAGGGGCGGCTCATTTGGGTAGACTGGAAGGAGCGGGGAAATAAAACCTGATGTGTGTCAGTCAGCTGCGGACCGGACGGACCGAACCTGGGAATAAATCCGGTAAATCACAGAGTGGGAGGATCAGATCTGTTGCTGCCGGGCTGTGGAGGGGAAACAAAGACAGACGGAGAGAGGAGCGCACGCTGAGAGGCGCCTCAACAAGGTAAGGATGCTTCCAGTGTGCGCTCACTGGCTTACCTCTGCACGCTTCTCAGTCTGGATTCATGTCTGTGAGGCTGAATGAGCGCTGCATGACACATACCGCGCAGGGGAGTCAGACTAAATCAGTGCTTTAAACAAAAAATAAAGGAAAAGCTTTGAGAAACTCCCAATTGTTTTAGGTTTGACGGCACATGTATGAAGGGGGAAACGCGGACGACTGACTGGGCTGTATGTAAATGAGGGGCGTGTTCCACCTGAGATTGATTGGCACGCAGCTTCAGTCCGGCACAAGTGGACCAAACAAAGTAATCAGACACCGGAGCTGTTTAACAGCTTCATTTGCTCTTTGTAGAAAGATTAGGAGAATTGTTTAAGGCAAGAGTCGAAATTAGAGGCTTTAATTAGCGGTAGCTGAAGACACAGAAGTCTACATAGGCTTATGAGTCTGTAAACGTGTAGTGAATAAAAATGCCATAAGCTTATGTGAATATATACTTTATACCTAAAGTAGGATATTTTCGTGATATGTTCTCACGAACAGAGACACACCCTCATATACCCATATTGTTGTGTTTATATATATATATATATATATATATATATATATATATATATATATATATATATATATATATATATATATATATATATATACATAATATATACTGAAACATGAAAAATGTATTCATAGAGACCTGAAACAACCAACGGAGGTATAAAACAACAACCACGAAATAACAGCCAACAATAAATATCCACTATCAAAAGTAAATTAAAGCAAATAATAAAGTACATTTCATCAGGAAGATTTAATCCATCCATCCATTTTCCAAACCGCTTATTCCCTCATGGGGTCGCGGGGGTTGCTGGTGCCTATTTCCAGCGTTCACTGGGCGAGAGGCGGGGTAGACCCTGGACAGGTCGCCAGTCTGTCGCAGGGCAACACAGAGAGACAAACAGGACAAACAACCATTCACACCTAAGGAAAATTTTTTGGAGAAGCCAATTAACCTAACAGTCATGTTTTTGGACTGTGGGAGGAAGCCGGAGTACCCGGAGAGAACCCACGCATGCACAGGGAGAACATGCAAACTCCATGCAGAAAGACCCAGGGGTGTACTCGAACCCAGGACCTTCTTGCTGCAAGGCAACAGAGCTACCCACTGCGCCACTGTGCAGCCATCCAATTAATCTAATTGACTTAAATATTTATTGAGCAAACAAGTGACTGAACCGGTTTGCCGCTGTGTTACATTGACTCAGATTTTACTTAGTAGACCAGAACTACGTTTTGCCTGTTATAAATTCCACATTGGCTTCTCCAAGGCTCCATTCTCGGGTCACTTACGATCTTCTATGTACAGGGTATACAAAACATCTCATATCATGCATATTTGTTGATGACACTCAACTTTATATTTCTGCATCTTCTGCATACAGAAGATTTTTTTTCAGTGTTATTTATCTAATCTTGTTATGGGTCTTGGACCTAAATACATTTTGGAGTCACTGGCCAGGTACTGTGTAGAATCCCTCAGGTCATCAGAGACCTCCTCGTTTAGTGTTTCAAGGACTGAAATGGCAGGAAGTTATGTAGGATCTTTATCCCTGGAACTAATTCCCTGAAAACCTGAGATATGAAAATAAAGGTTGCTCCTTTGAAAACAACATTTTAACTGCAGTTTTTTCCATGAAGGTCAGTGATTATTTGATCGATTAATTTATATCATGTCTGAGCTATTTAGTGGGTTTAAATGTGCATTTTGTTTAGTACACAATGCTTAAATTTTTATGTCTTCTTCTAATCTATTTCCCTTTTTTTAATGTTATTTTATTATCGTTGTTCCTTTATTTTTATTTAAGGCCCTTTAGATACTCTTTACGTTAAGTTTACCTGTTATACAGGTAAACTTATACAGGTGCTCTTTCTTCCTGGAAGTTCTGGGTTTGACTCTCACAGACTGCCATTCTGGGTCCCTGAGCAAGACCCTTATACCCAGAAAACTTCCCAAGTGCTGCACAGTGGCAGCTCACTGCTCCCTAAGGGATGGGTTATATACAGAAGACAAATTTCATTGAAATTTATGTTGCAGCAATAATAATAATAATAATAATAATAATAATAATAATACAGCATAGACTACACTGGCTGAGATAGATCTGAAAAAGTCCTTCATTGGCTAAAATCAATAGAAAAATGCAAGCAGAATTTAAGAAAGAAAATTACAAAATTGTCTAAAAAGACCACTCTGGGTTGCTAAACAGCCACAAATGTACAGATAACATACAGAAAAGCACATTACCACAGTGCGTGTGTGTGTGGGGGGGGAGGGGGCAGCAACAAGTCATGAAATAGTGCAGTGCAACAAAAAACTAGAGTATGACTTAAAATGCAAAAACTGTTGTTAGGGACCAAAGTAATGCAAAACAATGTTAACGAAGCATTTTTGATTAATGACATAACCATAGTTTAGTGCTAACAAACTTGTATTTAACTTATAAATATTACAAAAGCTAGGAAAAAAAGTGACAACAAGAAACAGACAAATCTCAAAATGAAACTAAGATCATATAACCTGATCACAGATAACTGCCTCTATATTCTCCATGTCTAATTTGGAAGAATTGGGGCTTTTATTTATTTTTTATCTGTTTTTATGTCCACACCTGTAGTATTGTTGCCCATCCATCTGGGCCCTCTTCTGGGGTTTTATTGCATATTATTATATTATTGGCACGTTCCCACCATCCAGGACTTAAATCTCTTTGATCTTTTGGTTTCGAGACCAAAAGGACACTTCATCTGTATTTATGTATTTTACTAAGTCTTTTATTGTTGTTCTGTATTCGTTTTTTAAACGTGTGCTAACAGGTCTGTCATGAAAACGAGAACTCGTGTCACAATGACGCTGCCTGTATTAGTACAGGTTTAAAAATGATAAGTTAGATGTCAGAGTTCTGGTCCGGTAGATAAGAACATTTTGCCTGCAGAGGTTTGGAGTGCTTTCTGGAACCGTTCCTGAAACGCTGGGTCCCTTCCCCTCAGCCACAAAGACACGTTCCATCCCAACAGTGGGAGGTCAGGCGAGCCTTATCCGGCATCCGGCTGCTTCTCAGATCGGGGCGTGCTGAAGGTGTTTTCAAGTGATTTTCTTATAAGCCTCTTAGGAGCCGTCTGGCTCCTGACCTCCTCTGCACCACATTTTAGGTTCCGTTTGGTGTTTGATCTAAGCACTCTCAAAATCTCACAAAAGCGTCATGATGGCTATGTAATCGTGCAAATTATAATTTCAAATATTTGCGCTGCAGGACAATTGGTTTGGAATCTAGACTATGATCTAATAGGATTGCTACGGTTAAAGCTGTTGGACATGTGAGCTTTTTGTTTCCAAGTAATATTTAAAAAAAAAAAACAGTTTTTGTTTGAGATTGAAAGGATTATATAAAATGAGCTATAGCTAGAGATTTGTTTTCCCCAAGATATATGAGGAAAAAAATCCATTAAATGCAAATATGTCGGATGAAACATGTGGGTGGAATCATAAGTGGTGGATAGACTCCACACACACAATGATGGCCAGATGGCTTCAGCGGCATGTTGGCGACCTCGCCTCCCCTTTGTCTTCCTCTCGGGACCCGTTCAGCAGCGAATGAGTCTGGCAAGCGGCTGGCGTGTTTATGTGTGCGTCAAAAAGGAGAGACGCGTTCGGTTTAACTATCTGTGTGCAATGTTTGGAGAGTGCGCCAGTTTCTAGTTTAACAACATGTGTGATCCACATTAAAGTAAGCTGATTTACCAAGTAAACACTCCGCCCCATGCAGTTCATGGAAGTCATGCAATGCAGAAACAGTGCAGCTTAAATGAAATTCATCTTTCACCTTCCCGTTCTTCTGCTTTTGTTTTCTCTGGTTAATGACGATTTCTCCTGTATATCCAGCTGCTGGTGCATCACTACCGGCATTTTTCTCTTTCTTTCAGTTTTAGTTACTGAAATCTTCGGTCTTGCGCATGCTGTGAGCACTGTCATCAAAATCCAGGAGATTATATAAAAGCCCCATATGGTCCGTGGAAGCCATTAGTTGCTCAAATCAATGAGTGAGAAGAGGGGCAGAAATACTCGAATGATGTTGGGGTTAAGCTGTTCTTGACAGCGTTTGATTGGAGAGAGTCGGATTGTAGACTCCTAGGGTCAAACATAAAAAAATTGAGGAATGTGCTAAGTGGGCATGGGTCTGTAGGAGGTTTTTATGCTATGATATGTAAAAAAAATTATATCATTAATAATAAAGAACAGCGACTGATATTCCAACTGATCTTAAATAATGTAATCTATTGATTATTAACATTATAATGATGCTATCTAATAGGTCTGGACGATATAGAAAAAATAGCATATCGATAAAACAGAAATCATATTGATTGATATTGATAATTATCAAAAAATTCAAAACTCTATTTTAAGTGCAGCCCTGACCATTTTATGCTGTTGCTTTAATGACCTGTTTTAAATAAAGGACACTAAATTCAAACATAAATCTTTTAGTCAACCAACCTTTTACCAAAACTGTAAGTCTTTAAAAAACAACACGTGTTCTCTGAACTCTTTAAAGCTTGGTGATGGAGCATTCCTGGGTCTGTGTTTGTGATTGGTCGGGAGGATTTAGTATCTGTAGTATTAACAGACATGAAAGGCTAGAATGCAAAAGGAAGGAAAACTTTTATTCTATTGAACTTTTTATTGACCCTTCTTTCTATCATTGATATATGTCTATCGATCGATATATATCGTTATTGAATTATCGTCCAGCCTTACTATCTAAATCATTTATATTTAGTTACACTTTTGCAAAAACGATAAACAATTAATAGTAATTTCTCACGTGTTAATTGGAGAGAATATTACGCCCTTTTGCCCTTCTCTTTAGTTAGTAACAGAAATACACTACTCAGTTTATCTTTGCCTGTTTTGTGATTCGACCGGCCTAAAAATACCCCGAAGAGGGAAACGCCTCCTGGGAATGGCTTTAGCCCCTGTCCCCCATGGCCTGTGTGCAACAAACAATTCAAAGAAATCTGTGAGAAATGGTAAAAAATTGTCATTATAAATGAACCATAAATTAAAAAAATGAATGTTTCAGAGAGAGCTCTCTCTGCCGAGGGAGCTTTTAGGGGTTTCCTGGGGTCCGAGCTACCTATAGCAGCCACTGATGCCGGAACAGACTGCTCCTTCGCCAGGTTAACAGTTTATAGTAGTGAAAAAGACAAGCTAATCTCATCTAAAATTACTTCCAAAGAAGCCAAAGATGAGCGTTTAACAGAAACTGCAGAATTAACAGTAAATATTGCACAATTATTGATAATAAGACATACTTGGGTTAAAAAAAAAGCTGAAATATATTCAGGTTAACAGTGGGGGAAAAAAAAACAAGACACCAGGCTTTTTACAGAACAGTATGATATAATATGCGATATGTATAATGGTACTGTAGCTAAGGTGTGCGCAAGTGTACCTTCGCATCTAATCAGAACCTGTGCAACCATTAGCATGCTGTAAACAGATGTTGAGTCTGTTGTGAGCAGCAGAGATGATCAAGTCTAACAGCAGCTGGAAGGAACGACCTGCAGAATCATTCCATAGAGCATCTGGGTTGCAGCAGTCTGTCACGATAAGCTCTCCAGCTTTGCATCAGGTCCATGCACGGGGTGGAAAACATTGTCCATCAATAATGTTTGTTTTCTTACAGTCCTTTTGTCTCCCACCCCCTGCACTGGGTCCAGGGGGCATCCCAGGACAGAGCTGGCCCTCATAATAAACTTATTCAGCCGCTTTCTGTCAGCCATAGATAAGCTACTGCTCCAACAGACCACACCATAGAACATGACTGATACCACCACAGAGTCAAAGAAGGTTTTCAGGAGCGTCCCTGGTACTCCAGAAGACCTCCGCCTCCTCAGCAGGTAGATTCTGCTCTGATCCTTCCTGTAAAGAGCAACAGTGCTGTGACTCCGGTCCAGTTTATTGTTCAGGTGAACACCCAGGTACTTTGAAGAGTCCATTATCACCTGTGCCACTGAGGTGGGTCTGCGTCTGTGAAAGTCCAGCACTAGCTGCATTTAGCATGACATGATTTTACTGGCACCAGTCTACAAAGTTCTGGATCTATTGTCTGTACCCTGACTCGTCCTCATCTGTGACGAGACAGACTGTGGCAGAGTCATCAGAGAACTTCTGTAGGTGGAGCCTGGTGAGTTGATGAATAGAAGCCTGGTGAGTTGATGAAGAAGTCTACAGTGTAGAGGGTGAGCAGAAACGGTGCGAGCACAGTTCCCTGTGGTGCTCCGTACTGCAGGGCAGCCTGTCAGAAAGACAGTTCCATGTCCTTGCATACCGCGGTTGTACGGTGAGGTAATCCCGTATCTTGTCATTCAGGAGTCATGGGTGGATGGTGTTGAAAGTACTGGAGAAATCAAAAAAGCTCCCAGGATTCTGCAGATGGGCCAGAACTCGGTGCAGCAGGTCGATGATAGCCTGCCGTCAATTAATTGACAGGAATGCTGCTCGTAGCTTGCCCGCTGTAACTTTGAAACAGTTTTGCCCTTTAATGAAATAAATTTCATTGTGTGTTTATTGTGACAGTGAATATCTATAGATGGACACATTTATCTGTCTCTAAAGCAAGAGAAACATTCAGAGCAACAGGTGGGGGAGGTTCAGCACTGCATTACTCTGTGCAGCGTATGCATCTGAATAAAAAATACCTGCAGGAACGGTATGAGTTACTTAAATCCCCCCCGGGTTTAAGTAATTTCCCCCTGGGATCATTAAAGTATGTCTGAGTCTGAGTCTGATGACAGAACATGTTTGGTGTTTTTGAGGTCCTAGCCTTTTATAACCTTGGTGTACCTTAGTTAGCGTTGGCGGGTAACTGATCCATGTTTAGTGCCAACAAGTGATATGGGATTGGTTGTTTGGGTTCGAAAACAAGCCATGGGATAAATAAGAAAATATGTTTTAGAGCCTCTTATTTAACATTTCAAGTATTTTAATGCTAGTCAATCAATCCATTCTTTTCTGGTTACATTTGTTCACGCTGCTTATTAAAAAGGGTGACATCTTTAAAAAGTCTGTTTTTGTAATGTGAATTGAAGTAAATATTGATATATTTTACCTATCAATTGCTTTTTTTTTACATAATATTCTAGAACTGTTCTGAGCTAAGGTTTTTATTTACTATATTTAAATATGGCTTCTTGTTTGTTTAGTTTTCCAAAACGAATTCCCATTTGTACATTAAAATGCAGCTTTGTCTTTTTTAAATGATAAAGGGCAAAGAGAAAAATGATAAGTGGGTTTCAATCATGCAGAGTAAGCCATTCACTATACAAATAGTATATAGTGCTGTATATTATGCTATATAAATATTTTATGTGACTTTTCAAACTTGAAGCAGAGAGATTTTAGATTTGGTATTTGCACGACATTTTCCGACAATATATGAAGTGAGATTATTTTGTTCTGCTGTAAAGCTGCACATTCAGCTCAATGAACAAACAATGAGTCAAACTTGCCCAAACATTGTTCTTAGAGGTCATTAGTATGGATGTGCGTAGCACATTGGAACCGTTCTTAAAACCTGCAGCAAGATGGTCCAGGGTTCAATTCCTGGCCCTTGGGGCTTTTTGCTTGACGATTGCATGTTCTTTCCATGCATGCATGCAAGGGTTCCCTCTGGGTACGCTGATCGCCACACAAAAATATGAGCCTTACTGTCTGTGTCTCTGTGTTGCCTTGTGAAAGACTGCCAACCTTTTCAGGGTTCTGCTCAATTGTGCAAAACGCTTAAATTTGTTAGACCTTGAAACATCAACATAACATTTGCTGATCCCCTCAGGGAGCAAACGGTTGAAAAAGGTTTATTGCTTTTATCACTAATTCTTTTCAAAACTTTTATCCAAGAATGCAATATTGCACGGTTATTAGCTCATGTAAACAAAATGGGCTCACTTTGGCTGAGCATCTTTAATGATAGTCAGTATATATATGCTGTGTTGTAACACACATGCATCCAGCAGCCTTGCACTGAATCAACCTGGGAGTATTATCATTGATGCCTGGATTTAGGCTGTCCAGCTAAAGCACACTGCATCATTTGTGCTATAAGTTGTGTTTAAATGAAATGGATCAAATTCAGGACCATCTCGATAGCACTATCGTAGTTCATTGTAAGCATAATTTTCTTTTTTCTGAAAAGCTCTGTTAGCGTTATACTAAATATAACCGAATGTACGCCTTCTCAAAGGTTCTGCATCTGTCTTAGACTAAAGATTCCACCCATCCATCAATTTTCTGACCCGCTTCTATGTCAGCCGTGGTTTTGGACTCAGAACACCTGTATGTACGTAATTTATGCCTAGTCTTTTTATCATTGTTAAATCAATAATGCTGTTTGCACTGAGGCAAATGAAGTTTGCAGAGCTTTAGATTGTTTTCTAGTTCTTTTGTGACTTCCAGGATTGGTCTATGATGCACTCTTTCAGTAATTTACTGATTTATCTGTGTAGCACATTTCAGCAGCAAGGCGGTTCAAAGTGCTTTACATCATGAAAACATAAAAATATCACGAACACATCAAAACAGTCACTGGTTGTGAGACCAGTAACAAACATCAAATTGTATCAGGTAAAAACATGCACATCAAATATGTGGGCAATAGTTCTGTTCAATAGCTGGGTTTTCAGTCTTTATTTAAAGGAAATCAGTGTTTTGGCTGTTTGCAGTTTTCTGGAAGTTTGTTTCAGATTTGTGGAGAATATAAGCTGAATGCTGCTTCTCCATGTTTGGTTCTGGTTCTGGGTATGCAGAGTAGACCAGAATCAGAAGATCTGAGTGGTCTGGAGGGTTAATACAGCAACAGCAGGTCTTTAATGTATTTTGATGTTAGACTTTTTAGTGATTTATAAAGAAAACAGGAGTATTTTAAAGTCTATTCTCTGACATTGAGTAGGCCATCCACTCCTGGTAAGGTTCACCCCTGTTCCATGGTTTGTCCATTTGTGGAAAATACACATTCTGGCAAAGTCTAATAACCTCACATAAATAATTAGTGTTCTCATGACTTAGAATTAGTAGTTTCTAAATACATAGCTGTCGGTGCATCCACTGGGAGGCGCCATGTTGCATCGGACTCAAAACTGATGCGAGGTTGCAGGCTTTCTGCAACAGTTAAGTTAATTTAACATAACAGTGATGTTTGTTTTTGCCGTTCTGTTAGAAACAGGGCAGTGTAGTCAAGCAACTATTTTGTCCTCCCGGCAGAAACCGGATGTTTTGTTCACCGTTGGTATAAAGCTGGTTTTCCATGGCCATTCAGTAAAACATGGCTGTTTAAAACCCCAAAATACTGTTTTTAATTGCCATTTGAATATTTGGGGATTCTATAAGCAATACAATCTAATGTCAACAAGGAGTTTCTTAAAACTTTATTTTGTCTTGTGCATTGTGCATCTTAGCACATTAGTTTTCTCTTTAGTTTTTACACATTTACACATTAACTAGTTAAAAAATTACGCTTCAGACGTACAAAAAAATCTTAGTCAACCAAACAACGGAAGTTAATGGGACACCGGATCCAAACTTCAAGCTCATCAATGCCCTCTGGCACTGAAATGGTTTTTGCCACAACTTCTTTCCACTTAACCAAGAAAGAAAAATATTAACCCTTTATTACTGCGATAATGATTATGATTAATTATATCATCCAAAGCAAAAGTGGCAAAACTTTATTTGACCTCAGAGTTCTCTGGGGCAGCAGTTTGAAATTAGCTTCATGCCTCAGTAAAAAGAGCAGCTAATAATTACAGCAACGCTTCAGCACTGGAATTAATCCATTGATCACTGTCAGAGATGGGCCTTTCTTTCCATTATATTACGTTTAATGGCATTTAAATTAGAAATTACCTGTGGTGCTCTGCCCTCTGTGGCTTCATATGTATCTGAAACGTTTTTTTGTCATCAGCACTTACAAGTCTGATATGTTTTTATAGGAGGAAATCTGATGTTAACTGTATATAAAATTATCATTATATTATGTTTTTTTCCCCCCTAGTTTTCTTTGATTCTTCAAACGCGAGGTGAAGAGGAAAATAGAAGAGTTGGTCAGCTTTCCTTCCTTCCTTTCCCTCCTTGTTCTTTCCATCTCCTTATCCTCATCTGAAGATTTGAAGCCATGCCCATCATTTCTGCAAACACAGGTAGATTTGAGTGAATGTTTCCTATGCTCCTTCACACGCTTTAAAGTTTTGTATGCACTTGTTTAAAAGACAGATGCTGTAGCATATCTGGTTTATATTCATTAAAAACTGGACCTTATTAATGGTGTAATTTTTATTCTTATTTTTTAATGAATGATTTGCAGGGCTGCATGAGACTCTGGCCATTCTCACATCTCAGCTCCACCCTGATGCCAACCACAAAGAGGACCTGGTCTTCCTCAGAGACGTTTTCAGCGAGAAAAGCATCAGTTACCTCATGAAGGTAGAACAGATAACGTCAGATTAGAAATAAAAGTTTCACAAATGAAGTTCATGTTATTGACAATAATGTTTGAGTCGGCCAGTAATGTCATTTACGTTACAGTATGTCCTTGACTGACAAGAAAACCCACCAATTAATAAAATTCACCACTGCTTAACAAATTACAAACTACAAAAAATAGAAACTAAGTTATTATTTAATATATATTAAATATGTGTAATGAAATTTAGATTTTCCAATCCAGATGGTAGCAATGGAGTTGTATGTTTTTTATGTAGGAAGATAAATGGGATTCTGAAGGGGAGCATCAGCTGTTTTTTAACATTAAAAATCACTGTGACTTCCTGGTCAGTAATGTCTGTCCACCGACCTGTCTATAGTCTCCATGGTAACCCATGGTAGACCCACGTTTTCTAAACCTGTTTTCCGCGTGAACTCAGAAACTGGCCACCACATCAGGACCTACAATGGCTCTCAGAAGTACACAAACCCTTTATGAAAATCCAGGTTTGTTGTGATGTTAAACAAACCGCAACAATCATAAATCATTTGAAAACTTGTAATGGGCCATTTATTCTGTACAATCCTACAGAAAAGAAACTAAAACAACTAAAAGGTGCAATAATCATGGTGCATTAGTGTGAGGCTACGTGTTGTTTGTTTATTTTTATGCCTCAATGCTTGAGAGCAACATAAACCTGTCAGTAATGTCCCAGTCTGGGAGAAAACCTCCCAGATGCTAATGCTAGCTGTTATTAGCTGTTAGCTTATTAGCTTGACGCCAGTGGCGGCTGGCCAGTAGGGGGCGCTCGGGCGCCGCCCCCTTTAAATCGTTTAGATAATAAATGATTTCTGAACTGCAAAGTACTTAGAAATATATTTATTCATACTGTGTGTCCAATAGACATGTTAGAATTTATTAAAATAGTAAATACATAATTCTATTTAATTGCTCACATTGTGCACACTTCCTCCTTTCCTATGTGCAGGGCGCCGGTCTAATGGGAGTGAATGTAGGCGCAGCAACTTGGGCAAGCACGTGATCTGAGGCTGAATTTTAATTGGTTATCTAGGCTTTTGCATAGGGGCGCACTGCTCTGCGTCCCGGACACACCTATTCTGTTGCGTCATTACTGGTAGAGTGTCAGTACTGGCTAATTTTTTTAAAAACATTGTGTGATTGGACAATCCCCGATTCGACTCATTAGCGCAGCTGCAGTTCGTTAGGTTGATTCACGGTTATGCTTGCAAAGTTGAGTAGTTTCAAAATGAGAGAAAATTCTGTTTTGTCTTTACAAAAAAATGCTTTTACAAAGCGTTCACTTGAAGAAAAAAAACAGGATAAAGGAGCTTGGACCGGATCGTCTTAATTTACAAATTCAGCAGCAGGCAAGTGATCTCTCCACTCCATGGTTGGATAAAGCAGTGTAGGTAGTAGTCAGCCAGTGAAGAAGCGTCGGATACTCAGTGTAGAAGACCATGAAAGGATTGCTGCAGAGGTGAGTTGTTGTGGAAAATCACTGTTACACTGGTTTATTGTAATGTTATTTAATATATTATGAAGATGTGCTTTGTAGTTAGAAATACCTTTAGTTGTGTCTATGCTGTGTAGGTATGTTGATATAATGTTTGTCAGCAAGATATTTTATTATTTAAGTTGTACTGAAGTTTATGGGTAATGGGGAATAAAACATTTGGTTACTGAATTTTGTATAATCTTGTCCCACAAAAATGCTGTAACACATTTCATAACACAGCCTTAAAAAATGGCAGCAAATGTTATTAAAATCAGGAAAACAATCTAGAAGAAGTCTTTTCAGAAACTGTCACGCTCTTGAAGATCCTCATCACCACACCCATGACCACAGCTGAAGCTGAAAGGTGCTTTTCAACTCTGAAAAGAATCAAGACTTTTCTGAGAAACTCAATGACTCAGGACAGGCTGAATGCATTGGCCATGTTGTCAATGGAGAAAAGACTAGTCACAGAGATGACTGACTTTAACAATTAAGAATATAATTGAGAAATTTGCTGGGCAGAAGGAAAGGAGGGCAAAATTCATGTTCAAATAGTGCTATTTTTTAAGATTTGCTTTGTTTGTTTTTCATTTGTTTGTTTGTGTGCGCCCCCCTCAGTTTTTTTTAGCACCAGCCGCCACTGCTTGACGCAGACTACGGTAGACTATGGTTATTGGGCTGTGCCCCTCCTTCGAGCTGAATCACGCTACAGTCCTCGCGTTTCCAGTTCCCACACCCAGCTCCAGGGTTCCGCGCACACCTCCCACAACCCACCACGACAACTACCCCCAGAATTACCCCATTCCCGGGGGAAACACTGAAATACTTTATTGACTTGTCAAGGAACGTATTTTACATCCCAAGAAAGATCCAAAGAAATCTCTTGGGAATAATGCTAATGTTTAAATTCATGATTTCTTTACAAAAAGTCAACTAAACACTCATCATCCCGTTGCTTGACTCATTACACTTACATCTGTTTAGTTTCTCTTATTTTCCTGCAGATCCATGAGCGGCTAAAGCAGTATGAAAAGTACAGCCCCACTCCAGTCCTGCACAGCGCCTCCTGTCTGGCAGAGGATGTAGGTGCAGTGAAGTTTCCCTCCAAACGCTCTTTAAATTGCTGTTTTCATTTTCTGTGTCTGACATTAATATTTCATGCATTGCATTAGTGTGAGCTATAAAAGCAGTGTGATTTTGGCTTGCTAGCTGGCAGAAGAGCTTCAGAGCGGACCGCTGCAGGATGACGAGCGAGAACTCCTCGTTTTGCTGAACACGCCCCATCTGAAGGTAGGCGTGCAAACATTTACTCATAAACATGCTTGCAAATAGGCTGAACATTATTGTCGATTTTTATTAATATTTTACCTCTTATGATGCATGCTTGTCTTTCCTTTCCTTGGATATTATGTAATTGGCAACTAAGAAAAGTTAGAGCGCCTCAGAGTCAGAGATGTCCATACTCTTCTCCTAGACACAGACAGGACTGGCAGTTTACCCATGAATAAGTGATTACGTTCAGCTTAGTGGTTTTCTTGGAAATGTTTGGAGGAATAGGAATGTTTTCCAGAGTGAAAACAAGATGGATGTCACGTCTCATTGGTCTGTTTGGCTCATCTAGGCAGTGCTATCCGCTCACGACATTGTTGCCCAGAAGAAATTTGACCCGGTCCTTCCACCTTTGCCTGAAGATTTGGACGACGACTTTGAAGAAGAGTCCGTAAAGATTGTCCGTCTGGTGAAGAACAAAGAGCCCCTGGTGAGGGACATTGCAAAGATGATTTTCAATTTTTACCTTGAACAGCGAAAGTCTGTGCTCCAGATGGCTATTTGACTACAATATGGAAAGCAGATTTTGGTTTTATCTTGTTTATTTATTGTGCAGCTCTTCTAACCCAGAAAGTGTCAAAACTATACATACAGGCTTGAGTTTATACACACAACTACAACAGATTTGAATAAATAAATAGCGCTTTGAATGGTCTTGTTACTTAAAAGTGCTATATAATTGAACTTGCCTTGCCTTAAATGACTTATCAAGTTGCAGAGAAGGCATGTGGTGTATTTTGCAGCCTTCTGACAGATCGTTTCCATAAGGACCAGGCTTTCAAAATTAGTCTATACCTTTTTAATAGAGTTGAGATTAGGGCCATTTTAGTAGCCTCGTGAGACCATCCTGATCTCGCGAGGTTTCAAGGTTTCACTCGCAGATCAGTCTGGATACTCTCCGTTAAAGAAAATTTGGAGCCGTTCACCAAACGAACGTCCAATCAGCGTTGGCTTTGAGGCGGGTTGAGGTGTGACGCAACGGGAAGCGCGACAGTTCAGTCTAAGAACATGGGAGCTTCAGCCGATGAAACTAGCGTTAGCGTGGCTATCGAGCAAGTTTTATTGGAATTACAGAGTATTTCTCTGCTGAGCTAACGAGCCTTTACTTGCAGCAGCAAGAGTAGCTTGGCTTGTGGTTGTGTTTTCGTCGTCGCTCTGTTACGAGCGACGACGAAAACAAATCTGATTGGTTTATTTGGCCCGTCTATCACCAACATAGGCCAATCAGCTGACCAGTATTTTCGCCCCTTCCCAAAATTACTTCAACGGAAGGTTTCCAGATGGATATGCGGAGCAAATCTATCTGGCGGAGTCAGGTAACCATTTTAGATCCGTCGGATGAAATAAGATTGATTGATCATGAACACTGCCAGAGTCAATAAGGCTCAAGTTGACCTGGGGTCAGTCACCAGGGGGTTGCCCACATGGACAAGCCAAATTTCGTCTGGAAAAGGAAGTTATTCTAAGAAGAGAAAAGGATTGAACCAACTGCTCACAATCAGAAGAATGTTTGGAGGAACCTAGGTGAGGTTAGGATCACTGCAGCAACAGTTAAGCACGTTGGCGGTGGCATCATGCTGACGTCCTGTGTTGCTGCCAGAAAAATAAAGTGGAGGAATCCCTCCAAATTTTTCAATGTCGCTTCAGTCAATGGCTGGACAATTAAAACTCAAAAACAAATCTGTGTTCCAGCAGGACAGCGAACTGAAACTCAAATAGTCACTGTTTTTTCAGTGGAGAGGGTAGGTCAACAATAGGCTCAATAATATAAAAAATGTATCCGCTATGCTTAAACGCCCGTGTCTGGAAACCAACCAGTTTTAACTTTACCAATTCTGACCACTTCTTCTAAAGAGTGGTCAAATGTCCAGCCTATGAATTAAGTCCAACTTGTTAAGGCAGTTTTTGCTAAATATTAGTTGGGATGCATGTGTATATCTTTCACATTAAATGAAAATGTGTGCCCCCAGTTCTTGTTTTTAAAACTGAGTTGCAATAAACAACTCGAATGCATTAGTAAAAGCAGAAAATTAACATAATATTCATGCAGGTGGGTGCATGTCAACTTCTGACTTGCCCTTTTTCAGTAACAATGTCTTGCAGCACGAAGACGTATCAGAACAAACATTAATGTCAAATTTTAAGATTCGCTTGTTTTTATTCAAGCTCTGTATTAGCCTGATGAGCAAAAGACACAAAATATGTTGTAAATTCACCTTTTTTCATCCTTCTCTAGGGAGCAACCATTCGGAGAGACGAGGCCACAGGAGCTGTAATCGTGGCCAGAATTATGCGGGGAGGGGCAGCTGACCGCAGCGGTGAGGGCTTTAAATCTCAAAATCTTTTAGGAGGAAAAAAAAACATTCAATGGGACAGCTACAGGAAAGGGCCATATGTAAATAATCCTAAAGCTACTATAGAGAAAACTACAGTAATCTATTTGTCTTATATGTTAGATGTTGATGTCATCAGAGCTGCTACATGTAGAGAGCAGTGAGGAGATTAAACTGCGTAACCCTTGAACTGTCAACGGGCATCAAATCCTTGAGATTATGGACACAAAATTGCATATTTCCAGATTACAAACGGCTGGCTGTCGCCATGGAGATGTGGATTTGTTGCCAACAGGAAATAAGTCCACTCTGCTTGTACGGATCAGCTGCCTGTGGTTTGATCTGTGTCTGTGTTTCAGGCCTGGTCAACGTAGGGGACGAGCTGCGCGAGGTGAACGGAAACCTGATAACTCACAAACGGCCTGATGAGATCAGTCAGATCCTGGTAAAGAAAACCGACTTTTCCACAGTCACGGGTTTTTCTGCAGTGCTGCTGCTGCTGCTGGTGTTTGATGACGGTGTTTCTCTGCTGCTTTCTGGTCAGTCTCAGTCCCAGGGCCCCATCACGCTGAAAATTATCCCAGCGGTGGCAGAAGAAGACCGACTGAAGGAGAGCCGCGTAATATTCACATTTATCCAGATCAAGCTCCATCCATCCATCTATCCATCCATCCATCCATCCACCGGTTTATTTATCCATTCATCTGTCAGTTTGTCCATCTATCCCTCATCCATTAATCAACTGCATTTTTTTCTTCATCCATTCATCCATCCATCCACCGGTTTATTTATCCATCCATCTGTCAGTTTGTCCATCCATCCATCCATCTATCCATCCATCCGCCTGTTTATTTATCCATCCATCTGTCAGTTTTTCCATCCATCCATCCATCCATCCATCAATCCATCCATCCATCCACCGGTTTATTTATCCATCCATCTGTCAGTTTGTCCATCTATCCATTCATCCATCCATCAGTTTATTTATCCAGCCATCTGTCAGTTTGTTCATCTATCCATTCATCTGTCCATCCATTCAGCCACCCATCCATCAATTTATTCATTCATTCATTCATTCATTCATCCATTCATCTGTCAATTTATCCATCCAGCAGTTTATTTATCCATCCATCAGTTTACTTATCCATCCGTCAGTTTGTTCATCCATCCATCCATCCATCCATCCACCGGTTTATTTATCCATTCATCTGTCAGTTTGTCCATCTATCCATTCATCCATCCATCAGTTTATTTATCCAGCCATCTGTCAGTTTGTTCATCTATCCATTCATCTGTCCATCCATTCATCTATCTATCAATTTATTCATACATTCATCCATCCATCCATCCATCAGTTTACTTATCCATCCGTCAGTTTGTTCATCTATCCATTCATCTGTCCATCCATTCAGCCATCCATCAATTTATTTATTAATTCATTCATTCATTCATCCATCCATTCATCTGTCAAATTATCCATCCAGCAGTTTATTTATCCATCCATCTGTCAGTTAGTCCATCTATCCATTCATCCATCCATCCATTAATCCACTGGTTTGTTTATTAATTCGTTCATCCATCCATCCGCCCATCAGTTCATCTATCCATTCATCTGTCCATCCATTCATCCATCTATCGATTAATTAATTAATTCATTCATTTATTCATTCATTCATCCATCCATCAGATTATTCATACATCCATTCATCAGATTATTTATCCGTCCATCTGTCAGTTTGTCCATCTGTCCATTCATCCATCCATTAATTAATCCACTGGTTTTATTCATCCATCCATCAATAGGTTTATTAATCCATCCATACGTCATTTTATCCATTCATCCACTGGTTTGTTTATCAAGCCATCCATCAGTTTATTTAGAAGCCTAAACCTGATTATGTTATCTCAATAAAGGTCTACCTCCGGGCTCTGTTCGACTACACACCTTTTGAGGACAAAGCAACGCCGTGTCAAGAGGCTGGACTTCCTTTTAAGAGAGGAGACATTCTTCAGGTCGTCAGCCAGGAGGACGCCACCTGGTGGCAAGCCAAGAAAGTTGGTGACTGCAATCTGCGTGCTGCCCTCATCCCCTCCACACAGTTTCAGGAGAGGTTAGCTCTGCCCTATAATGAGTTTAGATCTAAAATAAATCTCCACTTTTAATTAAAATGTTCTGTTTTTCTGCCAGGCGTCTGAGATACAGAATGAAGATGAATTCCCTCCCTGCTCCTCTTTCCCCCAAGGCTCAAACATGTAAGTTATTTAGCTCAGCAAACTAAAAAAAATTTTAAAAAATCATTGAATCTGACCTACAAGCTCAAACGTACATGTTGATGACATCAAATGGCGTCCCTTGTATTCTAGATCAAATCCAATCTAAAGAGCATCCATGAATAGAGATTATTTTTAAAAGCCAGGTTTAATCTTCAAAACGATGGAAGATTAAACTAAAGACAACCTAGTATTTTTTCCATCTTATTAAATCCAATTTCTCAAACTGCCGTAGCTTAAAAGGCGTAGTAGACGTTATTTAATATGTATAGAAGTTTGTAGGGAATCAGATCATCTTCTATAAACTGTTTCCATCTGGAAATACCCCACAAAAATATACATGTTTTTTTTTTTTATTTAAGTATTTCCCAGGTTTGAATATGTATAGAAACAAAACAAGGGTATGGAAAAATATTTGGTTTATCAGACTTTATTTTCTTTGTGTCCTTCCTTCCTTTTGTCCATATTCCTTCCTTCCTTCCTTCCTTCCTTCCTTCCTTCCTTCCTTCCTTCCTTCCTTCCTTCCTTCCTTCCTTGTTTTTTGTTCTGCTTCCTCTGTTTGTCCTTTGTTTCTTCCTTGTGTCCTTCGTTCCTGTTTTACATCCATGAGTCCTTCCTTCCCCCTTTCTTCATTGTTTTCCTTGCGTCCTACCTCTATTCCTTCCTTCCTTCGTTTTTCTTCTTTGCATCCTACTACCTTTCCCTCTGTCTTTGCTTTCTTCCTTATGACCTATTTCCATTCTCGCTCCTTCCTTGTCCTACGTTCCTTCCTTTTTTCTGTTGTCCTGCCTTCCTTCCTTCCTTCCTTCCTTTTTTTATTGTTCTATTTCCTTCTTGTTTTCCCTTTATCTCTTCCTTGTACTCTGCTTTACATCTTCCCTTGAGTCCTCCCTTCCTTTTTAACTTCCTTACATCCTTCTTCCTTTCTTTTTATCCTTGCATTCTACCTCCAGTACTTCCTTTCCTTCTTGGCATCCTACCTCCCTTCCCTCTGTCCTTGCTTTCTTCCTTGTGTCCTGTTTCTCTTCTGTCTTCCCTCCCTTGTGTCCTATTTTTCCTCCTTTCTCCTGTCCTACACTCCATCTTGCATTCCTTACATCCCTCCTTCCCAACCATGCATCCACTGAATAAAAATTAACATTAACGACTGAGAACTCTTGAAATTTTAGTCAGGTTTGAAGTTTTAACGTTAAAAATTCAATTTTTTATTTAATTCAATTTTATTTATATAGCGCCAAATCATGAAACATGTCATCTCAAGGCACTTTACAAAGTCAAGTTCAATCATATTATACAGATTGGGTCAGATTATACAGATTGGTCAAAAATGTCCTATATAAGGAAACCAGTTGATTGCATCAAAGTCCCGACAAGCAGCATTCACTCCTGGGGAACCGTAGAGCCACAGGAAGAGTCATCTGCATTGTACATGGCTTTGCTGCAATCCCTCATACTGAGCAAGCATGAAGCGACAGTGGGAAGAAAAACCACCCATTAACGGGAAAAAAAAAACCTCCGGCAGAACCGGGCTCAGTATGAACGGTCATCTGCCTCGACCGACTGGGGTTACAGAAGACAGAACAGAGACACAACAAGAGAAACAAAAAAGCACAGAAGCACACATTGATCTAGTAATCTGTTCTACATTAGATGGTAGTAGCGGGTGAGCCGTCTTCTCTGGATGATGTCACAGTTAACAGAACGCCAGACCAGGTGTACCTACTATGAAGAGAAAAGAGAGAGAACAGAAAGTTAAAGCAGAAATGACAACACATAATGCATAATTGAAGAACAGTAGCACTCAATATAGTGAGAAAATTAGATCCAAGAAAAATGTGTGGGATCCTTGAGTTTACACTTATCATTTAATTATACTGATAATAATACATTTGAACAGCTCTTTTTCCAGAGTGTTATCATTATGCAAAAAAAAAAGAACTAGTGTGCAATGCACAAGTTTGAATTTTTAGGGATTGTCTTTTAATTCCAACAGGGGTGTAATATTGCATACAGGCTCATTTATATACATACTCCCCCAATACAATTTCATTACATTTAACCACGTTTCTGAAGCTGTCATTAAGCTTCTAATATAATCTTGGTTGCGTATGTCACTCCTATCTTGTTTTTTTTTATTTGTTCCTGTTGCTTTTTGTATAATTTTTGTTTGAATTATACTTTTGCAAGTCCTAAATTAATAGCATTCATTCCCTTGAGTCTCACCAGAACCTAGACAGAACCACACCTCCCTGATAGGACCGACAGACACAGAAAAGCAAGAAAAATACTTCAACAACTTGGATATGATGACTATGATGCTTTAAAAATGGTTGTGAATATGATGAAAAGGTTGTGATATGAACAGTAGAAGGCCTAAAATATTGATTTTTACAGTTTTTACACTGATACTTTGTGTTGCTCTCATATTGCCATCTTCAGATGATCGGACAGAGAAAGGTACGTACACAAACCCTCATGTTAGAAACCATGCACCATCCTTAGACCGAGACGACCGGTCCTGAGGCGTCAAACACAAAGACGTCGCCAAAACACAGCAGAAAACACAACAAAGAAAAGCGTTTTTCAGAAAATGCTTTTCAGAGGAAGTGTTATTTAAATTTTTTTATTTTTGCTAAACATTTTTTGTGTTTTATGTGTTACATTTTTATTTTTGTTGTGTTTGTGTTTGACGCCTTGGGGCCAACATCACCATATTTTCATGCCTTTTAATATTGTTATGAAATTCTCTGACCCGGATGAAATTCAGAAACGGATCATTCTGATTCAGTTCTTCCCTCCTGCAGAATCATGAATTTGCTTTAAATTTGTGTTTTTACTTTATTTGTACCACACCCCCTCCTTACTGTAACTGTGCTGTGCCTGCTGTTTGCTCTTGTCTCAGAGTCCCCTCTGCAACATCCCCTCCCTCTTCTTACCCTCTTCTCTCTCCCTGCTTGTTGTCCCACAGAAGACTGTGACAGTAAGGGTGCTCTGAATGGAAAGGACGTAGGTGAGGAAGCTCGCTATCTGTAACATCACACGCTGGCTTAGTCTGTGTGCTAATTCATGCTTTCTTTAAGAGGCTGCAGGCTGCTGTAGAGCTGTTAATGTGGGTGTTTATGCCTTTCTCGCTGTTCTTTATCCATTATCGGTGGCCAATTTTTTTTATTTATCTATTGCTTTAAAATTTAGGTTTAAAGAAATTAGCAAATTTCCAGTGATATTTGTGAACTCCAGGCAGAATCTGTGGCCAAAGCACCCAGGTTACTAATGCGGATCATTATGTGAAATAAACTCAGATACATTTTTAAGGTTAAGACAGATGGCAGCCTCTTTACCATTTAAATTCAATGGATGAAACATTATGTCATTTAAAACCTTGAACTTTAACAGCTTAATTACAAATTGTAGTTTTTTTATTTCTATGGGGATAAATGTTAGCTATTATAAATACCATGTACTTCAGCATTGTAGCTTTTGCTCTTTTGAAAATTCCTTTATTGGGCTTTTGGTAACATAGAAAATTAAAGAAGAATATGAGATGATTGGTTTAAATATAAAAGTCACTGTACTCTGTTTGGCAAAGACTGATCAACAAGGTTACCAGAAAAGACACATTCTATCAAATTAATTATTTGAAAAAAAGTACAAAATCTTTTTCCATTTTTATGGGCAACAAAGTATAAATTAAAAGCAATTGAGCCAAATACTGAGCCTTGGGGTGCCACTTCTTCGCAGTTAAAAATAGGAGTTAAACGACTCTGAAGTCATCTTAGATGGAAAATTCATGCTTTGAAATTTCAGAATAAGGAAATAATAGTTTAGTTTAATGTTTCAAGTACATCTTTAAATCTAGAAATCCTGCTCTAACTGCATTACCCCGATAAAGAAGGAGTTAGCAGTGTTTGTAAAGTAATGAGGACAGAAATTGAATTATAATAGACAGTAGTAAGTTTTTTTAATTTAGGTGACTCCAACATCTTGGAGACTGATGGTGAAACACAATTGATACTTGTTGGGTGTATTTATGTCATAATGTACCAGATCAGCTGCTCCAGATTTAAAAAATGTGCAAAGCTGTGTTTTTTTTACCTGATGGTAAAATTACAACTGGTTATGTAAAACGTGAGAAAATAGCATTAAGAATATATTCTTAGTCTTTAAATGTATGTCTATATAGCAAAATGTCTTTCAAATGACTATTTGCTGATTTGTCCTTTACTAAAAAGATTTATTCCTAGTTAGTTTTTGTTGAAACATTAAGAGTGGTGTGGGGGGGGGGGGGGGGGGGAGAATCGTAAACTTAAACACTTCAATAATGGGAGAATAAATCCAGTGTATTGTTCCTTATGCCTTTAGCTGCGTTAATATAATTGTGGTGTCGTATATTCCTATCAGCAGCACATTTAGGAAGACGTTTTATAGCATAGGGCTGGACGATATAGAAAAAAAAGCATATTGATAAAATAGAAATCATATTGATTGATATTGATAATTATCAACAAATTAAAAACATATATTTTAAGTGCAGCCATGGCCATTTTATGCTGTTACTTAGCAACCTATTTTTAGATACAGAACACACAAACACTGAATTCAAACTCAACCCTTTATTCAACCAACTTTTTACCAAAACTGCAACTTTGGAAAGCTTCTATTCTTGCTCCTGTACACAGAACCTAAAGAACCAAACGATTTGAGGTCCATAACATCAAATTCAGCTATCGTGAAAACCTTTGCGAAAGTTGTCAAACATGAACTTTTCAGTCACACTCAGTCGATGCTGGATCCACTCCAACTCACCTAGAGAGCAGGAAGAGATGTGGACGGTGACATTTCCACCCTGCTCAACACGGCGCTTACTCACCTTGAGGGGGCAAATACCTTTCTGCCGTGGCTTTTTACTGACCTTTCATCCTTTAATTTCATCCTTCCCCACATACTATTACTGAGAGGCTCTGTGGATACTGCTTTGATCGGGTGGCTAATAGACTTCCTGACAGATGGGACTCAAAGGAAAGAGTCTGATGATGTGGGGTCCTCTACAGGTGTGCCTCAGAGTTGCATTTGTCGCCTTTTTGTTACACAAATCTGTCCCGAAGTCAGCATGAGAACTGATATATTATAAAGTTTGCTGAAAACTTAGTCGTTGTGTCCCTGTTGAATGGCCGTGGCTCTGTCCTGAAGGATTTTCTCAAGTGGTGCCAGTTGTTCCTTTTGGTCATTAATATGTCAAAAAGGAAATAAATGTGCACAGACTTTAGGAAGTCTCATCCTTCCTCTGCCTCCAGTATTGATTAATCAACAGGCAGTGGAAGTGGTGCAAGAATACAAGTAGCTGAGCTCAACAATGGACGATAAACATTGGAGACCCAGGCTGATGCAGAAAAGCCCACCAGAGAATGCGCTTTCTCTGAAGGTTGTTGAGCTTGTACGTTGATTGTCTTTATGAAAATATTTTACAGTTGCTGTATCGATTCTCTTAATTTTTCCTTCCTTTGCTGGTTTGGTTTGCTAAATCTAAGATAAACATAACAGCTTGTAGAGCATTATCAAAGCACACAGGACAGGAAAATCACTGGGATGCAATTGAATGACTTTGTGGACCTAATTAAGTCTAAATCAGTAACCACAGCTAAAAAGGTCTTGGATGGATCCCACAGCACCTCTACACACAGTTATAGCCCCTCCCTCCAGGTAGGAGGTGCATCCAACCAAGGTGGTGAACCAGCAGTTATCTGCTTTTTAAACAAACCACAGATATAAATGGTCTGGTATGAAGTCACTATCAAATTACATTTTTACTGCAGCTTTAGCTCTAGTCTGTAATTTATTTACTTTTAAGGTATGCTTTAGATTATTCTCTTTTTAAATTTATGAAGTTGTGTCTTATCCTTCTGTCTTGTCAACGGTTGCTATTGCTACTCGTTGCAGAAAACATTTCTCCCGCAGTAGAGTAGTAAAGTAAAGTCTAAATGAATGTTTTTAAAAGGTTGTTTATCTTTTCTCTGTTTAAAAAAAAGTATTATTGCAGCAGACAGATTTAATAGAACGGAAGACAAAGATGCATCTAAAATATGTACATTTACAGTTTTCTGACATTGTGATCTTTATCAGAAGCACCTTAATGGCATCTTGTGTTTTTGGACAACCTTTTTTTCTTCTTCTTTTAAACGTCACTCGTTTTATTATTCTAACTAACAGGATGTTGTTAGAATATATTAAGAGCAACGGGCTTTTTGTGTCGTATGCTGCAGCCGCCAAGCTTCTCACATTTTCACCGTGGGCTATCGTGGCATCTCATTGGCCGCTTGGAACAGCTGCTCCTCACGCTACGTTCTGGCTACGTTCTCCGTGCGTGTTGGAGAAGGAACCGGCTTGCATGGCTTTCTAGCGCTTATCGGTGTTGGTCTGGTGTTGGTGATTGAAACTGGAGAAATAAATGATCTAATGTGAGCTGTAGTTTCTCCCAAGAGTAAGGCAGCACCTGTCTTCTGTGGCCATGCTTTCTCCTGGGAATTTTACTCAGGTACTCTTACCGGTGTTTGCTGTGTTTGTCTTGTTGTGTGGGACTGGATAGGAGTTGGAATCTGGCAGAGTGGGGCGTCTAATTTTATTACGCTGTGCTTCTTAAAATGTAGTTTATCACTATATTCATTGCTGAAATAAGCCGTGCCATGCTTGTAGGTCTAAAGTTAAAACTCAGAATTACGAGCTGGAAAGATAAATCGTTAGAACGAAGATGAACAACACTTTTTGAGACATCCTTGTCCACAGGTCGTGCGTTGCACTTGGTCTTCTTCTGAGCCAATAATACAGACAACTCTTAGATTATCAATATTTAAAGTTAAAGCACCATTTATGAAGGACCAGAAGAGTAATTAAAAAAGAAATACAACCGTTTCAAATTTTACGCTTAAATCAAGACATTAGAAACCCAATTTGAAAAGAGTTCTGTAATTGAACATTTTAGATTGAATTATTAAAAAGCAATTGTAAATTGTATTTATTAAGCCATTATTAAATACTCCAATTTGAAAATGTATTTTCAAATGTTATTTATAAATGGAGATTTAAAAAACAAAATTCATAAATCTGATTATAGATACCTTTCCTTATCAAACATTTAAAAAGCTATTTCCTTTTTCCATTTCTATTTTCACCTTGAATTTTAAACTACTTTTTGCAGTTGCCTTTTATTTTTACATTACCCTTACCCATTTAGCATTTCCATGACCCTTCTGGTTCCTCAGCACAGTGAAAACCAAATTAAACCAATCACAGTTGCTCCTTGGATGTCAACAGCTCTCTCATTGGCTGGACAGCCACACTTGGATCACAACATGACGGCTAATGTAGGAGGTGCTGTGCAGACGCCAAAATTGTTCCTGGTTCGCCAAATTGTATTTCTAAATTTAGAAATAGGATTTGAAAATACATTTTTAATTTGCCGTATTTAATAATGGATTATTAAATACAGTTTACGCTTCTTTAATAATTCAACTTGCAATGTGCAATTACTAAATGCTTTGTAAATTGGATTTCTAATTGCATGATTTAAACAATAAATTTGAAATGGTTGTATTTTTTGACTCTCCTGGTCCTCCATACAGGTTGTCCTCTAAAATTTACAAATAAAAATATGGCCGACTTCTTCTTTATATGCATGCAAGAAACGTAAAAATTAACAGTGCTTTGGGAATTTTGCAAACGGAAAAAACTTTGGTTCAGTTATGTTTTTCTGGTGCAAGACCTGCTCGATGGTTTAGTAAATCTTGCCAAATGGAAATTATTGATTTGGGTGAACCTTCCGCCATCAGGTGGCACTGCATGAACAAACCGCCTTGTAGACACTTGGGTTCGGCTCCAGTTTGGGAGAAAGTTAGGATTTAACACAACGTGCCACAGAGTTGGATGAGATGCACGTGAAGAATGTATTAATGCAGACATACTGGGTTGCAAATGTGTTTCAGTAAAATGCTGCCTGACTTCTTTTTGCAACAGCATGGTTTATTAGAAGAATTACCCGATATAAGATTACATTAAAAGAAAAATATTTAAATTTTTGCAAGAATCTGCATTTAACTGTTAAATCTACACACGTGTACCAAAGTAAATGTACAAGAAAGAGATAATCTTGCTTTTGAAATATATTTGAATAAAACAGCCAATTATATATTTATGTATTAGTTGCTTTTTTTCCCCCACGTTTCTTGTAATGGAGCTCGGTATGAAAGCAAGTGTGAGTGAAGTTTACAGCAGTGCCTCTCCTCTTTCTGCATGTCTCCACCACAGCCAGTTTACGCAGAAGTTTCCGACAAAAAAAGGATCGGCAGGGCTCACCGGCCGAGGCCCAAACTCCGGACGGCCATCCGGCAGAATTTCGGATTTACGAGGAAGTTACGCAATATCTGCCACACCCCGGAGAGAAGCCCCGCCTTATAGTACTCATAGGTAGGTCCGATGACGTGCAGCTGGCACTGAATAAGAAATGGACACGGCAGACTGGATTCTTGGATGTACATATTAAGGTTGATTTGTTTTATTCATTTTTTAAACATCTATAAACCAATCATGGTGTTGGCCACAGGTTCGTTAGGAGCACGGGTCACTGAGCTAAAGCAGAAGGTGATTGCAGAGAATCCTCGCTGGTTTGGTCTGGCTGTGCCGCGTAAGTCTTCCTGGCTCCGTGTCCTCATACCTGAAGGCCTTTCCTGTATTTAAAGTGACCCGCTTAGTGGATGCGTCCAGTAACGTGCGTTTCTCTCCATCTCATCCGTCCTGCTGGTTTCAAACCCGACCTGAAGACACGACCCGAGCCAGAAAGACTCACGAGAGGGAAGGAGTGGAGTACCACTTCATAAGCAGAGCAGCCTTTGAGGCCGACATCCAGAGTGGGAAGTGAGTTCAAGTAAACCGTGTTCTCCTCATGTGGTGCTGAAATAACTTTGATAAATCCTTTTATGTTAATTTTTTTTTCAACCGATTTCTGTGAATTGTCTTTTTTCTTCAGGTTTATTGAATATGGAGAGTACAAAGAGAATCTGTATGGCACCAGCTTGGAGTCCATTCATAAAGTTCTGAGACAAAACAAGGTCTGTTTGGTGGATGTGCAACCAGAGGTCAGTATAACGATTGCAAACCACAAACATAGCGCCTTGCAAAAGTATTCACACCCCAGTGTGTATAATAAGCCGCCCTGAGTCGATGCTTTGTAGGACCATGGTTTGCTGAAATGAAGCTGGGGAGTATGAGTCTAGCTTTGCACCTCTAGACACTAATGGTTTGTCCGTTCTTCCCAGAGTCTCAACTGGGTTTAGTTCTGAACAGTGACTGGGTCATTCTAGTAGAACCTGCTTTGATCTAAACCATTACACTGAAGCGCTGGTGGTGTGTTCAGGGTCCTCTGCCCCAGACTGGTCTGCATTTATCTCCCTCCATCTTCCCATGAGCTCCACCCTCACTTCCCAGTCCCTGCTGAAAAAAAAACCTCCCCACAGCATGATGCCGCCACCACCGTGCTTCACAGCAGGTGGTTTTCCACCGCACACATATAGGTCTATAAAGTTGTTTTTAGTCCACTGTCACACTTTTAAACAGGATAACTTATGGCTTTTTATGAGGCAGTGTAAAGGTAGAAACTCAAAGGTATGGGCCACTTTTTGATTTATTTATTTTTCTAGGTTGGTTTATTAGGAACAAGCAAAAGTCAGTTCACACAAATTCAAATTTCATTTATTTGGTAATATATTTATAACGGAAGTAAATTACACACGTTTACTCAAAAAGTGACTTCTGATTTCACTTGGTTGCTCTGAATTTCACGTAAGGGCACCAAGGTAAAGGACCCCAAATACAAATGCATACCACTCTATTTTATTTGTACAAACTTTTGAGAATAACGTATTTTGTTAACATAATTTGACCTTACTTTTTGCTGGTCTGTTACATAAGGTACATTTAACAGGCTTAAAGGTTTGTTACTGTTATGTTACAAAATAAGAAAAAGTTCCAGGGGTATGAATACTTCTACAAGGCATCATATGAGATGTGATTCTGCATTTCTCTAAAGTGTAATAAGAAAAGCAGCAAACTAGTCCCTAAGGTGTGATGGAAAGGAGCTCTATAGCGAAGTCCAAGAGATTCAACTGGGTTTTGAAAACAAAAATCTTATTGTCACAATTTTTGACAAATTTCTTGGTATTTATTTAATTATTTTTATTATTTACAGAAATTGTTACCAGGCTATCATATTATTTATGCTTAGATTGATGACACTGCTGTTGAAGGGCCACATTTGTGTCATACCCCCAACATGGAACTCTTGAAGATCTAGAACTCTTAAAAAATGATGGTTGTTTTAAATTTCAGTTTAACTTTCCGCTTTGGATTTTTTTATTTTTTTTATTTGGATCGGTCTTGAATCATCACCTGAGCTGTAAATCACTGCCACGTTGCAAACTCCTCCCAACATTTAGGCTCTGAAGACTCTGCGAACGGCCGAGTTCAAACCATTCATCGTTTTCGTGAAGCCTCGCATCCCCGACTGTCAGAGGAAGCAGTTTGGCTCCTCTTCCTCGCTCAGCGCGGGCATCACAGTAAGTCAGACTGGCGTTTTCACGTGACAAATTAAAATGCTAAATGAGAGGAAGTAACTGGCCTCCCTCCCTGCTGCCGTCAGGAGGAGGATCTGCTGGAGATGAGAGCGTCTGCAGAGAAGATGGACGAGTGCTATGGCCATTGGGTGGACTACGTCCTGGTGAAGGAGGACCCAGTGTGTGCCTTAGCAGAGCTGCAGATGGTGCTGGAGAAGGTGCAGACGGAGGCCCAGTGGGTTCCTGTGTGCTGGGTGAGGCGTTAGCCAGATGGACTTCCTGGCCAAGGGGTGAACCAGAACGGAGACCACTGTGCAAGGACCCACGACTGTGGGCGGTTTTTGGAGCGACCAGATGTTTACTACCATGTAACCAGTTCCACACTTTGGGTTTGTGATGGTTGATATAGTCACAGGAAGAAAAAAAAAATAAGTACGCCCTATTAATAACTACACTATCACCTATATCACCTTGTGAACCGCTTTCCCAGAAGAATACCTGAACAATGATTTTAGCCTCATTTGGATTTTAGCCCACTTTTTTTCTATCATTGAGGTTTGCATTAATGAACCGTTATGCTCCATTAAGGTCCTACTAGAGCGTTTCAGTCTGGTTGAGCTCTGTGCTTTGACTAGGCCAGAGGTCTGCAACCTGCGGCTCTTTACACCTTCAGCTTTGGCTCTTAAAAACTTAAACCAAAAATGCAGGAGGTGGGAATAAATTGGTCAATGTTTCTAAATGTAAAGGTAATTTAAAATTGCTAGCTTTAGGATGCATTTAGTTCTGCAATATATGCATAAAGTTTCAATTCAATACAATTAGTTTGATTCCAGAAAAAAACAAACTAATGGTGTATATAATATTTTACTATAGATAAATGAAGTATGTTTTTGTCAATAGGTTGCAAACTACTTGCTTTTTCATAATTTTGATGCCATTTGCTATAAAAATTAAATGTTCAATGTCCAATTGCAATTGAAAAAAATGCATCAAAACCTAAACATAAAAATACTGTTGGTTAAATACTAAACTGTTGATCTTTAATTTTAAAAAAAATAAACAAATTTCCTATAGTATACTATAAAAACAAGCTTTTGTTTCAGAGATGTGGAACTTTTGTGGCTCTAAAAATTGCCAAAAATGGCTGTGGGTTGTAAAGTTTGCTGGCCACTGTAACAACTTTTCTTTTTCAGCCATTCTGTTGAACATTTGCTGCTGTTAACGATCGTTGTCCTGTTTATGAGCCACTTTACAATCAGATGGCCTTAGAGCTGACTCTGGAAAACTTAAGTAGACATCAGGCCTAAACCTCAGTGTTTGAGATTTGTTAAACATCTTTACTTTTGTCTCGTCAAGACCAGCGTTTCCAGTCTTGTGGTTCATTCAGATGCAAGCTCACTTTTTTTTTTATCTCGCCAATAATCCCATCATGCTCTTAAACATGATGCCATTTCTCTGCAGTTTGACTTAGCAGAGACATTCAGATGTGAGATTTGGCATAAAACATCTTGAATCTTTTCTTTTTTGGAAATGTAACCTTTATCGGCAGCAAAAATTGCTCCCTTGTTATTTGGTGATGTCTTTCCTTCAGACCGGGAAACTAGCAAAACTGCTAGTTTTAGCCGTCACGCCTGCAGATTACCAAGTCGTGGGTTTGATCAGAAAATACCTGGCTGCTGGGGTGTACTTATTTTTTTCCTGTGTCTATCATCGCCACAGTTAAGGAAACGTTCTTACTTTGTCATTATTGCAGCGACTTTTTTAGGCTCCAGGTGAGACTGTTGTGAAGTGTTAGTCGCACAGACGGCGTACTGATGTACATACTGTGTATCTGAGAATACCAGGTATACAAGATCAAGTTTAGGTCAAAGATCTGTTGGGATCAGTAATATCCAAGCCCTGTTTCTATAGCAGCTATACTGTGAAGTGCCATAATCAATGTGTTGAATTCACACGGGAAGTGGCTGTAAACTGTGAGACGACAGAATAAATCTGCCCTGCTGGACGACTAATGACCCGACGTGGTTTCTAACACACAAACAGAACCAGACGTTACCATCCAACCATTTAATTATGGACTCATACAAACAAAGAAAGGGGAAAAATGTACATATGTATTAGCGGCGTGTGCAGCAACTCCACAGCGGTTTGTTTTTTTTACTTCCACAGCTTCTTGATGGACATGTTCTTCTCGCTGTCTTTCTGCATCACCTGCACAGCAGAGGGAGGTTTTAGAAGAGCGCGTAAAAAAACGTGATCTATCGGCGTTATTCGCTGTTGTACCGACCTTTGCCACGGCCATCTCAAAGTCCTCCTGGGTGACGTGCACTCTCCGCTCCCTCAGGGCGTACATCCCGGCCTCTGTGCAGACGCCCTGAAACCAAAACAACACCCCGTTAGTTTCCGTTCGCCCTGACCCGGCCGCTGATCGCTCCGCCTAATAACGAGCACCGCTCCCCCACCTTAACCTCGGCGCCAGAGGCTCCCGGCATCAGCTCTGCGATCTTCCTCAGGTTAATGCCACGAGTGAGGTTCATCTTCCTGGAGTGGATCTTCAGGATGTCCAGGCGGGCCTGTTTGTAAGCGGAGGCGTGAGAGTTTTTGAGCCGATGACAAAATAAGGAACCTTTTAAACGAACACGTAAGGAGCGGCGATAACCAACCTCTTCGTTAGGAGGGGGGAACTCGATCTTTCTGTCGATCCTTCCCGGCCGGAGCAGAGCCGAGTCCAAGATGTCGATACGGTTGGTGGCCATGATGACCTGCAGAGGGAGTCGTGAGCAGTTTAAGAGAAATCTATGCGGTGGGGAAATGGAAAAGCTAAAGTTTTCAACACATTTCAATATCAGAACATAGATCTGAAATAGTAATGTATTCAAAGAAATGCAGTTTGAATGAAGTCAGTAGTATAAAATGTCCATAGAGACGTCTTAGTTTAAAAGGTCTAAATATATTCACCCAAAAAAATAAAATCCAAAAAATTTAAATAGAGAAGACGAAGCCGTTTTCTCTGGAAGGAGGTAGGGCTGGACAACTAATCGTACTTGCAATATAATAACGCAATTTCCAAATCGCAGAGGTCTGCAGTTTTTGGTTATCTAACATTTAACGGATCAGACGAGTCCTTTAGGTGTCGGTAAAATGTTTAAAGTGGGTTTGCTCCACATGGAAGGGAAGAGAGTTGCAGCAATGAGATAATCTAATTTTATCATTAGTTTTAGAATTCATATAATCAATACTTGTTTACCGGAAACTTTTAGGAATCTCACCATAGCATTAAGTAACAGTCAAACTATGGCTGCAGCGACGTATCGATAAAAATCGACAAAAGCGCTGGGAACAAATTTCGTTATCGATCCGTTTTGTCGTAGAGCCGTTTACATCACATGCGGGCGGCCATCAAGGCTGCAGAGAGATGTTAACGCAGCGAGGCGGCGTTTTCTAATACCGTTTTTGTCGTAAATTCTACTAACGACGACAGAGAAAAGGGCCTGAACCAAAAGATAACGAGCACGTCACACTTTACAAAAACAAAAAAATAAGTAACGTGCGAGATTTGACATGGCACGAGAGCACCAGGGTGACACAGGACCTAAAATAAGACGGAGTCATTGAGGAGGGTGAAGACAGCAGGGGAAGTCATTACTATATTTTCCGTTTGTCCATTTTCAAAGTGAGGAAACGCGAACAGCGCTTGGCTCTGGGTGCCGCCTTAACGTCAGCTTCATAGCTCATCTAATGCAGCTGTTAGCTTAATGACAGGAGCTCGTTTACATGCGCAACTTTCCCCGGTCGGATTAAAGGAAAGGGATTCCGAATGCACCGTTTATATGGGCTGAAAATTAAATAATCCCATCATGACGTGCGTTTACTCGCACCAAGCTTTAGCCAAAGTAGAAACTCTCACATTAGCAGAGTTGACGAATTTCCTGGAAAACGTTTGTTGCTCTTCATGCGGGAAATATTATTAACCAACAAGCTAGTCAACATAAACTTCTTTATTTGAAGCAAAATTATTTATTACCCAATATTACTCTAACAGAACACTAAGTAGCAACTTGCGTTTTTTGCGCTTATTTGCTCTTTCAGTCCAAATGTTCAATTTTGGAAAAGGGAAATAAAACGTTTTTTTTACATCAGATTAATCAATTATTAAAATAATCGTTAGTTGCAGCCCTAGGTAAACTGTTTAATACATAGACTTGTTGGTTGCTCTTTATGTTCAACAAGGATTGATGTCCAACTCAATTAAAAACTATTTCCTTCAATAATACTGATTAATAAAAACAATCAGTATTATTTTTAAACTTTTATAATTTTTTTTACAAATTATACTTTTAGGCCATTTTGATGTTTGTGGTTAATGCACAGAAAAGTCATTAAATCACAATTTTGATGTTTGGTAAAAAAAAAAAAAAAAACAAGCAGCCCTAGTAGGGAGTCAGCTGTTTTAAGTTTGGGGAATCGGGTCTCAGTGGCGATCAGGACGACTGAATGAAGAACAGCAACGTTGCCATCCGCCATGGGGGATCTCAGAATAAAAGGTAAGGATGTGTAGGGACTAGATGCCAGAGAATAACCAACATTTAGCAGCGCTAACATCACTAATAGTAAACTTTAGTTTAGCTTCACAGCCAACCCCGTCTCACTAAATGTGACATAGGTTATGAATTATAACCAGAGGCATGAAGAAAAAAATATTAAATCACAACTCCCAGTGAAATTTGAATCAGCTAATATTGGCATTGATAGATAAAATAAATAAATAAATAAATAAATAAATAAACAGAAAACTGAAATTGCCAACCAAATCCTGATTGGTCCATTCCTATTTTTAAATCCCTACGCCAACAAGCAGCGGGCGACTCGCTCGACTTCCAGCTCGATTTGACCGGAGGACAAGTCAGGGATTCAGATGATCACATAATCCAATAACTGCTTTGAAAATTATAAATCAAGCGCCCCCAAAAACGTTGAGTGATTGTTACCACAAATTGCAAAGCGAAAGTAAATCATGTAAATAAATATAACCGCAGCCCTCTGAGCTACCTTGATGTTTTTAGTCGCCTCAAAGCCGTCCAGCTGATTGAGCAGCTCCAACATCGTCCTCTGCACCTCGCTGTCTCCGCCCGAGCCGCCCTCCAGGCGGGAGGAGCCGATGGAGTCGATCTCGTCCATGAAGATGATGGAGGGAGCGTGCTCTCTCGCCATGACGAACAACTCGCGCACCATGCGAGCCCCTGAGACGAAGCGGGGGCGGCGTTACGGCTTTAGAAGGCACTGCTCATGAAACTGGTCGCAGGATGGACAAGAACTCGGGGAACTTACCCTCTCCGATGAATTTCTGGACCAGCTCAGAGCCAGAGACCCTGATGAAGGTGCAGTCAGTGTGGTGGGCTACAGCTCTGGCCAGCAGGGTCTTCCCTGTACCGGGTGGGCCGTACAGCAGCACACCCTGCAAGCAAGAAGCAGAATAAGTCAGTCTGTAGCTAATCAGTCGATACATGTGAGCATTTTGGACTGGAAACGTCAATGAACACGAATTTGTGATGCTTAAGAATACTTTGAGCTGAACATCTTGATGGCGTAGACTGCTGGGGATTGTTACTGGGGCTACCGTCACATACAACCCATCTTTAAAGCTGCTCTTTCCAAAGCGACTCAGGAACAGAAGAGAAAGAGACTCTGGCCCACCTTGGGCTGAGCGATTCCCAGCGCCTCGAACAGCTCCGGGTGCTTGACGGGCAGCTCGATCACTTCCTTGATCTCCTTGATCTGTTTGTCCAGGCCACCGATCATTTCGTAGGTGGAGTCCGGCACCTTCTCCACCATCATCAGAGAAACCAGGGGGTCCACTTTGTTGGGCAGGATCTTGTGCAGGGTGTAGCTGTCGTTGCGCAACGCCACGCGGCAATTTGGAGTCACCTGGTGGGAAAGTGAAGGTAGAATTTAGAAAATTAAAAAACAACTCTGAACATGTTTTCTGCCTAAACGGACCGGCTTCAGCACTCACATCATTGATGTCAATGTTCTTGTCTACGTCCACAACAAACTTCCCTTCAGGATGCACCTGTTGAGGAAGGAAGCGGTTGATTCAGACTGCCAATTAACCAATTAACCAATTAACGAGCGGTTCAGTACAAGCACGGCCCACCTTGACCAGCACTTTCTTTTTGTCCATGACCCGGACCACTTCTCCCACGTAGGAGCCCTGCTCCTGCAGCAGCTGCAGCTCCTCACGCAGCAGACGCACTGAAAGGCAACAGTCATGATTTATACCAAAGACCTGCGTGCTTTCTCAACTAAACCATAACATTTGATGTGATGTATTCTTTAGATCTACCTTTGGCATTGAGCTCATTCCTTTGTGCCTGCAGACGTCTCAGATTCTGGCTCTTGTCGTTCACAGTCAGCTGTTTGGGGGGCGAGAAATAAAGCATTGACAAACGAGCAGCAGTTTAAGTCGAGGTTGCATTAAGTGCGCCGATCTTTCTTACCTGGAGCTCTTCTATCTTGGATAGGTAGTACTGACGGAGACCTGACCCGCCTTTACTGTCCCCCATCTCCATCTGTAGAAACGAGGAATGACCATAGGGACATTTTTCATGGCAGAATATCCCATAAAGCGCTAAAACTTAAAGCAGCAATATATGACAGGTTTTGTTCATCTATTGTTACTGATGTTTGTTTTTTTGCTTTAATAGGGCTGGACAATAATTCAATATCAATATTTATCATGATATAACTTTGTTGAATAAAGGTCATTTGACATTTGCAATATTTTAACATACGTTACAATTTATGATAACAGCATTTGTCACTGACCGATGGTCCGGGTTTCATGCGTTTTATTTTTTAACGCATATTCATATTTATACAAATAGAAATATTTGTAAAATGTTATATTAGAGAAATTTTACAAACATGGCAAAAATAATTGTCATACGTTTGTAAAGGCATCAGCTGTGGGCTTTTATTTTATTTATATCGATATTGTAATTTATATGTATTAAGTTTTGGCCATATCGTCCAGCCCCGTTTTATAATACAACTGTTTGATGTTGCTGAAAGCAGGATTCCTGCCATATTTCCATTTAAAAATATTCTTTTTCCAACTGTGTTTGGTCACTTTTTGCATTATTCTTTTATGTCTAAAAACAATTACTTGAAATTTTCAGTGGTGGTCAGGCTTATACTCTCTGTATGCTCAAAAGAATAAATAAAAAATAAGCAGAAGAGGACAACATTCAAAGATAAACATCAGTGGATGACAAAAAAACAGCAAACACAATGGTTTCTGAAAAATTTTCAGCTAGGCCAACAATCTTAACGGTTCCACGTCATTTTAAATGAACATAGTAAAAGTGTCACTGTTTACTATTTAAATCTGGAAAAGTAGGACTGGATCCAGACACAAACCAGTTCCAGGACTGACAGGCACCAAAATCAACATGTTAATATCAAGTTTGCGGTATTTTTCAATATCCTAAAAAGTTTGTTAATATTCTTGTCGTTTTTAATGTTTCAAAATATACTAACGTCAATAAGAAGAAAAATTAGATGAGACCATGTCATCATACATGGTCTATGTTGCGTCAGAATTATACTTCTTTGTATTCCAGAAGGTTATTTTTCAGCCTTTTCTCATATTTATCTACAGCTGTTTAAGAAATGTGCTTGAGGGACATTTAGGATAAAGCTTTGATTCAGAGATGCTTTTAATGAAAGGACAATCATAGACATAAATATCCTATATCAGCATTCAGACCAAAAATATAAATTCTGGTCCATAACACCCAGCACTAATTGCTTCACACCTTTTTTTTTTACCCACATTTTGGATGATAGAGAAGATGAAATTACCGACTAAACAACCACTTCTTTATAACTAACCAGTGGTTAATTTAAAGAAATAAAACATTATTGCACAAAATTTGCTGCACAATATATCACATTGCAATCATCCTGTAATTCCAACTGGAAACACACACCAACCAATGCCTGGAAGGAACAACCAGGCCAAATTTAGCAGGAGAATCTATTTCAGGTGTTGAGCAGACACAGTTTTCAGCTATAAAATCGAAATTTTATATTTTCCCGATATTGTGCAGTTACGTTAAACATTTGCGTTGTTAAAATGTGGCGAAATTGCTCATAGCAGCTAAGATGCGGTTTTGCAGTAAACGCCAAAACATCCTAAATGTGACGCTTTGTTACAAGCAAACCTTATATGTAACAATTTCTGAAACTAACAGGTTAAACGTTTTTGCTGCATATTTATAAACAAAAGGAGAGAAAAAAATATGCATAATTTAATACCAGATCCAACTTCCATCATTTACTTTTAGCTCAGATCCCCATTAGTGCTGATAACACATTTCCTATCAGTAGGTCGTGAGTAGATAGAGAACAAAACGAGTCATACAAACTGTTTTCTTTTAATACTACAGCTGTTTATATGAATAGCGATGGTTAACTAAACTTAAATAAGACATCTAAACTTGACAGAACACTAATATCCAACAGCAATTTGCACAGAAACACGGATTTCAGCGGTTTAGGGGGGGAAATGATGCTCGTTAGCATTAGCTAGTAACTCAGTAAACGGTCGGTAGATAAACTGTAAACTTAAACTCCGGTAGATTATAAAGACAATATTCACTTTAAAGGTCTAAACAGACTTAAGTGTAGAGGAGATGTTGCTTTTCATTCGCAATGGTTGGTCCAGCGAGTGCTGACCGAGTGTTTAGTTGACAGCGAGCTTCTGGCTCTTTAGCTGCTCCAGCTACAATGAGACAGCAAAGCTGCGCGACACATTCATTGTTTTCAATTTTAAAAACATCTCCATCTTTCTACCTAACGCCTCATAGAACCGCCGCAACGGCGCAGATTCGATGAGATTATTCGCCGAAAAGCGTTACGATGCGTGTCTCCTGCTATTAGTTTTGATTAAATTTAACAAAACGGCAGAAAAATACACCTACATGGTCGACTCCGTCTACCTCCATGATGAAACTTCTGCGTCCGCTTTAGCTTATGTCGTATTTCCGGTCAACTCCTTCTTCGGTTGGAAGTTTGAGCGCATACGTCGCCCCCTGCTGGTCAGTTTAAAAACTGTTGGTTTGATCTAGTACTTCCCAAACTTTTCATACTGTGATATAGTTATTTCTATTAAAAAGAATAACATTATTTTAAAACAGGAATACAACAGGAAATAAGCTTTGTCAGTGTCCAGTGTTTGTGATTAAAACACTAAAAAAAAACTTTTTATTCTTCAATATCCTAAAAAAAATGCTGTTTAATTCTAAAAAAGGTTTTTACCCAGAGGTTAAACTTTCATAAACCTATATTTTCAAGTAGCACTGTCGATGTATCTTACAACCCCCAACTTAAAAATAAAATATGTGCTCTCCATGAAATAACAAAAAAAACTGAATACGGTGCAGTTGGGTTTTATACAATTCCCTCATATCTAAGTTCAGACAATTTCAGAGGTAAACTAAATTTAGCTCAATGGCCACCAGCACTTCTTGTTTCAGCTTTTTAATACAGTTTTCACAGGGAGTCATCATTTTCTACACTGTGGCAGTAGAGAAGTTTTGGATAAATCCAAAGATTTACATTGTATCCTTGAACAAATTCAATTCAATTCAATTCAATTTTATTTATATAGCGCCAAATCATGAAACATGTCATCTCAAGGCACTTTACAAAGTCAAGTTCAATCATATTATACAGATTGGGTCAGATTATACAGATTGGTCAAAAATTTCCTATATAAGGAAACCAGTTGATTGCATCAAAGTCCCGACAAGCAGCATTCACTCCTGGGGAACCGTAGAGCCACAGGAAGAGTCATCTGCATTGTACATGGCTTTGCTGCAATCCCTCATACTGAGCAAGCATGAAGCGACAGTGGGAAGAAAAACCACCCATTAACGGGAAAAAAAACCTCCGGCAGAACCGGGCTCAGTATGAACGGTCATCTGCCTCGACCGACTGGGGTTACAGAAGACAGAACAGAGACACAACAAGAGAGACAAAAAAGCACAGAAGCACACATTGATCTAGTAATCTGTTCTACATTAGATGGTAGTAGCAGGTGAGTCGTCTTCTCTGGATGATGTCACAGTTAACAGAACGCCAGACCAGGTGTACCTACTATGAAGAGAAAAGAGAGAGAACAGAAAGTTAAAGCAGAAATGACAAATGGGTTCAGTAACACTTAGGGTAGCTAGAATAGCACTAGTGATACTTGTACCACAGCTTGAGAGCCCTGGGTTGAACCCATACTTGTGAAACATAACTATCTCTGGTGCAGCAATTCCCCAACACCATATTGAATACAGTAGAAAATCACATTTTAAAAGGCTATTGAAGTGGATAAGTCAAACAATAACAAAACACTGACTAGGGGGAAAAAGGTTTGCTCACACTTGCTTTAAAACCAGATAAAATGGCAGTGGTGGTTAGGCTTTCTATTTGTGAGATACCCATAAATATATCAGTTGCACACTATGATAGTATTTTATTGCATATTTGCATATCTAGTTGATTGGGATGGGCAACCTCTGTGTTCTGAAGTGTAAACAGAAAACATTTATGGTTGTATACCTCAGGCTGCTGATAATGCTGAGGTGATGATTCATAGCTAATTTTTATGCATTATAGGGTCATTTTTGAATTGCTTTTGGAGCTCGGAGTTCAAAGTCTAAAATACTTTTACTGGTCAGACCTCAATTGGACATTTCTGCAGTAAGAGACTTTTTAGAATTGAGTACTTGAAACCTTTATTCCACTTGTAAAGCCGCACAAAAAGAGCATCTAATGTTTTTGTTTTTATAAGGGCATCCTCGGATTGATAATCTAAATCAATGTCTTTTAGATCTTTTATTTTAGTTTTTGCCAAATGGGCGTCTTTGGGAAGTGGGTTGGCATATGTAGGGGCTTCCCAGGGTGCCGTTCATGCGAGAACCAACACTGTGAACCGGTGTCAGCTTACAAGCCAAGACTCGGCTCAGTAAGGAAGGTTGTATTTATCTTGGCTTTTAGTTGAGTGGTAGCGTTTGAGTAAAACCAGATATACCTGTTGAAACGGCCGCCCTGCAGAAGAACCTGAGCCCTGGGACCAGCCCAAACATGCAACTGTACGACTACAGCACAAGCAGAGGCTACTGTCATCCTGCCACAACCATGCAGTGGAAAGCATTTTTAATAAATGCTGCACTCTTTTGGAACAGCATTAAAAAAAAAAAAAAAAAAGAACAGCATTTGAAAACATTTGTAAGTACGTTTATTGAAAAATACCTCAAATGTATAAAAGATAAAGCCTTTTTGAACAAACAAAAAGCAAACATTTTAAAAAGGAGCTGTACAAAGGTACTTGTACACATTTCTCATTCACAAAGCACATTTTGGCACAATAAGGTGGAACGGTTCAACCTTAACAGAGCATTACAGTTAAACTCCTCACGAGTTCTTTTTGTTGATCCGATACATTTGAATTTGCACTTTTAATTATTTAGAAACTTCAACAAAGTCTGCCAAGGTTCCTCTTTTTGGTCCTGAAACAATGAAAAACACAAAGAGATAAACAACATGTAAACCTTTAAAAGGTAGTAGAAAAAGCCACTGAAGTCAAACGCTTTCAGATGTGGACAATCATGCCCACTCACGTATCAAATGCTAAAAGAATATCAAAAACATAAACAGCACATATTACCAAAATATATATTTTTGGATAAAAAAAAGTTTTCTGTTTGGATATTTTCTTTTCTATTGGATAAAAAAAAATGTTTTCAGGTACAACATCATGTACATCAAAATGGAATGGCAAGTTTTACAATGCTCCAAAGCATTAGTTAGCAGACGTTGGGCACTTTCAATATCTAAAGGTCTCTGCTTATTTCAAAATAAGAATAAAGACCTTTTTCATAAAGCATACAGACTAATAACTAAAAAAGAATAATAAAAAAATAGCACCAGCACTTATCGGTTTTTAGGATTTTGTACCATATAATAAAATATGTAATACAAGGAAACATTTAAAAAATGCTCACAATGACGGAAATGCAAAGCAAAAACAATACTGAATAACACAGAAATCCCAATTTTTCTCCCACATTCTTGTAAGATACATTTTTAACCTGCAACAATGGCTGAACTATTTCCAGTTTCAAACAAGCACACATTATCAGATGAGCTGACTTCGGCCGGGACGACTCTGGAATGTGTGTTTAGGTGAGTCGGATGCCCAACACTTGCTCCAACTCTTGCCTCCTCTGCTGCACCTGAAACAAAGACAGTAAAATATATAATCTGTTATTTAACTTGTTGCTTTGTGCACTGCCTTTGGATTTGTTTCAGTTATGTTCAGCTCATTCATTAAGAAACAATTCACAGCAACCGATCAGACAGGGTTCAGACTCTAAGCCGTAAACAAACATAAGATCAAGAGAACGAAGACAGGAGTGGGTAGGTCTGTGCAAATTTTTGGTAAAGGAAAGAGTCTGAAATAACATCCACAATTACATTTTGGCCATAACCTTTTCCGAACGTTAAAGTCAGCCACTGTAAAGACTTTGTCGGTTTCTACTTACTTTGGAATAAACGTATCTGCCCACTGCTTCTGGAACCCAGGGTGCCTGGTAAAACTCAGTCTTCCTCTCTTCCTCTGGGTTTCCTGTTACATCCGTCATCAGCTGGTGAAACAGAAACACTTCATGAACACGGCGAACATTTTTGATTTTTAGACTGGAACATTATTAGCAAAGGCGGAAACCTGAAAAGCAGATTTAGGAAGTAAAACCTCACCTCAAGTGGGCCGGTTCCTGGTATTTAAGTATCAGAGTTTTAAAAGGTTACGACTTAAAAACTTCCAAAGTATTACGTCATAACATTCTTACGTTTTAAAGTTTTTATGAGATGTCATTAGGAATCATTGACTATTATTTTAATCAAAAGCAACCAGATCATGCTTTTTTAGTTTTAATTTTGTCTAAATGTAATAGTGAGTTCAGATGGCACGCCTGCTTATTGTTAACCTGACTCTCGCCAGCTGTATGTCGCTCCGCCTAGCTCCACTCACATCCATCTGGGACCTCTCCATAGGAATTGCATTTACTGAAGGCTGGGTCTTATCAAAAATCCTTGTATATGATTGGATAAGCCACTTGTCTGTCATTTTTATCGACGTGCTATTTCAACCACTCACACCGAAGCTAACCCGTGACGCTGATGAGAGCGATGCAAGAAAAAACAAAGCTTTTTTTTTTTTTTTTAAATGTGTTTGCGGCTCTAGTGGCAAGCGTTTTATTGACAGTGAGCTGACAGGAAGAGGGGGAAGACAGGCGGCAAAGCGCCGCGGGTCGGAGTCGATCCCGGGCCGACCTCCTAATATGGTTCGCGCTAACCAAAAACAAAACTTGCCAAATCCGGTTGGGAGAAGGGTGAAAACATCGTTCCCACCAACAAAAGCCTTCAGAGCCGTTCTCTGATGTTCTTTTCATGAAACAATATTAGGTAGATTGGACAACACGGAAGAAATAGCAGCATCAATGTTAACGCTTGCTTCCTCGATGCGAGCCGCCATTGCTGTCTGAATCAAAACAGTCTCATGTCATGGTCGCTTCTCCACTATGTCACATCTATAAAACTCCAGCCCTGCGTCCTGATTGGCTGGAAAATAAAATGGGTTGAAGAAATCACTCTCTATGGAAGATGTCCCAGATGGATGTGAGCGAAGCTAAGCGGAGCGATATCAATCTGGCTAGAGTCAGGTTAGCTTATTCTAGCACATTCGGTCACTTCTGTGTGAAGTTGCTCTTTAAAAAGGTCTGATGATGGCTAAAGAATTAAAGACCAGATATAAGTTGTTACTTTGCTACTTTTATTTGTAAAGCTTGGGATAGAAGGCAACGAGTGCTGTATCCTTGTTGACTATAAACATTTAAAGATGCATTGAATTTTTTATAGTGCTTGTGAGTTGTATGTGGCCATTTTGTTTTGTATATTTTATGTGTACATGTGGGCTGGGCACCTATGGTGCATGACACTAAACTAAAATAAAATCAATCAATCTAAATATAAATATAAACACAATATGGTTTATATTTCGTCAGCAATATCTGTTTATTCAGTTTAAGGGAGTTTAGAACCTCTGTGTCAAATGTTGTCCTAATTATAATTATTATTACTGTTTATGCAGTTTAACTTTCAAGCACCTTTCTAAAATCTTGGAATTCTGCCATATTTAATTTAGCAGTTAAAATTACTGCAGACTAGAAATGTTGAACAGTCCCCAACAAAGACTCCTGTGGTGTGAAGTTATTAGAAAGGCGCATCAGACATTTATTTACCTTCAGATCTCGGCACTGAGACTTCAACCAGTCCTTGATGAAATCTTGTGGATTATTGCTGAAGCTCAGCATAAAGTCTCTCTCCGTTTTAAGTGTGTTGATGTACTCGATGGTTTCATGGATCTGTAACAAACAGTGGAAGGCCATTCCTGATCAGTCTTTTGTTTAAAAGATTTTAAAAGTTTGTTATAACGCTTTAAAATGGTTGGGATTTGCTGGTAATGTCCGACCTTCATTTCAAGAGCCGCAATTTCCTGTTGGTTGGTGGTGGAGGACAGGAAGCTGTTCATTTGGGCCTTCAGAGGGTCGTCCACCTCCACATCAATATCGTAACAGGCCGTCTTCTTCTGATCTGTGGGGTCCACACTACGCAGAACAGACACACAGGTGGAGGGCTTTCAAAAATACAAAGCAGCACAATAGGACCGTTTTTCGACTCCGCCTCTTTTTAGAAAGACCAAAATGAGCAAAAACTGACCCTAACAGAGATTGGACAGTAAATCTTCTGTACCTGATGATGTGGTTGATGATGATGGGGTCAGGGTGGTGCAGCAAGCCAGCCAGTTTCATGGGAATCTCAGAGAACTTCATGCGTGGACATCCAAAGATCTGAGGGGCACATTGTTACAATACTGAAATATTTCAATGCCATAAAAAAGATACACATTTGTAATACATGACAAACAAAACAGGCTTGACAACTAACAAGGTATCCCCCAGAAAATGGGGTTATCCTGGCAGTACGTATCGTGATGGGTTGCGGATTCGGATCGAGGAACGTAGCGTCATGCACCTCGAAGGAGGGGCGGGCAGCCAATTAGCCGGTTAGCTTTAATTAGCTTTAGCCTTTCTCCAAGAGGGGAACTTCATTGACCGTTTTATGTTGCTCTCAACATTGAGGTATTTAAAACAAACGGCGCTTAGACTGGCGGGGGTGGAAAGCAAAGCCCGGCGGGCCCCCTGGCGTATTATAATGCTGTGGGGGAAATAATGGCTTCTATTTTCATTATATTAGGAAGGAAGCAAAGAATCCGTCGCTGAAGGAGATGTTTTGGAAGGAGAATAGACGAGGAGAGTTTCACAAGGACTCACTTATGAATGCAAGACCAGTCCATGAAGGTCCAATTTCACAGCTTCCAGGACATGAGGGATTTGCTACTAATGGACGAGATTTATAGTGGCAAAATGTGGACCCATCCATTCTGCGGTTTTTGGCTGGGCATGTATTATTTATGAATTTATTGGTAATTTATGCAGAAATGGTAAGTTTAACAAATGTAAGGAGAGCGATGCAAAAATGATCAGCGTCATTTCCGGATGTTTTCCATTAGTGATAATGCACAAGACAGAATCTGGTCAGAGGAGACTACTGACACGCCAACACTGCAACTGAAGGAGCTGCAGCAACTTCCAACCTATATGTCTGCACAAAGAAGGAGGATTGAAACCCATAAAAACATGCAGGCCTGGCTAAAACTACAATAGTCACAGTTAGAAACTGTTATGGTCCGATGAAACCAAGCAGGAGCCATTGGGCCACCATTTGGCAATAAAACAACACTGAGCATCACCAACAGAGCAGTATGCTCAGAGTGAACCATGGGGGCGACCGCTTATTTTACACCAAAACAAGGTGTCAAAAATAATTATGGGCTTCATCAGAAGATAATGCAAGTTTTAAAACACCCTAACCATAGTCCGCACCTAAATCGGTGGCCTCACCTGTCTGAAATAGCGGTTGCAGTTGATGAACTCTTTCTCGTGACCATCCTGCAGCTTGTTGTTCTTGATGTAGAGCCAGAGAGCTTGCATGATGTTGGCCCGCGTCTGCGTGTGCACACCCAGAAGACGGGCCAGACGAGGGTCCAGCTTGTACTGCGGGGGCTGGACGGAGGCGAAGGGGAAAGAAAGTGTTGAGTGTTGGTTGACAAAGCTAAACAAGTCAAAGCACGCAGACACGGTTACAGGGTGATGTTGCTACCTGGTGGTCAAGCATGAGCAGGAGAGTGCACTTGACGTTCACGTCGCCCGGCCGTTTGACCTGGAAACCATCCGTCTCCTGAGTTGTGGGCATTCTGTGCCACTAGAAAAGAAAGATTTTCTTAAATTAGGATTTAAACAGAAAGAAAATATATATGTAAGCACATTATTCACATATTAAGCAGAAGGATACTAAAAAACAGCATAAAGACAGCCTTCATACCCCTGGAACATTTTTATATTTTGCCACGATACAATCACAAAATCCATTGAATTTTATTGGAGGAGCTGCAGAAGTCTACAGCTCAGGTGGAAAAAAACTATCAACTATTAGTTGTGGACAAAGCTGCCCTTTAAGGATTAAGGGTAAAAGAATAAAGCCATTGTTAAAGAAAAGCTATAAGCGGTACCGTTTGCAGTTTGTAACATCTGTGCAGTGGACACAGCTGGAAGAAGCTGCTCTGGTCAGATGAGTCCAAAACTAAACATTTTGGTCTACATGCTAAACGCAAGGCACATCGCCCTGAATAAACCATTCCCACAAACATGGTGGTGGCAGCATCATGCTGCGGGAAGCTTTTCTCCAGCAGGAACGGAGCTAAGTCCAAATCAATCCAGATGTGGAGGCTTCAAAAGACTTCAGGGTTTCCAAACTGACTGAGCTTCAGAGATTTTACAGATCTTAGACTGTAGGTAATGCAACACTAGAAGAGACCAACCTGAATAGATTTGGAGCTGGAAATGCAGCGGAAGGCTGTCCTACAACACACTTTTTTATCTGAATAAAAACCAAAAAGCACGTATCCATGTCTTCCTAATTCACAACTATGTACTGCTTTGTCTATCACAAACATCCCAATAAAATCCATGGAGATATAAATAGAAACACTGTGAAATGACTGCAATGGTAATTATTTAAAAATACTAAATCGTATAGCTGGTGTGAATGTTGGACGCCTGTTGCTTTAGATCAGGGGTGTCAAACATACGGCCCGAGGGCCGGATCCGTTTTTTTTTTCTTTTTTTTTTCTAGTGTCCTGTCTGGCAATGTGGCAATAAGATGCCACAAAGAGCTCATCAGATTTGACTTTCACAAGTGGACAAGATAAAAGGAAGAGAATGATAAAACAATTATTGAAAAAAAACCTGTACTTTGTTTAATTGAAAATATGCAGTTCCTATATTGTCCACGAGGGGCGCTGTGTTTTAATTAGCAGATTAAGCTTCAGGTGTGGAAAAATTCAAATCATTTCTTAATTTTTATCTGTTTGATGTATTTTGTCATGCAGGACAGTGTTTTTAAGTTCCAAAAAATTTGAATAAATGTTTTTCAACATTGTATAATCACTGTGATCAGTTCTTATGCATAATGCACAAGTAAATGTTTAACTGAATAAAAGTATTGATGAAATTGCACATACTTTTCTTAAAAACGCTGAGGTTATTCATAATATATTGTGTAAAAGTGAAATTAACTTAATATAAAAATGAACAAGTCCACATTTATTAGTTCTATTTAATCTTGCAATGAGTTTACTCATGTGGCCCTCTTGAGATCGGATTAAGCTGTATGCGGCCCCTCAACCAAAATGAGTTTGACACCCCTGCTTTAGATGCTTAAACACAATTTAAATGAAGGAAACTGAAGGACTGAGATGCTGCATCATTTACCTGGATATGCCGGTTAGGAATCTGAAACAATTCTGACGTCTATGTTTTTGCGACGTTCAGAGTTGGTGTGTGACTGCATCGTCGTTGCCTACCTCCACCAAGTGATTGTCGGGTCCATAAAGCTCCTTATCGAGCTCAATCACAAGACTCTTGAAGAAGGAGGAGAACTTCTTCTTCTGCTTACCGGGCTGGAAACAAGAGACGGAGAGAACAAAGACCGTGAAAACGCAGCGCAACACCACTGGCCTCCGTGTTTCCTTACTCTGGGGTGTCAGTCTACAGCTGCATTGTTTAGCTCTGACCACATCGGGAGTGAGGAACCAAACTGTTGAGTAGAAAAAGCTGTTCTCCCCCCCCCCTACTGCCCTGTCAAAGCCTGTTTGCTCAACATGACCCCTCTCACTCCTTCCCTGACATCCCCTTTTTCTTTTTTTTATTCAGTTGCTCCATGCGGCGCTCCTACACAGGCCTGAACCAATGAGGGGGGAAAAAAAATCTACAAAAAAAAAAAAAAAATCTATCTTCTGTGGCCCCAGATGACACAATGAGCTGGGCTAGAATTGATGGAGGGAGGGGAGGCATGTCAGCTTGTGGTATGCAACGGCCAGTGGTTTCAATTCCGTGTTTCGACAGAGAGCACGGGCTTTGTGTGAGCGTCTAAGCGTGCAAGTATGTTGGCTGTTGTGGGGTGGGATAGGGGAGAGCTGTAAATGCACATCTGGCTACGAGGTCTGAGCCAGGGACCGACTGAAACTTACAGAAACACAAAAACAGGGATAAAAAAAAAATGCTCGGGAGCCAGAGCGGCCCCGAGGAAAGCGGCTCAACGGAGCAGCAGCACTCAGAGTTCCCAGCTGCGTCGTTCACTTACTTCCTCCAGGAGTTTGCCCTCCACTCTCAGCTCCCAGGAGGACACTTTCTCAGATTCCTCTCCCTCAGGCTTGCTGGGAGTGTACGTGTTGGAAATGTAGATCCGAAGCTTGCGCTTTTGCTGCGTTAAAGAGAGAGAAACATGAAGCTGTAAACGTAGCCTGACGGAAAAGGGCTCTGGCTCAGCAGCTGTTTGATCAGTGGTTTAATAAAACCTGCTTCAGATAAACGCCGTCATCTACACATTCCCGCTGGTTAAGATGCCTAAAAAGCCTTTAAAAAGCGTTTTTCTGCAGTAGCTTGAATCTAACATTACATTGGAGACATTTTTGCAGTGCCGGGGGAAAAAAAGTTCAAAACACCACAAAAAAGAAAAAGTCCCAATGACCATTTACTGGCAGCCTTGGTGAAATGGCCTCAGGACAGCATTTACTGCTCTCACATATTTCACAAGGTTGAAGCATACAAAGAGAGATCTTTGACCTCTCTCTCCATTCATCCCTCTTATCCGGGATCGGCGCAACAGGTCCAGACAGGAACCCCAGACACCCCTCAGCCCAGCGGACACCCTCCGCCTCATCCTGGAGGATCCAGGCCAGGCCAGATGTGATATATAGGCCCTCCAGAGAGGTTTGGGTCTTCTCTGGCTCTCCTCCCAGTGGGACAAACCCAGAAAACCTCCAAAGTGAGGCGCCCAGTGGGGAATCCTGATCACAGGTCCAACTGACTCCCTTCGATGCGGAGAAGCAGCAGCTCTGCTGTGAGCACCCTGGATAACAGAGCTCCTCGCCTGCATGTATGAAACCTCTGGATCTACAGTCCTTGGTTCTCCCATTTGCTCTCTTCTCAGCTCACACCACATGTTTTCATAGGATTTGGGTCTCGTGAACGAGATGAGAATGACAGAACCATGATTTTGTGTCAGCTGGAACTTTGTCCAACAAAAAAAAAAACAAATTCTGACCAGTTTATTGTTGAAGGGGACCTCATTTTTGTTTAAAATGTCCTGTTAAGAGTCCACGATGGCATGGGGTCTAACAACGGTCCCCGGGGCCTTTGGAAGAGAAAAAACCCACAGCATTGCAGATTCTCCTTCACACTTAACAAGTATGGCGGTTTCAAGATGAACCGATTAAGCAATAAAGCAGTAATCCAATTAGGAACCATGCATGCCCTTGTCATCACACCACCTCCAGGTTTTCAAGAGGTTTAATGCTTGGTAACATAACGCAATCGAAGCCTCCTATGGGCTGAGAGAACTTCCTTTTTTTTTTTTTTTTTTTTAACAGTAGACTTCAATTGTAACATCTCTCTGCTTCCTGGAGAGTTTTCATCCCATCGCTGAATCCTGAACAGTCGTTTCTTTGAGCTGCTGCTGCTGGTGGACAATGCGATGTTTTCATGCTGCAGAGTTGATTCTCAGAATGGCTCAAAGTGTTGTTTTGCTACTTTTGTATCCTAACAGTGATCTCCTTTACTTTCACTAAAGGCTTTCTGACCACAGGTTGGTTAACAGCAACTGTTTCCAAACACAAATTTGAATCAACTGTAGAGGTGTTATGCAAATAATAAACTAAGCAGCTATATGTATCCATGAAGTTAAAAAAAATATGTTTCTAATGGGGCTTAAAATAAAGGAATGCTCAACTGTACCAGATACTTATTGATAATTGATTCTCAAACAAAAGAAGCCTTGCAGCTCTTCTAACATCTTCATTTATTGTTTTTTTTTGCTCTTTGCAACGCCTGAAAACCATTAAAAACCACCAAAAAAAGAGGACAACACATAGCAAAGACGGGATACCATGATGGGCTTTTTGATGGCCTCCTGGATCTCCATGCGCTTTCGAGCGATGGTCTGATCCAGCTTCCTCTCAAAGGCCAGAAGATCCATGTAGGCCTGAGACTCTGGGACCAGATCCCGGATCTAAACATCAAGAGAAGGCAAAGTGTTTATGAAATCCAGTCATCTCTAACGGATGGTTATGCTTTTTCACGACTCTTGGGGCCAAACGTTTACCTACCCTTTGTGGGAGAACCTTGTCGGCCATTTTGCGCCTTTTGGCTCTAAACCAATCAGAACAGAACCCATGAGCTCATTTCAGCTTAGATAAAACCATTAACAGACAGGAAAGCCATCATCTCTAACCTCCAACCAGCCTTTTTGTGTTGCGTCTCATCATTCTCTGCTTAACCAATATCCCAAGAACCGGTAAATGAATCTTCCTGACGTTTTCTACTGATTATTTGCTACTGAACACACAAGAGCCGATCTGTTCCTTTAATCTAATTATACGGTCACCCCTAATTCGGCATGGCGCTTTGAGCAACGTGGCTCTCTGTTCTGCAATAAAACATCACTGTGTTACTAAAAAAAACCCTCAAAACATTGCAGATTCATTAAGGCTGACGCCGTAAATGCCGTGTCACGTCGCGGTGCAGCTCTTTCATGAGCGTGGCGTCACCAAGCGGTTTGAAGTCAGAAATAGCCTCGCTGTGTCTGTTGCTTTGAAAGCCAAAGGGCAGTCATGAGACGCTGCTCTCTCCGTGTCATTGACTGCTTTAACAGAGAGGCCTCTTTTTAGAGATCTTCTTTAGAATCCTGGCTTTAAGGAAGCACAAACAGCAAAACAGGCATCAGGACAGAGTATTTTTGTAAAACTTTTAATTAACCAAAGATTAGCTCTTTTGTTTTCTTCTCATTTTGGCGTTAATCGTCATACAAATAACTAACATCAATTACCGGAGATTTGACTCTTGACTGGCCCCGGTTCATGAGCGGCTGGTCAGAAACTAAGAATTTGGGGTGTAAATCAGCAGCTTTATCACAATACGATGTAATATTCGATTGTTTTGATATGATATTTGCTGATATCACAATTTCCGATCGATGGGATCAATATAATGCAATATCATCTGCCCATTTACACTATTATTTACACTGATATCAACGCAAACAAACACAAATATGATGTCACCATTTTATTTCTAACCTCTTACGAATATCCGGCATTTCATTCAAAAGAAACATTCTTCTAATTTTAAAATAATAATGATAATAATCAATCACCTGCTCACTATAGTCTCATGGCTGAATTTCAGAAAAAAGGTGAATGTAAATGACGCCATGGGTCGATATTTTAATATTGCATCGATGTAACTGGATTGTCAGTCATTTAATCGCCTTATCGATGTGGATTGATGCCTCGTTACGCCCCTACTAAGAATCCGATCTTTCGTCTGGTCAGTGAATGCACCATGAAAAAGTCAGGTCACTGACGGCAACACTCTTTAGTGTGGGAGTTATTACTAAAGGAAAACACACAAAGCTAACGATTTTTCAGTATTAGTGAAGCATTTAAACTGACCTGACCTTTAAACTGAGACAGTTCAGCTTAGAGGTCAGAGGAAAGACTAAACGTGTAAGAACGCTCTGCAGAGGAACCTGCAGGCGTATCAGCTGTTTAGTCACGTGGAGTTAGCATCAGCAGATAACAGTAAGCTGAACATATTACAATAAAATTGCTTTTTCCCCCAAATTCTTGATTAGCAAATGCACAAACTGCTCTCCGCAGCTGGAAATGCTAACTGGCTAATAGTGCTAAATGGAAAAAAAACAAAATGCTGAAGATTTTTAATACGTCAACTCTGTAATTGTTTGGTCTTTGATTCGACCACCTGTTGAGCTGCGGAGCTGTCATATATAAAAAGGCACACCATCCATTTTCAGGGAAATTTAAGGATTTCAAGTGGACCTTACAGTCCGAAACAAACGATAATAGAATGAACTTCTACAGTTTTCAGTCTGTAAAAACGAAAAACATAAGCGAGATGTTCCAAAAGATGTTTTACTTTATTTGCAGATTAAGACGGCAGTTTTTGAGAAAATCCCAGTCCTAATATCCTATAACATTTTTTTTTAATAAGACAGAATCCTCAAACTATGCAGAAAGAAGTATTTTGAGGTTATTTATGCTTTTTAAGACGAAATCCTAAATCGTAAATCTTTTACGAAACTGGCGATCGGACATCAGCTACCAAGTCTCTGATTGGTGCGTCTCTACGTATTATGGAAAGACTACCACCTTAAATTATTTAAACCGTATAAGACTAACACAGTTTTGCTCAGCTTACCCTCTCCTCAGGCCTCCAAGCGCCTCCTGCTGCTGTTGATGCTGCTGGTGAAGGAAGCGCTTCCGTGAAACGTCCATGCCAGGATGGCCCATGCCCGGCCGCATAGGAAGGCCGCCACCGCCGTAAGAAGGACCGGGCATCTGACCCCCCATCGAGCCCATGGGACCCCCCACTCTGCTGGGTGGCATCCCAGAACGCTGGGGCAAAAAGAGCCAAACTGACCAATCAATTTATTGCTGTTTTATTGTAAATGAATAACAGCATAAAACTAAACATCCGGTCATCAGATTGGTGCAAAGAAAAGGACAATAGAACAAAAAAAAAAAAAAAAACATAAAATATGAACAGTAATATGAAGGATACACTATTAGCAGCAGTGCAGTAGCCGGAGGTAGAGATGGGCGATATGGACATTCAATTTTATCACCATATATTGTGGTTACATTGCGATAACGATAAAAGGCCATTTATAGCTTTACGGTCTTTTTCAGGTAACTCTGTGGCTGGGACTGCATGTCTTTTATATACCGTCCTTTAAAAAAAACATTTGAAAATGTAATATTAAAACAAAATTCAAAATATGTTTCATCAGGACAATGATCACAAAGACGTGTGGTTTTTATTAACCAACTGCACACAGTAGCTTTTCCCAATCATATTTTTGAATTTATTGATATTTACTGATGCTCTCAATAAACCAAAAAGCAGTAAAAACAACAATCCAAAGCAGTTTTGGGGATTTTCAGACAATAATAGTTGGAATCTATCGTTGTCAAGATAAATCCAAATTTCTTATGATATGATAAACGATATGATAAAAGTCCAGCCCTGGTAGGAGGAGCAGAACCTCCGATGTCGTTCTCAGCTCCCTTCACTATCCTCTGCAGGACCCTCGTCTTCAAGCATCTTTATTGTCATAATGTAACCATCATGAAATTTTTGGTTAGACACCGACTATAATGCAGCCGTTGACTAATATTCTACTAATACATTTTAACGCTGCATCCATTGTTCTGGGTAAAAAAATCTTTATCCTGGTGGGTTTTAGCACAGTCACACCCCCCACTACCAGCAGCCCAGCCCCAGCAGGACTGCAGCGGGGCCCCAAAAGAAAGCTTAGGAATGACGTCTCTAAGAGCCCAACTGATGGTTTAAGCGGCTCCGCCGGTCTTCGAACTCCTCAGAACCCACAGCAACTGGTCTTTAATTCAAACCTCTGTCTGTTTTGGGGAAAATATTAGCTCAGGTTTTACCATAAGTTTTCACAATAAACAAAAGGATGATTTCCTACGGTGCTTATCACATTCAGTAGAAAGTGCTGGAGTGACTGGGGTTTTTCTGAGGGGTTTGGATTCAATTCAGTTCAATAAGATTGTATTCATATAGCACCAATTCATCATACATGTCATCTCAAGGCACTTTCCAAAATCAAAATCTATCAGATTATAGATCGGTCAGAAAGTTTCCTCTCTAAGGAAACCCAGCAGGTTGCATCAAGTCTCTCCAAGCAGCATTCACTCCTCCTGAAAGAGCGTAGAGCCACAGTGGACAGTCGTCTGCATTGTTGATGGCTTTGCAGCAATCCCTCATACTGAGCATGCATGAAGCGACAGTGGAGAGGAAAACTCCCCTTTAACAGGGAGGAGAACCTCCAGCAGAACCAGAACCAGGCTCAGTGTGAACGCTCATCTGCCTCGACCCACTGGGGCTTAGAGAAGACAGAGCAGAGACACAGAAAGCACAGAAGCTCACATTGACCCAGGAGTACTTTCTATGTTAGATGGTAATAGTGGATGATCTTTCTCCCCTGATGATGTCACAGCTAACAGAACGCCAGACCAGGTGTACCTTCTATGAAGAGAAAAAAAAATGACTGAGAACAAAAAGGTAAAAGATGAAATAACAACAAACAATGCAAATTGGAGAACAGTAGGATAATTCAGCAGAGTGAGAGAAATAGAAAATGATGTCCTCCAGCAGCCTAAGCCTATAGCAGCATAACTACAGAGATAGCTCAGGGTAACGTGAGCCACTCTAACTATAAACTTTGTTAAAAAGGAAAGTTTTAAGCCTAGTTTTAAAAGTAGACAGGGTTTGCAGTCCAACTAGAAGCGTTACGGCCATCGCTCTTACTAAAACTAAAGCAGGCCGTCTAACAGCAACATAACTGTTAAGCAACTAAACGCAGGTTGGATCAACCCAGCTAACACCAGCTTGTTAGAATTTACCTTTCTGTATAAAAAGCAGAATAGCCAAAAAAAGGAAAAAAAAAGAAAATATTCCGCACAGTAAGGTATTCTAATAGAAAACTACTATATTTAGCAAGTTTATTTCCCATTTCTGTTAAGTCAATGTTTCACAATGAAAAACACAAATAACACAATACATCAACTTTCAACTGGATGAATTATTTTAACTAGAGGTGAAAAATAATTGGTGCTTTTTTTTTGTTACATTCAGTTAAATTAACGTCTCACATAATTTTTTGGTAAAGTTGATTCAGAAATTAAGGGTGCATTGTGAAACTGTGGTATTTTTTCCCTCAAAGCTGCAAAAAAAAAAAGAAAAGCATGCTCATCGTGAAATTACATCTTGATCACACGGGCTATTAATAGGCATTAGGCTGCTTTGTGAGAAAAATGACACTTTTATTAAGGTTGCGACGTAGAATGCTCAGAATTTACCCCTCTATCTGGTCTCAATTAAAATCACCGAAGCCCTGCGTGTCTTCACAGACAAAGAGAAGGCCTCTGTGTTTGTGCATGTCAGTTTCAACTGCAGGAACCTGCAGATGGCAGCCAAACTGGGAGAACATGCATGCAGGCTTGCCCTGGGGGGCAGATGGTGGTAATGATAAACTTTTGTTTTCACTAACTGACTGGAGAATATGGGCAACCACCTGACTTTTTATACTTAAACATGTTTAATGTTGCACCCAAAAAATAATTTAAAAGCATTTTTAATCTAGATAATAAAAAAAATGCTATTAAAGAGTTGCTGCAATTTAGCAGATGGTAGGAAATTACAGCAGAGCCCTTTGAAAAAGGCGGAAGTGCCATCTTAATACACTTTAATGATTTTTACTCATGAATACTTGGTAATAAATTCGTAAATATTGTACAAATCACAACTCTTGGGGAACATTTAGATTTTTTTTTAAACAAAAAAAGTGAGATCAAGCATTAGAAATTTAATGAAATAAACTAACCTGGTGGTACTGGGGAGTGCTGCTCATGCTTCTGGGGTAACCCGAAGGAGGCTGCGGCATCCCGGGCATCCTCATGGCCGTGACATGGCCAACAGTCATGTGGCTTAAGGACGGACTCATCTGGGGAGCAGGGAAGCCCCCTCTCGATGCCATCGTCTGGCTCCACAAGTGTTTTTTTTTTTTTTTTCTTCTCTTTATAAATAAATAAAAAAAGTGGCGGAAACTCCAGAGATTTTAACGCGCAAATAAAAGCCCGGAAAGCTGGAAAACGAGCGCACGGCGCGAGAAAGCAAACCCCGAGACTTCCGCCTTCGCTCCTCCTGAGTTTTGACAGCAAACTCACGCTGTCAACGAAAAGCTAGCCGACGTTAGCTCGTTTCCGACCGCTTCAAGTTCCGGGATTCTGCGCCTCTGTAGCCCGTCTCCGCTGGTTCAGCGTCCCCGCCCTCCCACACACACTCACTCTCTCAGCGGTGACTGTTCGGGGTTAACCCCCCCTGACCAGGACCAACTTACACCGACTTGACTGCCTCAGCGGGGGGGCTTCAGTAAAGCCCTGACAGCGCCTGACTTCACACACATCCGCGGTCCTGAAGCCAAACCAACGGCTGTGTCTGAGCAGCACTGCCCACACCATACCGTGGTGCGTTCACACTCCGTCGGAAATATCGATAGTTTTCAGGAAAAAAAAGCTTACTTTTAGTAAGAAAATGTAATGCATGATTTTAAAGTAGGTTACTTTTCTTTTTTACAATATAAATTTCGAGGGTGTTTCTGAGTTAATCACCTTTTGCTTCAGTTACAACCGCAAAGTTGGTCGTTTAAAAGGCAAAATCTCATATAGATCTTCCTGAAGCCTGTCAGTAACTCAGTAAAAACAAAACAAACAAACAAACAAAAAAAACTATTTAGTTCTAAAAAAAAAAATTAAGTTTGATTATAAGGTAGGCTACTTTTCTTTTTTACAATATAAATTTCGAAGGTGTTTGTGAGTTAATCACATTTTGCTTCAGTTACAACCGCAACGTTGGTCGTTTAAAGGCAAAATTTCATATGGATATTCCTGAAGCCTGTCAGTTACTCAGTAAAAACAAAACAAAAAAAACTATTTAGTTCTAAAAAAAATAAATAAGTTCGATTATAAGGTAGGCTACTTTTCTTTTTTACAATATACATTTCGAAGGTGTTTCTGAGTTAACTTAGACTTAGACGACTTTATTCTAATCACCTTTTGCTTTAGTTACCACCACAAAGTTGGTCGTTTAAAGGCAAAGTCTTATATGAATCTTCCTGAAGCCTGTCAGTAACTCAGTAAAAAAAAAAAAAATTTAGTTCTTAAAAAAAATAAGTTTGATTATAAGGTAGGCTACTTTTCTTTTTTACAATATAAATTTCAAAGGTGTTTATGAGTTAATCACCTTTTGCTTCAGTTACAACCGCAAAGTTGGTAGTTTAAAGGCAAAATCTCATATGGATCTTCCTGAAGCCTGTCAGTAACTCAGTAAAAACAAAAACCAACAAAAAAAATATTTAGTTCTAAAAAAAACTTTTCTTTTTTTGCAATATAAATTTCAAAGGTGTGTTGAGTGCTTCCGTTACAACTGTAAAGTTGGTCGGACTCGAAGAAGAGATCAAAGAAAAGCTATTTTTTCAAGTTTAAAGGCAAAATCTCATGTGGATCTTCCTGAAGCCCGTCTATGCTTTGCCCTAAATCAGGTGCTGTGCAAAGTTTTGACCCTGGGGTCAGGGGTAATTTTGTGTAGCCAGGCCATCCTGCAGTTCAAGTTTGGTCCAAATGTGACCCATTCAGAAAATGGTGCTGAAGAAGACGAGGGCTTTCTGTGAATTAGGAAGAGTATTTTAGTGACAACTTTATCAGCCAGCCAGCCCTCTTCTTTCTTTCTTTTTATTTCAATATAGTATCAGGCCACAAACACACCCATTGATTAAACGTGGCTAAGCACAGCGAGGGTTCTTGAAGAAAGTCGTCTTTTGCTGCTGGCAATAAATATTTTCTAGAGCAACAAAATAGACATTTAAGATAAATAGGTAGGAAACGGCGCAATTTTATTTTATTAAGGCAAACATCTGAGAACCTATTTTGAACCTGCATAAATGTATTCCTTTCTACTTTGTTTCATTCAAATATTGCTCATTTAACTGATTGTGGAGCAGGTAAACAAATTATTCACGTAACATTATTTAGCATTTTTGACAAAAAGTATAGCTGCTGAGTACTTTTAACCTGCTGATTTTGTGCCACATGTTTGGACAGCACTACCCCAACCCATTTTCTGACGGTATGTTTAGGGGTGTCTTCCTGCTGGAAGCTGAACCTTCCCAGTCTGTTATTTTGCAGCATAACAGGCTTTCCTTTAGGGTAGACTTGTATTTAGGTTTATCCAGCTTCCCTGTTCCTAGAGCATCCCCACAACATGATACTGTGACTAGGGCTGGACAATAAACCGCACTTTCAATATGAACGCAATTTTAAGGTCTGTAATTTTTGGCTATGTAACAATTAATGGATCAGACGCGTCGTTTAGGTGGCAGTAATATGTTTGAAGCGTGTTTGCCTCCACATGGAAGGGAAGAGAGTTGCAGGAGCGGGCTAATCTAATTTTATTATTTGTTTTAGAGTTATAATCAACTTTCTTTTTACCAGACATTTTCAGGAATCTCACCATAGCATTAAGTACTACAGCCCTAACTGTGACCACCGTGTTTCACAGTGGGTTGGTGCCCAGTGTCAGGATATATACACATGCAGGCCATGTTTTTGGAGTCAAAAGTGGCCTTATTGATGCAAAGATAAAGATTATTCTTTAGGGAAAACACACAAAACAAACTCACTTCCTGTGAACATAAAACAGGAATGTGGTCACTTTAAATTTATAAAAGTAATCAGACACCTGGTAAGGGTTTTATTTTAAATCCTATTTAGAACTTAACCCTTTAACTGAGACATGCAAATGCCAAACGAATGAAGCGGTGCAGGTTTGGGACAGAAAACACAAGTAGAATCATTTCTGTACGAGTGGAAAACTTGATGCATTTATCAAACCCTGCTGTGGAGGAGTGAGACATTTTAAAAAACAAGGACCAGGTCTGATTGGGTGACTGGTGCAGAACGGTTGATCGACGCTGCCCCCTGTTGGTCGACACGTTTTCTAAACAAGCGCCGAGCCTTGTGACAGGTAACAAATCATTTATTACGGTAGACAGATGAAAACAAACCGAGCCATGGCAGCAGCAAATTCAACTATTAGAATATTTACACTATCACATCACACCAAGGACATATGTGACCCTTTACAATGTAAACGTAATACAAAGACATTATTTGTATGCTAGAAAACAAGCTGAGTCTATACACCAAAAGAAACCCGCTTCCTGCAGGCCACCTGCCTGCTGGCGGAAATCAGAGGTTCGTTTCCTGAACGTTTCAAAACCAGTTTCCTCAGGTGAGCAACAGAGCTGCTAAACTACAACCCCGGCGGTCAATGCGAAAACAAAAGACAAACCATTTTCAACGATTGTCTTTGACACTAGTTTTCACATAATTCACTTTTCTTAAAAAAAAAATAAAAAGAGATGTCAGCTGACCTACTGCGTGATCTTTTCTGTCTTACGAAATAAAATACTGTGTGCGATGACTGTTGCACCAAACGAGGCTGTCTATGCTCAGCCACTGACTCGTTCTCAGATCCTTTATCTGTGCAGAGAAAAAAAATTAGACATGATATTAATTAGAATTTAATTTTTTTTTTTTTTTTAACTAAATGAAAAATAATGGCGAAAATCTTGTCTGGTTCAATGATTCTGTGATTAAAACTAAAACCAATCCACCAAGAACAAAGTGGGAGCTCAGGATTGCTTCCGCAGAGCAGCGAGGACCGCACGCGTCACCGGCAACGTCAACGTCAGCTGCTTGGACAGCAGAACGAGCCGAAGCCGAAGCGCCGCGGCCTCGCCTCGCGCTCTCTGCCCGTGCGTCCATTCACACAGTTCAAGAAGGTGTGTTTGCGGCCAAGTGCGTTACTGAGAGAAAGCCTCGTCCTTCATCAGCATGCGGGGACTCTCCTGGTTTTCCACGCGACGTCTAGGCCCCATCATGCCTGCGCAGACACAACAAGCAGAGAGGCACTCATTCCTCCATCCTGGTACATAGCATACACTGAGATTTCTAATAAATGCAAATGTGGGGAGGGTGGGGGATAAAAAAAAAACTGCCTAAAACATTAAAAATATGCAGATAAATGCAGCTGTTAGTGAAAACACAAACCAGAATGACTTAAAAACAATCTATGCAAAAGGAAAATCTCATCAAATGCCTAATTTTATTAAAATGTACATTTGTTACCACCAAGCAAAACTAAATAGTTAATGACATTACATTTAACACTGTTTTGGGGCCAAAATGAGAGATAAATGAGTCACTAATATGTATTTTAAGGGGTTATAATGTGTTTACATAAGGCGCCCTCCACAATGAATGGAAACCCTGATAAATATGTCCTTCCAATAAATTAGATTTTTCCTTTTATTGTAGTAGCATATTGTAAAATTACGAATGTTACAAACACCCAACTTTTAATTTAAGTGAGTTCATTAATTTGAAAGAAAAATAACTCATGTTAAGCAAAAATATATTTTCATTTTCACACTTATATGTTTGTCACTTCCCCTGCTTTCAATAATTTGCAGAACTCCCTTTATCCAATAGGACGGCACCCATTTTCTTATAATTGAAGCAGCTGATGTTTATGTTGGATCATTTTCTGGACCTAAAGAACACCATTTTAGTTTTGTTTTTGCATCGGTCACCAGATTTACGTTTAAATTCCCAGTGGTTATATTGTTTCTCTTTTCTGTGGAAGGGAAACATGCATACAGCATCGATCCTCCACCGCGCTTAATGGTAAGCGTGAGGTCCTTTCCCACATATCCATCCTTTGGATTCTCACCAAACTCACATGTTAGTTACTGCGGAGCTCAGTCATAGCCTCATCTGACTCAAGCAAGTGGTTCCAGTTAAAGTCCCCCGTATAGTTTGACAAATTCCAAATCTTTACATTTGTGATGGTAGGACAGAACCAGCTTTCTCCTGATATGGAGGCTTGGTGCCTCCGATATATCAAAGTTCTCCAACAGGGAGCGTTGGGGATGTTTTTTTTTCTTCCCTCACTTATCTTCCTTCCTGTCGGTGGTAGAAAGACAAACCTGGGTCCTATTTGTCACATTTTCAAATGGTTTTAAACCTTTTAGTCATCACTCTGACTGTAGGTATGGACAAGTAGCAGTTTCCTATGAAGATCAACACACATCTGCCTACAGGTGCTTTCTGTTGTCTTTCCCGTTTAAAGAGTGCCTCAGATTAATATTTACACCTTCAGGTAAACAGACATTCATGGATTACAAATCAACATTATGCTTCTGCAATAAAAGGATGTTTTAGCCGTCTTTAACGGGGTGGCCAATAAGAGCGGAGGGTGCCGTATGCTTTGGCCCCAATTTTGTTGTTTTTAAGACATATAAAAGCTAAGCAAAATCTAAAATATACTGTTTAAATAAATCAGAATGTATGCATTGTTGTGCACACTCGACCTATCAGCACATAGAACTTTAACATTTATTTCTACACAGACAGATCCAGTCAACAGTAAGAGTTCAGGTGCCTCATCTGCTCTCTTCACAGAATAAACTTTTGCACAAACAGACACAAGCAGGCCCTACACTGTTAGTCAGCTACAAACCCATATTAAAAGGTTAACCCCCATCCCTACCCACAGGCCTTGAAGAGGCAATGTACGAGTCTTTGGGCGGTGCATGAGCTTCGTTGTCTTGGTTGGTCTTACTGGCCGTACCTGTGAAACGGGGGATAAAAAGGCAGAGGTGGTGAAGCTGGCTGGGAACTTCAACGCTCTTACCAGGACTCCTACACGACTTCGGGTCAAAAATTCAGACCCTTCTAGACACAAACTTTCATAATTCTTTGCTCTTTTTAAAGATGTAAGAAATATGTGGAAGGACAGGAAGAACAGGAAGGAGAGATGGCCGGACTGACGCACGGTTGGATGGCTGGACTAATGGATCGATAATTTAAAAGGACAGAAAGACGGACAGAAGGACACGCGGATGGACAGAAAAACGAAGGAATGGAGAGGTGGACAGGGACACAAATGGACAGATGTATGGACAAACAGATGGATACAGAGAATACAACTTTTAGAGAATGGGATAAAACTAATACTTGATTTCCTTTCCCATACTTGTCTGGAAAGTACTTAAAATACATTATTTTCATGTGTAGGAACCCCGTCTTATGATCGCTCTGTTGTCTTTTACTTTACATTTCATCTTATTTTAAATAATAGTAAATTGCATGTCTTTGTATCCCACTTTATCAAGTCATATGACCTTGAAGCTCTTCACACTGCATTCAACTGCTCACACATTCACACCCTGATGGTGGTGAGCTACATTAAAGCCACAGCTGCCCTGGGGCAGACTGACAGAAGAGCAGCTGCCATACAATGGGCACCAGCAGGCCCTCTGACCACCGGGTCGCTGGTTCCAACCAGCAAACCGATGGTTACAGGACAAACTCCTAGCCCTCTCCAATTGTTTCTACTTTATTTAAAATCTGGGCCAAGGAATCATGGCCAAATGTTCCTTTTCCAAATTGTGTAAACTCTGTAGCATCCGATACAAACTACTGAATTTTAGGGCCAGATTTTCACCTACAGTTTAAAGTTGTCAGTAAAATGTCAGGTAAAAAGTATTTTTTATTTAATTAACCATGTTTTTTTTTTTTCATTTTGTCATTTTGTTTCCACGGAAGATAAGCATCAAACAAGCCCAGCAATTTTATTTTTCCCACAAAAAAAAATCTGGGGTTTTACTCATTTGCCACATTTAGCCATGTTTATGTGGGTGCACACAAACATGGCTAAATGTGGAAGATGTTTTCTAAAACAGAGAAGCTCACATTCTGCTCTGGTTGCTTGGAATAGAAAAAAGCATTTCTGAACAAATACAAAATAACAAAACTTCCAACTTACAAAAAAAATGTAGGAAGTGGTCTCCCTTTCTTTGAATGACGCAAAACAGGCAAGGCTAATTTTATGTTTTGGATGCACAGAAGCCTTTTCTACAAAACTCTACAGTACTTTGTTTCATGATTAGTTTACTTTTCAAAATTATCTTGGCAGTTTCAATAAAAAGCAAAAGAAAAAAAAAGGTATCTTGTGCATACTTTCAACTAAATAAGTTTGTTTCATCTACCAAACAGTCTGAACATCGCTGCCTTCAAGGAATAAACAAATCTGAATCACTTTGTCTTCATGCACTGCAGGTCTTGATGCTTAATTCCGATTTTTTGCTGAAATCGAATTTTTTTTTTTTTTTTTTAGGTAGCCGTTCATACTACTATTAAATGGGGGCCATCACCAGACTTCTGTCTGAACGGCTCAAGACCGCAAAGCGACCCGTATGTGCAGATAAAAGAAGGAGACGTCACAGAGCAGCGAGCCGTTTACATAAGTAATGACAAATTTAATTGTTTCTAGAAGTGTTTAATACAGTTTTGTAAAGAAAAACCCCACAAAACACGGATACCCACCGGCATCTCTCCTTGCTATTATTAGAAGGCTGTTGAGCAATGGAAGCCGACGATATTAAGACCACATCATAACAAAACAAAGTAAGGTAAGAAGAAAGCAGCAGAGCTGTTAACACAATCTTTTATGGAGCGCTAGTTGCTGCTACCGAGTGTGGATGTGTAGTGAGAGACAGGAGAGTGACGTGAGAGACAGATAAAATGAGACATGACCATTCAGACAGCGAACGCTTTAAAAAAAAATCTGATTTAGTACCACATAAGGAAGTGGCACAAATGGGATTTTTTGCAGGTGCAAAGATTGGAATTGGGCCGTTCACACAGACAGGAAAAAACATGGACACGGGTTGCATATGGTTAAAAAGATTGGATCAATGCAGTGTTAACCTAACCTTTGTCTAATTTCATAAATAATGCTTTACTCAAAATATTCCTCACTCTAAAATTAGTATTAGGTAGACACAGGTTACAATTTCTAACAGCTCACTGTTCATTCGTAGGTTTCTTGATAGTTGAACAAAAACTGGTTTTTACCGCATTTTTTTTCACAGAGCTAAAGTGTTTGGATGTTAAACTGGAAGTCTTAAGAATATATCTACGATTAACAAACAAAACTCGTCAAAGAACGACGACTTTCTTGGAGTTATATTCCTGAAAAATGACACAAGGGTTTATAATAGTCTACTTACTGCTTTTATGCTTGAATGATTTGGATCTTCTTGGTGAATTTGGATTCTATGGAGCAAAAAAACAACAAACAAAACAAAAAAAACAAGAGGTTATATTTTGGTAAATGTTAAAAAGTCAGGACTAAAATTCTTAATACTTTTATAAATAAATAAAAAACATGATGAAAACATTTATGCAAGGGGAAAATAAAAGCACCTTATCTGACTTTCTTTTCTTTGCTGTAGAAGAAAAAAATAGATAAGAAAAAAAAAATCTGCAATGAGTAAATTTTTGAGGAAGATGGAGCTGCTCCAGAGCATCACCTTTCTTTTCCGCCCCGTAGGACCAGTCGTTGTCGTTGACGTCGTCATTATCCTCCTGGTCGCTCTCTGACTTGTTGTTGGTGTTGTTACCGGTGACTATTCTGTAAAAACAGCAAAGGCTCTTGTGTTACTCTGTGTAAAAAAACAGTTTCTTTGACCACAAAACACATTCCAGCTCTAACCAAGTCCTAACTTTGATGCGGCACCATGTTATCATCGAGCGCATAGCTTAGATCGACCCTTTCCGCTGCCCGGTCGGGGAACTAGGCCTTTGCAGTTGTGCCCAGATGCTGCTAGAGATTAACATAACGCCAACGTCTGAGATGATGCTAGTCTGCGCTGCCGCTTTCTCATCCAACCTGCGGTTCGCTATGCGGCTGCTGTTGCGTCCCATCCCGAGGCATTTCTCCAGGTGCGGGGCGAAGCGCGACGCCGCGATGCTCCGGCTGCAGTTGGGACACACGCACTCTTTGTTCTTCCACTGGTTGTACACCTGGCCGAACACGTCCAGTCCCGGCTGGTCCACGATTTCTGAAAGAGAGCCAAATCATGCCCTTTCGAAGCAATCTGCCGTCTGATCTCGCACTAATAGTTTCAGGAAAATCCTGCATTCAACCTGGGAGCATTTCTTTAGTAAGGAAAAAAAAAAAGGAAAATCCTGTATTTAAAAAAACAAATAAATGTGCAGCTGCTGCAACCGTCTTAGTCTTTCCTGCTACAGAAGAGCATTAAGTGCTTTCCTGCTAGTTAGTTACAAACAATCGTTTTCTAATATGGATCCTCGTACAGCCATGACTGTTTTGTTCCAGTTGTTTTAAACTGTTTAAATTCTGCTCTGACTTCAGATAATAGGGACGTTTAGGCAGGTAACCATTTTCTTGTCACCATATCCTGATCTATAATGACCCAGACACATCTGTCTTTCCCATTTTGAAGAATAGCGAAGAGAAATGGGCCTCTGTGTCACATCGTATTTATACCCCAGGTAAACAGAAAGTCATGGACGACACATGAAATGTTTCCAGAGACTAAAGTAAGAAAGTATTAGTTACATATGTGTGTGGCACCTTAATTAAAATGTTATAACATTTAATCATATTTCTTCACCACTGAATAAATGTGCTTAGATTAAAGGTTGGGTTTCAGAATAAGATTATATTTCTGCAGTAAAAAAAAAAATTGTTTACGTTAAGCTTTCCAGACATCTTTAAGAGGATGAAAATGCGTTTGTGTGCACCTAATAACAAGTTATCATGGTCTGAATATAGCTTTGTTAGACAAAATCAATTTTTGCTCGCTGAGATTTGTAAAATCATTTTTTTTTACGAGGCAAAACGGGTCGCGCTTACCGAAGTCCCTCATGCTTTCTTGGTCCGTGTCATCCAGGAAGAAGTAGCCCTGCTTCACAGCCCGGTGGACCTCAAAGCAAAGCCCCAGGCACGCGTCCTCCACCAGGTCAGACAGGATGTCCTGAGCCAGGGCCTGCCAGGGGGGGGACACGTTTCTGTTCAACGGCAGATCTGCAGCTTCTCTGAGGATTTGTGCTTACCGCTTACACGTTTCTTCTGTTTTTGCTTTCACCTTTTTTTAAATGTCTGAGACCTAACCAGCTTTTGATAAATGACCTGTAACTGCAAAAAACATTTTATTTCATAAAAGGAAAAACAAACTATTCAAACCAACCAGAAGTCTAAAAGTATTTGCCTTCGAAACCTAATCAGTAAAACTGTGCTAACCTTGGGGACAGTCACAGCAATCAAGTCCCTACTATGGCGGCCAATGAGCTTTTACATCACTGTGTAAGAGTTCTGCCGCACTCTTCAGATTCAGACATACTGAAGAGTTTGTCAATCAGATTTAAGTCTAGACTTTGACTAGGCCCCTTCAAACTTTAATCTGGCTTCTTTATAAGGCATTTATAGGTGAACGCACTGCCATGTTTAGGACCAGTGTCCTGCTGCGTAACTGAAATCCACTTATGCTTAAGACGACAAACTAATGGTCTGACATTCTCCTTCAGGACTCTCTCTGGTTCCAACAAGACCATCACTCTACCACCCCCATGTTTGAGTGTACGTATAATGTACCTTTTGTTTTTTTGGATTGTAGTGCTAGTTTACAGCAGCTCTTAAGGAGTGCGTACCGTCTAAAATGTTCCAGTGGGTGGACCTCGGCGTTCCTTCATGAAGGCCATTTTTTGTTTACTTTCTTAGAGCTAATTCATGAACACTGACCTTAACTTTGGTAGTGTGGCCTGTGGCGCTTTAGACGCTCTTCTAAGCTCTTTGGCGCCCTTCTAGACGAGTCGTCAACACTCCCTTGGGGTGATATAGGTAGGCCATACACTCCTGGGACTGCTCCATGTGTTCTCCATGTGTGGACAATGGCTTCAACAGTGGTTTGCTGGAGTGCCAGAGCCTTATGCCACTGATGGTTTTGTGTTTCCTCTGCTCTTAGATGTCTTTATATTGGGACATGATGCGTCGCTTTTTGAGATCATAGCCTACTTTGTGTTGTCAGATAGGTTCTGCTTTGAAAATGCCTCGATTCTAAATATAAATTGGTAATTACACCTGATGCAGGGTTAATTAAAGATTTAAAAGATGGGAAAGTGTGTATTACCATAATGTGGTTGGGCATCTTTTTATCTAAAGGAAATAACTGGTCATTTGAGCTGTATCTTTGATCTGATCTTAATTCTTCCTGGATGATCTGATCCGTCCAAGTGCAACAAAACAAGCAAAAGCAGAAGAAACCTGTAAGGGGGTGTGGGGGGCAACAATTTATTTGGAGCCCCGCGTGTCTGCTTGCTGCAGTTTTCCCCTCCACTGTACCTCCAGCTTGCTGTTGTCCAGGCTGGACACCGAAAGCTCCTCCATTTTCATTTGCCAGATCCACCAGATGAGCGGACGCTGCTGTGGTCATGCTGCAGCGCAGCAAGCATCGGCCAGCGCTGGGCTGCAGGCTGCAGCAGGAGGGGAGCCCCGGTTAGCCGCACAGATGCCAGCCAGCCACTGGGAAACGTGATGCGGGCCGAGCGCAGACCTGCTCCTCCTCCTCCTCCTGCTCCACACTCACAACCTGAGGACAAGCACACAGACATATAAAACACCGAAGGTCGACAGAGAGCAGCCACCGTGCGGGGCTCAAAGCGCTCAGCGAGAGCAGCTTAGCGCGGAGCCGCAGGAAAACAAAGAGCGCGGCTATGAATAGGCTGGAGGTGCAGAAAACACCAGGAGGTAACAGGAGAGGCGGCGTCCTGCGTCAACGCGTAATAATGCACGGCTACATGGGCAGACGGCCCGAAGACGTGCAGGAGTGGTCCGAACAATAACACGTTTTTTTTTCTTCTAAATTGTTTCGCTGTTGAAGGAACATCCAGCAGTAGCGAGGCTGCTCATCCCTGAAGCCAGCAGTGCCGCCGCCGCTGCTGCACTGCGGCTGCTCGCCTCCGCGCTCCCTGGGAGAAGCTCCGGCGGCGGAGATGCTGGTTCTCTTCCCGCTAAGAACACCTTCCCGGCGGGGAACACCGCAACCACGCTCCTGGGGAAAAGAACCCTTAATTGAGTTTATTTACCTATTTCGACAGGCATCCATCTTTACTCGGAGAACAGGCAGGAGTAATCGATCTGTGCAAGAGTTCCACCGATGGCCTCCTCCCGTGCCGCACTCATTACCCAGCTGCCTTCGCTTTGTTTGCCTTCTTCTTCCGCTCGTTTGAACTCCAATGAAACAGCAAGGAAAACTATTTATATGGCCATTAGTTTCTTCTAGTTACAAGATAAACTATCATTTAGTTTCACGAAAAACCTAATTGAAAAAGCCAATTTTTCAATACGCACCCATCTTTATTTGGATCAGACAGAAGCAATCGATCTCCACATGAGTCTCACCGATGCGGCGTTTTGGTGCCACACGGATTATCCCTGTGCCATTAGTCTGTTGACAAATTGTATAATTTCACCTTCACTTTAACACATCTTTCCACTACAGTCTATAGATTCTAATTGTGTCATCCTATTTAACCTATAGAAAAAGTTATCTTTAAAGAAATTACCTTTTTAATACATCGGAAACAGAGCTACCTTTTGTAAAAATCTGTAACTGAACATGTTGAAATTTGGTACGGACATTTCTGCACATATTTACCTGTATCTTTGTACTTAACTGCAAAAGAGAAGTACACGATTTAAGTGTATTTCTAAAAGTTCTTCTTGAGGCAAATTAAGCAAATAAATTAATGAAATTCTCATTCATTCAAGGGGGCAGCATTTTACCTTTTATAAACCAATACAAGCACTTTTGGTTTAATTGATTAAGACTATGGATCCAAACATAACTTTGTCTGTGTATTGTAATTTGCCTTGTAAAATGGCAATAAAGTGATTTTAAAAAGTATAAGCTCAATAAACTGACTCAAACTACACTTAAGTAAAAGGTACACTTCCATTTTTAGCCCATCAAATGAACTTAGGCTAAGTGACACTGAAATAGAAAGTTTAAGAGTAATTATCGGCAGCAAAACATGTTGAAAGTTGCATCTGAATTATGTCAGATAAAAATGTTAAAGTCAGTTGGATTAATTTATAATGTGCAGGATGTTAAAAAAAACGTTTGCATGTTTTACTTATTCTATATTGTTCTTTTGTCCTTACATATAATGCTTAAAAAAATGCTTAAAGAACCAATACCAGTTGGGTTTTTATTCTTCAAAACGTGTTTCTATATCCACACATAAAACCTTATGAGCAAGTTTATTTACTTGGTTTAAAAGGCATCCATCTTTACAGAGTGATCAGACAGAAACAATACATCCCTGATTTTGTTCCACCAATGCGCCGCTGGAACTGGATCATGCTGGCTCAGCAACCTATTTCCTTGTTTGTTTTCTCAGAAGCTTTATATAATTAAAGAAAAACAACAACTGAGCTTTGTTTAAACTCCACAGCCAAGCTGACTAATGTTGCTGATCATGTGTCCCTCAATAACCTGTTTGAAAGCGGCCATTTTTTCTTAAATTACTTATACTTATGTTTAAGTAATTTCCCTCTGGGATTATTAAGGTATGTCTGATTCTGATTTATTCATCAATTTTAATCTAAAAATGCTTCTGTATAAAAACATGTTCATGTACAAATGTAAGGAGATAGAAAGAAATTGAGAATATCTAATTTATCATCTCAAATAGATGAATTTTTTTAAACAGCTTCTGTCCAAATCACAGAAACTGATTTTTCTGTTGTAATTTTCCTCCTTGACAGCAGATACACTGATCTGCTGTCAAATACTCCTCGGTTATGATAATTGTGTTTTTTTTTTTTTTTTTAAAGTGCAGATAGTCCAGACCTGAACACTGTAAAAGTGAACAGGAGCATGATAGGAAAGCCTCCCAGCCAAGCAAACGATGCAGCTTTATAGGCTGTAGTTGCTTTTCTTCATCCCGTCAAATTCAGTTGATGATCTGTTGATCAATCCAAGTTTCCCTTGTAACTTTGACTACGTCGGTCAATACATGTCGAACATGTTGTCGTCCTCTTCGTCCTCATCCTATGGATCAGAAGTTGATAGTCAACACGCTGATACAAACATTGCTGATCTTATTCAGACCCTTACACCCCCCCACACACACATTTATTGGCAGCAGAGGTAACGTGTAATGTGTAAAACGCCTTTGAATAAATTTGTCTTTTATTACAGTGGCAAACCTTCAAAGTGACCAATTCAGAGAAATCCAACCTTTAATTGGAGTAATTTTTTTTTTCAGTGCGGTTGGAGAAAAAAAACAAAAATAAAAAAAACATCTTAAAAATCTTTTTAGCACTAATTCCTACAAAATAGATCAAACTGAAGCATGTTTGTAATTTATACTTTAGATTTACAGCAAAGTGGGTCATCTTAGGGCCTAAATCACAGCCATTTAATTCATTTAACCGCCTGCCGGGTGTTTGAGAGATTGGGGCAATGCCAGCAATGAACATTTTCTGTGCCACCATCACTGAAGTGCTAGCACTTTAAATAATCCAGGTGGGTTTAGTCTGAAGAAAAAGACAGCTGTGGAAAAGCAACTCTGCCCACTGTACAGCATGGCGGAGGCTCCATCCTGCTGTTCCATCATGGCCAACTCAGGGCCAGGAACTAAACGCTATGGAAAAATTGGTGGTGGGGAGGAAGGTAATTTTACTGCTGCAATAATTTTTTTTAATTAATTTTAAAGAAAAAAAAAAAGATCAATACCAGCAGGTTCCAGCAAGAGTAGAGTCCTCTGTGTAAAAGCTTTATCTAAATTTAGTGGAGACTGGGGACGGTTGCAACAAGTCGTTTTCCTCCAATCAGAAACATGCTACATTGATGACATTGATACTGAATGCGCCCAGTTGGACCCCCACACCCCCCCTACCACCAACAGGACAGAAGATCATCATCAGAAGATTCAAGATCATCTTCTAAATTTATTGAAAAAAAAAAAAAAAACATGTTTTTGCTTATATATGACAACCACCTGTCTGTGGGATTCATTCATTTCTGCTGCAGCCAAGGAATTGTCTTCTTATCACTGCTCTAACAAGGTTAGTTGTTGATTAAGTTTTATAAATACAAATGCTCAGAATGACATGCTCGTTGGGACAAAAAAAACAAAAACAAAGTTGATTTTTGAAATATACTGATTCATGACTTGTTGCAACTGTCCCAGGGATGGGGGCGGTTTCAATAGTTCACCTTTTCTTTAATGGATATTGTAAAATATCTGTCCCACGTAATTATATTTAAATAGTATGGGCAATTAGCAGACAGATAAGTAAGTTTAATAAATAAATAAAAGATTGGTCTAGGCCCAATCGTCTCTGACTGAGATAAAAGAAAAAAGTGTTGCAACCCTTCCCAGTATGCCCTGTTTTCTATAGAAAGGAACCATTGATCACCTCATAACTTCTCCAAATGTCTCCTTCTTCATTGTTGATGTCCCCAATGTCTTCGTCTTCCGAGTCCTTCGTACCAAAACAAGCAAGAAGCAAAATTACAGTCCAGTGTGATAAAAAAAAAATCTGTTTTTCTCAGAATTTTCAGCATTGAGAAAAGATCACTGGAGAGTTATTTAAAGCCATACTAAGTCATTTTTGAGTGGCGCTCCCCTTGCAGGACCTTTTGAAATCGGCACTTTCGTAAATACTCACTACCCTCATGATGTTTTGTTTAAAATGTTCTTGTTTTATTTCATTTTACTGTCATTCATCAATCAGCTATTTGTAGTCCAAAGTAATTTATAGGTTCATAGCTATAAAAATATCCAAATGCATAAAACTAATCACAAACACCACTTGTTTATTAGTAAAATGTTTAACAACTTGAACCCTAACTTCTGAACAAAGCCTACATCCCTTTATTTGTAGAGAAAAATAAAAAATTAACCAAACATTAACATTAGATATCACCAGTGGGTAGCGCTGTTGCCTTGCAGCAAGAAGGTTCTGGGTTCAAATCCAACCCTGGGTCTTTCTGCATGGAGTTTGCATGTTCTCCCTGTGCATGCGTGGGTTCTCTCCGGGTACTCTGACTTCCTCCCACAGTCCAAAAACATGACTGTTAGATTAATTGGTCTCTCTAAATTCTCCTTAGAAGAGAGTGTGGTTGTTTCTCCTGTCTGTCTCCTTGTTGCCCTGCGATGGACTGGCGACCTGTCCAGGGTGTACCCCGCCTCTCGCCCTTTGACAGCTGGAGATAGGCACCAGCACTCCTCGCTAACCCCAACAGAGATAAGCTTGTTGGAAAATGGATGGATGAATTACGCAGGAAGTGGCAAGTGTTGTTTTTAGGCCAGAGACAGTGGGAGGAGAAGACAGACCCCTCAATAGTCTCATAAACACTTAGATTACCATCACAGGGACTTAAAAGAGGATATATTATGGTAAAAATGTTACTTAGTGGGGCTTTAAATCATGAATGTGCATCAATATGTGTATTTTATTCACATTACAACTTACTGAAGGCTGACACAAAAGTGGCTCTTCTCTGCTGGGCACCGTTCTTCCTCTGGCATCAAGAAACTTCAGCTTCTGCAATTCAAGATCTAACATGATTTCCAGAAAACTAACTTCAGAAACATTCAGTGCAAAAATAAAGCGAATTATGAAGTACTAACGTTGGGGTTTTGCTTTAAATATTCTGTTTGCTCTTCTGGAGTCAGCGCCTGCAGAGCATAAAAGAAAAACGTTAAATTTACCCGCTAGAACATTTTTATTTGTTTTGAGGGTTTGTTTCTAGTGTGTTCATGTGTGTTTTACGTATTCTGCCCACCGTTGGATTTTACTACCGAATTATTGTGTTATTGTATAAGTTAGCACACCGGGAGCATTGTACAATCCAGAGGGAAATTTCTTGTATGTGCACACTCCATCAGCACCATCTCAGGATCCTGACTTATTCCTGCCAATCTTTTTTGTTAAGGATCTGTAGCCAAAGCTTCAACGGTAAATTAATCCACGGATTGTCTTGTACAATTCGTTTTTTCATGAGTCTGTTGTCCCCTGGTCTTCTTTGGAAGCTCCGGTTTCTACTTCTTTCCACCTTGCTTGGTAGTCTATCTCACACCAACACGCTAAAACCCATGAGTTAAGCAGAAATACAATAGTCTTTCATACACGGCAGAGCTAGCCCTGCTCTATTGTTTGCCAGCTTCAATCATCTAGAAATGTAGAAATGATTTTGTCCCACTCATGGAAATAATTTATCGCTTATTTCTACAGGAAGTGTTTGGAGCAAATAAAGCATCCAAGGCAAAATGGTCATTTTGACTCTATTAATACACGACTCAAAGTTTAAGATTGGAATTAGGTTCCATCTTTTAACCTAGAACATAAAAAAAAAAAGAAAAGAAAAGTAGAGGATGGACATTTTCAAATACCTGGAACCACTTTTGCAGATCCTCTGAGTATTGTTTCATGTTCGCATGTATGCGTTCTTTGTGATGTTCCTTCTCCTTTGTAGGGAGCTTCTGCCAAAGTTTCTTAGCTTCGGCTAGGCAGTCTTGGTGGTTGGAAATTTTCTTCTTCAAAAACATCATCTGATCGCTGGCAAAGTATATAAATCCAGATCTGGAAAACAAGAAGCTAAACAGTCAGACCGAACCTTGTGAGGAACATTCAGGGTGTTTTAGCTCTATACTTACTGGCTCGGCATCTTGGGCTCACCGGCGAATATCGCCCTCTACACAGAAATAACAAGCAAGTCTTTAATCACTGAATGATTGACGATGTGAAGATTCAAAAGTATTTACATCCCTTGGACTTTTTCGCGCCACAGCCACAAACATATGTATTTTACGGGATAAACTAGGGGTCTACAACCTACAGCTCCAGAGCCACGAGTCGCTCTTTGAACCTTCAATTTTCCTTCTTTACTAACTTTGGCTAAAAATGATAACGGACCAAGTCTTTTTAAACATAAATTACAAATAAATCTAATTACAAATTAATTTTAAGTGTTTCTCGGTTTGTTCGTGGAATAACAGCTTGAATTTTCTTAACAGACTGACAAAGTTTTTTTAATCTATTTTTGATGCCATTAAGGTGGAGACTATGAACTTTTTTCATCATCATCACCATCATCTGTATTTTGTATACATATTTCCATGTCAGTCACTTGAGCTCAAAAGAGAACTGTAAAATGAATATCTATATGTATGAAAATCAGATATTTATTTAGTTTATAAAAAAAAAAAGAAGAAAGAGTTAAATTTCATCTTACCAAAGGCTTTTTTGGTAATCTGATGCCGTTCTCTTCAATGATCCGCTGCTTCTCTGCGTCATCAAACCTCTGAGGAACATAAAGAAACTGTCACAACTTCTCTTCCTATTAACTCCTAAAAAGAATCTCAGTACTTACATCCAGATACTCCGTCAGCTTGGCATTATACTCCTCCTTCATCTGAAATGGCAAAAAAAATAAAACATTTAGGGTATTTTTAATACACCCTCAGCAAATATAGAGTGCCTTGCAAAGGTATTCAACCCCTTTGACTTATTGCCTGTTTTGTTGCAACCTTTTTTTTTTTTTTTTAAGATGCTTGATATGATGATTCTGCTCAAAATACTCTAAATGAGAAAAAAAAAAATCTAAAACATTACCTGCACAAGTCCCATAATTGCAACCCAACACATCACCTGTCAGTATGAACACGGCATTCCTGAAAGGGCCCAAAGGCTGCAGCACCGCTAAATGAAAGGGGCTCACACCATGAAGACCAAGGAGCTCTCCAAACAAAATTGATGAGAAGAACAAGCCAAAAAAAAAATTGGGAAAAAAATAACGTTTCCCCAGAGCATCATCAGATCCATCTCTTTGGAATAGAAAGCGCACGGTACTACAACAAACCTGCCAAGAGATGGCACCACCCACCAGAACTCACAGACCGGGCCAGGAGGGCATCAATCAGAAGCAGCACAGAAACCAAAGGTAAACCTGAAGGAGCTGCAAAGCTCCACAGCAGAGACTGGAGGATCTGTCCGTAGAGCCACAATAAACCGTAGAGCTAGGCTTTATGGAGGAAAGGCCAGAAAAAAAAGACATCAGTTAGTGAAAAAAGATGAGAACACATGTTTTGAGTTTGCCAAAGGGTACGTGGGCAACTCCCTAAATGTTTGGAGGAAGGAGCTATGACGTGAGACTAAAATTTAACTTTTCAGCCACCAAGGAAAACACCATCTCAGGAGCAAACCCGTCATCACACCACCACAGTGAAACATAGTGGTGGCAGCATCATGCTGTGGGCATGCTTTGTGGCAGCAGAAACGGGAAAACTGCTCGTAGATATCCTGGAACAGAACCTTTGTTAGTTATGCACGTTGAAGTTTTCTGTCACTTTGTCCTATTAATTGTTTGCTTCTCAAGGAAAAATCACATATCTTCAAAGTTGTAGGCTTGTTCTGTAAATTAAATGGTGCAAATGCTCAAACATTTCCATTTTAGTTCCAAAATGTGAGGCAACAAAGGGCGTGAATACTTTTGCAAGGCACGGTAGGTTCTTTTTTCTTTTTTTACGTTGGTACCTCTCTACAGCGTGTGTTGTACTTCATTCTCTCTCTTTCACTCAGTTCTTTCCAGCGCTGGCCCACAACCTTCCAAAACCCGGCTCCATGTGAGCCTCTAGCTGCTTTAGCACAATCCTTGCTGAACAGAGTGAGACCGTTTCTAAAAAAAAAAAAAAAATATGCAAAAGCACAAAGAAAATTAGACAAACACAGACTTGTCAATTAACTAAAACATGCACAGAATGAAATAAACATTAAAAGCTAAGAATGCAAATTTTGAGCCAAATGCAGCTTTTTATTATTATTTATTTAAGGTAGTTGCATGTTGAGATGGATGTATATCATCTGATAAGGAGACTCCAAAGAGAGGAGACCGATGAATACGGTTCATAATAAACAGAAATGGGCAGAGTAGCCAAAAATTGTACTCAAGTAAGAGTAGCACTACTTCATATTTTTACTCAAATAAAAAAGCTGTCAGCCAACAAGTTACTCAAGAGCAGAAAAATGTTCAGTAAGAAGGCTGATGATTGATGCTCCGATGGCACAGATCCCAACAGTTTCACTCCACATGTCATAAAACGGCTAAACTTCCATGAATCCCCCTTCAGTCACTTTACCTGGACACTGTGAACTCTGTTGCACTAATTCCAAAAAAAGTAAAAAACAAAGCAACTGGACTTGTTTTCCGTAGTTGAAGACGTTTCGCTTCCTCTCCAGGAAGCTTTCTCAATTCAAAAGTTCATCCAGACTTTTTGAATTGAGAAAGCTTCCTGGAGAGGAAGCGAAACGTCTTCAACTACAGAAAACAAGTCAAGTTGCTTTGTTTTTTACTTTTTTTGGAATGACCATGACCTGGATAACTGAGAATCTTCACCAGCATCTGTTGCACTAACTGTACTATCTGCACCATCAATGCATTCTGCTGCTACAAACATTTGCACTATTCACATCATCTTACACATAACTTTTCTATACATATAAAATGTCTTTTTTTTTTTTGGTTTGCAGCAACATTCCTGACAAATATTTATGTTTCTCCTTTTTATACTGAGCCATGCAATGAAATTTCACTCAAACGTACACTGTGAATGTGAGGTTGGATGACAATAAAGTCTGTCCAAGCCTAAATCAAAGGCAAAGTCAGGTTCGTAAATTCTGAATTGTTCCCTGAAAGATTTTCCAATCCGCTGGAAGTGGTGATCAGTGCAGCAGTATTTAAAATCTAATGTACAAACACATTTCCTTCCAGCTTGAATTGAGAGGCTGTGTCTTGTGTCCCACAACCACTATGAAGCTGTCTTGGTCATATTTGACCATTTAAAATTTATTCTGGACTGTGCTGTTGCGGTGATCCATTTCCCCCAGATTGCAGCAGCACTCCTGCAGGATGAGGGGCTGCTCAGCGTCAGGGCATGAAATCTACATTATTAGGACCCCCACAGCGGAACTAGCCTCGTGAGACCATCCTGATCTCGCGAACTTTCAAGGTTTCACTCGCAGATCAGTCTGGCTACTCTCCGTTAAAGAAAATTTGGAGCCGTTCACCAAACGAACGTCCAATCAGCGTTGGCTTTGAGGCGGGTTGAGGTGTGACGCAACGAGAAGCGCGTCAGTTCAGTCTAAAGAACATGGCGGCTTCAGCCGATGAAACTAGCGTTAGCGTGGCTATCGAGCAAGTTTTATCGGAATTACAGTATTTCTTTGCTGAGCTAACGAGCCTTTACCTGCAGCAGCAAGAGTAGCTTGGCTTGTGGTTGTGTTTTCGTCGTCGCTCTGTTACGAGTGACGACGAATCTGATTGGTTTATTTGGCCCGTCTGTCACCAACATAGGCCAATCAGCTAACCAGTATTTTCGCCCCTTCCCAAAATTACTTCAACGGAAGGTTTCCAGATGGATATGCGAAGCAAATCTATCTGGCGGTGTCAGGTTACAGCGGAACTGCACCCAAAAAAAAATGGCCCAGGCAGATAAAAAGGTTCCCGAAGGGTAAGCTTTAGTTAAAAAAAAAATATGCAGAAACCCCATGATCAACACAATAAACCACCTTAAAGAGTCAGTCATTGCCTAAGTGAAGTAAAAATGTGAAAACACTGGTGTGTAATGAGAGTGGTTTACATAGGTGGCTGCTCCGGCAGGCCTTCATCTTCCTGGAAAAAAAGAAAAAGACATATCTATAAAACTGCATCTACAAAGACCAATCCATGGTTTTGTTGGACCTGATTTAGTTTGACAATGACAACAACGGCATGTTTTACCCAGTAGATGTGGCGAACCACATGCAGGCCAGAATAAAAGTCTTACATTTACAGGGACTCTCTTTTTCCGTTCCGTTGTCCGAGTCTCAGGTAGTTTGTTATTCTTACTGAAAAGCAAAAGAACAGCAACAGGTTCACCATGTAAATCGAGACCATCAGTTTTGTTCAAACACACCTGCATTTAGGGGATTTCCTACCAAAAGTCCTGCATCCTCCTCTCGTATTCCTTGCGCCGGCGGGCGTGCTCCTGCTCATATTCAGCCTGGAATAAAGAGCCAATGAACCGGGAACTTTTTAAGTCACTGTGATCGGTAGGTTTGTTATTTATTTATCAACTTTTCACACATGACCCACCTTCTCTTCATCTGGAAGCTCATCGTACTTCTTGTCAGCTATTTTCCTGATCTTGTCTATGGTCAGGCCTGGGTGCTGTTTTTTAAATGTGGAAAAGTTCCTCCGGATATAAGCCGTTCTTGGAGGAGAGGGACATTTTGGGAGCTCTGGGTGGATCTGTACGAAAAATGATAAGCCAACATGTTCTAGTTCATTTCATTCTGAGGAACCTTTTTGCCCAACCCAGTCAGATTATCTGATCCGTCCGGATCAAATAATCTGTCAATGATGTGATGCAATCTCTTAGAAAACGCTTTACCAGTTGGTTTTATAACTAAGATTCAATTAGAGCAAAATTGTGCATCCGGCTGTATGATTCAATTTATTACATTATATATTTTGAGTATAAAAATTGAATCTGATTTCTTGTACAGTGTGCTCCTTGAGATTACATTTGTTACAAATTAAAAGTTTCCCAGAATAAGACGTGTGTCGGCTATTAACCAATATAAAATAAAGGAAAAGTTCTGTATAGGAATATTCTGGAGACTATTTACTAGGTTTTAATCGTAGGAATCCTTATCAGTAATTAGGATTACTGCAGTCAGTGAATAATAGCAATGCTCTATAGCAGGGGTGTCAAACTCATTTCTATATTGGGCCACTATGGCATCGTGAAGTCATTAAAAAGGCCGATTTTACACGGGTATAGATGATACTTTTGATTTCATAATTTCATTTCAGTTCACATACAAATATTAAAAATGCACAGCAACATTTAAGTAGCATCTTAGTCCCAGTTTATCTGCAAAAAAAGTTGATATTGTGGTGAGTTACACTTTAAACTCATCATTCTGCATCACTTTTACTCTTTTTGGACATTTCTGGGTTATTTTAATGTGTTGTGGGAAAAACTGACATCTAGTGGCAGGATGATGTTACTCTATAGTTAAAGAAAATCAACATTCGCTACAGGAGGCACAGTTTTAGCCACTTTATACAATTTAAAAGGATAAATGCCTCCACTTTATGATGTGATATGCCTTTTTTGGCTCTTACGGGCCGGATTCGTCCCACTGGCCTGGAGTTTGACACGTGATCTATAGTCAGGAGTTTGTAGACTGCTCTTATTTTGACTTATTTAGCTAATAGCTAAGGTTTGTTGTTAAGCTAAAAGTCACTCTGTGTGCTGTGACAATACAGAAATTTGCATTTGGAGTGAGGCAACTAAGAGCTGATCTCCTAAGGGAGATTTTAACTCAAAGTGTGAACAATCCTCCATTGAAACATCATCAAACAGGCCTTGTGTTAGTGTCGGATTTGAACTAGTCGTTACAATCACTTGGCACAGAACAGCAAACTTTGGAAAAATGGACGCACTGGACAGTGGGTACTTACCTTTTTGTGACGGAGAGGATTGGAAATGACATGTTCAGCTTCGACAATGAGCTCTGGGAGACTCCGAAACTTGCGCATCTAACAAACAGGAACACATTTATCACACTCTTAAAGCTGTCTCTTGCGAAAGTTTTCACATTTTTGTCACATTACAACCTCAAACTGCAAACTCTTTGATTGGGAGTTTGTGTGAGAGACCAACACGAAGAAAAAAAATAATCATCAAGAGGAAGGAAATGCATTTATTATATATAAAAAATTTTACATCTTTCTTAATCTCGCTTTACTTGAATGACTTTGAGCATTAATTTGAAAGTAATAAATATCGGCATTGGAGTCAAATCAAGCCGAGCGAGATCAAGAATCGTATCGAATCATCTCATCCTAGATTATTCCCAGCCCTACTTGCCACTAGGGCAGGACGATATAGACAAAAGGCATATCGATAAAATAGAAATCATATTGATCGATATCGATAACTATCAACAAATTAGAAACATATTTTAAGAGCAGCCCTGGCCATTTTATGCTGTTGCTTAACAACTTATTTTTAGATGAAGCCACAAACACTAAATTGAAACTCAATCCTTTATTCAACCAACTTTTTACCAAAACTGCAGTTTTTAAAAAAAGAAAAAAGCGTGGTCTCTGAACTCTTCGAAGGGGTGGATCTTGGTTCCTGGGTCTGCGTTGTGATTGGTTGGAAGGATGTAATATTAACCTACATGGCTAAAATGCAAAAGGTAGGAAAACTGTTATTCTATTGAACTTTTTATTCTCTTTTTTCTTCTATCGTTGATATACGTCTATCAATCGATATATATTGTTATTGAATATATAATAGTAGACCAGCCCTGATTGCCACCATGTCATACTCTTTCTGTAGATCTACAGAAAACTACTTCCCCATCAACATCCAAAAGCAAATACTGCATTTGTAAAAACTTTTTCTACCCATGAAAGCATCCTGCTGATCACAGATGCTCCCTGTGACCTCAGTCTACCACTACTTTTTCCCATAGTCACTGTTTGACTCATCAGCCACAAACACTGGCAGACGTATTACCTTTGCCATTATACTTGTCCACTTTTCTTGGCAATCCTCCGGAGAAAAGGGAGGGAACGCTACTTCATCCCAGTCTACCGCGGAGAGTCCATTTCGATAACCCCGCGTCTTCTCCTTCTCCGGGACGCTGCTCCTTATGGCACCGATCAGCTTCAGGACGTCTGCTGTGGTCCATCCTGGACACAGAAGGTGAACTATTAACATTCATTTACCGGCAGAACATTCATTACGCTCATTTCCTAACGCTTAGTGATTGTACCCACCAGATTGTCCGTCGTCCATTTCTGTTTCACTCATTTCCAAACCCGAAACGTATCTCCTTTTTACGGCTTTTTAGAGTTTCGAAGAAATAGACTTGTTAAAAGACGTCACTTGGAAGCAAACTTCCGTAGCAGACTAATTTCTCAATCTAAAAAAGCCCAGAAAATCTGAACTCGACCACATGGCGTTTGTTGCTGTTTTGAAACAACATCCGGATGTCTCCATTGCTCGTGGGCGGAACCCTTTAGTTGAGAGCCAATCAGAAAGGAGAATTGACAAACGTCACACGAGAAGCGGAAAAAATCAGCCATTAACGTTATTTAACATTTTACAATACAAATAGGTACCAGTCATTAACACTAAACATTTAATCGCAAAGGACGATTTATAACACATCTTAAAATTCTTTCATTGAATAAATATTTATAATTTTAAATTTAATTTCCAGGGAGCGGGGATGACATACTTTAATTATTGGAGTAACATTAGAAAATATAATATGTCTTCTTTGACCATAGCACGAAAAGATTTTGTAACCAGATTCAAAATTTGGTCATATTTTTTCTTTGTGCAATGAATTTTAAAATTTTTACCGAAATCCTGATGTAAAAAAAACTCACTTTGAGTACCATTCATCAATAAATATAGATTTTCTACTAATAGGAATCTACATATTATTGCACACTGGAGAATTATGAGGTGTAAAATTGTGAATAAAGATGATTTTAGCCAATAAAACGTTGCTGTGTTTAAAAACACAGGCAAAAAAGGCAAATATTATTGCAGACTGGTTAAACTTTTACAATAAAAAAGTTAGGTACTGTATACAATTTTGTCTTTTAATAAAACACAAATTTTACATTCTCTTTTATGTAATTTATCAGTACAGGCTAATCACAGAAACTGTTTCAGAAAAACTGAGTTGTTATTGCTGAGAATACAGCAATAAGAATAATAAGAATTGTTTTTTTTTTTCATGTATTTTCAGCAGAGCTCAAAAGAATTTTTAAAAACCTTTTTAATTTTGTGATCCCTTTCCGATAGGAAATCTGGCTAATTTAATTAAAATATTACATGCTCATTTGTGGAGCAGGTAGAAAAAACAGCGATCACTACTTATCTATCTATCTGGTTGCACGGGTTCTGATCTTATCAAGAATCATTTACAACTTCTCAGATGCTGATGCACCTTTGCATGTCCATTTGTTTTTACTTCTCTGGGGTGTTTGCTTGTACAATCATGCATATTGAATAGTTTATCTCACATATTCTGTAAGTAAGCTGCTATTTCCTCTATTTACCTTGAAGATTGCATTTTTATTTGAATTTGCTGTATCATCAATTAATAATCGGGAAATATTTATCCCTTTTTAGGTATTTTTTATTTTATTCTAATTTATTGAATGTGTCTGTAATTTCATAAGCAATGCTGATAAAAAAAATATTAAATTGCCCTCTGGCCAAGAGTGTCAGCATATAGTAAAATAAAAACCCAGTTACAACACAATCACTTAAAACATAGACAAATTTATATATATATAAAAAACATTTTAAAGTAAAGTTATATACACTTAAATAAAATAAAATCTATTTTCAACAAATAACCTGGAAACAACCAATTATCATTACTGAACTCTTTTGTCCATCCTGACCCAGACAATAATAAATCACTTCTCAAACCTGAGTTGAAACCCTTAGATATTAATTTGGTAATAATGTTACAGTTTTAGGAGTCAACTAACAGTGCATGAAAGTTAAATGTACAAAAAAAAAAAAAACAACTTTGTGTACTACCTTCCTTGATGCGTTCAGTTTCTTATCGAGTATTTCAGAGCAGTAGCTCAACGTAACACAGCAGATGAAACATGCACATTCCTGACTTTGATCTTTCCAGTGGAAATAAAAGAGAACACCCTGTTAAGATGGTGATTTATATCCTGGATCATTCAGCTTTAATCTAATGTGCTATATGGAAACATTTAAAAAGGAAAATAAAGATATTAGTATTGGGCTTTAATAAAGCAGCAGGTACATCTGTAGCTTTATGTGATCCAAAGTTGGTTTGTGGGATTTTTACCTCCCAAAATTATAATTTTTTTTAAATGAATGGCACAGAAATATGTTGAAATTCAAGGGTCTTGTCATGCTCTGCAGATGGTCGACGACACATTATAAGCAAAGTCCAGGCCAAAGGCTTATATGTTCCCAACAGAGAAGTGAGTTATTATAAGGAGCCACTCTCTTAAAGCAGAAAGATTACCAAGCGTGTCATTGTGTTGAAATTTATTGCATGAAGTCCAGGCCTGCAAAAACTTGACGCAGCCAGGCCTCTCAACAGGTCAAACGATCCTAGGTTAGAGTCACTTGTTGTATTTTCTTCTTGGCATCCATTACAGGAACCAGCTGATTGAGAATCCTCAGTCTGGGTTAGACGTGCAGCAGATCAGTCCGTTGTTAATAATGCACCTCATCATCATCCTCTTCATATTCTCCCTCCTCCTCCTAGTGATGAAAACATGATGATTAACAGATGGATGCAAATTAAACCAGTGAGATCCATCTAAATTTATTTTATACCCAAACGACAGCAGATGAATTTCAAAATTTACAATAAAAGACACAACCATTCTTAACCCACATTGTGTTCCTGTTCCCGGTCAGTTCAGATCACCAGAATTATTTCTATTTGCTCAATGCCAGAACGAGAAAGGTTTTTTTTCGTATACATGAAGAATAAACCAAGTTCAGAAAAGCCCAGATGATGATGATGATGTCATGGCTTTTTGAAGCTTCTCATTGGTTAATTCAAAACATCTGAGGCACACCAACCAGCCAAGCTCGCATACGCTTTGGAGCGGCCAGTTAACCTGACAGTTTCTGGACTGTGGGAGGAAGCTGAAGGGAAACCCACGCTTGCACACGGAGAACATGCCAACTCCATGCAGAAAGACCAGGCAGGGATTTGAACCCAGTGAGTTCTTGCCGCAAGGCGACCAACTGTGCCACAGTTGACACAAACATTTGCAAATCTAAAAAGCAAAGGAACATTCAGCCATAAAGCGGTTCTGGAAGGAGGTGGGTTCTGTGTCCCAGATAGGAATGTGTTTTCTTCTGCAATGTGCAAACCAGAAACAAAATGAGAAGGATGTCATTATCCACGATGAAACAAGTCCTCACTCAGGAAAAGCAAAAAATGTACTCCAGGACATGGACATGGTTTTTTGATCTAAAATTGAAGGATTCAGTCATAATTATCATCACTGCATTTGAAAGAAAAACTGAAAGGTTACAGGCCTGAGAACAACATCTTAAATAGAGGGGTGGCCATTTCTTTCTACCGGTGTTTTCCTCCAGGAGGGACAGCTGCACTTCAACACAGACGGTTTCTCAAGGAGACGGTATTACGTGGAAATATTGATGCAGCATCTCAAGACGTCAGCCAGGAAGTTAAACCTTAGACACAACTTCGTCTTCCAGATAAAGAAATGACCACAAAACTACTAAGCGTGCCGCAAAGGAGTTACTAAATGGCTTAAAGAGAACGCAGTGAATGTTTTGGAGTAACAGCAGGTCGGTCTGGAGGAACGGGCCGCAGCTTGTGGAAGGAAAGGCGAAACATTTTATGTTTGAAGTCATACAGTCAAAACGCCAATTCTACTAAATACAAAAAGGAAATATTATGCTTTTGAATCTGAGAGAAGTAAAAAAATAAAAATAAAAGTCTTTCCATTATTTTGGCATTTGGCAAACAGAAATAATAAAAAAAAAAAGAACATCTGATCTAAAATTTCAAAAATTTTTAGATTTAATGTCAGACAGCGAGGAAAAAATTTGCCTTTTCATACGAGGTATAAAATGTGACAAATTCATTCTTTTTCTATAAATTCTAGTCGTCAATTTGAAATCTTTTATTTAAATAAACATTTATCTATTGTTGCCAGCTGTATTTTATACCCTCTTGTGGTTATTGTAGGTTAAAAAGTTGTGTTCAAAAGGGGATAGATCAACATTCAGCCACTATTGTTATATTTTTCCACTTACTGAAGGTTGTTTAAGAGACCTTTTCACATGCGTACTTGTTTTAAGGTATACTTCCATCTGCAAAAAAAAAAAAAAAAAAAAAACAGGAAAAAGGTGATATGATCAGGGCGTTTCTTTCAAACACTTTGAAATTAGAAGATTCATTTTATTGCACTTACGCTGGGTTTTCTCTTCAAGTAATCCCCCTTCTCTTTAGGAGTCAGCGTCTACTCAAACAACACAGATTGTGGACAATTTTATCTCCTGGCGGAAGTTTCAAAGGCTGGAGTTGAAATTAATGAGCGGTTAAATACCTGGAACCAGTTTTGCAGGTCTTCTCTGTATTTTTCCAAGTTCTCCTGGATTATTTTGCCGTAACGGCGCTTCTCCTTCGCAGAAAGGGCATACCAGAGTTTCCTGGCCATGCCCATACGCTCTTTATGTGGTATATTCTTACTCAGGTGTTCTGACTGCTCCTTGAAAAAATATATAAATCCAGATCTGAAACAGAGGAAAGCAAGTTTCCAGATCATTTTCATATCTTCAGAATGTTTTATTTACAGTGATGTAAATAAAACCCTTCCTCTTTACACATTTTTTCTGTTTTTGGTTGCATTTAAATGTTTTTACACAATTAAAAAAATGATAGCAGACAAACATAACCTGAGTAAATACAAAAATAGTTTGAAAATGATAAAAAAAAAAAAAAAAATGAATCAATAATTACTCACAGAACCTAATAACCTGCTTTGTCACCCTCGGGGGTCCACAGCTACCATGGAGCATTTAGCAATGTGCCTTTTAAATCAGTAATGTGAATAATAACAGGTTCTGGTGGAGCCAGACTGAAGTTGATAATTAGAAACCTTCCCTGGTGCTGGAGGTGAACAATAAAGTAAATATGATGCCGAATGACCAGAAAGATACATTTAAATTGGACCAGATCCTGGTCTAAGCTGCAGAAATATGTTCCGTATGCGGCAGATCCATGTTGGTTTTAAAACTATTTAATTTAGTTTAGAATTATCGTTTTTCCCCTCAGTAGTAACATCTATTTGTCTAAATAAGAAAATGACAAGTAAATGTAAGCAAATAATATTTATTAGGGCTGTGTATAAAAATCAACACGATTAATATCAATGGTTTTTAAAAACAATTTAATATTGATATTCTGGCTTTCAAGATCGATATACTTCCCAACCCCTAGGGGGCGTTATTACAGCGCGCCATTACTGTTCACAGCGAGGAAGTGCAACTGAGACGAATTTGCGGAACGGCCGGCAGGATTTTAGAAGCGCCTTCATCCCTAAAATCAGACGTTTGGGCACATATTTGGTTTCTGTGATACGTTAAATGCACTTTATTTCCCAGTGTTTAATAAATTGAACATAAATATAATATTTTGCTGGTTTTGTTGATTGAATGACTGAGCATTAATTTGAAAGTAATAAATATCAATGTTGGAGTCCAACCAAATCAAGCTGAGCGATATATCGAGAACTGTATTGTATTGTGAGATATGTATCGAGAATCGTATCGAATCGGCTCATCCTAAATAGTGTTTTTTTACCTAGTAAATAAAATCCTCATTTGTTAGACGTTCTGAAACATTTCCGAGAGACAAAAAGTCCAAAACCAGAACCACATACTCACCGGGCGGGCATCGTCGGCTCGCCTGGTCGTCTCATGTATCGGTCCTGCAGAGAAATGAAAAGTCTTCAGAAGAAAGGAAACTTCCAGAATGACTCCTGGTGCAGTTGTTAGGGCGGATGAAGCTCCGTCACTTGTGTGTGCTATGGTCGGCTGTGCCCCAACTTTCTTAAATGTTGTTAATGTTCATTTGTTAACATTTTTTTACAAACTTTGAACCTCACAGTGCTGTTTTTTTTTTTTTTTTCTTTTTTTACACGAGGAACCTGAACGTAACACAGCTAAACCTGACGTTGTTAAACAGCGATGAATGAGGGAACATGAGGGTGGGACGACAATTCAATAACAACGTATATCAATGATAGAAAAAAAAAAGGGTCAACAAAAAGTTTAATAGAACAGTTTTCCTTCCTCATGCATTCTAGCCTATCCTGAAGGTTAATATTACAGTCATTACATCCTCCCAACCAATCACAACGCAGACCCAGGAACGCCCAGTTACTAAGCTCCGCCCCCTCCAAATAGTTCAGAGAGCACATGTTCTTTTTTTTTTTTACTTGCAATTTTGGTGAAAAGTTGCTTGAATAAAGGGTTGAGTTTGAATTCAGTGTTTGTGTCTGTATCTAAAAATAAGTCACTAAGCAACAGCATAAAATGGTCAGGGCTGCACTTAAAATATGTTTTGAATTAGTTTATAATTATTGATATTGATCAACATGATTGCTATTCCATGGATATGCTTTTTTTTCTATATCGTCCAGCCCTAAAAAGCTAAAAATGAAGGAAATAAACCAAAGGCTCATTCTCTAACCATCAAAATTAAAAACTACAATTAATACTGACGTAATGAGCTGCTCCTTAGCTCAGTTTCTAACAACTATAACAGGAGACATTTATACCAGAGCAGCTTTGGCTGCCAAAAAAAAAAGAAAAAGGAAAACGACTGCAATACTTTGCAAACGTTTTAAGCCGACACAAATTGAATCTGAATAAATAAACAGCCAAAGACTTTGAGGTAAACGGTCAACAGTTCACGGGTTTGAATGTTGTCGCTTCAATCTGGAACATGTCCACACTGACGTTTTGTGGTATATTGTAAAGAAAGTAGAAAATGAAATCTTACCAAAGGTTTCTTTGACAATTTGATTTTGTTCGCCGCCATGAATCTCTGCTTCTCCTCCTCATTGAACCGCTGAGGAACATAAAAAAAAAACAGGAGCCAGTGAGGCCGAAGCATATCTGACAAGTGAAGCTGTGGAGGCGCTTAAGCAGACCCCTTAAGTGTTCAAAGACAAACAAACACACCCGCTGGGTCTGGAAATCTGCAAAACAAAATCTTGTAGAAAAAAAAAAAACATCTCAGCTTTACTTACATCTAGATATTTAATCAGCTTGGCATTATACTCTCTCTTCATCTGAAATAGAAAACAAAATGCTTAACCGACCTGAGGTAAGAAAAGCTCAGGTCTTCGTTGGACTCTGTTCAAACCTTTTCACATCGCCTCTTGTACTTCTGCTTCTCGTTTTCACTCATTTCTTTCCAGCGTTCACTCATGACCTTCAAAAGCCTATTTCCAAACGCAGCCCTGTCTGCTTTAGATAGTTCTTTGAGGAACAGAGCACGGCCATGTCTAAAAACATGGAGAAAAAACAACAACACATTACACATATATATAAATAAATGCTTACATGACAAATGAGTCCAACTGGCTAGTAAACTTACTCTGATAGATTTTTACCCAAGTAATAGTAAAACAGTATTTGGTTAAACAAAAAGCCCACTTAAGCACCGAGTGACTTTATGATCCGAACGTCTGGTTTAATTCATGAAAATTATGTAATTAGACAAAGAAAGATCTAAAGTTATGGGCAACGTCTACTGTCTTCAGAAATAAACTAAAAAAGAATTATAAAAAAAAAGAAAGATTACATGATTACAAAATGCCAAAAGTTTCCAAAGCTAATTCTTTTTATAACATACAGCTTCAAACTTTATTTCTACATCACATTTCAGACAGTCACAGTTAATTCTTAAGCCTGTTTTTACAGTAGGTAGAATAAATATGTCAGAACAGCCCATAAATACTATATATACATATATACTGTATGTACGTGGCCTCAAAATGACATAATAGACTCAGAAAACGGAAAATTACATTTACAATAATTAAGTCTGCAATATAAGAATGGTCAGTGTAACCAACTCTGTGTGTATCTGGTGCGTTTTTGGCTAAAATGTTGTTTGGTTTAGTTAAGGACCTCGAGGTAGTTAGAGTATCCGGAAAGTTTACTCAAGTAAGTGTTACTTCAAAATAATATAAAAGTCAATTTAGCTGCGGAAATGTTACCTAACTCGGGAAAATCTCAAGAGCTGTATCAGAAAGCTTTGGCCCAATCAAGACCAGAGAAACTTCAACAAGAAAATAAAAGAAACCTTTTTCCTGTCATTGCTGCCAAAGAGGCGACTTTAAGCACAACGGTGCCAAATTTGGCTGTAAACGATATTAGGTTGCCATGTTGACTCTGTAAAAACACTCTAGTTTTTAAACTGCTTCTCAAACCATTTAAATGAGAAATCTATGAACTCATGCTGTACAATAAAAAAGCAAAGGACAAATAATATGATGGACAGTGACTGCTACTTACGGAGGAGGCTTCTCAGGCGGGCCTTCGTCTCTACTGCAGCCTTCCCCGCCCTTCAAAACACAAACAAACACAGCAGATCACTAACTAAAGACATTTTTTTTTACACATTTTTAGTTTAAAGACTCAATTTCCAAAGATTTTCCAACCACTTGACTGTAACTTTAATTTAACCTTTGTCCATAAATCATGAAACAACAATGCTGCATTTGCTTCCCATTCAATAGTTGCTGATTTTCATTTATTTATTTATCTGGAAAGTTAAATCAGGCTCACTTTAAAACTCTTTAATATTTGAACCACAAACAGATCCAAGCTAAAGTTGAACAAAAAGATCTAGATGAAGAAAAAGCTCTGAAATGATGTGTTTTCTCTATATTTCTAATGGATATTTAAGCTGTGTGACTCTCTTACAATAACTCCTAAACCTGAGCCCTGAGAAATCCATATTATTCGTTTTTCAGCCGATTTCTTTCTCCTGCCCAACCTCCTTGTTTTTTTTGTACTTTTTAATTTTTTTTTTTAAATAAATGAGAATCCCTTTATTGTCTCACAATGGAGAAATCCGAGCATGACAGACGCAAAAACACATACATAGAGTTATATTACATTAGTAATGGATAATAAGCTAATTTAAAGTTAGTTTCTAAAGCAAAAGAGAGCAAACTTATCAGAAAGGCAAAAATTAAATTATGCAATTATTGATAATACAACATATTCAGGTAAAAATGCAATATCTAAGTTAAAAAGGGAAAGAAAACAGTCAATTAGAGATTGTTGAGGAAAAAAAACTATGCAATATGCATGATTGTACAAGCAAACACCTCAGTATTGTTTTTCATGTAGGGAATACGCTTACACCTAAAGCACAAAGTTGCCAAGAAAATTTAAAAAATGTGAATTTATCTAAACAAAGGCCACCAATAAAACATTACTTAAAGGGTTTAAAAGAAAAAACAATTTGATCAATGAGGTTGTCAAAAAAAAATCAAGTTGAGATGTTGCAATAATGCAATGTAATAAGCGCTGTATTTATTACAAATTGATCTTTTCAGTAGCAGAATAAGGAATAAAGTCTAGAAACACAAACAGTTGTTCATGCTTTCTGTTCCCCCTACTTATCCAGACCTAGGAATGGAATAAACATAATTATTTTCTTCACCTGAGAGTGAACGCACCATGGGCCGATGACGCAGGCTTTGATAAGCATCGAGTAGGAAGGCTTTCAATCGGCTAAACATGTGAGCAACACGCAGCATTTCATGACCAGGACCGGCTAGAGGGGAAAAACAATCACTTACATTGTCAAGGGCGCTCCTAGGTAACGGCAGATGGTTCTCTTGACTGAAAAGAGAAAAGTTTATTTTGCAATAAAATCAGACTGACGATTTCTGCCGAATCTAATGTGAATATGAAAGTTGCTTTCCTACCAAAAAGTCAACTTCTTTCTGCTATATTCACCACATTCAAGAAGGTGCTTCTGCACATATTTGTCCTAGAGAGGAAAAAAGATAAATGATCTCTTTAGACTTCAATAACTGCTGTATTACATACAGGCTCACAACAGACCACCTACCTTCTTTTCATCTGGGAGGGTTTCATACTTCTTGGATAATATCTTCACAATCTGTCCTATGGTCACATCTGGATGTTTTTTCCTATACTTGGACATTTTCTTCCAAACATAACGCATTTTTGGAGGAGTGGGTGGTTTTGGGTGCTCTGGGTGGATCTTCAAGTAAAATTAAAGAACACATTGAGAAAAATAAGGACATAATATTATTGTACATCTAATCCTGGGGGGGGGGGGGGAAGTTTTAATTAAGTCTACCACATTAAAATATAAGAAACAAATGGCCAAAGTTACATATTAAACACATGTTTGAAAGATAAAAGCTTGAAGGTAGACTACTTACATCTACGAGGCTGGCACGGTGAGAAAACACAGCTTCAGCTTCATCAAGGAGCTCTGGGAGGCTGCGATATCTGCGCATCTGAGCGACAACAACAGAGTCATCACACTGCCCAACCACTGTGGGATATATTTCAGGCCTTTTCAGGGTCAGGGTATAAATATGAAACAAGGAAAGAGCGAAGACTGTGTAGCAGGGCAATGAATATATTGATAAATGGATAAATCGTTGGATTATATTGATGAATGAATGCATCATAAATAGTTGCATGAACAGGTTGTTTTTGGAATAGGGGAGGGGTCTGTAACCTGCTGCTCCTGATCCACAAGTAGCTGTTTGGACCTCCTGCAATGGCTTTTAATAACTCTAGCTAAAAGCCATAAAGAAACAACAAATGTTAAATATAGATCTAGCATTAAAGAGAGGTTTAAGCATTTTTTCCATTGGGTTATTGCATTGAATTTCCACAACAGAATGATAATAAAAGTAACAATTGGATTTTTTTTTAATCTCAAGGCAAGGCAAATTTATTTGTATAGCACATTTCAGCACAAAGACAACGCAACGTGCTTTACATGATTAAAATATAGGAAAATAAAAACAGAATAAAAGCAAGTTGGAATAAAATGTAGAAAAATTGAAAGAAAATAAAACATGGGAAACTGGAGACTAAAAGCAAATATTAAAAACAGTTGGACTACAAACTTAAATTGATGATGTTTAAGTAAAACAGTTTAACTAGAACAATCAAACGGAATCCTAACCAATTGTGTTTTTAATCTTGATTCAAAAGAACTCAGGCTTTCAGCACTTTTACAGTTTTCTGGAAGTTTGTTCCAGATAAGTGGAGCAAAGGAACTAAATGCTGCTTCTCTGCCACTGGTTCTGGTTCTGCAGAGCAGGCTGGAGCAATAAGACCTTAGTTGTCTGGAGTGCTCAGACCCCGAAATTCATCTTAAGATCCATTTTTCTTTATTAGGATACAATTTTTATTCAATTTTCCACAAATACCGAAATGGAATAAATATATTATAAATATATTATTTAAATATATTATTTTGCAAAATTTTGTTTTTCCTTGTTTTAAAAACAGAATATATGGGTTCTGTAAAAAACGTAAACTTAAGTAGGCAATTGATTTGCCTTTTAAAAAATAAAAAGAGTTAAAGCAACATTTGCTGCACTAAACAACTTTTATTTAGCTGGACTGAGGGCAAAAATGCCTCTTTAGGTTGCAGACCCCTGGGATAAGGGATAAACTCAACATAAATAATTTATCATACTGTTCTGCATTTTTTTAAATAATTATCCAAATCCTGCAAATATTTTTATTGAAATCTAACTTTCACACTGAAGGAATCCAGGATTGAAAACCTCCATTTGAGCTACACGTTAAAAATGAAAACACTGCTCACCATCCCCATCATACTGTTCCACTTCTCTTGGCATTCCTCTGCAGAAAAGGGAGGGAATGCAACTTTATCCCAGTCTACAGCTTTCAGTCCCTGGATATAAGTGTGCTTATTCTCGTTCTCTGGGATCTTGTCTTTCAGCGAAGCAAGGAGCTTCTCCAGGTTTTCCCGCGTCCATCCCGTAGATTCTGCACCTTTACGGACAAGACGTTTGAATAATATATGCGCTAACATACCGTTTTAATATATACCGAACTAGCGAAGAGTTTACAGTTGCTATAACTCCACTCACCCAATTCAACATCTTCCATTTTTACAATCCAAAGTTTCTCTTTTTTTCACCGAAAATCAACAACTCTGTTTTCTAATCGATCTAAACATTTAAACAGTTAATATGCAACCATAAACCGTAGATACCACATGGCGACCATTACTGTTTTGATACCACTTCCGCATGACCGACCGTACGAGCGGAACTCTACGGAGACACCATCCAATCAGACACCGGGGCAGAGTGACGTCACAGGGAAACGGGAGATCCATTTTTTCCCTCTTTTTCTTTTCAGAAACTATTAGAATAAGGAACAACAGCGAATTCCGTAACATAAATATAAAATTACAACTAAATAGCTTATCAAACATCCAAAAATAACTACAGTTTATATCGATTATCCACAGCATATGAATGAGATTTATATACACCATTGAATGACTTGAATACAAATAAAATACAGGATTAGAAAAGGGAAAAAGAAACAGACAGAGAAAAGCCTCAATGAATCAAGTAAATTAATTATAAAATGGCTGAAACCTATGGAGGACTTAGAGAGGTGAAATAATAGTATTTTGGTCATGGGGCATCAATTCTAAATCTATGTCTAATTGACTCGGTTAAAGGATGGATATAATTTAAAGTTTTGAAGTGTAGTCTTTGAATTTACAATCTTTATTGTCATTTTGTGTTACCAAAATAAAATTTTGGCGAGACAACGGCCCAGAACGCACGTAAATTACACATGATAATACGCAGACACAAGATAAATGTTATATTTTTTCACTTTTCATTTTTTTCTATTGCACCAAGAGGTATAGGTAAACCAGGCATGTTTTTCTTAGAGCTACATTTTCCTTCTCTCCATAAATGCTATTAATTTTCCATTTAACCAAGCCAGGGAATATCTATTTAGCCCATACTTCATACTTCAATACTTCATTAAAAAGGGAAATTAAATGCTCATGTAATTTATAGGGGTTTCTTCAACGAGTTGTTGTAGATACTGATGGCAGCAGGCAGGAAGGATGTCCTGTAGCAGCTTGTCTTATAGCGGGTCTGGAGAAGCCTCTGACTGAAGACACTCTGTTGTTGAACAACAGTTGGATAAAGGGGATGCTCAGGGTTGTCCATAATGTTCTTTGTATTATAAAGAATCCAGAGGTTCCAGAAGAGTCCCCAGAACAGAGCTGGCCTTCTTTATAAACTTGTTGAGCTTATTTAAGTCAGTTGTTCTGATGCTGCTACCCCAGGAGATGGTGGCAGAAGATATCACACACAAACCCTGAAGGACCTGAGCTTCCTCAGGAAGCTCAGTCTGCTCTGTCCCTTCTTGTGTAGACAGCTTCACAGTTGTGTCTCCAGTCCAGTTTGTTGTCCAGGTGAACACTGAGGTATTTATGCTCTTCCACCACCTCCACCTCTTCTCCCAGCATGGTAATAGTGTTGAAGCTATTATTATTATTATTATTATTATTATTATTATTATTATGAATTACTTTGTGGTATTCATTTCATGTGCATATGAATTGATATTTATTTCTAATTGTTTGCGCGTGTTAACATTTTCACACATCAAATCAGACCAGATATCATTCTACATTTAAAATAGCTCAAGCTCGCAGTCAGAAAACACTGATGATCTAATCTTGTCAAATATTCCATATTCAATATAAATCTGGGCTTTGACTGGGACATTTTACAAAATGAAAAACATGGATCTAAACCAAACATTTTCGCTCATTGCCCTGCTGCATGGACAGCCTGCATCCCAGTCTCGAGTATTATAGAATCTCTTTCTGGTTTTCTACAGCATGGTCCTGTATTTTCCTCCCTACACCTTCATTTCATGGATAACAAAAAGTATTCCAGCATGATGCTGCCACCAACATGCATTGCTGAGGTAAGTTCAGGGTAACACGCAGTATTTTCCTTCTCAAAAATATTTTGTAAGTAAGCCAAAAATAAAATGTTTCTCCCATTTGACCACACCACTTTCTTTCACATGCTTGCCATTTCCAACAGATAATTTCTATGGCTTCAACTATGTCTTTTTTTCTTTAGATTACACTGCAGCAGTGTAATTGAAATTATAATGTTTCCTTTCTGTAACCTGTAACCCTTAGTCATACGAGGCTCTTGTGTTACAGATTTCCTTTGTAAGTAGATTTAATTCTGAAATGATCTAACTGTAACTGAGTGTGTGAGTGCGTAAAAAAAATTAAATCCCTCTCGGATTTTTATTCTAACAAAAGGCTAACCAAGAAAACATTGTATTCATAAAATTTATTTTATTAATATTTACATTTAACATGTCAAGAAGACAGCAACAACATCCAAAAAGTGTTTAAAACTTTCAAATATTTTAGTTTTTGGCATTGCCACAGACCACTATTGTCCTACTATTGTCCTTCATTCAGTTTCTTGCACAAGTGGCTGATAAGTCAAAAAACACAGAATTTGTTTACAGAAACTTTTTTGAAGTAATGTTACATTCAGTCTAACACATTGGATCACATAAAGGTTTGGCTATAAATGCTAATATTTTAAAGTCTTTTACGTAAGTGTTGACATTGTTCACTTTTTACTTGTAAGTCACTCATCTGCTTAATATTGATCAAATGTCATCCCATTGAGATGCATTTCCTAAAATAAAAAGTGCATCCAGATATGCAGAATATCTCACCCATGAAACTTAAAGTATAGAGTTATGTCAAACATGAGACAAGAAAAGCTGAAGCCTGCACTGGATATTGATTAAAAACAAGGACTATTCTGCCTGCAGATCAGTAATGATGATGTGTTCTTTGGTCAAGTCTGCATCTGTCAATGCTTTTATTCTACATTTCTTCTTTTTACATTCAACTTTAAATAAGAAAAAACAAAGCCTGGTTTTCTTGTCTCTATTTTGAACTTTGACACAACCATTTTTGGGGGCTCCTCCGGGATGCACCACCAACCAGCACATCGTAGATGCACTTAAGTTATATTTTATGGAGTGCATGTCACTTAAATCTTTTTGTTTTTGTGACCACAAACTATGAAAAGCCTCGGAGCTGTTTTTACAACTTTTTTAGTAATCTTTGTAGTTCTCTAAAATATTTAGCTTTAGAATTGCAGAAGATTTAGTACAAATAAAAGTTCTCTAAGAATATTCTAACAAAATGGCTTTCCGCCATGAGCTAAATATATCCATGATCACCTTCAATAAATATAAGGCAACGTATTTCTCATGATACAGTAAATAAATATTAAATGTACTTTAGCTCATCAGGAAATTAAACATTTACTTGAGCCAAAAATAATATAGCTTTACATTTTCTGTTAATATAAAAAAATATCGGTAGCTATCATTGGAAAAAGCTACAAAGGCATCTGAGTTTCACAGTACACATCCTGTCCAGGCTCCTCCTCAAACATCACCTTGGCATCGTCGGCATCCAGCTGAAACATAACAGATTAGGACAAATATTATTGAATGTGTACATGCAGCGCAACCATTTTTCAAGCATTAAATAACAAGAGGACACTTACGCATTTCATTTCCAGATTGGTGAAGAGACGGCCTGTCATGAGCATGCGTAGAGGGATGGTGAGGATGAGAACAAAGGGAAGAGCTAGGGATATCGGGCTGGACTTCACAAGCCACAGGACGGCGAGGCAAACTACCTGGATGGCTGTAAACAGGTGCATTCGCCCTGTGCTCACCTGTATCCAAAATACACAGATACCTGTCAAGTAGATGATATTTCTGGCTTCTGAGCTGAATAATCATGCACTGGCCGTGAATGGGATCTCATTGAGAGATGAAAACTTTATATATAACATCAATATTTTTAGGTAAATACTGTTTAAAGATATTTTAATAACAACAGTATGATACTGTACAGCTAAGCAGAATAATGTATGAATAGAGTTTAACACATTACCATCAACATGCTTCTGCATAAGCTTTACTGTCCCAATCGGATTTCTTTCATCATTTATTTTCAGTTAATGTGAAACTGGGGGGACTCTTACTCTGGTGGCGTAAGGCTCATTTGGGTGATATTTCTTAGGAATGAGGAGAAGCAGCATACGATCCCACAGCTGGATGCCATTTAGTGACGTCACTCCCATGTAGAGGAAGATCCCAAACAAGGCTGACATGGGAATCAACTTAAGGATTGGCTCCATCAGAATTGATAAACCTGGATACACAAAGATGTTGTTGTTTTTTTATAATAGCGGAATTTTACATGTAATCTCCATTCCTACAAATATATAAACACGTGAAGAAGACAGTAAAAATAAACAGGACCTACCGACAAGCAAGGCTACCACAATGCCGCTGACCCGCTGCTCCACTACCCTTTCTATCTTGGGTTTGGTTCCTTTGCTCATGACTGTTAGAGCGTTAGCATGCGTGACGGATCGGACCGTGGCGGCGCTCAGCCAAGGAACACCAAATATGGCACTGAGTCCCCCCATGCCGACTAAAACCAGCAAGTCAAAGTGGAACCCCGAACCTTTGACCATCTTCCGCTCAGGTTTACTGATGATCAAACTGTTTAAAGACAGGAAGGACAAATCAAAACCAGCAAACAGCACACTTTCTTGGGTTAGAGATTTAGAAACCAATTAAATAGCTTATAACCTAAATTTCAAGATATTTTGTTCATATTATATGTGTAGAGCGACACAAATTAGTTTTTAGTTCAGCCTTTAACAGCTTTTCCTCTCGGATCACCCTGTTATTAGCTCCATCCACCTTCTCATAAACTCTGACTACCTTCCTTATCTTGCTCAGTAGAAGCATCTCTGTAGCTTGATCGTGTTTTACTGAAGTGAAGGGGCCTTCAGCGTTTTGCAATTAGGCCAGAAATACAAGTTTGGACTGATTTGAGCAGAACATCATCTTGCACGTGTTTGGGTTACCTCTTGCATAGGTCATGGCAGACTGTAAACGGGACTTTTTGTTCTACAATAATTTCATTTTCGCCATTCTTCCAAATGGCCAAATCTGTGGAGTGCACAGCTAACCCTGTGGTTGTCGTGTTGACAGATTCTGCTTACCTGAGCTAATAAATCCCAGCAGCTCCTTGAGAGGACCACTTGCCCTCTGATTATTTTTCCCTCCTTTCCTCGTTACTCGGATTAGAAGGAAATCCATGTCTTATTAGGTTTGCGCTTGTGCCATACTCCATTTTTACATTGCCGCAACATTTAATGTTTGGGATATTGTTTTCTATCGTAACCCTGCTTTAAACTTCTCCACAACCTTATCTCTGATTTGTCTGCTGTGTTCCTTTTGTCTTCAGGACGTTTGTTGTTTACTAATGTTCCCTAACAAACCTCTAAAGCTTTCCCCAAATAGCCCTAATCATACCTTTAATAAATTACCCACAGGTGGACTGTGACTTTTGTATCAGAAGGCAATCATTTGCACTAGATTTTATTTAACTGGAACAGAGTAAATTGGCTGAATATAATTTTTTTGATCTGGGCAAAGATGTGAAAACCATATATCACTTAGCTTTCACTTAACAATAACATACTTCTTTGTGCTGGCCCATAACATAAAATCATAATAAATTGCACTTAGGTTTGTGGTTGTAGCACAAAGGGGAAACGGTCGATGGATGTGACTATCCCTGCGATGCACTGTAACTCACGTGGTAATCTGAGACTCCAGGAAGATCAGAATGAAGACGAGCAGAGCAGGGATGCAGGAGGCAAACATCAGCCACACAGGAAAGGATTGGTGCTCTCCGAAGGGGTTGATAAGCCAGCCTCTTTTGGCTGGATTGGACACCATCAGACCTTTCGGAACAACCAGTTTCTGCAAATAAGAAGTAAAAACGTAAGAGGTTTCTGCCAGTTCAAGTTTATCTTTAATTTAACAAGTAACAGCTTTCACTCTTTGTAGAGGAAGTTCTGAAAGAAAAGGCCAACCTGAGTGTAGGTATCATCAATGTTATAATCTGCAACAATCATGAGGAAAATAGCAATGGGCACTCCAAAGTCACCAAGCAAGCGCCTGACCTGAAGAAGAGATGAGGAAAAAAAGGGTCAACTACTAAGATGCAATTTCTTTATATTAGTGGAACTAAAATTTTAATAAAGTGAGAATTCAATCATAAAACCTAAAATGATAATTCCAAAGGACCTGACCATCTTATAAAGGCTTGCAGACTCACATTTCCAGGAAGAAACGTCCCGTTCTTGAACTGCCGCAGAAAATAGGCGATGAAGAAGCAGCCAAGCATGAGGCACATGGAAAGCAGGGCCGTGTTTGGGTAAGGCGGCTTCACGGTATTCACAATAACTGTTAAGTTTCCAGTGGTGTTGTCGTAGATGGTGGTCTCCTCCAGCCTCGGGTGCCAGGGGTCTTCCAACGTTGCGTTCACATGATCGTAGTTCAGAATCAGGGGATGTGCCTTGAAGATCTGAAAACAAAGGAGGTGAGCAGGTTAAAAAAGAGATTTAAAAAACTTATTTGACAGGACAGAATATACTTGTTAGTATACTTGAAGTGTTCGTTTACCCTTCCCAGCTTGGCAAATGTTTCATAAATGAAGATGATGGAGATGAGGATGGAGAAGATTTCCTGGGTGAAGCGAGAGATGTAGCGCACCAGAAAGCTGCCCTCAAAGGCCACGATGATCACCACGATGATGACGAGCCATACCCCGACCCATACCCTCCCAACGATGTACTCGATGTCCTGGGACTTACAGAACTGAACAAAGAGAGCCAGGGATAAAGTGACCTATGACCTTGATCAAATGTATTTGTTTCTATTTTAATTACAGATGAAACTCACTGCAAAGAAGGCCTCTTCAAACACCAAAAGAGGGCCCGAAAAACCAATAACCAGTATGGGCTGAGCAGCAACAAAGCAGAAGATGATGCCCTGGATGCTGGTGGAAATGAGGAGCTCTGATACACCCATCATGTTGTCCACCTTATCAGCTGAAGGGAGAAATGTTCAAAGACGGATTAGCGACTGCATCTGTAAAATGAGGGCAGTTCCAGGTTTGGTTACGCACCCAGCAGGCCTCCAAAAGTGATGGCAGGAGACAGGGCCGCAAAGTAGATGAAGATGATGGCGGCGATGGCCTGGGGATTCAGGGCATCTGTGAGGTCGCTCTTGTAGTATTGGTAGCGTCTCTTAATATCTCGGATCATCCCACCGAACGGTCGACCGGTGCGTGACAGGGGATCCTCAGCAAGAGTCCCGTCGAGAATAGAAACTGCAGAAAAGAGTAGAAGTTAGCCGAAATCTGTCAACACATTGTTGGTGTTCTGAAAATGTTCCCATGTTGGTCTCAACATGAGGAAATTAAGTGGAACAACATGTCCTGTCTGGTTTTTATACACGCACACAGCCTGAATAGTGAGTGTAAATAGGGATCATGGGTGTGTAATTCACAGTGTTCTGCTGTGCCAGGACTGGGTATAGTACTTTTGCCTGTTTTGCTGTATTTTTGTTTCCTTATTCTTATTTATGGATGAACTGGCTATATAGGGGTGACATTTCAATGCTTTATTAGTGCCCCCAAGTAGCCAGATCATTATTAGCAGATATAATCAGCCATAGCGGAGGCATCATGGGTTGTCTGGGTAAATTGTTCATGCTACTGTGTTAGATATGTATATAATGCCAGGGCGATATTTTCTATAGATTGGTGTCTTTTTAAACCAACACCACAAAAGGCACGCAATAGTGTGATGATTATTTATTTAGAAGCTAATACCATGAAAACTAGGGTAAAGAAACACTGCTCTCAGCATTTATTATCACCCCTGGTTAAAATAGAAAGTGAAAAAAACACTTGGAATAGATATTTGGTATGAGGCATTTTTGATTTTAAGATTCAACTCTTTGCAACAGCTCTCTTGGAGATTTTTGTATCAAGGTAATCCTCCATGTCTATCTCAGTTTCAGTTGTTTGAAACTGTTAAATCACTGCCCTAGCTGTATTTAAGGGGGAGTTTATGATTGTTTTCCTGAGGCCATTTTCTTACAAGCATTACTTGCTCACATCTGCAGTATTTTATTGACAGGTTCTCCCCTGCTTCCCATTTTGTTGGGAGGGGTTTAAAAGCAGAGGGAGCTGTAGCTCTAACCTCTGCGTGCTTTGGAGTCCCTTCGTAGCGCGAGTTCTTGAGGCTGGAGTCTGTCCTTCAGGATTTTCTTCTGAAAGCTGATGATGGAGCTGAGCATCGCCTCGTTCTTGATTTCAGTGGGTGGGATGACGATGCTGCAGTCGATAAAATCCACCAAGGCGTCCGTTAGATCCCGTGCGCTCTTCGCTTGGAAAGCTGCCTGATTAAAAACCTTGGATGGACAAAGTGGGGAGTTCCACAGTGAAAAAAAATCTTAATTACTCTGACGATTATTAGATTCTCAATATATATTCATCAGATATATGATCTAATTCATAATTTTGCAAAGTAACACTTAATGTTATTCAAATGTCTCACTTTATCAGCCATCAGAGCTGCCATTGCACGCCCAGTCTCATGGTAGTCCAGGTCACTGTTGCTGGGGCCAATCAGAATAAAGACAAAGCGAACAGGCATTGGGGCCTCCAAAGCCGAGTCGAGGGCCACTGCTTCCTTCAGCCGCACAAAAACAACCGAGGCTTTCTCCAGGAAGTCTAAAGCTCCTGGTTAGAAGTAAGCAGTTCATAAATTTTCAACTTAAACTGCCGTGATGAAATAAACACGTCTATCATAATATGAGACATCAAATCCATCGTTGCAAAACGGTAAAAAAAGAATTAAAACGGCAGCTCACCTACTAGCACCATGGAGGCTTCAACATGATCACTCTCATCTTTCTAACAGAGAAAAAAACATGAGCCAAAACTAAACTAAAGCTTCTTATATATTATGCTCTGTACCAGTAAAACCATAGTTCTCATAAATATGCCAGATGCTCATCTGTCTATACTTCAGAAAGATCAAAAATGTAAGGGTATTTTTGAAGGACAGGAAACTTACTCTTTCGTTGACTGAAAACCTATGCAGGTCCCTCCCGTCAGTCAGCTTTTGGCTTTCTGGGTCAGCCGATTCCCTGCCGGAAGAACAATCACAACATTTGTGCTCGTTTTTCTACTTTCCAGCCAATAAAAAAAAAAATAAGTCAAATATATAATGCAGATGTTAGTGTTTGAAAGATTCTGATAGCTTTTGATGTAACTTTTATCAATTTGAGATCTGTGATGCATCAAAGGAAAGAGTTTGAAATTTGGTCTCATCAGCCCAAGTAGATAAAACTAAACGGCTGCAGCCGATTTGATAATTTAATAAGAAAAACTAAATAAATCGATTAACCATAATTTCAGAATAATGGGTTCACAAGAAAAAAAAGAGCTGAAAACTCATGTTTATAAACCACAAACACTATATTGCCAAAAGTAAACATTGAATTTGGGTGTTCCAGTCACTTCATTTGTCTCCCGTGTATAAAATCCAACACCTAGTTTTGCAGACTGCTTCTACAAACATTGACAGCAGCTCAGCCACAAAGTGGTTGGCCACATAAAGTCTCAGAGTGGGATCAGTGGACGCTGAGGAGTGTAGTGTGCAGAAATCACCAACTTTCTGCAGTGTCAATCGCTCCAGACCTTTAATTGTCATGTGGCCTTCAGATCAGCTCAAGAACAGCTCCTTGGAGTGATTTTCAATGGCTGGGGTGCTTCATCCAAGCCGTACGTCTCCAAGTGCAATGCACAGCATCAGAATCTACAGCAGTGGAGACGTGTTTGCTGGAGTAAAAAATGATGTCACCTGTGTCTGGCAATCCAATAGAAGAGTCTGTGTTTGGTGGTTGGCAGGTTGACGGCTCCTGCCTGACTGCACTTTGCTGAATGGAAAGTTTGGTGCAGAGAAGATTATGGAGACCTGGGGGCTGCTTTTCAGGAGTTGGGCTTGGCCCCTTGATTCCTCCGAAGACAATTTAGAGAAATTCATCCTCCAAACTATAGGGAAACATTTTGGGGATGCCCTCTTTCTTTTCAGACGTGACTGCACCGTAGTTCACAAGGCAAGGTCGACCAGAAGAACTGGCTGAGCGAGTTTTGTGTGGAAGAACTTGACTGGCCCAGAGTCAGGCACAGAGTCCTGACCTTGACCCTGAGAGAACACCTTTGGAAGGACTTAGAGCCCAGACTGCAAGCCAGACTTCTTGTCTAACATCAGCGTCTGACCTCACGAATGCTCTTTTGGAAGAGCGTGAAAAAAGTCCATTAAACAAACATGACTAGTTTAAGCGACACAAACATCATATTAAACCTTACACATCAACATCAACGTCTCTAAAGTTCACATGTGCACAAATGTAGACCTTTGGCAATATAGTTTTAGTACACAAAATTACATTTTGTATCTTTGTGAACATTTTTATTCTTTTTATTTTTTTTACAATGTTTTTCCTGGATCTTAAAAGCCAAGTTCTGCTCTCAACAGAACTTTTGTCCAGATTGCTTGACTTGCAGGCAGATTGTTTGGTGGTCAGTGATTTGTTCCCATAATCATAGGTTTGTTCCTTACAGCAGCAACTTTCTCTAAGCGGGAAGCAGTTAAAGCGTAACCTCTTGAGTAGAGCTTTGGTTAATTGCCTCAGTGAAAAGCCAAAAATGTAGGTCACTGTGTTTGAGTCACTGTTTGGGTGGCGTCTCGAAGCATACCCGCTGTTTTGAAGCAGAGACTTCAGCACACCTTCCCGGTCTCCAGACCTAATCTCTTTCTTGGAAACCATCTCGCCAACCATCTTCTCAGCGATGGCGGCTAAAGTCTTCTCCTCGCAGTCGAAGATTGTCACAACTTGAGAGAAGAAGTATTAGAAGAGATTGTAATGGGACGAGATTCACAATCTGTGGTTGTATCTTAAAAAAAGCTGTTTCGGTGCTACAAGTCAAAGTAGTGAAACATGTATAAGGGCAGCAAAACTTAACATACAAACCACTATGCTTTAGCACCATTTCTTGCTAAGGCAGCACTCAAAAATGTCACAATGTAAACATATTCTCTATAGTGTATATTTTGAGAGAATTGGCTTTGTAAACTTAGATGGTAATACAAGGAAAATCTGATTAAAAACTTAAATCGCTCATGTTCGTTTGGTCGGACATATCCTAAACTTCTCTGCAAGTCTTGTATTTATTCAAAATCGTTTTAAAATACATAAGAAAAATTCCCCTAAAGAGATGATAGTTTTTTTTAATGTTTGTTACTGACCAGTGTTCATGGTGCGTCGCAGCTGGATGAGGCTCTTGAATGTGAGGTAGGAAATGTGCGAGGACGCCCACACTCCAGAATGCGGGTCGAAGCTCTCCTCGTAGCCCGCCCATCGGCCCGTCTCCTGCCAGTAGCCCTGCTGCTCCTGCTCCTTCATCGCCTCCTTCTGCTTCACACACCTGTGGACGTAGAGACGCATGCAGAGGTAAGGACATGAATGCGTTGCTGGCTGAAGGAAGAGCTGGTCAGTGCTGAGCTCGTGGTTTACAGCTGAGGTTTCTTCGGCCATTTCGTGGACATGAAGGGACGACAAGTAAGTGATGGACAAGCCTGTGGTTTATTTGTAACTGCTGGATGGAACACCCTGAAAGGTGTTTCATCTCTATCTGACATCTTAACTTTCAGTTTTCTGCAAAAAATACTAAAACCCTAAACAAGACAAACCTCCACATAAACTCTGATGAACACAAGAGGGAAAACTATCTGAGATTTCCTAGAAGCAATCAAGACAGGATAGTAGTAATAGTTGTTTAAGGTTTTATTTGTTAATCTTTGGACGGTTGGATGGTGGAAAAAGTATCAGCAGCTTCTTAACTACTGCATTGAGGATCGGAAAAATGTGCCGTGCATTCCTATGAAGCCTCTTTACCCTGATTCCCCTAATTCAAATCCAGTTCAACCAACTACAGCATCCTCAGTTGGACTAATTAGTAGGAGTGTAAATCACCAGCTTTATCACGCTACAATGTTATTCAATTCAATTCAATTTATATTTGTATAGTGCCAATTCATGTTACACGTCATCTCAAGGCACTTTCCAAAGTCCAATTCAATCAGATTATACAGATTGGTCAAAAAATGTCCTATATAGGGGAACCCAGTTGATTGCATCAAAGTCTTTACAAGCAGCATTCACTCCTCCTGAAAGAGCGTAGAGCCACAGTGGACAGTCGTCTGCATTGTTGATGGCTTTGCAGCAATCCCTCATACTGAGCAAGCATGAAGCGACAGTGGAAAGAAAAACTCCCCTTTAACGGGAAGGAAAACCTCCTGCAGAACCAGGAGTATGAACGGTCATCTGCGTCGACCGACTATATATCGATTTGTTTGGATAATGATATGATATTTTCTGACATCCCAAAGTCATGCGATATGATGCGATATCATCTAAACCAGGTGTCACCAAGCTTTTTGAAACTGAGAGCTACTTCATTGGTAGTGTGTCATACGAAGGGCTACCAGTACTGACCTTTGAACTACAAGAGTCTGAGCTCACCTTAACTTTATGTAATAAAACATGTTTTTAATGCTTTTGTTATTTTTAAATCTATGTAAATACAAGTATAATTAAAAAGACACAGAATAGAATAACATTTTACATGCAGCTCACTGGAGGATTGTGCTATCTTTTGAACAGACTTGAGGGCACTACATGTGGTCCTTGGGGGCTACCTGGTGCCCACGGATACCATGTTGGTGACCCCCGGTCTAGACACCATCTTTTAAATTGATATTAAATTGATATTAAAACCCAAATAGGATTTCAATATTTTATTTCTAAGCAGGCATTTAAATCAAAACAACACTCTTGTAATTTTAAGATACTACTACTAATAATAGATCACTTGTTCACTTTAGCCCCTTGTGAATTTCAAAATAAAGGTGCATCTTACAAATTGACAATATGGATTGATATTTTAATTTCGCAACAATTTGAATCAATAATCATTTAATTGATATGTTGATGTGGATCTATGTATTTACTACCAATTAGTAAATGGAGTCCAGTTGTGTAACCTAGTTTAAATATAGCTGTCCAACAGGAAAATCCCTATCTGTGGTGGTAAACAAACCTTCATCCCAACAATGAAACCTGGAGCTGGCCACATCATGCGGGGAGGCTTTTCTTTAGCGGGGACGTGGATTGGTTTGAATGAAAGCATTATTATGTGTTAGAATGGCCTAGTCAAAGTCCGGACCTGGACTGGCAAAGACCTGGCAAGACTTGGAAAGGTAGGTTCACAGATGCCCTCCATCCAGTCTGACTGAGTGTGGACATTTTTGCAAAGACGGGTGAAAAATGTTATTCTGTAGATGTACGAAGCTGTTAGAAATGTGGCCCAAAACACCTGCAGCTAGAGTTGTGGAAAAAGGGGGTTCTTCAAAGATTTGTCTCACAAATACATGCAGGTAAAATATATAGTTATCCCTCCCATTCCTAGTTATGTGCTACTTTGTCTAGGTCCTTTATAAAATCCCAACCAAATACATACAGTATGTGGTTGTGATGTGCCAACGTAGGGATAGATTCAAGGGGGTGTGAATACTTTTGCAACGCCACAATGTTTGATAGAGGGCCACTGAACTTTTTGCTGTGGTTCAGTTGACTTCTTTTCAAGCACATCGGATTACCGCGACCTGGTTCACTGAAAGACTTCACAGACCACAGGATCAGATAAAAATCACCTTCATGCTCCACTGCAAGACAGAAACACACAAGATATTATGGGTGTTGTTTTCCCCCTGCAAGAGCTGCCACGAGAAGTTGTGTCAGCCCTCTCCGACAAAGGTGACGCTTTGTGTCTAAAGTAAACATGGTGGTTATCCTGTTTCAGGAGCAAAGTGGCTCTATGGTCTGCTTCATTTCTGGTTTCTGTCATCGATAGGAATGATGGCTCACCACGGACATGTTTGCCCTGTCAATACATCTTGTGACTCGGTCAGTTTGTCCTGCTTACCTGGCAGTTGTCCACAAGGGTTTTTGTCGGAGGTTGTTTTCCTGTCCGCTGAAACAAAATGATTGATCAAATTAGGAATTATTAAGAAAATGCAAGTTTAAACACAGTCAAACATTTGAGTGGGTGGCCTGTCCAGAACGTACCCCTCCCTTCGCCTGCTGACCTCCCATCCTAGAGTTAACCTGTCTGTCCAAGTTTTTTTTTTACTTTTTCCACTATTTGCTTCTAAAAGAATTTGACAGCATGGAAAAAATATGCTTTTCTTCTTGTAGGTGGATTTTTATGCCTTTTTTTTCGTTTGATCAAATCTCTGCTGTGCTCACAGAGTTTCTACTTGATCTCAGATCAAACCTGAAGTTTTATGTGACAACAAAAAGATTTATTTCCATAACAGAGACGTTCAAAGAGCAGACGATTCCGCAGATTAAACTAGGGTGATGCTGTCTAGGTTGGTGTGTGAAGGTCTATTTCTCTGCGTGTACTTGTTTATGCTGCCGATTTAGGATCTATTATCATATAATCTTGTATCTTCTGAAGGGCTAACTGTGGGGGTGTCAAACTCCAGGCCTCTAGGGAGGGCCTGCAACTTGTAGATGTGTCCTTGCTTCAACAAACCTAAAGCAAACGGCCATCTTAGCATGTAATCATGTTCTACAGATCCATGCTAAGGGCCTAGTGATGTGATTCAGATGTGCTGAAGCAGAGACACGTATAAAAGTTGCAGGACACTGGGCTTTGAGGACTGGAGTTAGACACCTGGTTATGTGGACCAAAGCCCAGTCATAAAGTGGCAGACCATCATTTTCAGTGTCTGGGGTTCCTGTTAGAGTTACATGTTGAAAAAAGTCTGGTGTAGGTTTAGGGATTTCTGGGTAAGGCTTATGGTCAGAGCAAGTGTCAGCTTTGGAGTGACTGAAACGAATGGAAGTCCATTCAAAGTCCTAATATGTTTGGAAATAAAACCTTGTGAGTGGATTTTTGGGATTATTTCTACATCATGGCGACATCCACAATTTGAAAAATAAATTTAAGTACTTCTTGTAAACTTGGTGACCAAATTACTCTACTATATTACTCTAAATCCATTTTTCAGGACCAGGCTTGGGTTTTGGTTTTGCAGATAAACTGGGAAATAGGTTACAGTCAAGTTGGGTCAAACAAGAGATTCACTTGGGAGTTTAGCGTCTTAACATTACAATTATGACATGTGGGGGCATACAAATATATACTTCAATAGTATATAGTATTAAACATGCATGTTTGTGTGTGCTTGTTTAATTTTTACTGCAAAGCTTGAAATTGAATATATTAAATGTTGGTGTAATGACAGCAAAAGAAATATCAGCATCCAATTTATTGCTGTATGTTAGATTTTTTAATACAATCAAATATTAAAACTTGAAACATAGCTGAAACTATAATGCAATATAATAAAATGACATGGGAAAGAAGAGAATGGAAATGTGGCTGAACATTTTTAATAAGTTTTCTTAACAAATTTTTTTTTTATAATTGGCAGAATATTTTAATGCTTGTGGCTAGATGGTTAGAGAATACAATATAATAGAATAGAATCAAATAGAATAGATTAAAAAGCAGTTTCAAGAGCTTACCTTTCTCATAAACTTGGTTGTACACTGATGTATTGCATCACAAAATAGTCTCAAAATAGATTTTTATTTATTCAAATTTTCTGTTTGTCTCTTTATTTTTTGTGTAAAAACTAGAGGTTGCCAGTGCAGCAAACATCTTATTGTTTCCAAAACTAAATAAAATTCGAGGGAAAATTGAAATGACAAATTCTAAAGAAATTCTGCACCGAACTGTGAAAACCAACCAACGCAACAATGACTCTGAGAGTGCACGTCTTCCAAGAAGTGATCGGATCCCATATTTTTCACCCTGCAAAGTTACAGCTTTACTTGCAAACACAACTTCAGCATAGAGAAAAAAAACAAAGAAAAAAAGCGGCACTCACCTTCCGCGGGCGAAGCGTTGACATGTAAGTGTCCAGGATAGCAAAAAGTGTGACCTTATAAACTCTCCCTCTTTAAAAGCCACTGTCTCTGCATATGTAAATGAATGTCATATTATGATGGGAGGGGCTAAAACATGTATGCACAGAGACAGACATGAACATGGACACTTAAGATCTTTGGGACATCCTTCTACGGTGCAGTGTGTTCAGCACTAACTCATAATATTGATGGTACATACACCGACTTGACATGCCAGTAAACCAGCCGCACTGTGTCACTACACAGCCGGCATTCTATCACATTTTTGTCCTTGTTTATTTGACAACAAAGTCTTGGATTACATTGTCTGACCGCTAACCTTTGCTGTCGTCTTAGCCTCTCAACTGTTCAGCTTCAATTTCATGAATAAACTTTACTTCCAGAAATCTGTTCAGGAACAGTGCCCTACCTTCGGTCGAGCTGCGATAAACAACACAGAGGAATTAAATATTAAGAAAACGTGTTGTGATAAAAACTGTAAACAACAGTGTATTGGTGAGTTCAACACTCGCAAAAATGTCCTCATCTATTAAACGTTTTTCACATTTTGTCAGGTAACAACCACAAACTTTAAGCTGTTTTACTAAGATTTAAGGTATTAGGCCAAAACAAAGTAGTGGAAAAATGTAAAGTCAAAGAAAAATGCATATAATAATTTGGAAATTTGGGTATTTATTTGTATTCAGAGCCTCTGATTTATTACATTGTATAGCATCTTTAACGTTAAGCAAGCTGCAAGTGTTTTTTAACCTGTAAACAACATTTGATACAAATTCACTTTAATTTACTTTATTTATATAGCATAATTTCACAGCACCTGTCATCTCAAGTCACTTTACAAGCAAGTTCTATCAAATCAACCAGATTGGTTAAAAAGTTTTCTGTCTAAGGAAACACAGCAGATTGCATTAAGTCATGGACTTGCAGAATTCACTCCATCTGAAAAAGCGCAGGGGTGACAGTGGACAGGCGCTGTCGCATTGTGTCGTGGACTTTGCACGCTCGGTATGAGGGATTGCTGCAAAGCCATGGACAATGCAGACGACTCTCCCTGTGGCTCTACGCTTCTACAGGAAGAGTGAATGCTGCTTGTCAAGACATTGATGCAATCAACTGGGTTCCCTTATATAGGACATTTTTTAACCAATCTGTATAATCTGATTGAATTTCAATTCAATTCAATTCTATTCAATTCAATTTTATTTATATAGCACCAATTCATGAAACATGTCATCTCGAGGCACTTTTCAAAGTCAAATTCAATCATATTATACAGATTGGTCAAAAATGTCCTATATAAGGGAACCAGTTGATTGCTTCAAAGTCCCGACAAGCAACATTCACTCCTGGAGAAGCGTAGAGCCACAGGAAGAGTCGTCTGTATTGTTGATGGCTTTGCAGCAATCCCTCATACTGAGCAAGCATGAAGCGACAGCGGAAAGAAAAACTCCCCATTAACAGAAAGGAAAACCTCCAGCAGAACCAGAACCAGGCTCAGTATGAACGGTCATCTGCCTCAACCGACTGGGAAGTGCCGACTTTGTTAAGTGCCTTGAGATGACATGTTTCATGAATTGGCGCAATATAAATAAAATTTAATTGAATAGAATTGAATTGAATTGAACAATCCCTCATATTGAGCATGCATGAAGTGACAGTGGAGAGGAAAACTCCCATTTAACAGGAAGAAACCTCCAACAGAACCAGAACTAGGCTCAGCATCAATCCTGCCAAAACCAACTGGTGGATTGAGCAGACAGAGCATACACATTAAAATAACATGGAAGCACTGATCCAGGAGTACTTTAGATATCAGAGAAAAGCATAATGGCAGAACTAGATTAATAGGTGGCTTTATCTAGGAATAGGATGGCAGTTTTATTAGGCTTGGCAGTTTTCCTGTCTAGAGGACAAAAGGTGGCAGATCCAAACCAGACAGTGATGGATGTACAAAGGTCCAGTAGGGTACAGATCTGGTCCGGAGTGAAATTAGTTCTGTTATTAAGGTCACTATCTTGTTGAAGACGTTTCCTGACTGTTTCTACTGCCTCTGATGTAGGTATGCAAGTGAAAAGTGAAGTGACATCGAAAGACACCAGAGTTTCCCCTGGTGCCATCTTTAAATGTTTGACTTTGTTAGCAAAGTCCTTGGAGTTTTCTATGTGGTGTGGTGTGTTCCCCACCAGGGGGGCTAAAATACTAGCAAGCTTGCTAGTATTTTAGGAGTGGACCAGTTTCGGTCCATTCTGCTGGCTTAATGGCTTTAACGACCGCCCATTACTAAGGGGTGGACCTGTTTCGATTGAATTTGCATGTTATCTAAGCCATTACAGGCCTTTGTTTGGTAATGGTATAAAGCTTGTTACTCATCATTACTCCAGACTTTTTGAATTGAGAAAGCTTCCGGGAGAGGAAGCGAAACGTCTTCAACTACGGAAAACAAGTCCAGTTGCTTTGTTTTTTACCTTTTTTTTGGAATGACCATGACCTGGATGACTGAGAATCTTCACCAGCATCAGATGTTTTATTTAGTTAAAAAACATATTTGTTTTCTATTTATGTCGAGCAATTGATTAGTGCCCGAATAAATTGGTTAATGCCTCTGTTGTAAAGCCTCCGTTTCTGTGAATTTACACTTTGGCAGTTCAACCAGTTGGGTTTCCAGTTCAGGAGGTCAAAAATATAGTTTCCCTGAATCAAGAAATGTCCCTGGGGATGTGATCGCAGATGTTTTTTTAAATCATTAGTGTTGCTGGAATGTAGAATTTACATAATCTTACATTTTCTAGGCAAAAGACTATTAAAACAAAGATTTTTATTTTAAGTAGAAAGCTATTTTCTGCATTTATTTTTGTCGATGAGAACTTTCCAAGGGATTGGCATCCCTTCAAAGCCCTCATGGACTACAGAGTCATCTACGCCTCATTTGGGATTCTGATTTGAATTGAGAGATTGGGCTGAAACCTTGTGGAGCTATTTGACCTTTCATTTTAACCTTGTGTTACAACTGTGTGGAAAAGTTTTAAAATGAATATTTCCGTTATATACCATGATGTTTCATTTTATTTCTTTGTAAAATGTAAGCATACGTTTTAGTCACATATGTTTTCCAGCCTCAGAAGCACAATGCTGTTCTTGTCGCGTGCCGAGGTGCACGACCTCGTTATGTTTGTTTGTTTTTCTTCTTTGTCCTTCAGGTTTTGCTCTCTTTCACATTTTAGTTGGTTAGCTTTTAAGTGTTTTACCTATTTTATTCACTCTATGCTTCGTTTTTAGCTTCTTTTTGATTGGCTGTCTTGCGATAATTAATATGAGCAAGATCTTCTTGCTGAAAACAAAGGAATACCAGCTACGTGTGCCTTTTAGTGTACGTGTTTAAAGTCCTAGGCAGCAGGTCAGTGGCCACTGTGTCCCAAATCCTGCCCTGCATCTCCTGTTGATTCAGAGGAAATTAGCTGTTGCACATAGCAGCATCCCATTAGCCCATGCGAACTGTAAACAGATAGTCAATTTAGACAGGACGCAATGTTTCACTGGGGCTTTTTTTTTAAGTGTTTGTATAAAAACTTATTTAATACACTGTTTTCAAAGGCGTATCCTCTGGTCTGCATGCCAGTGCTGTTATGATATTATACAGATTTTTATTTGTATTACATTAGAAAACTGCAGGTAATACTTGTTTAAACTGTACACTGCAAAGTAGTATTTTATGCACTGGACTTTTCAAGACCGGTAATTGTTCTATGTCTATTAAAAAAAAAAACATGTGACAGTCATTTTCACAGCTGATGTTTTGTGGTGGTCCAGAAATGTTTCTCTAAGTGGTGCTAGAACCTTCCCTTTAGAACGATTAGCCGAACTATGGGGAATCTTGGAGGTTCTGTGATCTTTGTGCTTTTAGATCTAAGAGCAACATTTTAGTTGCTAAATTAATTTTGCTATCGCTGGTCTGGAACATCGGGTCGCGACCAAAGGTGGAGCACTTCATTCATACCTGCATGAGACATGTTTCTGTATCAACATAAAATATTTTAATTCATTCTTTATTTTCAAAAAATGGAATACAGCACTACGTACAGCGATAAGAACATATAAAGACAGTGTCCACTTTTTTTTTTTTTTACAAAGCAAACACAGGACACAGAACAAGTAGGGAGGGATAAACACTGTGCACAGAAAGCCCTGAGAGAAAACGAAAACAGTAAATATGCACGTGTTTTCCCCTAAACTTAAAAAGGAATCAGGTTTAATTTTGTAACATTCTTCTCTATACGTGATTGATCTCAGTAAAATCTGGTCATAAAAGTTTCATGTATCGGATTACTTGTTCCATAACTTAAAGATGCCCTTTTTGAGAGAGATTTAGACTGTAACAGATTGCATGCCACACTTGCTACCCCTATGTCCAAACCTTACCACACCTTACAGTATATGGGGTCAAATAGAGACCAAAATGTTCAGTTCAGTTGATGTGAACAACAATACCTGAGTATGTCACGTCCTCATAACCTGGCCAGCCAGGTTGATAATGTGTAGCACTCAATTCTGTCATCTTTCGACTCATGTTGTTCAAGAGGATTGATTTTCAGATCCTTCTTCTGGCTCAGCAATGCAAGTGTGTAGAGCTCGGGAACCTGATATTCAGCCGGACAAAGAGTATGTTTCAAAATGATTTATTGGAGAATTGTGGAGAGTAGATGGCTAGGCAGGGAAGACCCGACTAAACCAGGTGAAGTTTGAACCAGACTGACCAGGAGTTGCAGGCCGTGTCAGACCAGAACAGGCGACACAGGCCGAGGAACCACCAAAACGGGCAGAGCAAGTGGAGGGAACTCTCAGGTAAACATGGCAGACTGGTGCAGCACGTAGACACTGTCCACACACATCAGTGAGGGCTGAACGCAAACAGAGAAACCAGAGTCCAGCAGGCCGGGCACACAGGAACTGGTAGAGGGCACACGGCGGCGCTCACACGAGGCAAGACGAGACGTTCTGGTAGTGAGTGGAAGAATGAGGCAGGTACAGGTAGGCAGGGGAACAGGTGAGCAGAGTTGGCAGGAATTAGCGCAGCAGGTGGAGCTGATTAGGTGCAGAGTGGTGGCTGGTAGGTGACTGAGCTGATTGGATGATGACTGGTGGCTGTTGGCTGAGGGGAGCGGGAACTAGTAATACTAATAAATCCAGTCCAGAAAAGTACAAACAAAGATGAGCAAAAACCTAATTCATGACACATAAATGCCTCAATGATTTTGCTTCCTGGTACGTCTCTCACCTTTTTTAGTCTTTTTTTATTTATTTTATTGCACACAGCCTCTTTTTGTTTTAATAAAACACAAAAAATTATACTAAAGGTCAAACTTAAAGCTTTGAATGACTTACCTTCCAATATTAGACAGTCCTCTTCACCACTCATTAAGTCTCTTTTAAAAACATATATAACCCCTATGGCCTTCATCTCACCGTAAGTAGTATTCTATATATAGTAATATTGTTTTTGTTACACATTTATTGTGCAGTATTTTGGTTCAACTTGTTAAACATTAAACATCTTCCTTTTGAATAAATTAGACTTCTATTATAATATCAAAATTTACAGCTTTTGAATAGAAAATATACTGAACCAAGTGCATGATTCAGCAACTCCTGAGCTCTAAATAGTTTTTTTTTTTTTAAACATGTACGTGTGTTTACATAAATACATGCATGAGGTGATGGTAGAGGACACCAGCAGTATCCTGCAACCTGTGGCACTGCGGGTTCAAGAGTCATTAGTGTTATGGTCTGTGTAAATTCATCTCAGAGCAGTGTTTATAGGGGCCAAGAGGCTCTGACACCGCTGACCCTCGGCCTTCTTCATCCAGACACGAACAAAAAAGATTATGTCCAGAGGCGCAGCTGATGCTCTCAGGCATCCAGCTTTGACTCCAGCAAAAGATCTCCTTAACGAGATAACCCCTCACCTCACGCTACCATATGGGCCAGTGGCTGTTTTGGCTGTGAGTCATACTATTACATTAATTTGATGACTGGAGTGGAAAAAGAAATTTGAAGGTGGAAAACATGTTTTGCCTCCAGCCCTTATCTGGTGTGTTTAGGAATAAAACAGAAGTCAATTAACTTGGGAAGTCAACCAATTACCCCACTTTCTGTCAACTGTGCAAAAGACTTGCTTATATTTAAACCTTTTTTTCAGTCATTTTTTGTTTTGTTTTGTTTATTTCCGTCCCTTCAAAAAGTAAGTTATAATGAACAGGAAAAGTCTAGACGGGGTAGAACAACTACTGTTTAAAGGCTGAAAAACTACTTTTAATTTTATAGGAAATGAAAGTATATAGTAAAATATATAAACCAGGGTTAAGATGTAGGTACAACGTTTACATTCATTTGAAATTTGCTGTTCATATTTGCTGTTAAACACCCGATATGCTTTGAGTTGGTTGTTTGGCTATTTACCTGTACGATCCACTAATTTATTTTAAGATAATAACATCTTATTTTGGTTCAGACACAAAAATCCATTTATCAGTGCATAGTCCTACATGAATATATTCTCTAAACTCCTACACAGAAAAAAAATCAAATAAAAGCAAATAAAGACAAGACTGTAATTTTACATTTACATTCAGAGTTAAATTTCAAGAGGAGAAAAACAGAAAAATTTATACTTTACAGACAAAGCGGTGAAAGGTGGATGGAGAGACTCCTTCCCTTCTGTGTTGAGATACTTGCTTGAGAGGGATTTTAAAAGCTTGGGAAATTGTTTTAAGATCTAACTTCCCTTTAAACTTTCACCGCCACCTCTCCGCTGTGTTCCTTGGTTTTTATGATCCGGTTTGTTCCCTCCTCCAACAAACCTCTGAGGTCTTTATAAAACAATTGTATTCATACTGAGATTGTGAAAATGTATTTCTGGGTATTGTCTTATAGAGGTCTGAACATAGAAGACTTTTAAAAGTTTTCATTTACAAGAAATTTGAAAATGACAATTAATTTTCCCTCCACTTCAGAATTATGCATGACTGTGTTGATCTATAACATAAAATCCCAATAAAATGTTCTGATGGTCATTAATATATTAGAACTTGGGCTGTACACGCAAACAAATGTTACTGATCTATATCTGATGTAATGAAACCAATAAAAAAGAAAAAGTAGTCATTTCCTTTGACTATAATTTGACTGGAACCCCTCCTTACAGTTGCATGTGGAAAAGTTATTTGTATTTATCTGCAATCATTTTTTTTAGGCGATAAATAATTATTTACTGTTGCATAAAGTAAAAACACAAACTGTTCTGCATGAAACTGCAGTTCAAGAGTGCCCTTAAAGTCTTAATACGTCTAACCTTTTAATTATTTACCTACTTAGGATATTTTTTTAAACCAAGTAATCTCAACTTTTGAATTTTCCCATCTCACATTTTTTTACCAAACCTAAGATGTAACAATGAATCACAATATTGTCACATGTTAAACTTCAGTGAGAGATCACACACAAACTACAAAATGCACTGTTTTTGGTTATCAACGCCACTCATGTAGAGAGAAAAGAGCAAGCCTCGCTGCAAGCCTCGCTGCAAGACCGTTTCTGTTTCTGATTTTGTAGTGTTATTTTTCCATATCCTTTAGTTGTCAGATGATATAACAAAAATAGACACATAACACTGTGTGAACGGTCTCACTAGCTGCTACTGAATGCACTTTAAAGAAAAAACTTTTAGACTTAAAAAGCCATTTCTTATGAATTTCTACACTATGATCATGATCGACTTAGGGCAGTAAAAAGGACATTCCCCTCAGGCTCTTCTAGGAGGACAAAGGGATGCAGGCGAGACAGGATGCAGACAAATTTTTAATAAAAACATTGTACAATACACATACCGACCAAAGGTCACAACTATGACTGTTTTAATTTGGTTGAATCTAAAACATCCCAGTATAAATGAAATAAAACAACTGGATACGTTGATATCCAAAAGAAAAAGAAAAACGAAATAATTAAACTATATAATAATTCAGACAGCTAAATAATGTTTCATATTTCTGATATCAAGCTTTTAAGGTCTTTGTTTAATATTTGGGCTGGACACACTTAATAGAGGTCTTCTGTTGATTTTGCAACACTTTGATTAAAATTACTGGATATTTTGTTTGAATTTAGGTCTATTTTTCTTTTACAACTACATTAATGCAGAGTGTCTGAGTTAGTTTATGCCTGCTTGGGTCATGATAACTGCTTGACTGGGCTGCCCACAGGGATGCCTGAATGAATGAATGAATGAATGAATTAAATACATTTTTATTTTAAACATATTTAATAAATGACAATTAACTAAGTTATTTCAGATAAAACCTCTTTATAACAGAAATAAAATACATTATTACACCAAAAGGAGGAGGAGGACTTCAGCACTCATCAAATTATACATTTAATTAACTAATACATTAAATAGATCATCGTTAAACAGTCTAGACTAATTCATGAACTCTGTCTGTAAATATTTACCTCTGTATGCCATCCATATGATAGATTATCTATACCAGTTCATGCCTGTATCGTTAATTCAATATAATTCATATAGATCCTGGTTAGACAGCTTACACCATTTATACTGATACCCACACAAATTAGCTTCCAAAATACACACTTTTCTGTAATTATCTTCAGATTAGAATAACCAAATTAGATATCCAGCCTTTTTTCATGTCATAATGTGTATTGTATGCAAATAGTTATAGAAGACAAAAAAGAGGTCAGACAAAATAAATATATAAATCAATGACCCAAACTCTCTGTAATTAATCTTCCTAAAAATATATGAATGCATAACGCTGATTGTAAGGAATGAGGCATTTATTCCATTATCACCCCAGCGAGCCTTTGAGTTATATCTGTAAGGTCATAAATCCCATTTATTTGACATCATTTGCTTTAGTTGCTTATATATATATATATATATATATATATATATATATATATATATATATATATATATATATATATATATATATATATATATATATATATATATATCATGGTGTACAGCTCGACAGATGTGTAAGGATTGAGGACGGCCACAAGGAGGCAGAGTTGATTAGTTTTGAAATTCATGCCATGTAGCTTCATTTATATATGGATAGTTATCCTTCAGTTTGTTAGTTTATATATATATATATATATATATATATATATATATATATATATATATATATATATATATATATATATATATATATATATATATATATATATATATATATATATATATATATATATATATATATATATATATAAGATATTTCTCCATTTTGCTTCAAACAATACTGAACTCTGTCTGTTTTCATCAAAACAAGCATCACTTATTTATTAATTTGCTCAAGCCTCACTGTTGCAGGAGCTGACCCCTAAAATTAGCTATAGCCAACTTATTTAACACTTTTCAACAGATAAGGAGTTAAGGTTGCCATGCATCTAAATTCAAAACCTCCAGAAAAAAAAACACCAAACAAAGGTGGGAACAAGCATCAGTATGCCTTAGTCCTACTTTTAGTTTTATTCCATGTTTCTTTATGGATACTGCTGACAGATTGTAGCCTCCAGGGTGTGAACCACTACAGGTTTCCACAAATGTGGTGACAGATGTTCGACTTTTCTTCACAAATGATTCATTTTGGAGTCTTTCTGCTGGGGGAGCATCTGTTTTTCCTGTCGCCTGTCACTTGAGTATAATCAATAGGTGTCTTAAATGAACATGTGTTGAAAGAAATTCTTGACAAAGTCATTCTTGTTTAGTTTTTATCCTCTGACTCTAGAGGTCACTTCTAATTTTAAGGTACAAATTAGCGCTTTACTTAGAAAAACCCTTCACTCTAAACAGATGTGGAGTTTCTTTGTCCCTCAAACAAATCCAGACAATTCTGTGGATTTTTCTAAAGGAAGTATAGCATCAAGTTTAATAAAAAATACCCTTCTAACAAGTCAGTATTTGAAGCCACAGCACAGATCCAACCTTGAACGGGCATATAGTGCCACACAAGGAGTGAGATGGCCGTTGAAGAGGGTTGAAGGTGAAATATTGCCTAGAGACAATGCTTGTTCAGTTTAATGGACGAAGCCTCCAGTTTTTATTCTGGTATGTCAACGAATCCATGCTGCTGTGCACTCCAATGCAGGTAGCAGCATTTCTGAAGAAAAACAGGCCCACAGCATCACAGATCCATCACTTTCCTCAACAGTTGGTGTGGAGGAGGTTTTCCAAATAGTCCCTTTATTTAACATATTTGAATTTTTGCTTTTATCTTTTTTTATGGGAGTATTTTCCTGTAATTTCCTGACTTCTCCTCTGAATTGTTCTCTTGTTTTGCCTATTTTTGAACAGTGACAAAGAGACATTTTTTAGATTCTATAGTTTAAAACAAAACGGCCAAAAACATGTTTTTAGATTGCCACTATAACGTTCCTGTTGGTTTTAACTCAACATCTGTACTGAATGTGTCGCTTTTATAATTGTGAGCAAGTCATCTGCCACATCAGTGGGAATCTCTTGCATAATGGACTACATTGACTGTCCTCAGCCTGAGGCTCATTTTTACCCCAGTCTTTCAGCGGGAGATGTGTCCGCCAAGCTCTGATCAATAGAGCGGCTGACCTCCACTGATCTCTTTATGAAATAAAAAAAAAAATGTAAATAAAACAAATCAAACAACGTCTGCCGTTGCATAAAAAAAATAAAACAATGCTGTTATTAATGAGCCTCCAGGGGATAAATTGAAGCACATTTCACACACAGGCACTAAACATGCTGCTGACGCTATCACAGCCCTTAATCTCCGGGTTCACGGCGCGGCTAGGAGGTCAAGTTCGTCAGCGGAAGAAACAACGGATTTCATTTCTTCATTCATTGTGGATTTTCAAGCACAAAGCTCATGGAAACGCTCATTCATTGCAGCTTTAGGAGAACCTTCGTAGAACACGTGACTCTGGCAACACCTGTTTTTTTTTCAGTTATCTTTAAACAAAGACTCAGTAACTGACTGTTTCACAATAATCCCCTAAACATTTTGTTTTCAAATAGGTAGCGGAACAACTAATCCTTTAATGCAAAATGAGAGATCCAACAACACAAAGAAAGGAAGATTGACACGAGACTTGAAACAACTGGAAAAACGATCAAAATGACTAGTAATGCAGGACTCTGAGACAGATCCTTATGCTCTCCTGTTGTTGTTATTGGAAATGTATGTTATAGATCAAAATAAAGAAGTTAATAAGAGTAAGGTGAAGAGAAAATGATACATGGTTTTCAGATTTTTATTGAAACATTTTGGAAAAGTGTGGCGTCCTGTTCCTCCTCTTCCCTGATACCACTGAATGAAATTCAGTCCAACAAATTGCCTTCAAATGTCAACTTATTAGTAAGAGGAGCCCAGATATGTGTTATCAAACCTAAGTATCAGTCTGGCTATTCTGTGAAGGCCTCAGAGAACATTTATGAACAAAAAGCATCATGAACACCAAGGAACAGAGCAGACGGGTCAAGGTGAAAGCCGAGGAGTTAATAAAAGCTCCGCTGAGCTATAAAACATTCTTTGAACGTCTCATTAAGCGCCTCGTCTGACACGGATTGTGATGCTGTTGCAGCCCCACACTGTGTCGTCCTAAATCCACCATCGCCACAGTAAAGCACGGAGATGGCAGCATCATGCTGTGGGGATGCTTTTCTTTGGCAGGGACAGTAAACAGTGGTAAGAGTTGATTGAAAGATGGATGATTCGTCCATCTTGACCGAACCCAAGCTAATACGAAGAGTGAAACCGAGAAAACCTTCCATGTTAAGAATCAAGAATCATTTATTGTTACTGTGGTGATTTTTTTCCCCCCGAGACAGACACCAGCTTAAGATACACACAGACAAACAATATGTACAGGAATTGACAACCTTTTTTTTTTTACAGAGATTGAGCGAGTCAGTTGGCTTCTCTGGTCAACCACATGTACTAAGAAGCCTTGAGTTCCGAAATTTAGTCGTTTTTAGATATGATTTATTGTGTTGCATGAATAAATCACACAAATCACTGCAGGGATGGATGTATTATCAAAGAAGCCTTCCGTGCAATATTCTTAAACCTTAATATACAGAACTGTGCATGAAACTGTGAAATGAAACTTTCCTGATAAGTTAAGAGCGTACAAAAAAATACGCATTCACAGAAGTGATATTGTAACATGTACAGACTCCGTCTTCTCAGCAGGGGGCGATAGCCCTTACAGCTTTTGTGAAGAAGCTGTTTCTGAGTCTGTTCGTGTTGGATTTGATGTTCCTGAAAAGTTGACCTGACGGCAGAAGGGCAAACAGTGCATTGTCCGGGTGGGGGATCAATGGCAATGCGTCTGGCTCTCCTCTGGACTCGTGCGACATAAACTGAGTCCAGGTTTTGCAGACGGCATCCCACAATCCCCTGTGCTGTTCTCACCACCCGTGCTAAATCCTTCCTCTCCTTCACTGTGCAGCCACCTTACCACAGTCAGTTATGCTGAGACATAAAACACTTTCTATTGTAGCAATGTAAACGTTTCTTAGCAGCTTAGTGGAAAGTCCAGTCTGTTTTAGTTTTCTGAGGAAGAAGAGCCGTTCGTTGTTGGAACCAGGAGAGGTCAGAGGAGATGTAGCTGTCCAGGAACTTAATGCTGTCTGCACACTCAGCTACCCCCCCCCCCCCTGTATGCAAGGAGGGGCGTGTTCAGTCTTCCTGGATCTCCTGTAGTCTTTCATGACCTCCTTGGTCTTGCCGGTGTTCAGGATCAGGTTGTTTTGTGGTTTTGTGGAGAGATTGTGGATCTTATCCCTGTTGTGGCTCTCATCATTGTTGGAGATGAGACCCACCACAGTGGTGTCATCTGCAAACTTCACTGCTGTTTTTGTGGAGAGGGTGAAGAGAGCTGGGCCGAGGACACAACCCTGCGGCGTTCCTATGTTGAGGACCAGTGGAAGCAGATGTGTGTTTCCCTATGCTCACCACCTGGGGCCTGTTGGTGAGAAGGTCACTGATCCAGGAGCAGAGAGGTGGAGATAATCCCATGTTGTGGAGCTTCAGCTTGTCTTGGAGCACGGCGTTGATTGTTGAACTGAAATCACAACACCTATCATAGGTGTTGGGCTGCTGCAGATGAGTCAGAGCTTAATGGAGTGCTAACGAGACAGCGTCCTCTGTGGAGCGATTCTCCCTGTAGACAAACTGCAGGCTGTTCAGGCCAGAAGGGATGGCGTCCTAGATGTCTTGCAGGAGGATCCTCTTGAAGCACTTCATGATGACGGGGGTCAGAGCAACAGGATGATAATCATTGAGGCAGGTGATGTTTTTTTTTTTTTTTTTTTGAAACAGGCATTATGATGGATGATTTCAGGCAGGCAGAGACCGTGGAGAGCTGCAGAGAGAGGTTGAAGATGTCCAGAAAGACCCCTAGGTCAATCTCTAAAGGAGCTGCTGCTGTAACTGTAAGGAAAGGTGGTCCTGCAAATAATTTAGACTTTTATTTGTAAAATAAAATATTCTGTCCATTTCACAATTATGCATTACTTTGTGTTGGTCCATGACATAAAACCAATGAAATACACTGAACTTTGGGGTTTTAACATGACCGAATATGAAAAAAAGAGAAATATGACTATGAACAGATGTCTAAAACACAAACTTGACAATTTAGCAACATAATAAAACTTAAATGTGGATGAGTCACAAAAAAACAATGACTGTGCAAAATGTGATGAAAACTAGTTAGTAGTAGAAAATGACGGCTCACAGATTATAGCCTCTGCAGGACCAAATCAAAATAAAAGTTACATTTGGGTGAACAAAACAACTTTAAAAATGTTAATGCAAACTCATCATGCAGAATATTACTGAAATGTATACATGAAAAAAAATAGTCAATTAATGCTTAATCTGTCCAATACTCTGTCAGAATCAAAGATTCAAAGTAGGAACTATTTTATCCTGGGTGCATAAAGATTAAATAATTCATATTGTGCTCTGTATGATGTGACATCAGTGAACAAAGGGTGGATGTTGAGAAAAGAGGGTTAGACAGATCAGATCAATAAAGTGCAGATGAGGAAATCCCAGGAGAAAAAGTTGGGTTTGATGCCATCTGGCCTCCAACACGAGCTCAACCGTCCAGTTCCTGCAGTAGTCTCACAACAAGAACTTTTCCCAAAATGATGTGGGAATACACAATGCAACTGTGCCGCACTGAATACAACATGATATCGCAGCAGTTATTGGTTTGAGTGCTCTCAGAGTAATTCAAGGGCTTCCTCTGCTCGTCATATGATGTCCCTGCAGCTATTACAGTACATTAGAGCGAGAAGCTTGCAAGAAAATCCTGGATCACGTTGCCCAGTGTTGTTTATGCTCCCTCACTGCAGCTGATGCAGGAGGGCCTGTCGAGCTTCAGCTTTCAGGAGATGGAGGAAAAAACAAGACATTCATAATAACCTTTGTTTGTAAATGCAACTCTATATATTCCAATGAAATTTGTCCTCCATGTTTAGCCCATCCCATAGGGAGCAGTGGGCCGCCACTGTACAGACTCCCAGGGAGCATTCTGCGGCCGAGACTCTTACTCAGGGGCCAGAGTGGCAGGCTGTGGGATTCGAACCTGCAAACAGAAGACATAAACAGACTGAAAAGATTGAAAAAATGAGAGAGACAGCTGCTTGACTCACAATCTCTGAGGGATGTTGCAATATTAAGCTTGTCAAATTCTATTAATATTCATAAATCAAACTAAATCTATCAAAATCAGTCCAAAGGATAAAGTTTTGACCTTTCAGGGTGAATTAGGTTATTTTTTAAATGTGAACTACAGATAACCTGACTTAGTTAACTAAATACTTTAAGAAAAATCAACAAGAGTTTATGTTCAGTAGAATAACACATTAAATTCAAGGTTAAAGAAACAATGGCAAAACAAACAACTGCAACTCTCGGTTTTGGTTCTTAAAAAAGTCCTGTTAGAAAAACAACAACTAATAAAACTGATTTATCTGTCCTTCAGCAGATAAGGGAGAGCGGGTTCATGGCCAAATTCTATGTTTTGACCTTCTTTATCTAAGAAGGGATGGAAAAAAGGTTCTAAATATGTGCTGATCTGTTAGCTTTCAGCACTAGAAACACAGAACAGAAATAAGTATCATATATCAGACTTTCATTGAACCATCTTGCTTTTCTTCTCATAGGGCTTTTTCACCTCTTCTTGCTTAGGAGTTAGTTAAATTTAGCTCCAACTGTGGTTCGGTTTGCCAAGCGTCCCTCCCTAGATGTCTGACAATAAATGGAATAGCTAAGATTAAAAATAAAAGCACCCCTTGACAAATTTTCTGTGTTAAGCTGATGGAACATCTACGGGAAAAAGTTTAATAAAATCTTGCAAGCAAAAGGAGGCAAACAAAAATACTTTTATGCTTTTCAGTAAATAAAAACTCAGGTTCACATCAAGGCTCAATGCCTAGAATGCACATTAAAATTATATCATGAATTACTTTACATCTTTAGAAATTTATAAATGCTCTAAATAAATCGTTTAAAATTGTGTATTGGCAGGCATTAAAGAAAACCCTTGAGAACGAGAACTCAGCAAGCTCTTGTGTGTCTCAGAGTTGTTTGTTGTTTTGGCTGGACCGGTGGTTCTGGAAGAACATTTCAAAGTAACTCGGTGAAAATCAATGTTCAAATTACAGGGAACGGGCCTTGCTTATATGGGACTGTATAATTCCCTAAATGAAATGCTCACAAACATAACCGAAAGCAATGACAGTCCAAACTGAGACCAAGCAGCATTTACAGTCACCCTTAAATTAAGATTTGTCCTTGAAATGGCCTTTCAAACTTGTCAGTTTCCATTCTGTGTGGCCCATGATGCATAGTAGACTTTCCTTTGTTTGGCCCCTAAAAAACAAAAAAAAAATATGGACCCAATAAAAGAGCAGGATCATTTTACTGAAATCTTAGACAAGATAGTCAGGGTATCACGGACCACCCATCTTCTGTTAACGTCCTGGGAGCAGATGGCCACTGTGAACAGTTTCACTCTGTAACGCCGTGATCTCAGCTTACCTAAAAAAAAAAGGCCTTTTTGCTTTTACATCCTTATTTTTACAAAGGGAATCACAGGTGCAAGACAAATTCTTTTAAAAATGAATCTTTTTTTTGTGGCTAATTTCTGTATTGGTTTCTCATGTTTCATTTCATGAATGGTAAAAATGTAAGTTAAACTTAATTGTGTTTCCCTTGTCAAGAGGATGGTGATAGAGTCATAGTTTTCTAGAGATAGAGGAGATCAAACAACACTTTGGTCCTTTCTCTTGGTGCCTTGGCAGCAGGAGAGTTACCCAAGAAGACAGTATAACTCTTTTTATATTGTACAGTAATGTCCATCCACCAGCCTGCGTTCAGTCTCTTTGGTAACAAGTTATTTATACTCAGTGGTAGTCTTCTTCTAACTTTATAACTACATTTAAATATATGTTACCACAAACAATGTCCAAAAATTCACAACACAATAAAAATACATTTGACTATTTACAGTGTTAGACCTCCTCTGAGCTTTTGACCTAGCTGACCTGGTGGGAAGTCTTGAGTTTGTCCTCAGGAGGTTTTCTTCATACATTTTGTATCTGAAAGGAGCTTCAGAGCGCTTGCAGATCCAATCATGTCCCAATCTACTGAGCTTTTTTTGCGGAGTTCCTCAGGGTTTTGTCCTGGAACCTTTGTTATTCATGTTATAAATTCTTCATTTAAATCAGATAATTCAGCCATTCAAGTGAAGTTTCCCAACATCTTTTTTTCTCTGATGACCATTGAGCTCTGTCGCTCATTTATGACCCCTGCGGTCTTTTTCAACTAACATCCTGACAGGCCTGAAGCAGTGGTTGAGCAATGGTATTTACAGCTGAAAACAGTTGAAACATAAACTTTAATTAATGTATTGGAAAGTGGAATCTCTTTGATTCAAGATTCTCCCAGAATCTCTGTTTTTTGTAAGTTAAGGTTAATTTTGGATTAAGTTTTTCCCCTGAAGCGTCACTTAAAACAGTTTAAACATTTTCATTGCAACTTCGTACATTCCAGTAAAACATGTCCTCTGCATTTGACCCACCCCTAAGAGAGCAGTGGGCTTGCTCAAGGACCCACTGTGGCAGTCTAGGAGATTTGAACCAAGGACCTTGGAACATCAAGGAAGCCCTTTTTATTTTTTCTCATCTGCTTTTTGTGTGTATGGTCAGTTTTGTGAAACCCAGAGTCAGTTGAGGCAGATGGCTGTTCACACTGAACCTGGTTCTGCTGGAGGTTTCTTATTGTTGAAGGGAAGTTTTTTTTTTTTTCCACTGCTGCTACATGAATGCTGAGTATGAGGGATTGCTGCGAAGTCCAGGAGGAGAGAATGCAGCGAGTCAATATAACTCAAACGTTCAGGGAAATAAACTATTGGTTATGAAAAGTAATGTTATGACTATAACCATTAAAACAAATCAGCATTGTGAATGTAATCATTACTTTTTTTGGCCTTTTTTTCTTAAAATGTCAACTGATTCATTAAAAAAAACTTTTGGACTATATTCAAAATGTTTCAACTTTATTCTTCAATACAAAAGAAAAGACAAATCTCATTCCAAATAATTTTTTTTCCATGTAACCCTGATACTCTGAGGATTTGTTTTGGTGCTTTTCCTCTGTTTTTGTGTTCATGAATTATTTATTCACCAATAGCAGAGCAGCTCCCTCTCTCCCTCCTCATCAGCTGTAAACCCACATCCCACACAGCACTTAGTCCTGACAGAGGGTTTCTGTAAATCACAGTCTCATCAGCGTAATCTATGAGCCATCACCATCAGTCATGTGCTGTAAAAACACTCTGCAAACACTGCCATGGATGCTATAACATGTGAAGTCAGCTCTCGCGTCTAATAACTCAGCTGGGAGCTGCTGAGACTTCATAGCACCCTCTACGATGCCTGGCATCTCTGCTAAAGATGTGCATATAAGCCTTGAGATTAACGGCTGTTTTGGGGACATTGTAAATCCAAGATGGCAGTCTTTGAGCTACCCAGACGTGAGCTTTGGGCTATTTTCCAAATGCATGTCCCTCATCATCCCCCTCATTCTGTGTGGTGACTAGAAAAATTTGGAGTCCTGATCCCTCTCCACCCGATCCTCGTTAGTCACAGTTCCAGTAGTTTAAACTTTTTTTTTAATTGTTCTGACAAGAGCATATTTGTAGAAATTCATATCTATTTCATTGAAGCCCTTTCCCAAAGAGGATCTCCTGATGCTCAAAACTAATTTTATTCCTTCCTGAATAGCATGTACTCATATGTTTCCCATTTCTAAGAGTGGCTATGAAAAAACAGGCAGTGCGTAATTGACACGCTGATCAACCTCAATAAATAAAAAAAATAAATAAAAGACTGATTCTGAAAAAGTCATCTTTCTACAATTGTTTGTGTTTAAAAATGTATTCAAAAAAATAGTTTCATAATGAAAATCTTGCTGCTGCTATAAAAAAAAGTAGTTGATTTGATAACCTTTTACACATTTGCGCCAAGTGTGTAGCTGATTGTAGAAACTGCTCTAGATTTTTTAATTCTTCCTTTTAGAGGAGAAACGAAGCATTGAGAGCCATAATGTAACAGGAAATTATTTTTCAGTACTCAACAATGATCATACACAAAAAGCTGTAAGGAGATTCAATGTGACCAAAGTAAAGAGCTGTCATAATTTAGTTTTTTTTTTTAATTTGTTTTGGACTTTTCTAGAATCACCTCTCAGTCGCCCGTCAATCAGCTCAGACCAGCTCTGCTCACCTGTTCCCGTCCACATATACCTGCCTCAGCCGGCTCATCGCTGCCTGAATGCTTCGTCTCATCTCATGTGCACCGCTGCCAAGATTTTTACCAGTTCCTGTGTGCTGAGCCAGCTGGACGCTCTGCCTCTGCTCTTGTTCGGCCCCACTAATGTTTATTCCCATGTCTGCCTGCTGCTCATGTCTGTTTTGCTTCTTGAATCCAGCTGCTTGCTCTGCCTGTCCTGGTGGTTCCTCGGCCTGCATCCTCGGTTCTTGGTCAGTCTGGTCCAACCTGCACCTGGACTAGTCCGGTTCTGCTGGCCTGCCCCATCGGCCACATTGCACCCTTTCAATAAACCTTTTAAAAAGAAGTGTAACTTTTTGTCCGGCTGAATATCGGGTTCTCCAGCACTATTCCCAACAAGAGCAGATGCAAAAGTATTCAAAACTGTACATAAAATGATAACAGTTTTAAAAACTTCTGACTACAAAGGTTTTTAGAATAAAATTAAAAAAACATTTAAGAGATCATCCATAGTTAAAGGTAGGCTATTTAGTCATATTTAATAAATTAGAATATTATTGAAAAGTGAACATATTTCTGTGACTCCATTATATAAGAAAAATACCTTACATAGATTAACACAGACTGATGAAGTTTTGAAGTCTTTTCCCACCTCCAGCTAATAAAAACACAGCATGTGAGCTTAGATATTGCATCAGACCAATAGAAAAAGCAACATTTCTCATGCAGAAATGGTGGTTTAATGAGCAGTATGTGTAATACAAACTGTTTTTTCTAAAGGTACTCTTAATCTGACAAAAAACTTTTTAGAAATTGATATTCTACTTTATTGAATGACTGTATATAATTGTGTGTGCGTGCGCACGCACGTGTGTGTGAATTTATTTAATGCGTTCCTTGCTTTCCCTTTTTATGGCATTGAGTAATACTCCGTAATGAGATCTATCATCACACTGTAACTCATTTTAGATGAACAGGAACAGGTTTGGTCCTGTTAGAATGTCAGAAATTGTAAAACAACATTTACACCCATCAAAAGATTGAAATGCAGCCATAAAACATTTTTTATTGGGTTTGCTAAAGGGTTTCAGAGCACATTGCATAAACTTCTACAGAAGAGCCAGAACAACTACCCGATTTAGTTGTTTATTACACACTAAAGAAGCTGACTTGGTGAACTTAGTGACTCCTATAGCTCAAAGCAAAACATGATGATCGGTTGAGGACAATATTTCAGCTCAGGTGTCAGCTTTGTAAATTATTGAGATTAGAGTTACAATACAGAAGAATAGGTGGGGATAATAATAAAAAAACAACAATAAGGAATAGCTATGTGGTTCAGGAACATAGCTGGCTTTTCAAATGTATCTGTTATGGATCTCAGGTTTCCAGGGAAATTGTCTTCCTGAGTTCAGTTTATCTGTTGTCTGTCTTCAGGCACTGAACTAAGAGCGCTAACATAACAAGTGCTGACATAACGGTTGACAAAGAAAAAGAAACAGGTTCACATAAGTAAAAGTTCTGAAGATGATTATTGTCATTAACATTATTGCTTCAGCTTTGCCACGCATGGCAGCATCGGGGTCAAACTCTGGTCCAAACACAAAAGGAGGCAATTCTTGCAACTCAAATGCTTCAGAACCTGAATAACCACATTTAAATTACCGCTTTATAAGCTTTTCATAGATTTGTTATAACACGGCCCTTCAAATGTTCTGCTTCCCTGTGTAACAGCCAAGATATCAAGAAGAGGATCCAGGCACAGGTCCGGTCCAGATACCTGAAGATACCGCATTCATCTGTTCAACCATAGAACAGCCATCACACCATTCAGGAAAGAGATGGGTTCTGTGTCCAAGAGAGGAACTTGTTTAGGTGCCACAGAACGAAAGTAAAGACTAATGGCTGCATATTGTTTAACAGAGGGTCATTGTCCACATGAGACATCTCCCGATCCAACATCTGGTGAAGGGCCAGTCAGCACTGCAAAAACGGATCTAAAAATAAGTAAAATGTTATTACAATTTGTGTTTTTGTCCTACATTTGAGCAGGTAAATAATATTATCTACTAATGAAACGACTATTTTGACCTCTAAAATAAGATAATCAGACATCCTGTACTTGAAATAAGATGATGGAGATGAGTTGTTCCTATTTTAAGTGCAAAAATCTTTTTCCATTGGGGTTGGCAGTATCATGCTGTGGGCGTGTTTTGATGCTGGAGGGATTCAAGCACTTCAAATGGCAGACAGCATCATGATAAAAAAAAACCAGAATGTGCAAATATCAAAGAAACATCTTAAAACATCATCCACAAAGGTAAGGTTTGGCCACAAATGATAATAATTATGATAATAATTCATCCTATTAAGAACGCCCTTTACATTAATTTGCCAATCTCAAAGTGTTACCTTTAAAAGGCTGTAAAAGTACAGTAGAATTAAACAAATAAAATCAAAAATGACAAATGTTTAGATTTTAGATTTTGAAGGACTCTGCAGCCTGTGGCGCCCTGAGGTGCTCAGGGGGAGCATTCCACAGGCGAGGTGCAGCTGTGCAGGAGGCCCGGTCTAAAGAAGTTTGTTTGGTCCTTGGGATTCAGAGTTGTGATGAAGTTGTTGCATAAAGGAAAACACACTATGTTGTGTTAAACGGAGCAGTTCTTTAAGCTAACTGCACCTCAGTGAACACCTTGATAGGCAAGGAGGCAGATCTTGGACTGGTTGTGGGCAGTCAAGGAGGCAAAGTAGGAAATGGAGGACTGAAGTTAAGAGGCCCTGATTTTTTTTTTGTTGTTGTTCTGAATAAAATGAAGCTGGATCTTCCAATTGGACAGCTGTTCTAATGTACCAACTACATCCTAAGCATCTCAGAAAGTTCTGCAGACAGCTGCTAATGAACCATAATTTGATTGAGACATGTTTAACCAGGAAAATAACTAAAATATGCAGGATACTGGTCCTCGAGGACTGACTTTAGACACCGGTGCCCTAAGGAAACGTGACTTAAGACGACGTCTATGTTTTGTAGAGATGGTCTCCAAGTCTTCAGCCTCACAGAAACATGTGGAAATACTTAAATTACACCAGTTTTGTCAGGAGAATTGGACCAAAATTTTAGCAAACTATTGCGAGGACCGTGTGGCTAGATACCTTAAACGGCTGACCCAAGTCATACAGTTTCGGTCAATTTCATTAAATGGTGAGGAAATGTTTCTAAACCAGGGGTCACCAACATAGGGCCAGCGGGCACCAAGTAGTCCCTGAGGACCACATGTGGTGTCCACTCTAGTTTAAAGGTCAGTACTGGTAGCCACAACACCAATGAAGTAGCTCTCAGATTTAAAAAGGTTGGTGACCCCTTTTCTAAACTTTTGAATGTGAAGAAAATGAAAAATAAAGCGTTTTATCCAGACGTTAAGCACATTTAAATCCTTTTTTGTAATCCTAACTGACCTAAACACGAGTTGAGTCTGACTGATTGTGCAGAAGATCTAAAAATAACACACACTCGTCATCCAACCAGCCTATTGTTGAATATATTTGCGTGTTTGTCCGGATCAAGAGCAACAGCAGCAACATCCTGCAGCGTAATTGGAGTTGTTAAAGATAGAACAAGCCAAGTGGGCGTGGACAGGAGTCCTTCCCTGAAGCCACGGCGCTGAAGCGCTTCTTCCACATGAGCCAGCAAACGCGCACAGCCAGAACCCTCCTCCCCCAGATGGGTCATCCCCAGCCGCGTCGGTCGGACCCTCAGACTGGATTGTAGCTGCGCGCAGGGGGGGCGCTTTAAAGCCTGGGCTGCTCTTTAGCGACTATCAGTCATTTGGAAAGTTTCTCTCCTCCTCTCTTTGACAGCGAATCCAGAAAGAATCGCGAAAGACGCAGCGATGACAGCTGTGATTACCTCCCCTCCGAGTTTCTGAGAGTTCACCTTCTTTCATTCGAGCATCTGATTGCTGACGCTTTTAGAAACATGCAAAGGAGAAACAGGATGAAGTTGGTTTTAATTGCAGCCTTATTTGGACTGGTGAGTATCACCCTTTTCTTTTTTTCTTTTTACAAATTCAGTGCGTTTAATATTTCTCCAAATCGCTTCCTTTTGGCTTCTGCAGTCCTTTACGGAGAGTCTATTAATCCACCAAATAGTTTGTGGGCAAGTTATATTTCCTTCTAATTCATCTAAAATAATCTAAATCACTGCAAATGTGTGGCGTTTCTCGTGCGTCCAGACATTTACGCGTCCATATAACATTAAAACACTTTGTAAGGGCTCACATATGGCGCCTTTTCGCGTCTTTGCGCTTGCACCTGCCCCGTTTTCGGATTGACAACGTTAGCAGGACGGATGCATGCAGCAGAGCAGCCATTCAGGTTGACACTTTAGAGCTCGGGTTGCAGCTTGGAGCTGTAGTTCCACCCGTCTCAGTTACATGTGTGGCTGCGCAGGGAAGGACAATAAGAGCGGACTCTAGGGAGCTGCCCATCCATGAGGCGTGTATTTACATGAAAAAAGGGGGACTGGTTGATTCATTTCACAGGACATAATCTGATCCAGTAGGTATAAAAGGAGCCTTGCCGTCTGTGCAGAGTCACATGGCCTCATATCAACACTTACACAAGAGCCAAAACAGTTGCAGAATGTTTCTCAACTATCAGGGGAACACAAGAGGAAGCCCTCTTGGCAGTTGTGGCGTGTAATACTTTTGATTCATTCATTTTTCAGTGCGTGACTCTGACAGGACTCAGTCAGTGGCTTCACTGAGTTTGTCGAGGTCCTGATTTAGGACCCTGGTGCATCTCCAGGACATGACAGCTGCTCCCGCTGATGGCTATGCATCCTCTGCTGGCTCAGCACATGCAATATTGATGGGTGCTGGACCACCCTTTCTCCTCCTCCTCTTCAATCTTCCTCTCCTCCCTTCCCCTTCCACTCTCCATCATTCACTCTTCAACGTTCCTTTTCCTTCTCCAGAAGGGATGATTCAGCATTATAACCCCAACCCAAAAAGCTGCAGATTTCCTCTTAAACTGGGCCACATTTATTTATTTTTTTGTGGGGATTTTTTTGCGGCTCTAGTGGCTCGCTTTTTAACTCAGTAGTGTTGCTCACTGGAAAATTGTCATTAATGGAGGCACTCTAAGCGCAGAGAGATAATGAGATGAGAATCTGCAGCCAGAAGCAGTACCATATCTCCTCTCTTAGGGACAATACCTGATCCTCAATGCTCGCCCCAACAAAGCTGCGTTGCTCAAACACCACATCCAGAATTTAGAAGTGGAGAGGATGCAGTTGTCGGTCTGCAGTCCTGCCCTCAACCCCAGTAGATGCTTGCTGGATCAGCTTTGGCGTACTCTTTTTGCCAGAGTGGCCAACGCAACCACACACACTGGCTGGCAAATGCTGGTTGAAGACTGGCATGCCGTCCCGCAGCAGTGTTTGACCAAGGTGGCGATCGGCACAAGGAGGAGGCGGCAAGCTGTTGTAGTTGTGTGTGATTCTCCAACACACTGCTGAGGCCCCCAGTTTCTAATAAAATAAATGGCGAACATTTCCAAATTATCTTTTTTTCATTCAAACTTCAACAATCCAATCAAATAAATGTGGCTGCAAAACCTACAAATGCATTTTCTTTACAAATGAAGCCCTGTGTGATGAGAAATGAACAGGTTTTCCTACAGTATAAGAAGGGTCTTTGCCAAGAAGCATCGTTACAAAATAGAAATAATCTACCAAACAATAATTTGCTTCTTTTTTCTGGGAGTTGGATATGATCCTATAATGAAAGGAAGACAATACCACTCAGGAATATTTTCTTGAAAAGACTATCAAAATGGATAATTACAACAAATACGGGCTGCATTATATTTTTGACAATATCATTTTGACATTATGTAACATTTGTTATGCCAAGGAAACTTTCAAGACCAACAGATCCAGTTTGTATCCAGTTATAAAGGCCTAGATATAATTAATCTAATTTTGATAGATCCTGATCATAATCTGGTTAAGATTTAGGTAAATCAGATTCTAGTGATTTATATAATACAGTCAAAGTCCTTTTACAATGTAATGTCGAATGACCAAAAAAAAAAAAAAAAAGCATTTGACAAATGAAGTTAAACCAGTTGTGCCGAGTTGCTGACTGAGCAACGTCCTGAGAAAGCACGTGGCGAAGGCGGAGAGGAACAACCCCCTTTAAACAAGGAAGAATTCTTGAAAAGTAACTGGGGCTAAGAAGATAGAAAGCAGGAACGTAGACATGCTGACCCAGCAGTATTTTCTATATTAAGCAAAAATAGAGTAAACAGAGTTAATGGTATAATTAGGTCCTTTAGTGGCTTCACCTATAGGGCAGAAGCACCACTGACAAGATAATACTCTGAGCCAGTATTACTATCTGTGGGAAGAATAACAAAGAGATCATCATAGTTATTGGCAGCAATAACTCCTTCCTGATTTTCTCAAAGGGAAAAAAAAACATTTTAAACACAGAAATACTGGTTTAGGCATACGTTCTATGAACATAAAAATGGAGAGAACTCCATAAACACTGTAAATGTAGTTAAACAAGAATAGATGCCCTCCTAAAATATCTGTTGATGTCTAAATAAGGTTGAAAAGTACTTAGTGCTGATCTAAGGAGCGTGGGCTTTAGCCTTTTTATTTAGGGTAAAGGTTAGCAGGATATATGGGACATAGGGTCCTATTTTCTCCCTGTTGGAATAAGGACAATGGCTGCTGGATAGGAAGTAGCACCTGCAAAAATCTCCATGGATGCACAGGGTTTGGAGGGTAGATGTATTTGTGTTGTCTAACTCCTGTTACAGTGGAGGAGTCACCCAAGATACCACCCAAGCAAAAGCCTCAGTTCCTTGTTTTCTGCTCTCAAGGAGAAAGTGCCACCCTGCAGGCTAATTCTTGCTTCTCCTTTTTATTACCACACCTGTGTCTCTGAGAGACCCCCCTTGTCTTTTTACTACTAACAGCATAATGTCATGCTGCAAAATCAGTACAGCAGTCTTTGTTCTGCATAAAACACTTTTTTTGTTGGCTCTAAGGTGTTGTAGTTCTGAACAAGTTTTCTATTGCTTGTTTTCCCCACTGGAATATAGTTCAGTCAGAAAACATAGCTTTATACCTGCGTTTGGCTAGTGATGCTGAGGCTTGAATCTGATTCATAGCTTTCATAGTTTGTCTGACTTGAAGGACTATTTCACTATGTTTTAAAGCAATCTATACTTTTAATTATCTGTAGATCAAAAGCTAAAATAATTAAATGTGCTGTTAGAACTTTCTATTATTCTGCACTGAAATGAAAATGAATAAAACCTCTTTTTGATGGTTTTGTCAGTGCTTTATAGGCATTAAGAGCAGCTTAGATTGAAGTAAACATGACAATGTAAGAGGTATGCAACAATAAATATATATATTCATGCATAACATAACATATTTTTACACATATATAACAAGCTCTGAGGTTAAGAGTTTTAGCACAGTACAGGTCCATGAGAGCTCTAAAGCTTTGTCCACATTCCCCAAGGCATTCACATCTACAACTTGTGTACATCTTGTTCCATCTTCAGGGAGATGGACCCCCCCCACACACACACACACACACGTTAAAACCAGCTTATGAAAGCATGAAAGTTCAGTCTCAACTTGTTAAAAAAGGCGTGCATCCTTCTTTTTTTTTCCATTTCACACACTATTTGACAAAATGACATCCTCTAAATAATCTCTTAGTTAGCTGTTGCATTTTAATCTCATCTTTGGACTCTGTGTTCTGTTGCACCTACACCTGGAGCTAAAAAAGCGTCAAAGAGAAGAAAAAAAAAAGAGCAAATGCCAAATGCTGGAGTCATTTCAAGTGTCATTTTTAAAACGGGTTTGCTCACATCATGGGAGGTTGGCTGGCGAGTTCATGCAGAGGAGCGCGTGTCGATGGGTGTGTGCGTTAAATAAGGGGGCAGCAGAGGGGAAGTACGTAGGAGACGGCTTTGATTCACATTTAAATGCCTGCTAGAGTAAAATGTAATAGCATGGTGGAAAATGCGCTGCGGTTAAGAACAAATATTATTTCCCCCTGTGATTCGTGGGGGCAATGATATTTGTTTTGGCATCTGGTTTAGCTTTTTTGTTGCTCTTTAATGTTTAGTATTTCCACATAGAAATTTATATCAGGCAAAGATAACCTAAGTAAACATAAAAAACTTTTTCAAATTAAGAGAAAAGGCTATTCAAACCAACCTGGCCCTGTGTGAAATGATAATTGCATCCTAAACCTTATAACTGAGTGTGCCATCCGTTTTTGGAGCAGAAGTCCTTCGCGTCACTGTGGACGAATTTCGTTCCAGTCTTCTTTGCAGAATGGTTTTATTTCCACCACATTGGAGGGTTGTCAGTTATGAAAGACCCGTTTAGCTGCAAATGCCACAGCATCTCAGTTGGACTTTGACCAGGTCTCTGCCAAACACTCTTGGTATTGATTCTTTAAGAGGTGGACTTTTGGATCACTGTTCCCTTTTTGAATAAGACCAGCTTACCTCGCTCTTCCTCTCTTCAGGGGGATCGCGTCTTAAAAATTTCCCAAATCCACTCTGATCTTATATTACTTTCTACTGAGGCTTTCCTCTTCTTCTGCTAAACATGAACACAGTTTGCTTCTTACGACTATGTCATGTTGAAAGTCTACGGCGAGAGCAGCGGAGCTACAATGAACGGCTAACCGCTAACCTAGCCGCCAAGCTAACCGGATACATATACACTAGTTGGTGGGCCAATAATGCAGACTGAGCACTGCCGTCATGTTTGACTGTTGGACTTTTTCGTTTTTTGCATATCGGACATAGGCTTTTGTATTCCTATTGTTTTTCTCCTTTGCACTCTCCCATAGATGCAGTTTTTGCCCAGACTCTTTTTATTTTTCTCCTAAAATCACAAACACAGATCTTAACTGGGACAAGTAAAGTCTGCAGGGCTTCAGATGTGGTTCTTGGTTCTGGTGTCACCCGGGAAAGTTCACCTCTGTTCCATGTTTTCTGTATTTGTGGATAATAGTTCTCACTGTGATCTTCAGGAGTCTCAAAACCTTAGACATTTTTTTTAACCCTGTCGAAATTGATGGATATCAGTAACCTTGTATCTGATCTGCTGTTGGATTCCTGTGGTTCAGGGCATGATGTGTTCCTTTTAGCAATCTTTCAGCTTAACTCATGTCCTCAGCGGTTTTTATTTAAGTGATTTCTTGATTTCTTGATCATGTGATATGTCACAGTCAGTGTTGTTGGCAAGAGATCTGAATCTGATACATCCTGGATGAACATTACTGCAGAGACTTGATGAAACTAAGCTGTTTCAAACATTTTTTCAGTTGATAGAGCTCCATTACTTTACTTCATACAAAATATGAAGTTTTCCACAAATTCAACGACACGTTCTTAAACAGAAGGTAATCTGGCAGTGCTGTGTGAGCGTACGCTCGCTTTGTGCACGCTCACACAGATGTAGAAACCGCACGTCAGCTGACTCAGAGGGTGCCTGAGGGGACGCTTGATGTTTTGTGGCTCTCCGCTTTCTCCTGTCAGCTGCATTCCACGCACACCTGAGGCCTGACGATTTATGCAGAGCGCACCTCCTTCGCTCAGAACCTACATGTGTGCGCACATCCCTCAACCTGCCATAAACGCGCTGGTGATGCGCCTCGAACCAACCTCGCTCCAGTGGGGAACGAGCTGACTCACATGTTGGTCACCGGATGAGGCAGACATTAAAACTGTTTTCTGCTGGCCCCTGATCTATGGAGAGTAGGAAACTCATCGGTAAACTAAATACCTGCCTGAAACTAAGCATTCTTGTTTAAATATAGAGTAGGAAAAGCAGATCTATTTTAGCTGGAAAGTTAGCCCTGCTCTTATTAGGGCTTGGTTGGTTAGCCATTTATTAGAAAAGAGAAAACGGAGATGATGTGAGGAAGATATAGTCTAAGTTTTTGCGTAAACGTGGAAACTTTAAGGTTCGGGGGTGAGCGTGCAAGTGTGTGTGCAAGCGTCCTCATGCATTTATGCATAAGCAAAGGCACGCACAAACATCTCTTCCTGTCAGCAGAGATAAGATAAAGCACTCAGCAGGTTACTCGTGGAAGAATGCTCGACGAGGGGAGCGTCTTAACTTGGTATGGATGTGTTATTGTGTTGCTTTGATTACCGCCTCTCACTTATGCTCGCAAATACTCACACCCAGAGATGGCTCAAAGCTTGCTGGTACATTAACTCTTTACTGTCTGACACTAGCAATAACAGAAAGCCCTTTAAATTAGGATTCAAACTCTTTATAAGATGCTTTTGATATCTTATTAATTAGAATACTGTGCAATAATACATTCATAAATGGCATGTTGACTGCTAGAACAGGTATAAATGTCTAATTGTAATCAAATTACATTTCCTTAATTGTTTCCAAGTCCAAATAAATTTATACAAGATTTTTATTTAGGCAATCAAAGCACCAATAAACCAAGAAATGCACTCAGAGAAACCTTATGCACTGACCCCTAATGTATGCCTCCAAAGGGAAACTATCTCAACTGACACATTTTTACCACAGCTTTTTCTGTAAAACATAATTTGCCTCTAGGTTGTAACCAGTTCAACTGCAGAATAATTTTTCTTCTGCTGACTGTCTCAGCTGTGTTTAAGTAGACGAGTGTTTAAGCTGTGTTTAAGATAAGATAAGCAATCTTGTATTTCACTAGATCATGGGAAACTGACAAAGAAGCTGAAACTTTTCCAGATTCTTTTCTGGGCCCTGATCCTCATGTATACAAAATAATTCCCAAATGAAGCTTGCTAGAAAGAAAGGGAAGATAATGGAAAGAGAGAGAGAGAGAGTGAAAGAGAGGAAGCATGTTGTGCTTTTCTGCTTCCCATTGAATGCTATTCTAAAAAAAACTGATCCTGTTCTCTCCCAGCTGCTAAAATGTTGGGAAAACACCTTTTTTTTTTACATAGTGATTTCTTTGATGAACCTACAAAGTTTTGCACATATTCAGGATGTTTTTATTTTATATTTTTTTTTACAAAGGTAGCCTTATGCTTATGCATTTAAGGGTTTATTTGCTTGACTTTTTTTTTTCTTGAATGGTAGGCCGGGGCCATGGCCTCTGACCACAGATGTCCGTCGGGCCAGAATACGACCAGCGGAGAATGCTGCAAGCAGTGTCCGCCCGGCGAGGGCGTCGTCACGCCATGTGGAGCCAAACAGACTGAGTGCGCTCCGTGCCTTGACAGTGAGTACCACAAAGACACTTTGTCTCTGCCTAGCGGACAGGTTCTGTGATGTGTTTGGTTGCACTACCTGCAAAAAGCGGGGAAAGAAAACGTTAGAGATGTTGAATATTAAATGACAACATGTTGGCGGATTGCCCTAAAAAGCATCTTTTACACATTTTTTGCTGATTTTCTTCTCTAAATTCTGAAGTTGGGTTTGCTTTTAAATAAACATTGAATTAAAACTCAATTACAAATATTCATTCCGTGCATCATGGACTTGCATATACAGGTGTATGTGTGGCCTGAGAATTACAAACTAAAAGTTATTTACATTTTTCAGTCTTATGCAAACCATGTTAGCTCAAAACTTTGTAAAATAAATGCTAAATGGCATCAGAATCAGACATACACTTGTATAAAGCTTTATCAGGTCCTGAGGACCCCAAAGTGCTTCACACTACATCAGTCATTTGCCGATTCACCTGCTCATGGTGACGAGCTACATGGTAGCTGACCTGGGGGAGGCTAACAGAAACAGGACGGCCATACAAACAGCGCCACCGCTCACCACTCAGCAAGCAAAGCAGGTGCAACGTGTCGGAGTGTGGGTTCAAACCGGCAACCCACCAGTTACAGGACGAGATCCTAGCTTCTGCGCCCCCAACATCACAGAAAGCATCCAGGGATGTCAACAAAGCCAATATCATTTAATTTCTAGGATTAAAGGACTGATGTCTCAGCAGGATCTAGAAAAACTAATCCATGGGTTTATATTTAGTAGAATTGATTACTGCAACGGTGTTTTCACAGGTCTGCCTAAAAAGTGGGTCAGACAGCTGCAGCTGATCCAGAACGCTGCTGCCCGCGTTCTCACTAAGACTAAGAAAGTAGAGCACATAACACCAGTTCTAAAGTCCTTACACTGGCTCCCTGTATCTCAGAGAATAGACTTTAAAATACTTCTGTTACTCTATAAATCTCTAAATGGCTTAGCACCTAAATACATCACAGACTTGTTATCAGTGTATCAACCCTCCAGACCACTCAGGTCTTCTGGCTCCAGCCTGCTCTGCATACCTAGAACCAGAACCAGAACCAGACATGGAGAAGCAGCATTTAGTTCCTATGCTCCACTTATCTGGAACAAACTTCCAGAAAACTGTAAAGATGTGGAAAACCTTAGTTCCTTAAATCAAGATTAAAAACACATTTGTTTAGGATTGCCTTCAACTGTCCTAGTTAACTGAATCACCACTTTTTTGTTCTATTTTCTATCTATATTTTATTCCTACTTGCTTTTATTCTGTTTTATTTTGCTATATTTTAATCATGTAAAGCACTTTGCATTGTCTTTGTACTGAATTGTGCTATATAAATAAATTTGCCTTGCCTTGCCTTGCCATAATACAATACCAGAATACAGACTATTCATATTTCAGTGGGACATTTATTAGTAAAGGAAAAGAGGCAAGAAAATTATTATAAACTGAAAGTTTACATTAAGTAAATAATGAGTCAGCAAGTATTACACCTATATAGTCTGAACGACTTTGCGTGAAGTGTATAAAAAAACCAACAACAACGTCTGTTAGCCTTGCTGTATGCTTATCTGTGTAACATGCTAGCAGTGCTCTTTAAATCACCGGAATAGATATTCCAATTAAAACCACAAATTGTACATTACAAATGGTAATTGGTTCTTACCATCCCACGTTCCCGACTCGGTTTTGTCCACCCCGACGGTCCTGGTTGTCTGAATCAGAATTCAAAGAGATTTCACTTAATTCCGGACATCCAGCTGTTGGTTCAGGTTCATATTGGTAGGGCTGTACAACCTCTGAATTCACGAAACCTCCTGCCATCTCTTCATAAACAAAAAAATGCTTCTTCTTCCATTTTTACAATTAAATGCTGGAACAGTAGCGATGTTCTTAGTTCTCCTGCACTGATGTAGGAACGCTAAGAACTATTTATTCAAGTTTTAGATTAGAAAACCAGTCACTGCAATCTTGTGTGGATGTGCGTGACTAAATAACATACCTGGAATGTCAATTTTTTTGATATTGATTTCAGTTCACCTTTAACCAATTAACAAGACACATTTTCTGCGTCAAACGCCACACGATCTGGCCGGAGCGATGCTTCATTGAGCATCATCCTGGTCACAGGTAGAGAGGAGCTCTATATTGATGAGTGTGGATGTTGCATAACTTGCACTTCTGATGTAGTGTAGTGCTTACTCACAGTGTTAACGCCAAACCTTTACAGAGTAATGAAAACATGCAAGAGAAAATCTTCATCTTGTAGATCTGAGCAGATGAAAAAAACTGTTTGTTCTGTTTTGAGGTCATGGATGCTGAAGCTGAATGGGGCCGGGAATGGCCCCTCCGGCTTATCAGCACACAGTTGAAAAGCAAATCCTCCACAGATGTGCATTAATACACTTTGGCATTGGGCAACTCGAGCTGGTGATAAACAACCATATCGATTTTAAAGCAGCATATGATGCATTTTCAAAAGCCTCGTCTACTTCAGCAAGACGATGTTATTCAGAAGGACGTTGCTAGAAGTACGGAAGAGAAACTGAGTCGCCTGCAGTCACAGGTAAAAGAAGATATTGATTTAATAGAGTAAAAAAACAACAACACGGGAATCCAAACAAAGCAAATTAAACTCCATATCACACAAACAAACAAAACTATTGTTCCCTCAGTTATTCTGTACCAAAAGGAGCTGTGATCGGGTCCTTTAAAGACGACTACATTTATTTCATGCAATATCAGAGGAACCCCTAACACCATAAAGTGCTGCCAAAACAATTTTTTTGAATGTGCAAAATAAACCCGACGAGATATGTCCCGAAACATGAGGAATATCTTTGTGTACTGAAATCTTAAGCATAATCCTTCTCATCCACCTTTAATCAATCAAATTAAAGTGCGAAAAAGTTTAAATACTGCAAGAAAGTAAAATAGATGCCATTCCTAGCTTTTGTCCAACACCGCCGCCCTCCTGCGGGCCTTCACCATGTAGGGAGTGAAGCTCTGGGTGACTAAAAGAAATGAGGACAGCAGCATAAAGAGGAGAAAAGAGTGAGATCCGTTCCAGACGCTGCTGAAAGGATCTCCAGGGGGAAGATATTTAGAGAATCGGAAACATTATTGCAGATTAGAACAGTAAGCGTTGTAAATTCAAACTGGGCCTGCACAACCAGTGACTGAAGAAGTCTGGGTAATATTAGAAGTTGTCTGTCTGAGGTGAATTTATGCTTGAGCTTAGGGGAGTGTGGCCCTTACACAAGGTCAAAGGTGTTTTTTTTTTATCCTCTGTGGAGGACAGGGTTGGTACACAGCCAGTTCCTACAGTCTTCCCAGAGTTTTTCACGTATGAATTCCCCAACTCTCCATCATCGGGGCCAGGAAGTAGATGTCAACCTCATTGGGTCAAAGATTGCAAACCACAAGCAAAGGGGTCCCACAGTAAGTAAAGGATTCGATCGAAGGTCATGAGAGAAGTCGTAGAGATGGAAAATGCATTAGAGTGTGTCTGGTGAAGCTCTTTGGACGGATGTCTGCCTTTGATACGGCACCTCAGATATAGAGTTAAACTCGTGGACAGCTTTATTCACCAATGTTTTACACACTATATGGGCTCGACTTTAACTTTTTGAGGGATATCTCGGATGTTTTGTCTCTCCGTTGTACAACATGGAAGGGTTTTAGAGGCGATAAATAGCAGTCACACAGTCCTTGCTCTGCTCAGACAAGAGCAAACGCACAATGACAAGCCATGTGCATTCAATCATGGAGGAGAAGAAATGCTGATAACCCTGCCAGATTTTATCACACGGCTACAAATTAAGATAAAGTGAGGAGATGTTTAGCACAAGCATGTAAACTATTTCTTTCCCCCTGGTTTGAAGGCGTTAAACTCTGACCTTTCAGGTGCTGAGCCTGTCTTTAGTACCTTCTTCAGAAACAATGGCTAAGCTGCTAAAGAGCAGCATTTACATGACCACTGAAGTTAAAATCTCAGCATAATTGGCAAAACAGCTTAAAAGATTAAGCTAATCTTTTTTCAGAAAATATTTAGCCAGTGTCCACTAGTTAGGTGGCTGGTAAACAAATAAATTGAAAGAAACAAAACAAAAAAAAAAGGCCTGGAGTCTTAGAGTTAGCATTTCTCTGAAAAACTTGGGAATCTGATATAGTTTTGTCATTTTGTCATCAGTGACATCTAACGAATGCGCCTTGGGCCTCCACCACACTTACCAGTGGACAAGGCATTCGTCCCCACACGTTCATGCTGGCTTTTACACCAAGCCCATCTGGATTTGCTGAAAAACCTCCAGTTAAAGTCCCAGCTGCATCTGGCAAACTTCACATGCTTACATTTTGTGGCGGCGATATAGAAAAAGGCTTTTTACTGCCTCCCAAACAACTGATGATTATGTAAACATCTAATTATTATGGCTATTATGGAAACGTCAGTGAGCCCAAGATGCCACTTTGTGCTGTAGTTTCCTAACAGTGAGCTCTAGATATTTAAGTTTCTGCCTTATCGTGCTCCTTGCTGTGTGTGGCAGCAAGATCACCATAGGTCCTTGTGACTTTGGCTAAGAGATGTGCTCTGTGCTCTTCTGTGCCACGTCATATTTGCACCCAAGGGTAATAGGAAGTCATATATTACTTATTAAAAACTCTCAGAAGTGTCTGTTATTCTTTTTCCTCCCCAAACAGTGAGTATGATGTGCTACGCAACGTATTCAACATTTGCTTTAGGCCAGATCTTCCTAGAGTGTTGGACAGCTTTGTTCACCAGGTTTTACACACTATATGGTCTCGACTTGAACCTTTTTGAACAGCAGTTGACTCATGCAAGTGGAAGCCAGCATTGGCTTTGGAATGTGTGATTTGGTGACTATAAGTGGATCGTGTGGCCGGATGCCAGGAGATTTAGGACAAAAACATGCAGAGACCAATACTTAACGAGGTGTGTTTGACGAGTGACGATAAAGTGCGTTGAGGCCGAACAGATCACCAGACTTCAGTCAAGGGTAGTTAATTATGGACTCTTGAAAATACAACAATACAGAAAAGGCCTTATTGTATTTTACTGTTTAGAAAGAAAGGTGTCCGGTAGAACACTCCATGCTGACCACCATCATGTCCTCTCCCATGCTGCTTCTGGTTGAAAAACACCAGCTTGGCTTTTAAAAGCTTCCGTGTGTTGGTTATTGCCGGCTTTATCCGTGGGTTATGGACTTTAGCTCAGCGAGGGCCTCATCTCTGTGGGTTTAATGAACTGTTTTTTTAAGGCCTTACTGCTTTCCAACCACTTCTGGTTTACATTCCTGTAGTGTTTAGGAAACTTTGCACATTTATTTTAAGATGGTAGGGGAGAATATACTTTTTTATTCTTGCATGCCTTCCAGACAACTGGTTCACATTCATTTGGCTTCTAATGTTTTCATGTACATCCTGATCAACTCTCAACTTGGCCATCCTAGTTCTCTAGCAATCGATGCTGGATGTTTGTTGTCTTATTTTTATTTTTTTACCACAACTAAAAGTCTTGTTTGACACAGTTCCAGTGTCCAGTATTTTTTTTTTCTACTATTGTCCTGATTTCAGATATCAACAAACTCTTCAGCATCCATTGTACTTGAATGACATATTATTTATGTATAGGACTATGAAATAAACATTTTTACACACCCTGATTAACTTAAAAAGTAAATTGAAAATTAAGAAGAAGCTTTGGTTACGTTGATTATTAATGGTGCTAACAATGGGGCAATGGGGTTTTGTCGAAAACAATTATTATTATTGGCACCCCCTTCCCGTCCAACTGACTGAATAAGTGAACTCTTATAAAAAAAACAACAACAACTGTATTTATTACATTTTCTTTTGTTTTCCATGCTTAAGGGGCTTGTCAATCACTGTGCTGTCTATAATTTTCCATGTGTTGGTGCATCCTGGACTTTCCGGAGCTGGTGGAATTTTCTTTCCTGGTTAGGCAAGGTTTCCACGCTGGCTTTATTTTAAAATAGATTATAACCAGAGGAGAGGAAGTGCTACAAAGGATTGCAGAGTGAAAAAAAGGAGTTTGGATGAATGAGCAGATAACTGGAGATAAAACAGAACAACTGGAGCTGGAATGGAGACCGAAAGGCAAGCTTCACAGCCAAGAGTTGACGCGCTATGCACACATTCACACAATTACAGCACAAGCAGGACCACCAGCCAGAGTGGGCCAAGCTAGAGTCCTTATTTGGGTGTTAAGCAAAGGGAAAGACTGCATGTTTGACCAGAACTAATAACAGTACTAATATCTTGTCCTTCAGTAGGAGATTTCAGTCTGTATTTCACTAATCCTTCTGCGTTCATAACCTCCCCCTCCTCCCATTTCTCTTGCTCTCCGAGCTGCAGCCACTGTTATTAATGTATTGACTTGCATTATTGATGCATGGCATTATGATAATGGCTCTGAGAGCGCTCATGGGGGACGGTCAGAGTAGTCTGAGTGTGTGCGTCTTTTTGAGGAGAGGAGATAATGGGGAGAGGGAGAGGGTTAGGGGATTGCACTCCATGACTGGACACCAATAAGGCCGCATGGTGAGCGGGCCCTGATGGTCTCCAGCTCTGAAAAAAAAAAAAGACAATTAAACAAAAATGCGAGGGACCCACATTCGACACCACCAATTAAAGATAGAGTGCGCTGAACTGAGATTCATCGGGTGCTCAAATGACACAGTCTCTGATTCCTTTTCTTCTCTCTGTCCGTCTGGCTCTTTGTCTCTGGGTCTATCTATCTCTCCTCATCTCTGTTTTAATCTCTGCTGCATCAGAGCATTTAGCGTTGTTGGTGGGCAAATAATGCAGACTGAGAACTTTATCTGCAACAATACACTGAGCAAGAAAGATCATACCTCCCTGCAGCCTGCTGAACGTAACTTCCTTTGTAACTTCCTGTTCAGTTTAGTGGAAAAAAACAAACTGATGTGAATTACTTAGACATTAGATAACTGCTTAGTGGTCTGTATAAAAAGTACCCAAGCAAAATCCTGTTGCGTAAGCTTTAAAAATGCAAATATTAATGAGAATATACACTCTTTGTGTGAATCATTTAATAATTATATTTTATTTTCAGCCAGATGAAAGAAAGCTCTCATTGTTGTGAATGGATGTTGATATTTTTTTTTTTACTTATTTTAACACAGCAAATAGTTACAGCCAATCTTTATGGATTAATTGTATACAAACTTATCTAAGTAAATAACAATTCACCTTGCCTTTTTTACGAATCTGGTAGTGTAGCATACATAATATGATTACCACAAACCTTTGGTACATTTAAAATAAATCTGTTGCATGAATGTTGCAATTCAGAGATGCAATACGTATCATTTATGCGCTCCATTGGAGTTTAATTTTCAGAAGTTGTGCAAATATTGCTCATGTGATACAATATTGCTATTAACTCTCACGATAAGCTATGCAGAAGCTCAGTCTGCAACAATGAAGATTCACTTGTGCCTGCATGCTAAATATTTAAAGGTGCTGCTACAGTAAGAGTTAGACTTATTAATTGATTTATTCAGCTATTAATTATTTGACTACTTGGAGGCAATTTTACAGGATGAATAGTGCATCAAACTTTTAGCCCAAGATGGTCTGGCAATTAGTTTTAAGTACTGAAAGAAAAAAAACATACATGGTGACATCACAGCAAGAAGTTATATAACTGTCCTTACACAGGAGCACCCTGACAAATTTATACCCTTATATTTATTATCATAAAATAATACACATACCTCTCATACAATAAGTCTGCACAATATTAGGAAAATGTGCAACAATGTTGACAGATGTAAGGATAATGATATGACTTGTGATAGATCATCAGATATCCACAGTGTTGATGTCTTTATGCTTTGTGTTAATTGCAAACACACTTAACAGGTAATTTCCTAATGAATTACCACCTTAGCACCACCTTATAAAACATTTTGTCCTGCATTAAACACAAACAACTGTCACCAAATGCTTGCCTTTTTACTTGCATTGACTGCCTAAATGCATAGTTAATATCTTTGCAGTGCAAACAGTTGCAATATTGACATGCAACAACAATAAATCTGACTTTGACTTTATTTAAAAAGGGATAATGTGCGACTTAAACATAAATGCCTGCATCTGATGCACTGTCCCAGTTTATAACTTCTAACCAGTTCACATCTGTAGTCCCTTGGCAGGTCCAAACGAGAAGAGAAAGCATAAAAACAGTTAAGAATCAAGCGAAGAATATTCAATAAAACATCCAAAACAACCATAATTCAGCAACATTATCAGATACCCTTGTGTCGTTTTACACAACTGTAAGACCCACAAACACCAAACATTATTGCTAAAACATCCTGATCAATGACAGCAGCTCTGAGTGCTTGTTAAAAAAAACGTTTAAATTGAATTTAAAAGATTTAAATGAGCTTGATTGATTTGCTGCCTTTACAGAGAAAGCTGATTGCACAAAAACCATACCAAAAACCGGCTGAAAAGATTGGTACAATCTTGTTTGAAGGACACCTTGCGAATATATTGCACGACCCTAACAGACTGTATACGAAGGATGTTTTCAAAAACTTTGGAATTGATTTTTTCATGTTTGGATATACCAACATTAGTGTGACAACAATTTTCCTTTCTCTACAGTATAAAGAATGCTGGTCCCTTGTTAACCATCAGAGGCCATGTCTGTACTTCATTAGAGCTGTGAATTTTAAAGAAGAATAACCTGTGAAGTTAGAGTCATGTTGAAAAGAAAGCACACCCACAGTAAGCTTCAGGGTTTTGAACATAGAAATGATCTGATCTTTTAGGTGTTCTAAAATGATTCAAACATAACCTCAAATGCATGGAAACACACACCATGGATTCCGCCATGTTATGATGGCAAAATGGGAAAAGTTTGTGAAAAATGAACAACACTAGATCAAAACAAAATAAGTAAGCTAAATAGAATATTCCACTGAAATTAATGCTCCAAGACACATATTGTGTCACAGAACATTTATTTTCATAGAGTCTCTTTCCATGTATTTTGTTAAGAATAAAAAGATTAATTTGATTTCAAATTAATTTAATCAAATTAGATGACACGATGAGCATGATTGAACCAGGGCCATTGGAGTGGGGAAAAGGATGGTGAATTATGTGTTTTGAACATGTTCAGACCTTTAACATGAACATCTGTAACATAACCTTAAAAAAAGAGAGAAAATGTATCCAGTGTCTTTTATTTAGTTTTTAGGGTTGCTAACAATATTCGAGTTATTGTTGGTGGACATAACATCCGTAAACGGCTAGTACTGTGTCCTCCAGTACTTCTGTCAATTATTGATTCTGCACAGTCAGCATTTAACAGCAGCGACTTAGAAGCTGTAAATCCACTAGAGCCAGAGACGGCAACCCAGTTACATATTTTGTCCGAATTGGTCCAATTTAAAAGGTAATTCATCGCGACTTGAGGTTGATTTTTTTCCCTTCCCTATGACAAGACAAAACAACATACACAAATGACAATGCTAACCTTTAAACAAAAGATGATGCAGAGCCAATCCCATCAACAAAACACGAAAGACACCGAATAAACACATCAGTGATATTAAAGATAGTGAAAGGAAGGAAAAGTTGATTATTAACTAATTTTCTTTTTCCTGAAAGCAGTCCCTGAACTTTTTTTTCAACCTCCAAGTACATAGAAAGGTAAACTAAAAACCATTTGAGAGATTGAAACATGTACTTTCATTGGAAATTAATGACTTTAACAAATCCGATATGTGTCTTGAAAACAGAGATTGCACAGTCACGTTTGCGTGGCCTATATCTCTTATGGCTTCATCTCTGTTGATGTTTAGTCTTACACAGATGGACACCGACGCACACACTGCTTTACAAATGGGTCTGCTGCATAATTTAGTGCATTTCCCAGTTCTCTATCCAGCTGAAATACAATTCCATAAACCATGAAGTATTGACTGCAACCTTTGCAGAGATGTCAGTTTGAGGGAATCTGACAGGTGTGCAAAATATATTATTAATGTCACTCACTTGTCAAAAAAGATTCACAAAACCGAAGCAGGTATTATTTCCTTCTTCAGGAGGCCTGATTTATACAGGAATTATTGTTATATAAAATGAAATAAATTGAACTAAAAATTAATCAAATGTCTTATTTTAAAACACCACGATAATGCAAGTGTTTCCGAACGTCGACTTAAGGAAAACGACTAAAACAGTGCACTCCAGTTTTAAGATAATATTCAGTACCTCACACACTTTTATTAAGGCTGAATGTTTTCTGAGGAAAATTTGTGAAAGAGGTGTTTTTTTTTGTACTTTATCTTTCATTACTTCTCAATTAAAAAAAAAATACTGATTTTTTTTTATAGATGAGACGATATGTTTAAAGAACTTTTGATTCGCCCTTATTAGAGTTGCAAATGTGCCGGCACTCTTTCAGAAGGAGGGTTTGCTGCAAAGTCGATGACTCAATACAATTGTCAAGTTTTTCTTAGATAAAATAAATTAAACTTGAATGTATTGTAATGTGACTAGGATCATATTTCTGCACGTGAACTGCATCTGTTTGTCTAGTAATGTGCCTGAAGATGACACATATTGGGAACTGAGGTTGACATTTTCTTTCTGGAAATGTAGGTAAGAAGTCCTACCTGCTCTTCCCCTCCTCAATAATTATATTGAGTGTAAGACATATTGCTTCTCGCGACTTTCAGCCATTTTCAAAGTATACGGTGAGAGCAGCGGAGCTAGAATGAATGGCTGAAAGTCGCTGGATACATAAAAACTACAAGTGCGCATGAGCAGCCATAAAGAGGAAACTTGCAAGGAACATAAACGCCCATCCAATTGGTGCACAAATTGCTTAGTGCAAAACTTTAACCACAATCCATGCAGGTGGGAGCAAGACTTTATTTTGATGGGTTTACTGTGCACTACTGTGCAATATAATATAATATAATATAATATAATATAATATAATATAATATAATATAGGATTTAGGCGTTTATTTTCTGTCTTGATTTGTTTGCTGTGGTTCTGTGCTCTGTCGCTCATTTAAAGGTTTGGCTGTGATGTTAACCAATAGTAGGAAGGAATAAATAGAAATAAAGCCTGTATATAAACACTGGATAAAAACAGTTGGTTACTAACGCACAAAATGTTCAGAATATTTAAGTCGGAGTAAAGCAGAAGGTAGACAAGAATCAGCGGGGATCCAGTTAGAGGATCTCTTCAAAGAAAGTCGAGCCAACGAGATAAAACTCTAAAAAGAGCCCAACTTCTCTCTGCTTGCCTTTTTTAAAGCAGTAGGCATTTATAAAGCCATCAGTCACCAACATCCAGAACCTTATTAAGCCGTCCAAAAAGTTTAGGTTTTTTGCCATTTAAGTTATCTTAATAATACTCGCTTACAATCAGTGAACCTGTTGTTATGCTAAAAAGCAAAATAAAAAGCTGATTTTTTTTCTCAAATGTGCTCCCAACAATGCCAGCGTGTTGTGTGTTTAAATTGTGGAAATAAAAGTAAAAATCTAATTTGTCTTTCTACCCTTCTTCTTCTAGGTGAAACCTTCTCAGAAAATTTCAGCCACAAAGAGAAATGCCAGCCTTGTACAAAATGTACAGGCCTGCTCCGCATGGAGACGCCCTGCACCGACTCCAATGACGCCATTTGCACGTGCAACTATGGCTACTACCTAGACGACAACATGGGAAGGTGTGTAGCCTGCACCAAATGTCCTGAAGGCCATGGCATGTTGTACAGCTGTGAGATGGACCATGACACGGTGTGCGAGGAGTGCACCGACGACACTTTCTCGGACCAGGATAGTTACCGAGACCCCTGCATGCCCTGCAACACTTGTGAGGAGGAAGATGGTGTGCTGGAGGAATGCACCTCTATCAGTGATACTGTTTGTCAAAGTAAGACAAATATATGTTTTTCTTTCTATAATTTATTGTATCTTGAAATGTACTTCCGAGTGCAAACCTGCTCAGACCATCTAAATGTTTTTGTGCTTCTGACTGCTGAGCTGACTCGCTCCCTAATGTGTACTGCTGTTGAATTGTACACCATAATCTTTACACTGCGTGTCAAACAAAAACTTATATTAAGACACGAGAATCACCATAAAAATTTTTGCTCTTCTGCAAGAAATTAGATACCAGCACTGCAGGATCACACCTGTACTTAAATGTTAGCGTACCTGGCTCCGCCTCCTGTTCTGCCCTCTACACGTTCCACATTCAACCATAAATGGTCAATGCAAAGCACCTTATGAATGTTAATGTGTCTCACAAATGGGTCGTTTTTTTTTCATCGTGGTGACGTGGCAACCACGAAGAAAAAGCAAAAAAAAAAAAAAAAAAACTCACAGAGAGGCGTAAAAGCTCACGTGTTGCCCACATTAAAATACTTTGTTAAAAATTAACCCTGATTACTGTTTTTAACATCAGATGAAAGCCGTACTCCATGTTGAAATCCCTCAGAGGAAGGAGGAAGGCCAGGAGGAATGAGAGGTGTCCCTCTTGATGGGGGTTGAAGCCACTTTACCTGTGCAAAATACAACCCTAACGTCTAAAGGGGCATGTTAGCCAGTCATTATTATTGGCAAGGAAATATTAGATTCCTGAAACTGCGTTTCCTCTTGATTCTGCCATTTGCTAGGTCTTCCAGCAGAGCCAATGCATCCACCACGCAGCATTACGCATGAGTGTATTTGATTGTTTACAGCAATTAAAGTAACTGCTGCACACTTTGTCACAATAATCTGTGGTATGCGTCACTATGGCGATCATTGGGAGAGGAATGTGATGGTAAAAAAGCCTGATAAAATGTTGTGCGGACTATTATTTAAGATCTAAGTTGGCTTATGGGCATTTTTTATTTATTTATATGAAATAGGGCTGGACGATATGGCTTAAATTTGGTATAATTAAATCTCCAATTTTATTATACCAAATCTGATTAATATTTTTTTCCCCTCCTTTTTGTTTCACAAAAAGAAATTGAAGAAATTATTTCAATAACTTGATTTTAAGTCAAGCATTTCATCTGGGAGTTGACCTGAATTCAAAGTGGAACTAAATCCAAGCTGGAAAACATGCTTGTGAAACAAGATGGCGGCCTTGCCCTTGTTAACAGTGAAAATATAACTAAATGTTTGCTGCTGCTGGTTTTACACAATGAGCTAAGAAATGGCTTCACTTGACTTGTGTAATTTAAAATTAACTTAAAAAAATAAGTAAATGAGTAAATTAAAATTCCTTGATCTTTGGTAAAAAAAGAAGAAGTTTATTTTGACATTTTGACAATATATTTTCCTAAACATGTATTCAGCATTACATTTAATTATCTTCATGGAGGCCCAATAAGTGCATTGGCAAAATAAATTCCAGATTTTCCAAAAATCAAATCTTGAAAAATTTTAAATTTTAATTAATCGATTAAATTGATTTATCGCCAAGCCCAATATGAAAGGTCCTTTTGTATAGTTATATGTCACCAGCACAAGCATGAATAACGGTGCGGTTTTAAATGCTTATAATAAAGTCAGTCTATGATTAAAGTGAAATTGAATATCTGAGAGGAATCATGATGCAGTCTGGCTGCATTTCACCACTTTTCCATCTGCGTCGCCAATTTTCCCATCTCCAAAACCAGCTTACGCCTGGGTCAGCATTGCCGTAAGGACTGTACATTTTCCTGTCAATTTTTATAAAAAATATATAGATCCCAACCTTTGTGTGGAAAGTGACATACACACGTTTCAGACCCATTTTGTGCGTATGCAAGCTTTATAAATGACACCCTAGGACCATATGGATAGAAGTGTATGAAGGGGAAATAAAATATTTTTAAGATTGTTTGCAGTCTTTAAAATACTCCAAAGTGTGCTGCACATTGGTACAGTTGGTAGCACTGTTGCCTTGCAGCAACAAGGTCCTGGCTTCTAATCCCAGTCCGGGCTCTTTCTGCACGGAGTTTGCATTTTCTCTCTGTGTGCCTGTGCAAATTATCAAGGTCAATTTCCAGGTCATCACGTCTGATTTAAGCCTGTTTGCTGATCTGATTTCAAGCTTTTAATGCTTATTGTTACAACAAGATGGATTTCCTGAATTGCCTTTTTATTTCTTTATAATAATATGTGGCTGCAAAAATAATTGGCTGACACATACAAATCTTAGATAGTACACATATAACAGGGATAGAAAATTTAGTTAAGACAGGGACTTTGATAAAGATCATTAAAAAAAATGCCTTTATAGGGACCCTGAATAGCAGATTTTATTTGGAAAAATCCTAAAATTGACTTTATCTTCAGTGGAAAACCAACATCCAAGTTGTATATTTCTGTTACAATACTGTAATGGAAAAGTGTTTTTTTTTTCTGAGTTTTATCTTAGCTTATAAACAAATAGGAATGGTGTAATTCTATCTGGTTAACAAGCACATTTATCATGAACTTCTGTGCAGAGGGAAGTTGATTTACTGGGTTCACTGCCCAGGGTCACGTTGAAGTGAATGGAATATAACTGAGTGCATATTTGCTGAGCAGACAGTCCGACTGACTGGACAGATGAATTGTCAGCCACACTATCGGCTCATCTCAGCTCAACACTATAGTCGTTGTTGGCCCATCGACCTAAATGCCATGCTGAAGCTGGTCTCGTTGTCTTCATGGACTCATCCCCTCTCAATAAACAAGGCCTACAGTCTTTTTCAACATTTTGGGTTTCGTTAAGGTCATGTCTATAAACGTGGTTTAGGATTTTTTTGTTTTATATCGTTGGACCCTGTGGGTATCATGGTCCAAATCCCAAATTCCCTACGACTGCAGTCACTTTTCATTCCAATGATCTGATGCCTCACAGATTAAATCAACGCTTTTGTGAACTGACAATGAAAGGAGTCTGTTGATTAGCCATGCAGTCTGTTGAAGCAGCGGTTTGAAAGATATGATCATAGCGACAAGCACAGAGTTGGTCTCAAGCTGAAGGGAGTCTATTGTACCGCTCTTACGATCTTGTGTGGCCAGTGAATACTTTTGGTTTAGCCTAAAGCTTTGAGTAAAAATGCTAATTTAGAGTCCGCTTCATAATTCCAAAGAAACATCTTTTAAAAGTGATAATACAGTTTTTATAAAACACTGGTACGAAGCAAAGTTTTTTTTGTCACTTTTGTACTTCTCATTTGGTCCTACGATGACCTTTGGTTTAGCTAATTGGGCTTCATCAGTGGCTCCAAAACTCTGGGGTACGCCCCTTTCTTTTTTTCCCCCAGAAAATACAGCGCAGGTGTTGCAGTTAAAAAGGTCTGTGGGGACATAATCAATAAATCCTGCTAAATGGGACAACAGCACCATCTGCTGTTTGGTCAGTACCTGCATTCAGTAGTATGAGTAGCAAGGGTTTCTGGGTAATGCTCAGAGTACCGGCTTAATTGCATTGATCTAATGTGCCTGTGGTGTGGACAAATAATATTGATGAAGTCCTGAAAGAGTATAAAACTGCATGTATCTCTGTTTTGTTTTTGATGTTATCGACTTTATATTATTTTTGCCACATTTTCAGCCGGTCTATTTTACTTCTCTGTATTTTCTTGATTAGGAGGTTCATGGCTAGCTAAAAGTAACACGTGCCATCTTTCCAGAGAGAGAATGTGCTGTGGTTTGTTTCATCATTTGTTGGATCTGCAGGTAGTTGCAGAATAAAAACATCTCATGCTGCTGTTAATATTATATAGCTTCTAAAATGTGGCAACGTTGAAAAATACCAGTTGTTAGAAAACGTTGTTATAAAATGCATTTAACTGTTATAAAATATGAATTTTTTCTGGGTAATCCTCAGAGCAACAGCTTCACTGCATTAAGAGAGAGAGAAAAAAGTAAAAGAATTTTAATCATGTTTTAAAGTTTCATTTTGATGCGGAGTTAGGACATTTTTCAATCTTCAAAAGGGGCCACAGCGAAAAGTTTGAGAACTACTAGGCCAGGGGTTTCCAAAGTGGGGGTCAGGAGCCCCCAGGAGGTCACGAGACGATTTGATGCTGATGAGAAAAATAAATAAAAAACATAATAATAATAATAATAAAAATTATATATATATATATATATATATATATATATATATATATATATATATATATATATATATATATATATATATATATATATATATGCACACACACACACACACCTCAACTAGGCTATATTAGCCTAGTGGTTCTCGAGCATAACTGAAAATACCATATCTATGTACTTTTGTGCTCATGCTGAATCTATGCTTTTGGACTGTAAACATTTCCAGTCAAGTAATAAAAAAAATATATTTCAAGGGTTTCTACACAGCATTGAATGGAATTTTAGTTGACCCATTTCCACATCTGGAAGAGTACAGGAAATAGAAAAGTGAGTACAGATCCAGAAATGTATTTCTGTCTTGGATTTTTAAAAGGGCAAAAATCCTAAAATATACTAAACCTGCAGTGGTTTTTACATTGTTTTACATTTAAATTTAATCATTTATCGTCAACTTGACATGTCACACCTTTATTTTTGCCTTTGGTCCATCAGTGTTTTGGTTTCTGACTTTTCGACTAAATGCACTCACTTGAGGAAAAAAATAAATAAATATATATATATATATATATATATATATATATATATATATATATATAAAAGTTTTATTGCTCTGTGGGCTTTAGAGAACTTCTAAAGAAATTCAGGTTGAATCAGACTTTTATTCTTTGAACTGTGTCTGGTTAAAATGCATAACAACACATATTTTTATTTATTCTTTTTTTGGGGGGATCTTAAAGCAAAGTTGTAGTTAAGAGAGCAGACATTAATAGACAAATACTCTGAATATTCAAAGTTTGGTGCTACGCCATAGTCTGAAAAGCCAGTTTCACCACTGTGTCGTTTTTTGTTTTGTGGAACCTACAATATGAAACAGCAGCTCAGCGGGATTTTAGCTATAAAAACCGCTGGAAAAAAATTAGGTTAGAAATTTGAGTCTGGAAAATTATGGAATATTGAAGTGAAAAATGTGGAGGAACCCTGAATTTCTTCTTTAAGTAAAATATCCAGACTTTGGCCACTCACTTGTGATTAAACTTGAAAGTTTGAGTTAATACAACACTAATAAATTGTATATTGTTTTTCTAGCTTTAAAGGAAGCTTGGGAAATAGACCACAGATGGATTAGGTTATTTGACAAGCTGAAGGGGCAAAACATTTATTGATCTTATCTTTCCTGTGCCCTGCTGCTGTAAAAACTACTTCCAGTGAGAATGACGCTTTAACAGCTTAATAGAGGCTGTGGTCTCTGAGTGGGAAGTGTTTTTGGCCAGATGATGCATCCAAGATCAAGATATAAGAAGCCAGAACTCCGACGGTAATACTTCCTTTCTGATAACAAACTAACTATAGATCATGATGAATGTGAATTAACTGTGATTGCAAGCATGATGAGTTACAGTCCACTCCGTATGGGCTTAATTGCCATTTCCTCCTCCTCCCTCTAACCCAATCATGCGCCTTTTATTTCTAATGTAATCTTTTTAGGGAAGAACACGCGTTATCGAAGCTCACAAATCTGTGGCGCAGCCAGATGTTCATATCCATTAATGTTGTAGTCAGGCAAAGCAGGCCTGAAGGCTAAACACAGTCAGGAAGGTAACAGGGCTGCGAGGAACACACAGAAGGTCACTGCCTGTGAAAAGGCAAGCTGTAACTTGAGATACTAGAGACATAGTTTAGCTGTTGGTGGAAAGAACAGAACATCGTTTTAATAAGGGTTATCCTCGGAGAGAAAACCAGATTTCCTCCTACTCTGTTTTGATTATACATTAAAAAAAAACATTAGGGGTGAATTTAGGTTTTATGTGGATACAATCTAAGCCGTTTGGTGAGAAAGGCATCCAATCTCCCCAAAGTCCTCCAGTGGGATTAATCTCTATGTTTGAAACGCACACACCTTGTTTAACGTGCAAAGTGAGGACCGTGCTTTTACTTCCATAGACTTTAATTTCATTTTCAAGCCTTTCTTTTCTATATCCCTAACCCTAACCCTAGCTTAAACTAAGTGACACCTTAGTGCTAAACCAACCCTTAGCACAGAAAAAAGTGAGGACCAAAAAGAAGGTCCTCACTTTACATCAAAGTCCTCACTTTACTAGTAAAATGAACAAAAGATTTTCTCACTCAGCTGCAAGTACAAGCCACACACTAACACACACACACACACACACACACACGAAGCAGAAAAAAACCTGTCTTCATCTTACTTTGTTAGAAAATATGCTCTAATACTGACCAGATTTTTTTTTCCAGGCGAGACGTTCAGAGTTGATGCTTTGACAGCAAGATGGTTATCTTAAGAAGTGTGATACGGCTTCCTCTCCTCTGTAGGCCACAGAGCGAGGTCAAAAGTCGAAGATCATGGGAGGCTTGTATTTTAGGGGGGCTTAGCCAGCAGTGGGAGCTCACACCAGAGCTGAAAGCTATCCACGTGAAATCCTTTCAGGGGTAAAAACATCCAATAGGCAGTCCTGCAGGTAATAATAAAAGTAACAGAACATTCAAAGGAAGTGATCATATTCGGCTATGTCAGAAAAACAGAGGTTGTATAACTAATTTAATAAATATTTATAATATGTTAATTAGCAAATGCATGTGGCAAAAGCTGTTTTTCGATAAAATCAATAAAATATTTCCTATGTAAAGAAATATGTGTTCTTTATCTGCAGTATTTATTATTAGATGTTACATATTTAAACAGTTACCTATAGCATTACTAAACCTATGTATAGTGCATAGCATGCTGACTACAGTACAATCAATGCACTTTCAAATATATTTATGTTTAAGTAAGTTAACTAAATGTCACTTTAGAAGACAAACAGGTCCAAGTCACATCCGGAAAAATATAGTCAATTCAATTCAATACCATTCAGTCATATAGATCAATTCAGATTAAGTTACTTACATTCAAACCTAGTTCCAGTGGGGAAATCAACAAGGCCCAAGTGGTTGTGTTTGCAAACACTGACCTATGAGTGCAAGCCATTTTTTAAATGAAGTGAAAATTTACTCTTGTATGTACCAGGCAGTACTTGCAGCTTAGCCCAACGTACTCCATACCCCTTTGAAGAAATAGATTTAAAATTATTTTTAATTCAACCAAGAAGCTTGTGATAGAAAATCTGACAGGCATCCCTCAAATAATAATAAGCATGACAATAAAAAAAATGTTTTTGCTTGTTAAATTGTAATAAAGTGGCATGTTGAAAATAATTGTATCTTTTCGGCCTTTTATAAGCATATAATGTAGCTATAAACCTATAAAGGTAGAAAATATAGTCGTTGAGGTTGACGCTGGGCTCCTTGTGAATGCTCTAGCTAACGAGGAACGCCAGCTTATGGCCATACAGGCAGGGAGCATGTACTCGGATGATTCAGTGAACGGTGACATTGATGCTGTGGGATTTCATCGTCCGGGACAGAAACGCTGACCTCACAGCAGAAATGGGAGCCCTTCTTCGCCAGCGTGCACGCCAGGCTGCTCTGCACAGAGTTCCGCTTCTAAGGCAATAGAAACAACAGGTTGTGGTTTTGCAGCACACGTGTAATCATATTACTCATGTAGATACGTGCAAAAGGGATTTGTCGACCGTGAGTCACATCACACGCTCACCAAAAAACTAAGCCACGTGTGTTTGCTTCCGGGCGGCGATACTTCTCAGCACAGACTGAAATCAATGAGATGATTGCTAGAACATTACAGATGGAAAGATGAAGGTTTAGAGGGGGAGATTGACTGGGTCAGGCCCATTTTGGTATTGAGCTGATAGGTGAGAAGGGCAGGAGCTTGTTTCCTTCCTGAATTTGGTTGACCTTAGCAATAGACAGCCTGCCCTCTACAAGCGAGAGAGCATGATTGACTAACCGGCATAATGCACAGCACTCAGGGCCAAGCCTGTCTGACACGAGGAGAGGGATGGGAGGAGAAGGTGAAATGTGTAAAGCATTTAGCTACATAAATGGAGCAAAGGAGGACAGGATTAAGTACAAAACTTAATGTCTGTAGTTGGCAGTTGGTTGATAACCCTTTATGTGAATATGTGATGGGATTGTACACGTGCATGGCTTTATCAATTTACGATTACTCACTTGAAAACAATAACTTTGTAGGTTCTTAGCAACAGCAAACATATTGAAAATACTACGTGGACTATGTTCCCTCAATATTCTCATTATTAAAGGATCAACATATAAGACAGAAAAACTATTGGGAAGAGCTTAATAGAATAACAGATTAAAGCGATGATGCTGGTTTGAGAATTATCTATAAAGATTTGACAACGCATTTGTAGTGAGGAAACAAAAGCTGATAGATTAAGAAAGTTTTTTTTTTTAGGGATAAACTAGCAATGCACGTCTCTCAACTAGACTGCACTTGCAGACAGAAAGCAGGTCGATGTTTGCTAAGCCACATGCATCAAGGAACAGGAGGAATAAGGAAAGTGAATGAAGCTGGGACTGGTTGATTCACCAGATCCAATCAGGATTTACTACGCATGCCAACCATGTTTTAATAAAATGAAGATTTAGTACAGTCTATACCAGTCACTACATAAAGTTAAGCCCAAAAAACTATTTATCAAGCTGGTAGATTTGTATTTAAAATGTTTTAATTTAACACTGCCGTGTTTTTTTTTTTTTTTTTTTTGTTAGGAAAGGACACAGACTTATCTCAAAAGATCATGTGAGAGTCCAGAAGGAGTATCAGTTTTGAACAAATGCATCTGTTTTGATTTACATTTCAAATAAAGAATGGTATGTTGAAATGTATTTACTTACATCATTTTGATTAATAAATTAAAGATATGTATTGGGATCACAGCAATAAAACCATTGCTGTCCAGATGTTTGCTATTTTGAGGGATGCATCTTTGGTTTTGTTTCGCTATCTCTGTTATCTATCACCTGGAGTCATTCTGAGCCACTCCATACATCCAGACAGACAAAACCTTTTAAAATAAAAGCAATTAGTTTAAGCCTAAATCTGACAGTGGTATAGATGACATTTTCAGGGTTTAATTGTTTAAACAGTCCCTTGTAATTATTCATACCCCTTAATCAACACTTTCACATTTTCTCACCACCTCAAACTTTCTATGTATTTAAAAGATATTTTATGTGATCGACCTACTCTAAGTAGTCCATAACCATGAAGTGGAGGAAAAACAAGACATGATCTTTTTACATTTTCTTACAAATAGACAAGTTTTTGTTCTGCACATGTCATTTTTCATGATTACATTTTGGTCTCATCTGACCAGAGAATCTTTATCCACATTTTCATAATTTCCCCCAATGATCCTGTAAATGAGTTCTCTTATAACTAATTGTTATCCTTACAACATTATCCCCCACCTGTGCTGTGGATCTCTGCAGCTCCTCCAGTGTTACCGTGTGATTAATGCTCTTTTACTGGGAATGTCAAAATAGTGCCATGTTCTTACTATTTTTTGGAGGATTAATTGAGCAGATATCTGTAGGATGTTCAAAGAGTCCCTACCTTACTTCTTCAAACATCTCAATTACTGCATCCCTGACCTGTCTTTTGTTTCCCTTGGTCTTCATGTTGCTAAATGTTCCCTGATGTTCGCTAAGAAATGACTGAGGTCTTTACAGGAACAGCTGGATTCATGCTGAGATCAGTTTACAAATGTGGACTCTATTCACTAATTTGGTAACTTCTGCACTGAAGTTTATGTCAGGTGGTTAAATATAAATGCAGATTTCATATTATTGTCAGTGAAAATATGTTGCTCCCACCACTTCACAACTATGCATAACTTTGTTAATCTATTACATAATCAAACAATACATTAACTATCCTAATGTGCAGCTAAGAGGAATTTAACACACAAACAAATGCCTTAAGACAAATGGGTTTAATCACAAAAGCACAAAATTCCATTAGCATTCCTGATTTTCTGCATGCAAAGCCACATCAACTCTGTAGAAAATATGAATCCCCAAACCCACACCGACTTAACAATTCTAGGTCTTTGTACATCACAGTCAGTCTTTGTGCGGCTTATTGCTTGGATCACATGTACTGACCCATTTTTCAACTGAGCCGGGGTATAGGGCCACAGCTGACCTCCTCTTTTTAACCCTCTTGATCCTTGCACACAGCGTGGGGCTTTGTAATGATGAGGGAGGTTGTGTCATCGTCCCTGCTGCCCAACATGTATGCACCCTGACTTTGTCTCTCTATAGCGGCCTGCCAGCTCTCAGGAATTTGCCCTGACATTCCAGGCGGAGAGGTCTGCGGGTGTGATTTTACACGAGTGAATGTGTCGGGTGGCAAGGGTGAACACAACATTCCCTGTGCACTCGTGCCGTCAATTCGTTGTCAAAAGTCCACTGTGGCTTTTGTCCTCGTGAAGATTTAGAGTCCTGCATTGGTTAAAAGTGTCTTTGTCAAGTTTAGCCTCTTTTGCAGTGATATTATTCTCTGATTTTCCATAGATGTCTCCAGCGGAGTTGCTACAATCTGGCATAAGGAATTTTCCTGTTATCTTGTGAGATTGGCTATTTTATGATTTCTGCCAGTAAAAGATGGGTTTTCTAGTTTTGTAAGCTTTATGGTTTTAAGAAGGGGGTCCAACTCCAGTCCTGGAGAGCTACCGTCCTCTAACCTTTAGATGCATCCTTCACAGGCCATAAAGGTGAGGGAAATAAGCCGTTCGATTTGGGTGTGTTGGAGCAGGCACCCCTAACAAGACAGTAACTGCTTTATTAATGAGTTTTGGTATGCACACAGTGGTGGCTGGTGATAACTGTGGCATTACAACCCAGCAATAAACTCTTTTTGAATATAAATCCCTCCACGTTTACTTGCTTGCTGCTAAGTCTGGTCAGCCGGTTCGAATTCCTTTAGCTGCTTTTTTCCCTCCTCCAGGACAAACCTCATGAAATGATTATTTTGAAAGTAAAAGAACACATTTTCTTTCACTGTTGCCTCTTTCGCCTGTCATGTCGTTGTTGTGTGACTCCTCCATTGGCATTTATATGCATGAGTGACATTCGCATCGGCATGTGTGAGCTACCTGGGGTGTTACTTTGATTGACAGGAGCAATTAATGAATCTGATTGGCTGAAGAAGGGCACTGATTGGCCACTGGACACGACGCTCAGAGTCCTGCATGAAGTCACATTGAAGTCAAAAGTTAAAAAACATACATACACACTCCTCACCATGCAAATATTCGTATTTGAGCTTACACACACGCGAAAAAAAAAAAAAAAAACCAAATAAACCCAAAATGGAATGGGAATGCTGAAAAATTAAAAGTGAGACTATAAAAAATATTAAATAAATACTAAAAAAAGAGCAAATACATATGATAATTATTTTTTATTTCGTAATTTGTTTACAGTGTCTACACTGTTTCTGCTGCAGATTTGATGGGCTGGCCCCATAGCGCCACCTATTGACATGCCTGTACTTCGGACAGATTTTTTTAAACTAATGAACAAAGAAAAAATAAAAATAATAAAGACATTTTTTTTTTCAAGATTATTTCTCTCCTAAAGCTTTTTGGGACAGTGTTCCTTCTGAACCAGATTTTGTACTAAAGTCATGGAAATACAATGTTCCCCTTTGTCTAAATTAAAGGTAAATGTGAAAAAAACTATTGGAGTGTTTAAGATAAGAGACCTTGTGAAGAGGTTGAAGCGAATTACGTACCAGACTTTACTTAAAATCCATAGACCACACTTCCCAAACTGTTTAATTTCAGATTTAAGTTGATATTTAATGTAAATAAACTCAATCATGCAGCAATCAGTCTCACAGTTCCAATCATTAAGAAAGAGGCTTTTTAAAATATTTGTCTATAAAGTGTTAGACAACAAATTGAAACGTGCATTGTCTTAGAAATTCAAAAAAGTTAGAAGTACTGCAAAAACAACTGCAGTAACACTTTCTTTATCTTCTCAGTGCTTTGCGGCTCTTCCGCTCAACACGTGTATTTATCGAAACAAGCATAAACGACTGTCATGCTTGCTGTTTTAACAAGAAGCTGATACCGCATCTATCAAGGAAATCCATCTGCAAGGTACCCAACTAAAATGATTAAAAAAATACGACAAAACTCAACAGCAAAACAGGAGGAAGAAACGGGGAGCTTCCGAAGTGAAAGAGAGACAGCTTCAGAGAGTGGAGAAAGAGAACAGATGCTCAGAATGTGGCGTGGTCGATAAAAGCGATGGAGTTACTCTTCTGCACTCTCGGGTTTCCCAAGTTGACCTCTACGAGTGCTGATCACGTTCTGCCGCAGAAGACACACACACACACACACGCACACACTAGAACGACACACGGAGCGACGCAGACATGCACACAAATCTCCCCAGCTCGGCAGCTTCCCATCCACATGCATGCTCGCTCAGAGGTGTGGCTGAAGCATGCGCGCAGGAAAATGAGATGGGTCGTTTAAGTTGGGATCAGAGCCAGAAGTCTCAAGGAGAGAAGAGAAAGTGTGACAAAGAGAGGCGGGGGAGGGAGGTGGGGGGGGCTTTCAAGACAGATTAAACACCATTCTTCAACATCATTCTTTTCTCTTCTTCGCTTCTTTTAAGCGATTATTGCGGAGTACGTTCTGGGCTTGTCAGGCTTTGTTGGGTGGGTGCAGCTTATAAAAGAGAGGCCCCTCCTTTCCCTTACGGTAAGACAGTAAAGTGCAGTGTTGAAACACCAACACCTGTTTGCACGAGTCTGCAGGCAGCGGGAGGCACAAGTCGAACTCAGGTGTGGCTGAACTGAACGTATTCACACGCTCCCCTCGCATCCAAAGGCGGCCAGGCGTGGGTACAAGACAACAGGTTCATTCTATATAATTACATGTCAGACAACAGACGCAGGAGTGGATTTCCTGTTACAAGTCGTTATCAGATGAAGCCGGGAGGAAAATTCTTGTAATGTGACTAACAATCAGAAGCAACCAAATAAAACATATTGATTAAGGGTTTTGTTACTGTTATGGCTGGGTTGCAGCTGTGAATTTAAAAGCGCTTCACTTTGCCGTGTTAAAATATTTAATGACAAGCTTGTTATCTGACAAAGGAGGCACCTGTAGTCTGAACTGATTGCCTCCAGGGGATTCGTGGCCTCCTTTTTTTTTTAAATGTTTAAAGCTCTGGGTGGTGTGAGACTACTGTCTAGGCCCACAAACAAAAAAAAAATAGAAGGTTGGACCCCATTTTGCCTTCATGTTTGCTGAACATCCCTGATTGCCAGTCCCCGTCTGAACACTATAGGCGTTCTATAGGATTGAGATCTTGTGACCTGAGAGGTTATTGGAGTACAGCGATCTGATTTCTATGTTTTTGGAACCAGTTTTAGATGGTTTGAGCTTTGTGACGTGGTGAACCATCCTGCTAGAAGTAGAAGATAGGATACAGGATAGGAGCCATTGATACAAGCCTGAATGGGTTCCCAATGTTTACACCAAATTCTGACCCAGGCAATATTTCTACAATACAATTTTGTTTAATTTTGAAAGGACTTCGTCAACTGTAGCCCCAGTTTCCTGTTTGCAGCTGATAGGAGAGCAGCTTTGCAGCTTCAGCCAATCGCCTTCTAGATTTGATGTGGTATTCTGTATACCTCGTTTGGACATATTCCATTGGAATTTATGAAGTTGCATTGATAAATAAAGATGATTATTAGAATTAATAATTTTGGAAACAAGCTGTAATCCAGGTATAAAAAAGGTGGAGCAATTCCTCTGGACGGGTTCTGTTAAACTAGGCTGTTTAACAAATTTGCCTAATAAAGTAGCTCTGTACTTTAAATTGATTTACAAAGCATATTTTACGTCAGATCAAGCTTCACATTTTCTACATTGCTGAATTACACAAACGTATGATGAAGCTGAGCTTAACTGATTTATGTGCTGTTGTGTCAGCTTTCAAAAAAATCACCATGTCTCCGATCTGGACACCAGACAGGATCATAATGGATGTATTGGAATAAAACATGCAAACCTGTAATCAGGAAGGTTAAATAGTCAATGTGTTATGTGACTTAAAAATAGGATAAATTAACACAAAACTAACTTACTAAAAGGCTAAAAGCTGATAGGAGCAAGCAGCACAAATGCAGAAGATAAAAGGGAGAGAACTGGAGGATGAAGAAAGAAGATGGGGAGGGGACATTTGTCCTGGACAAAGGACATTTATGTCAATGGATGGTGTCCTGTTTCGTGAGTATATATGTCTTCTAGAGGGTAAAAGATATCTGGGGTGTGGCAGGGCAGCCATGGAGATGATGGTGATAGTGATGCATCTGTTTGTCTTGTACTGAAGATGGTTAGATGGAACTTGATATGTTGTAATAAAAAAATAGATTTTTTTTCTACTACAACTGCGTCTTTTTAAAAACTAGGAACACTTGATTTGTCTGCAGTATCATAGGTATCGGGCGATGTTAGTCAATGTTTATATATATATATAAATGAGTGTAGATATAATATTAATATAATTTAATATAATATAACACCTAAATTCATGCTGGATTTTGCCCCAAAATTTCATACTGGTGCTTCTCTGTTTTAATCTCGTTCATTTACAGGTAAATTTGTATATCAGAGTTGAGACTGGAATGAATAAGAACACAGATTTTAAGGGAATATAGATCTAACCGAATAGAGACAACTGCAAGTCGGTTTCACAGCTTTATGGTTAGTATGCATAAAATACTAACCTAGTGTAAGTTTGTCCCTCTGGCGACAAATTCAAATGACAGCAGTGTTGTGCACGTGCATGGGAGTAGAAGAAAATCATTTGTCACTAAGACTGCACAGGTCTTTTGTTTAGAGGTGTAATGTCTTCTGAGGTAAGAAAGTTATAAATATTGAAGTTAGCTAGTTTTCTCTCACTAATGCGTCAATGGCGGCGGAGACTCAAAAAAGTAACCAGATGAACGAGTACACACGTTCATGGCCAGAGAATACGACCCAGATTGCTCTCTCATGAACTGCCTAATAGAGGAAACAGCAGTAAAAAGAGGATAAATCATTTTACATGTCTGGCAATCCTAGGGGCATGTATGGGAAAAAATAACATTGAAACTTGTGAAATGTTCCTTTAAGATGTTACTTATATTTTGTCATGGCATCAACTTACAATGTCAGGACATCTCATGGCACTGTATAGAGAAAGTAAAAAAGTTAAACTGAAATAAATCGACATATAGTCTAGTCGAATACATGTCGAGGGAAATTCCGTTCTGTTATAATTTAAACCACAGTAATCAGAAGTCCAATTCAAATCTAGTTACTCAAACCCAGACTCTGCTTGATTAATTCCAGTTTAGTACTTTCTAATTCAAAATTTTAAAACCATTTCAGAGCAGTGGGTTTAAAAGCAGTCAGATACGCTCTGATTAAGTTAAATTCAGATACAAAATCAAATTTCTAATCACAATTAATTACATATTAGTGCAATCCCTTCACATGCAAGCCAGATCCATTGACCTGCTTGTTGGGAGGTGACCACTCTACCCAATAAATCGTAGCTGCTGAGTCATAGCTACTAGAAACCACGAAGCACTGCACTGATCAGCCGTTTACAGATATTTTTAACACTTTGCTCGGGACGTGCCATTTGTCAAACTGTTGTAAATCCTCCACCGTCGAAGCTGGACCTAAAATTAGCGCCGCGCACAGGAAAAAATGAGTGCATAGAAGTTTGGGGACTCTAAAGCCTTTGCTTAATGTTTGTGTAATTCATATTTTCAGCACGGTCAGCTTTCCCAGGTGAGCTGACCGCGCTTGGAGCAGCCATTAACTTATTAAAAATGAGCAGTAGGCAGCTTCACTGACTTTGGACTTCAAAATAAAAATTTGGTGAGGAATTGAATTTAAGAAAGAGAAAACAAATATACTTTTTGTGCCCAAACCTGATGAAAATAAATAGATGTGCAGGACATTGAACACCAACAGAAACTCCCTCAGATCCCAATGTAGTGCAACACATTTCCTCAGCATATTTGGTCAACAAGGTTACTGTAAGACCAGGCAGAGAAAAAAACAGCCTTACAATGGTGGCCATTGCTTAACAAGTAGATAAGTGTTGGTTTTTCCATCAAGCACTTTTCACGTCTTTGGAAATTCCTTTGGCCAAAACCTTGCGGCAGCTCGGAGCTTCAACTTCTTAAATGTTTTCACCTCTTCAGTGAAAAATGGATGCCTGGCACTCAGCAGCTCTCCTGAGGTATTTAAAGGCCTTGGAAGCCAACAGGCTGATTTCCTGTTAATGATGTGAGTAAGTGTAAGTAAGTGACAGGAGAGGATAGGTTTCCATATCCGCGGTGAGCGCGGAGCGAACGCGTCTGCTAATGGTCGGGGCAATGTGGGCAGGACTGGATGGACGAACTTGCTCTTACGTACTGTCAATGGTTCCCCTGGGATTCAGGAGAAATGACCGTGATGTGGGATCTGATGTGTGCGGCGGGGCGTGTGCATGTTCAGTTCTTCAGCGTGAGACGGTATCTATATTTGCAGTGGATAGGAGCTGAAAGAGAAAGAGGAGCGTCGGGCTAGACGATCAGTCTGTCGGACGTGCTCCATCTGCTGCGATTTAAAGAGAAGAAACCTTTGTTCCGGAGGAGTTTACCTCATTTGTCTAAGATCAACAGATAACGCACAACAAAGCTGCAAGTCTCTCAGAAAGCTGAAAAAACATCAGTTTTATGTGTGAAAAATGATCAAGCTGGGACCGTGTCATCTGACACCACTTGACATCCCCTCTATGCGGAAAATCTATTAAAAGCTTCAGTTTCTCTAAATCTTCCTCTCTGAGCAGCTTTCTGCTTTCACTTGCTCATGATTAAGAGGGAGCGAAGCTGTGATTTTAAAATGACATCACACATTAAAACCTGCAGATTTCTTGTAAGGAAGTAGTTCATCATTTTTCTCTCACAGTGAATCACAGTAATACTTTTTCACTGTTTGGGCAACTGGTGCTTTTCCCCAGAATTGTTTCTAGGCAAGAGATACTGGGAAGGTTTGTCAAACCAGCAAAACAACCGCAGAAATATTGCTTACAATTTAGCCAGTCTACCAGAACCACATCACTTATGAGCGCTGTTAAACTTGTGTTGCACGATTCAAAAGTAATGGAGTGGCAGCTGGTGCAACCATCAATGGTTTTAACCACAAGAGCTTTGCACGAATAAGACTAAATCAGAAGGAAAAAAAATGGCCACAGCTTTTTATTTCTGTAACTACTGATAGGCCCTTTTTTACTTTTATTTCTTATAAACCAACAACAAATAAAGAAATATTGAATTAGGTTTTTTCATCCATCTACTACACCACTGTTTCTTGTCCTGCCACGTACATCGGTAGATCTAACAACACATTTTATTTGTTACAGCTTCACGAATTGATGCATGCTTAGTGAAGCATTAACTCCTATCACATCCAAGAAGTACATTTATTGAACTTTTACATGCATGGAGGGTATACAATTAGGTGTGCTTTTGTATAAGCAATAAGGTACTGTTTGCCATTTTTGTTTTTCATCAGTGACAATGCTCTCAACCTTAAAGTTTATTGCTCTGTACACAATTTATGAAAGTTATACATATTGGCTAAATTAGTTTGAAGCAAGACCAGGTCCCCTGCCATGTCAGCCACTTCTCCTCACGCAGGGAATCTTTCAAGATTTGTTTCAGCTCTACTTATTGGATGGTTAATTTAAGGAAAAATGAGCAGAGAATGACAAATAACACCAAGCAGGGGTCTCAAATAACTGCTGATACTAGTAACTAATGGAGCTACTAATGGAGCTACAGCAGGCTGAAATAAAAAGAAAATAAAGAAGGAAACTGTTTTTAGTTTTCCTCAGGCTGCATATATTTGTTGCTACTGTAACGGGCCGCGTTGCAACGTAACAAACTTTCACCAACTTGCATGCTCACTGGATCTCCTAATGTCAAGTGACCATGATATGAAACATAATCCCAAAATTAGATATATGTACTCATTCATTCATTCATTTATTCATTCATTCATTAATATAAATGTATATAATATATGTGCAATGATAAATAAAACTCACAATACAAGACGAGACAACATACTGAGTTCATCAGAATGAAACGGGACAATTTTTGAAATAATTTCAAGAAATCCCAGTTGCGATTAATGTTGACTCCGATGCAGCTCAGCTTACCCCTAGATATCTAGCTATTGGTCATTATAGCGATGGTTTCTGGCTCATTCAGCATCTGAATACCTTTACCTTTAGGCATCACTGTGCGAGCGAAATTAACATATTAGCAAGTCTCTTATAGCCCTGATTTTCCCCAACAAGAAATGGCCTCACATCCGTTGCCTTAAAAATGCAGATGTCTCTCATTATAGCACACAAATGTGGAAGCTGAGGTGCAAAGGCGTCGACTGTCCTTTCGGTATCGTCTTCTCAGGTGCTGCTGATTTAATCATGGTGCTGAAGGTGTCTATACATCCTGCTACTGTAAGCCACAGAGTACGGAAGTATGTATTTGGCAGTGCTTAACTAGTGTTTGTGTCGTGTCTGTCACCATGTTGCAACTTAATGTTTCAACTGGGAACCCGGCAATGCTGCCTAACAAGTAATTCAGCAGTTCTTTGGGCATCTTCTGTTGCAACTTCAAAACAAGCCCAAAGAACCACTTCTCCATGACTGTGCATTGCAGTTGCTCTGAAATGTTTGTGCTGAAATATTGCATTTTCATTTCTTCTAAATTTAGCCACCTTAATTCTTGAGTGTCTGGGAATGAAATGGTAAATGGACTGAATTGATAGAGCGTCTTTCTATTCTTCCCAATGCCTCAAAGCGTTTTACACTTGAGTCACGTTCACCCAATTGTACTCACAAGCGTACAGATATTCATACACAGAAGATCGGTGTGATCATTAGACAGCTTGGGGCTAGGTGCCTTGCCCAGGTACACTGGGCAAGGCACTAGAATTAAATTGCACCCACAACTTTCAGACTGCAACTTACATTACGCTCAAGCTTAATTAGCAGCACTCGGCTGGCTCTTAGTTATTAAGGAAGTTCAAAGCGTGTACTTAATTTTTCAGAATGCTTCAGCATTTTGCCTTAGGTTATTTTCCCCCCTTTTTTTAATCAAAAATTGCTTCTCATTGGATGTTTCCATCCCTGAACCTAAACCACTCTGCCCTGAAAATGATTAAAGTCTACCTAGCATGTGGAATGTCGGTAGGTGTTTGTAGTAGCTGGTTATAGATCAAACAGAGCGCTGAAAGGAGGATAAATATTGGACTGACACTCAACCTTTTAGCAGGTTGCCAAAAGCAGCTAAACAAGTCTGTAATTGGAATGCTTTTTTTGCTAACTGGATTTAGGATGTTTATTAAGCTAAGCCTGTTTGTATCTGGTTGTTCTGTGCAGCAACCGACCCACCACCAGAGGACTCATCCTCTCCTAACGCTAGCTCCCCAGAGCCCCCTGATATTGCCAGCACGCCAGACAACCCCCCACCAGAGGTCCCTATCAACAACAGCACCACCACCAACGGAGACTCCCAACAACTGATCTACCAGGGATTAAATGATAAACTCATCCCCATCTACTGCTCCATCCTGGCAGCGGTCGTCGTGGGTCTTGTGGCCTTCATCATCTTTAAGCGGTGAGTACAAAGTGGTACACATTTCAATAAAAAGTCCAAAACTTTAAAATGTTGCCAAGGCTACTTGGCATAATCTAGAGAGATGGCGCTACTCTGACTCGTCTATCCGAAAGCCAAATGTCAACAGTAGAAGAAGAAAAAGACAGAAGTGTCAATGCTCACTGTTAAATATGAGGCTCACTAGAACGAAACGCACTGCCTTGGCAATTCTACGAGTAGTTTGACTCCATGTCACATACTTCTCTCCACTCTTGTGTTTTGATCTGAGAAGAAGAAGAATTTCCTTGTTTGCGCATGCGCAGTGTGCGAGGTTGGGTGAAATTGGCTCGTAGACGCTTGTAGCTCTGCTTCAGCAGCAGGATGCGCTCACGGTCACCTCACGAGGGCCGACTGAATTTCAAACATGTTTGATTTTCATCCGATCGTCCGATTCCTGATCGGAAGGTGGTCATGAGAGGCTCATCGCCTCTCAAGATCAAGCTGAAACTCTGCCCGATCCAAAAGACTCTGGTACGACTGAAGAATCTGCCCAAAAAGTGCAAAAACTTGTACAGTGTATGCCCGGCTTTACTGAAAAAATAAGCATTGTTGAGGCTGCTGAACCCTACAAGCAAAGCAATATAATAAATCTATGAAGGTTCATGCAGAAAGTTGCTTAAATCAGTCATTTGGTTCCTTTTTTAATCAACTTATTGTAAATCAATGTCATTGCATATCATTCCTCCCAGCAGGTCTTAAACTTTATAACAGCCACTCCTCCCAATAAACTAAATAAATGTATATCATCTCTACTGGTTTTTACATTCTTGTTAGTAGTCTGTTGGTGTTTTCCATGCATCAATATAAATATGTATTTTTTTTCTCACACAATAAATTTGCTCTTTGCTGATGGCATAGCTGAATTTTCCCACTGTGGGACAATAAAGAATAATTCTAATCTATTCTATGTTAAGATATGTTAATGAGCAACATTGCCTGTGATCTTGCGGTTACTGTTATGAATAGAGCTGGAGAACCCGATATCAGCCAGACACAGAGTTTAGTTCTAAAACATTTATAGCAATAATGCATAGTGGATGAAAAGGCATGCAGACAGTAATGGGCAGGAGACCAGAGGGTGGAGCTGACCAGAACAGGCGATGCAGACCGAGGAACCACCAGAACACAAACAACACAAATAAAGCAGAAGAGTCCAGCTAGCTAGGCACACAGAAACTGGTAGAGGCCTGGCAGCAGAGCCCCTGGAGGCAAGACGAGCCGTTCTGGCAGCGAGTGGATGACTGAGGCAGGTATAAGTAGGCAGGTGAACAGGTGAGCAGAGTTGACTCTAATTGGTGCAGCAGGTGGATCTGATTAGGAGCAGATTGGTGGCTGGAAGGAGACTGAGCTGATTGGATGGCGGCTGAGAGGTGACAGGCCGATGCTAGAAAAAGTCCAAAACAAACACAAACATGACATGTTACAGAACCAAATAGAGTTTAAGTGTTTCGTTAAAATATATGTAGATTTAGTTATTCGCTTCAATTTCTGTTGCTATTTGTGATATTACAGATAAATTAGTACTGTTACATAAACCCATTGAATAATTAAATATGATTATTGACATCATAGGATATGATATATGGTCTTGCATTTTTTCCAACACATTTTTATATTTAATGAAATCATCTGCTGCTTCTATTTCAAAGTGACAACAATCTGCTTGTTTTATGGGTCATAGTCCTTTGACCCATTCCTCCGGGAAATGTTGTGTGCACAATATGTTCAGGCATTAATGTTGTATTAGTGTGGTAAGTTTATGCACTCGAGGACAGTTGCTTAAAGAGAAAACAGAATAAACTTCGACTTTCGTTTTTCCATTAATTAATATTATTAATGGTCTTGTTGTATCTCCCTGGAAATTTAAATCTTATTCGTCTTAGAATATAACTACAATTGTTAACAATGTTACACACCAACACAATATTCATTATTATAATCATTCCCCACTCCTTACATGTCCTATTATAAGATTGTATCCTTATTTTAGGTTGCATTTAACACATTTCTGCTGGTTTTTAGAAGGAACCCAGCAGAGAGAAAGGAGAACACAATCAATTCAGCATTTTCTGATGTGGAATCCAGCCTCTGTAGATGATGTCGTGTAAGCATTTACAATCTGGAGAGAAAAGGCTGTGTGGTTGTGCAGTTAGTTTGGGTGGCCTTGTAGCAAGAAGGTCCTGCGTTTGAATCCTTATGTAGCCTTTCTGCAAGTTTACTCTGGCTTTTTCCCCAAACAAAACAAGCTCAAATTTATCATTTTGTTTCCACTTATTCTGATTCAGATGGAACAGCTGTAAGCAGAACAAGCAGGGAGCCAACAACTGCACCACCAACCCGAACCAGACTCCGTCACCGGAGGGCGAGAAGCTCCACAGCGACAGCGGCATTTCTGTGGACAGCCAGAGTCTGCAAGAGCAGCTGGGCCAGACTCAGTCCCAAACTGGTAACTGCGCCTTTGACGTGTTCACTAATGCATGGATATACCTGCACTAAGCCCGCTTCCTATGCGTAAACACATGTAATACTTATCATTATCAAACGACTGCGGTTGGACTGCATGCAGACGTGTTTAAATGCAAAGGTCAGTGTTTGTCTTTCAGTTATTTTAGCGCTCTTCCAAAATGTTCCACCAAGGAAGTGTTAAAATAATTATTTCCCCTCATGAAAGAAACACCCAAGGCTTTCACTGACTCCGTGTTGACAATGACCTTTGAAACTGACTGTAGCAAATCAACAGCCTTGTCAGGACTACAGACCTGACAGGGCTTACAGCGTTTGTTTTCAAGGCTGTGCATAGTGCTGCTGGATTTCCGTAATATCCCAACAAACCAGTTCAAGACAATTTATGACTTTTAAAGCACATCCTCTGCCTTTAAAACATGAAAGGTAGCAAAGGCCATAGCTTTGAAACAGAGATTCCTGTATTGTAATGGGAAAGAACCATCATTCTTAATCAGTGCACAAAGTTCAATTTAAAAATGACTAAATAAAGAGAATGCGGAACATTTTCATCACTTTTATGAACAAGCAAGTAAAACAGCTTTAAGCAAAACTGTTAGATGTCTTGCATGCTCATTTTTTGGCAACAGCCCCTTTGAGCAAGTCGTCATGACTGTTTCCTCAGCTAACAGTGTTTCGATTGTTATTAGGGGATTTTTTCCTCCCTATTTCTGTTAAAAGGGCCTCTAATGCTGAGATTGTCTATGGCTGACCTGAAGGCCCTGTTCTCTTGAGGTCTACCTACATATTTCTATAGATATTAAGGAAATGATTATCACAAAACCGTCAGTGTTGTGCTTAAGAGACGTTTTATTTAAAAAGCCATGCTATGTTTCACCTCAGGGTTTTTCAGCTGAGCTTAAAGCATTCCACCTATGAAATGATCAGCTGGGGAAAAAATATTTTAGACATGTCCTGGTCAGTACTCGATATTGTTTAGAGTTACTTAAGCTTAACCTTTTACCAAAGTGCTATGTACTTAAAATTGGTAGCTTTAAAGCAGAGAGAAGTAAAATATATTCAATCGCAAATGAATTCCTACATGCCGCAGTCTTTCCTATCTAGTTTTATTCACAGCAGGATGTATTTTGTCTAAAATTTATTTACTTAATTAATAAAGATGATCTATTGTTCTGGGGAAATGTCACCTAAAACATAGCTTTATCATTTTGTTTTCTGTTCAAAGCTGCCAACATCTGATCCATCACATTTTCCATCTCCTAATTCTAACCTCTGTATATGTTTATTCACCTGCCTTCTGTTTTTGTCTCTGATGTTTAGTTCAGGGAAACTAAATGAAACCAATCTTAAATAATGCACACACCTTTGCAAGTTTCTGTAAATAGAGAGGTTTGATGTTTTGATGGACACACAGCTCCACCAACAAACAGAGAAACCAATGGTCTGCTCTTAACTTGCCAGTTTCTTCCATTCTGTAACCGTTCAGATTATGTTTTAATATAGATACATTAATAATTGGTTTATAGCAGGGGTGCCCAAGTCCATTCTGATCATGGCAAAAAATCTTTCCAGTTTGCAGATCCCTCAGACTGGAATTCACTGCAGATGCACTTGAAACTGAAGGATTTGGTCTCTGTTAATGTATTTAAGGCCATTTTAAACCAGTTTCTAAATACAATTTCTGTTTGTAATCGTTTTAAGTCATTTTGAACTATATTTTACGTTGCTATTTTTATTTTTCCATTTTATCTTTATTTACCAAAATTGTGTCCTAAATGTGTTTTCATGTCCGCAGTTTTTATTTATTTATCTTCAATTGTCTGTGAGCTGCTGCCATTCATGGCCAGGTCTGTCTTGAAAAGAGATTTTTATCCTCAACGAGATCTACCTGCGTAGATACAGACATGCAGTCCTTGAGAAGACAAACAAGTGGCTTATCACCAGGCCTCTGCAAAGCTGAACGCCTGAATTTTGAAGGGGGGATTCAGACATTTGATTCAGATGTGTTTGACAAGGGATTAATCTGAAGGTTTAAGCATAGCGGCTTGTGAGGACTGGACTTGGGGATCCTTGGCTTAGAGTATACAATGCTAGCCTTGTACAAGAAAATGGAGCATAGTTTTTCTGTGCAAATCCCAAATGCACGACTCAGTGCAGCGGACAACGGTCAAAGACACCAACAACACTATCTTTATTTGAACTTTGTTGAGGACTCTGACATTGTTCAGCGAAATGCTTCTTTGCACATGTCTCCGCTCTAAAACTTGATATTGGATCCCATTCTTTTTTTTGATTCAGTTTGTCCATTGGTTTTTGCAATTAAATCTAAAAAAAAGTAATAAAAATAAAAACTTTCCAAATCTCTCCTTACAGTTGTGACCATCGATGAAGAACCTTGTCTGCTCCTTCCTCTCCACACCAGAGAGAAGGTGGAGAAGCTGCTTTTCCGGAGCAACGAAGGAGACAACAGTGACCACATGCAGGACAGCGACTGGTGCAACCTGGCAGGCCTCCTCGGATACGAGGAGGAGCGGATCGCGACCTTCCAGCAGGAGGAGCATCCCGTCCGAGCGCTGCTGTCCGACTGGGCGAGGAAGGACTGTGCGAGCGTCGACGCGTTGTGCACGGCGCTTCGCAAGATCAACCGCGAAGATGTCGCACAAAGTCTGGTGCTTAGCCCGAGCGTTGCAAAGCCAACGGCTACTTCTGTGGTGTAATCTTTCCCAAAAAAACTTAACACCTGAACCTTAACGTTCAAATATTCCAAATACAGCATCTCACATTATTCCACATAATAACTGCTACAGCTGCTTGACACTATACCTTTATGAGGCAACAGTCACAGAGATTATCTTAGAAATCCCTGAAATTGCATTTATCTAAAGGGAAATGTAATACATTACACAGAACCTAACGATTATTACAAAAAGCAAGTCGGTTTTACCTATTCCAAATCCATCGGTTCATCCAATGGCAATTTCAAAGTTGGAAAGGTAGATTTTATTTTGAATCATGGTGACATTTGGCTTAACTAGCCAAAGTTAGGACAGTCGTGTGCTTTGAACACAAACTTTCTCTTATAGTCTCTTTCAGCTTGATCCCGTCTCTTTATCCCTAAATCTCTATCTCTGTGGCCGTCCCTACTCATTAAGTTGTCTTCTTCTACATCTATGTTACCAAAGAAGCAGAGATGTTGTCAGACCCAACCTGTTCAGTGACATCATTTGAACGTCACTTCAGATTCTTTACATTTATTTGTCAAATGACTTGCCTCTGTTAGTACTGTGTCTGTTTCTTCTACTGGATAACGTTGCCATTCTTCAGAGCGTCTGGATTTGTGCAAATTTTATACCCTTAGAAGGTGCTGATGGACTCGTTTCAAGGAAGCTTTCAAGTCCCCCCCCTTATAGTGTTAGATGAAAACACAAAGCAGCAGTGCATGTGGATATGTTTTTTTTTTCTCCCATCAAGTGCTATACCAAGGGCTAGCTGCAACCTGTTGGTATGTAGGCCCAGGTTATGAACCAATGGAACATGCCTCCAGTATCAGTGTCACAACATTACCCTGGAAATAATAGAAACTCCTGCATACTATATTTACACGGCAAACAAGTAGACACAAATGTAGGCTTAGATTTAGCTGACATACTTACACATCTACAGTCTGTAGCCCTGCATGCATGTACTGTGCTGAACAGTGACACAACAATAGTGTTTGTCTGTACATTTGCATTCAAACTTAACGATGAGAGGACAAATAAAACGTTATACTCTGCCATATGTTTGGCATGGCACACTCTCATGGGGGACCATATGCTGTTTATTGTCAGTATTTGTGGCATTTTGATTTTACTCGGTGTAAAAAGATGTCTAAAGTCTTTATGGTCGCTTTTGTTGGTAATGTGCTATTTTTGCAGGAAATAGCATAGATCGAGAATCCACAAGCTCGGATTAAAAATCTCACACAAACAAGAAAAATAACTTTTTTTAATCCCAGCTGAACTTTCTGTTGGATTGCCTTAATTTTCTCCAAAACGGGTTAGCTTGTTTACTACTGCTAACGAATTGTTCCGACATGTCACCAACTCCAAACAAAACTTTCTCCTCTTTTAATAACACGTGCATTGTCTCACAAATGTGAGTACACCCCTCACATTTTATTGTATCTTCTTATAATATATATACACTTTCATGCTAGTCACTGGAAGCTCAACATGGCACCTCATGGCCTTTTGACAATCGGAAATTCAGAATCGCTGCTCTACATAAAGATGGCCGAGGCTACACGAAGACTGCTGACACCCTGGGACTGAGCTGCAGCACTGTGCCAAAGACAGGTTCTGCCCAGAACAGGACTCACCCGGAAGCGTCATATCCAGATATTGCTGCCAGCATTGCAGCGAGGGTTAGAGGCGAAGGCTGTCAGCCTGTCAATGCTCAGACCATGCGCCACACACTGCATCAAATTGGTCAATTGGTCTGCATGGCGGTTGTCTCAGAAGGAATCCTCTTCAAAAGATGCTTCACAAGAAAACTAAGGACATTGATTACCAGGAGAACCTTGTTTGGTAGCAAGCAAGTGAGGATTACAAGGAGAAGTGGGTCTTTGCCTACAGTCAAGTATGGTGGCTGTGGGGAGCTGTAGTACATTGAGGGAGCCATGAATGCCAGCATGTACTGTGTCATACTGAAGCAGGCATGACCCCCTCTCTTTGAAAACTGGTCCACAGGGCAGTATTCCAACATGATAACATCTCTCATGGGAAGTGTGTTTGTGGTCTAAAGGTGCTGAACTGGCCAAGCTTGCCTCCAGAAACCTAACCATGTTAAAGATCTGTGGAGCAGCCTCAGATTATTGGTAGAGGAGGTGGAGGAGTGGAAGAAGGCTCCAGTGGCAACCTGTGAAGCTCTAGTGAGCTCTTTACCCAAGACAGTTTAGGCAGTGTGGCTCCACAAAAATCAGATACTCTGGGCCTGATCTGGACATTTTCACTTAAGGGCATACTCACTTCTGATGCCAGCGGTTTAGACAACAATGGCTGTGTGTTCAGTTATTTTGAGGGAACAACAAATCTGAAGTTATACAAGCTGTACACTGACTATTTCACATTGTATCAAAGTGTCATATTTTAGGTGTTGCTCCATTAAACAAATCATTGTAAAGATATTTACAAAAATGTCAGGGGTGTACTTGCTTTTGTGAGATGCTGTAGTTGACTAAACACACACAGCTGCAGTCGCCAATACAGTCATTTTTTTCTCCGGCTGATAATTAATCCATATGAAGCAGTTGTGGCTAAAGTGCGGGGTTAACGTTAGCATGTTTCCTCTGTTTTGCTATGACCTGGTAAAAATTCGGTAGTAAATCAATTCATTGTAGTTTCATTTTATAGCTAGCAGACAAAACTTTTATAGCTAGCAGAAAAAAAACGTATTGCGCCTAGTAAACTTTGTGCTTTTGTTTAATGTCACGCAATCTGGAGAGCACTGCGCTTAGCAGATTACGTGACACAGTTTGACTGCGAGGTGCAGCAGCCAAGACGATCTCTCTTTCACTTTAAATCTTATTGTAAACTGTCAGGAACACTTTAATTACTAGGTACAATTTTGTAAACCCTGAAATAGTTGAATGGCTACAACACAAAAACTACACAAACTAATTTTTTGTTGCTAAAATTCTCAGGGAAGTTTATACTCAAATCTCAATCTCTCAACAATTGAATAAATGCACTCTGGAAAGACTAAAGATGCCATTATTCTTGCGGCTGACAATCCTTCAAACGAATGAATTGGACACAGAAACTGGTCAGCGGAAAAGAAAAAAAAAGAGAGGGGAGTTTTGTTTCTTCTTTGTTCGGAACAATGAACGCCGGATAAAAGGCAAGCCAGCTGAGACAAAAGTCACAGGATGTGTGAGAGAAACGGAGAAGTTTCAGATTACTTCAATCAATGCAAAGGTGAAACCCAGGCATATATGTTAATCAGCTTGTTCAGGCGTAAGCATGCAGATATTTCTTTATTATTTTTTATTGTTGTGTTGTAACCTCTTGATTTCAACTGGGAAAATATTTTCTTCATCTCATGTTATATCTTATTTTTGTATACTGTGCTTTTTATTAGGAAGAGCTTGGACCCACATTTTTTGCTCACTGTCTGTATGAGAAAAACAACAGAAGACACAAATGTTAGGGCTAACTCACCCAACTCTCCAACCTGAGCTATTACACTGAAGCACAGTTTGCTATTCTTTACTAGTATACTGAGCATAATACTGTTGTATTACTTTATATGAAGGTATTCTTTCTACTACTAGAACTCTACAAGGTTGTTTGATTCCTAACATGCAATTTTAAATAGTATTACATTTCTGTCTGATTGTAGCACTTAAATGTGTAATCATTCATGTCTTTTATGCATCAGAAGTGCCTGGGAACTCTATCAGGTATATGTTGGTGTTGTACATTTATTGTTTTTAGGAATCTTGAAGAGTAATTATTGTTTTTTAACTTGTAAATATTTTTGTCTTTATCCTTTATTTTAGTTGAGTTAGACCCTTGGAGACGCCACTGTATAGTGTATATGCAAACAGGGCTTACTCTCTTACTCTGAGGTCTTTCTGTGTTTAATGTAAGCAAATAGCAAAAAAAATGGGGTTTTATTTCTAATCAATGACGATCAGGTGTTTTAAGGGTTTGAGGAATAAAGAAGATGAAAATGAAAGTTAGTTCACGACAAACAAAAGAAGCTAGAAGTCGCAAAAGAAATCAGTTGTTTTAGCAGATGTATCTTAGTAGAAGTGGTTTACCATATTTGATTTATAAACACAAAAAGAAGACAAATCCAACTACCCAAAAGCAACATGTTAATCCTGAAACGCTAAATGAGGCTAAATGAGACATTTCTGTGCTTGCTCATTAGTGCCATATAATTAATCTCATTTAAGTTATGAGAGCGGCTGCATACACAACTTTTAGAAAATGCCAATGATGCGTTTGTTAATGCAACTGCAGGGAGGCACGGATGTGAACCCTTCATGCTAATTTAACAAGCTGAAGCTAAGTTGCTAATTTACTCAATTTACTTTCCAAATCAAAAGCTCTGCCTTCTTTTTCCCTTAAATCAATGATTTTGACATCTCATTTGCAGATCAAATTATTTGCAAAAGTTTACAATTCTACTAGCTGCATGCTAATATTCTTACATGTACACTATCATTAGCTATAGCATACAACATTCGCCAAAACTCAACATAATGGAGATTAGCACAGAAGTCACAAAACATTCCCAGACCAAATTATCCTGAAACATTTGCACCAGCAAAAGCAAAGCTTCTATTTATTTTTTATCTTGAGAAGTTTGAGTCCCAGATGAGCTTCAGTGTTACATTAATAATGCACACATTGTTCTACCACGAGGAAAAAGTGTTTTAGTTCTTGAAACATATAGGATCTAATGGACTTCTCAAACCTTGATGCCTCATCCTGATCCTGGGGTTTCTGTGCTTTCTGCATGTACTTTGGTTTATTTATACAAGGTAAATTATGTCAAACAATACAGATTACTTTTTTCTCTCTTTCTTTGCCCAGGATGTTGAAAACAGTTGAAGGTGAATGTGGTGACATTGCACTTGAGACACAAGTTACAGCCTAATTATGCAAAAGGAGTAATAAATATAGGTTGGTGTGAGAGGGTAGGGGTGAAAACTGTGTTTGGGGTGTCCATTTGGGTAAAAGAAATCCCTGATGTCTTAGTAAACAGTGATGGGACTGACAGTAAACCAGGACTGAATTGTACAGAAACACTGAATGTTCCATGTATACTAGTACTTATACTGAATGTGAATTTGCTTTAAGTCCTACAATAGCCAAGCAGTAAATAAAGCTCTTTAATTCAACCATTCTCTTTATTGATTCAGCATCATACAAATGAGTTTATCAAATCATAAACACCCGAGTTGAGCGTGTTGTTGTTGTTCCAATACAGAAAACTGCAGCATTTTTCCAGACCTGTGGGGCATCGTCAAGTATAGGTGGAGTAGTGCGAGATCCCTAACATCCAGCAGCTCCATGATGTTATTATTATTATTACTAATACGTTTATTTGATAGGGACAGAACATAAAAACAAACATTGTTACAATTTGAAGGGCAACTGATGCCATGTTCATTGGTCATCTAGCTACTAGCTAATTTGCAGGCCAAGTTCATAAGACAATAAGACAGATTATATACAAAAGTTGCTCTAATGTTCACAGGTTTGATTAGATCTGAGCCATTGTTTTACTTTCTTGTTCAACTGTTTTAGGTCTGTGAGGGTTTTTAATTAGGCAGGTATGGTGTCACCATGGAGAATACAAAATATCGTCAATTTGGGCACGATTTGGAGATATTTTCTTAAAGGTGTACTCACTTCTGTTGGCAATGGTTTAAATGTTAATGGCGGATGAGGTAATTTAATAGGACAGCAAATTTACACTGACTACGTAGTTTCAAAGTGTCATATCTTTAATGTTGTCCCATGAAAAGACATTATTTTGTAATGTGCGGGAGCAGGACTCTGATTTCAGCCGACACAGGTCAGTGGCGTTTTCAATGTTTTTATTTACTAGCAGGAAGTGGACTCGCCCTCTCCACGCGCAGTAGCTCGCGCTTAGTGTGGTTAACCCCTGAGGCAGAGACAACAGGTTAGTGAACAGTGGTCGGTTCACGGTAGCAATGTGAAGGACTTATCCACTAACCTGAAGTCGGGGTAGCTGGGTCCGGAGAGCCGGCAGAAACCCAAGCGAACTGATCCGGGAGAGGAGGGTAGCGGGCGAACAGGCGGGGATCCGACAGGGGCTTTCCAGAGGCGTAATCCGGGGGAGTCCAGGTCCAGTACACAGAGGGCAATTATCCGGCGGCGGTACAGAAGGGAGGTCCAACAGGGAGAGTCCGGGTCCAGTCCAAGTTCGTTCACGGGTAGGCTCAGAAGAAACACAGGGGTCAGGAAACAGGCAGACAGGGACGAGAACGCTGGAATGCTCATACGATTTGCTTGAGACAATCTGGCACTGGCATCTGATCTGCACAGGGATTATAAGGAGGTGAAAACAGATGAAACCAATGAGGACTAATTGCAGACACGGTGGAGATGAGCAGGTGTACCGGTGGGACAGATCAGTGCCAATGCCAAGATCATCACAGAGCCCCCCCCCTTAAGGGCGGATACCAGACGCCTTAGGATGTTCAGAGCGTGCTTTGTGGAAATCCCTGATAAGGGACTTGTCTAAGATGAAGCGGGCGGGAACCCACTGCCGCTCCTCAGGTCCATAACCCTCCCAATCAACCAGGTACTGCATGCCCCTACCCCACCTCCTGGACTTGAGTATCCGCCTTACTGTAAAGGCTGGAGCTCCATCAACCAAACGAGGAGGAGGTGGGGTTCTGGAGGAGGGGAAAAACCTTGAGAGCCTGACGGGTTTGACCCGAGAGACGTGGAATGTAGGGTGGACCTTCATCGTTGGAGGCAGGCGGAGGCGGACTGCCACCGGATTAACCACCTTGGAGACGGAAAACGGGCCAATGAACCGTGGCGCCAGTTTCTTACTCTCAACTTTCAGGGGAAGGTCCTTTGTGGATAGCCAGACTTTATCTCCTGGTTGGTACTGCGGAGCCGGAATTCGTCGGCGATTAGCAGCCCGGGCTTGGACCTGGGACGATTTAAGGATGGCTCTCCTTGCCCTTCTCCAGACCCGCTGACACCTTAGTGCAGACAGACGGGCGGATGGGACCCTGGACTCCCTCTCCTCGATGGAAAACACTGGCGGCTGGAACCCATGCACAACATAAAAAGGGGAGAGCCCAGTGGAGCTGGAGGGTGTGGAGTTAATGGCATGCTCCACCCAGGGTAGGTTCTGGGCCCACTTGGAGGGGTCAGACTCACAGATGAGGCGAAGTTTGGCTTCCACCTCTTGGTTAAGACGCTCTGTTTGGCCATCAGTCTGAGGATGGAACCCAGAGGACAGACTAACAGAGATCCCCAGCATGGAACAGAACTCCCGCCAATAGCGAGCGACAAACTGAGGCCCCCTGTCGGAAACGATGTCAGTAGGTAAACCGTGTAACCGGAACACCTCCTGAGCCAGGATGGCACCCATTTCCTTGGCTGATGGGAGTTTGGGAAGGGGAACCAGGTGGACCATCTTTGAAAACCGATCCACAATGGTAAGGATGACTGTTTTACCTCCCGAGACAGGCAGGCCAGTAACAAAGTCCATGGACACGCTGGACCAGGGCCGGGGGGGTACAGGCAGAGGCCGGAGTAAACCGGACGGGGCCTGACGGGAAACTTTGGCCTGGCTGCAGCTGGGACAGGCGGAGACAAACTCCCTTACATCCTTAGTCAGGGTGGGCCACCAAAACTGGGAGCGGATAATACAGAGAGACTTTGTGATTCCTGGGTGGCAGTATAGGCGGGAACTGTGGCAGAAGCTAAGAACCCTGCCCCTTAAGGGTTCAGGAACAAAGAGCCTGTTCTTGGGACAGGCTTGAGGGACCTGTACCCCGTCAAGAGAACGCCTGACCTCATTCTCAAGGTTGAGCTTGGTGACTGCACATCTTACTGTGTCTGGCAAAATGAATTCTGGCGTCTCGACGGGACCCTCCTTCTCCACCTCGTACATTCGGGACAGGGCGTCCGGCTTTGCGTTCTTGGAGCCCGGCCTGTAAGAAAGGGAGAAGTTAAACCGGCTAAAAAATAAAGCCCACCTGGCTTGTCGGGGGTTGAGTCTCTTTGCCGTCTTCAGGTACTCTAGGTTACGGTGGTCAGTCCACACCAGGAAAGGAACCTTAGAGCCTTCTAGCCAGTGTCTCCACTCCTCCAGAGCCAGCTTGATTGCTAGGAGTTCCCGGTTACCTACGTCATAGTTGCGTTCCGCACTGGATAATTTTTTTGAGAAGTAAGCACATGGGTGAACACGACCGTCTTCGGCTCTCTGGCTGAGTATGGCCCCGACGCCAGAATCAGAGGCATCCACCTCTAAAACGAACTGTTTCTTGGGGTCGGGGGTGATGAGAATCGGGGCTGAGGTGAATAAGTTCTTCAGCCGTCTGAATGCTTTGTCAGCCAGATCGTTCCAGGTAAACCTCTGCTTACAAGAAGTCAAAGTGTGAAGGGGAGCTGCCACTTGACTGTAGTTCCGGATGAATCGTCTATAGAAATTTGCAAAGCCCAGAAACCTCTGTAACTGCTTCCGATCGGTCGGGAGAGGCCAGTCAATGACCGACCTGACCTTGGCTGGGTCCATTGACATCTGGCCGGGAGACAAAAAAAACCCAAGGAAAGAGGTGGAGGTGACATGGAACTCACATTTCTCCGCCTTCACATATAACTGGTTCTGTAGAAGGCGAAGTAAGACAGAGCGGACATGTTGTCTGTGAACAGTTATATTATCGGAGTAAATGAGTATGTCATCCAGGTATACGAACACAAACCGCCCAATCATGTCCCTCAGTACCTCATTAACGAGATTCTGAAAGACGGCTGGGGCATTGGTGAGCCCAAACGGCATGACTAGATACTCGTAGTGGCCTGTGGGGGTGTTGAAGGCGGTCTTCCATTCGTCCCCCTCCCTAATCCGGACGAGATGATAGGCATTTCGTAAATCTAGTTTAGTAAATACTTTGGCCCCCTGGATCTGGTCGAAAGCCGTGTTCATGAGGGGAATGGGGTACCGATTTTTAACTGAAATGTCATTAAGTCCCCTGTAATCAATACAGGGGCGGAGGGAGCCATCCTTCTTCCCAACAAAGAAGAAACCTGCGCCCGCAGGAGAGGAGGAAGGGCGGATAATGCCGGCTCTTAGGGCCTCGTTGACGTATTTCTGCATAGCATCTGACTCTGGCGCAGACAAGGAATACAGGCGACCCCTAGGGGGAGTTGTACCGGGTAGTAGGTCGATACAACAATCATATGGGCGGTGCGGAGGCAGGCTCGTAGCTTTGGCCTTATTAAAAACCTCCTTCAGGTCATGGTACTCAGGAGGAACCCTAGATAGGTCAGGGTAGGTCTCCTCAGACCTACAATCCAATCTCACAAAAGGTTGAGCCGACAGTAGGCAACAACCTGAACAGGCGGGAGCCCACCCCATAATCTCTTTCTTTTGCCAATCTATTAGGGGGTTGTGTCTCCTAAGCCATGTGGCGCCCAGGACAATGGGAACCTGTGGAGAGTCAATTATCATAAATGTAAGCCTCTCCCTGTGATTACCTCCAATTAGCAGTTCGATTGGCTCCGTGACGAGGTGGGAGTGGTTCAGTGGATGCCCGTCCAGGGCAAGGACGCTGTGAGGAGATGGTCCCGGGTGGAGTTTGATGTTCAGAGTCCTCGCCAGTCCCTCGTCCATAAACTCTGTGTCCGCCCCAGAATCAATGAAGACAGAGAGGTTATGAGATTTTGCAGAAACAGTGAGTGTTGACGGGAACAGGAGATCTGGGGAGACAGAGAGTTTTGTGCGGCTCAATAGGGATCTCCCCCCCCCTATTGAGCCTGACCTTTTACTGGGCACGAACGGACGTGGTGCCCCTCACCACCACAATAGAGACAGAGACCGTGCAGCTGTCTGCGCTGGCGCTCCTCCTTAGTGAGGACTGTCTTCCCCAGTTGCATGGGTTCAGGATCCGCTGAAGCATGCGGGGTCAACGGTGCAGCAGAGGCGGACGAAGGAGTCCAGAGGCGGGATGAAGGCGCCGGACGACGATCCCTTCGCCGTTCCATTAGTCTGAGGTCGACTCGTGTGGTAAGATCTTCCAACTCCTTGAGAGTCCTGGGGTAGTCCCGGGTAGCAAGTTCATCTTTTATCTTTTCGTTCAAACCATTAATGAACACATCCATAAGAGCGGGCTCATTCCATAGACTATCGGCAGATAGCAGGTGGAAGTCAATAATATAGTCAGAGACGGACCTGTCTCCCTGCTTGAGGGATAAAAGACCCCTAGAGGATTCCCGGCATGGCAGGACGGGGCTGAAGACTCTGACCAATTCGCGTGAAAAATCATAATAAGAATGGCAAATCAGTGAATCATTCTGCCACTCAGAAGCCCCCCATAATTTAGCTTTGCCGGTCAGCAGGGAGATAACAAAAGCAACTTTAGAGCGATCCGTGGGATAGGAAGATGGTTGTAACTCAAAGTGGATTTCACATTGAGTTAAAAACGCTCTGCACTGATCTGGGTTGCCCCCAAAAGGCTCGGGGGGAGTTAGACGCGGCTCAGGCAACGTCGACGTCATCACACGTGACGTGGTGACGGAGGCGGATGTTTGCGGAAGTGCGGGAGCCTCTTGGCTGCGGAGATGACCTAGGATCTCGGCGACACCAGCCTCAAGCTGCGAAATGGACTTTTCCACCCCCGTTCGCCACTCTGTATCTGGCGAAGAGTCCATCTTTCTGGCCAGATTGTCCTGTAATGTGCGGGAGCAGGACTCTGATTTCAGCCGACACAGGTCAGTGGCGTTTTCAATGTTTTTATTTACTAGCAGGAAGTGGACTCGCCCTCTCCACGCGCAGTAGCTCGCGCTTAGTGTGGTTAACCCCTGAGGCAGAGACAACAGGTTAGTGAACAGTGGTCGGTTCACGGTAGCAATGTGAAGGACTTATCCACTAACCTGAAGTCGGGGTAGCTGGGTCCGGAGAGCCGGCAGAAACCCAAGCGAACTGATCCGGGAGAAGAGGGTAGCGGGCGAACAGGCGGGGATCCGACAGGGGCTTTCCAGAGGCGTAATCCGGGGGAGTCCAGGTCCAGTACACAGAGGGCAATTATCCGGCGGCGGTACAGAAGGGAGGTCCAACAGGGAGAGTCCGGGTCCAGTCCAAGTTCGTTCACGGGTAGGCTCAGAAGAAACACAGGGGTCAGGAAACAGGCAGACAGGGACGAGAACGCTGGAATGCTCATACGATTTGCTTGAGACAATCTGGCACTGGCATCTGATCTGCACAGGGATTATAAGGAGGTGAAAACAGATGAAACCAATGAGGACTAATTGCAGACACGGTGGAGATGAGCAGGTGTACCGGTGGGACAGATCAGTGCCAATGCCAAGATCATCACATATTTGCCTTCTAAGTCAGAGGTCTTATCCAGGAATAACACCACACCCGCGTTCCAGGTGTTCTAGTTGCTGGGAATTGCTTACATTTGTGGTGCCAAGTACCGCTAGTAATGCAAGCTAATTATGATAACATATTTCTTCTATTTTATGCATAACACTAAGATATCATGTTATAGAGATAATATAGTACTATCTTTGCTGCTGGCATAATTATGAAAGAAAATTTTACCATTCATTCCTGCATCTTTAACATTTTATGTACCATTTTGGATCTGAAATGCTATATTAGACCTCTGACTTTTCAAATTGGAAATTCAGAGGGTGATCTGTTTTGATTTTTCTGAATTGAAGCTGGGAAATCCTGATTTCTGAGTTGTAGGCAGTTAGTGTTGTGTTGGCTTCTCTTTTTTTGTGATGCACGTGTTAATTATTTTACAGAGAATTCCTTCTAGATATAGAAACAACTTATGGTCTTTTGAAAACTGGTATAAATTTGCAGAGAAAACAACAGTAAATTGAAGATTTTAAAAAAAATCTCTGAACAAGTGTAAAGCTAAAACATAAACACCAGCTCAAACGGATTTTTTTTTTTTTTTTTTACATTACCATTGTTTATAAATTAATATGAAAACGTACAAAATACAAATCAGTAATTATAATTTTTAGAACCGAGTTTGATTTGAAAAGGTTTTGCCTTCAGTACTGAACATGCATATTCCTTCTCTTTTTACCTAAAGTGGAAGTCTAAATGCTGGAGGTTGCAGGACAGTAACGGATAAAATAAGCATCTTGTGGTGGGTCGGGTGAAGAAGATCGGATCAAGATGAGCCAGTTGTTCCTCAGCTTCATCCAGCCAGCTCCATGCATTACGGCACTCTCTGTTGTTTTTGGCAACGCTACACTAACATAACAGGCTGTCAGCACTGCTTCGTTTGCCTGCTGATTGATACAGGAAATGAAAGCTGCATGAAAAGGCACATGGTGTTTTCATACTTTCATGTCACTGGACTTCCCTCAGTGGTGGTGTTACAAGTGTCAAAATACTGTGAACAATAAGTGAAGCATACAAGTGCTTTTATGGTGTTTTGTTGGCAAAAAAAAAATCCCATCCAAATAGAAGATTTCCTAATACGCCTTAAAATAAGGCCAAAGTTATTACATTTATCTGAAATAACAACAGCTAAACCTTATTTTCCAGGATAAATGTATAGAGTAAGGACATGGTGATTTATTGATATAAAGATACTGTATATTGTATTGATGACAAAGTTGAAGCAGCTCGATTTACGGACAGATTGAAAGTCAAAGTCTTAGCAAACAGTAAATCTTTTTTGAACAAACGTACAAACTTGATGTGAGGTAATGATCTACATCCCCAGCCTGACAGCAGGACACGCCCCCGAGCTTGTAAGAACAAGAATACTTAAAAGTAATTTTTTCATGGTCACCTATTTCAGCTGAGGGTTGATGCAGTTCTTCCTTTGGCACGTCATAGATGGACCTACAGAAAACTAGATATGCAAAATATTTCACTACACAGTGTTTTAAAAAATCTTTAAAAACTTTACAGAGTTCTCAGTCCTTCACATCAATCCTACATTCTAAAATACAAGATATCAACTATGAATTATTTGCAGAAATTACACACTACACTATGGTTGGAATATGAAAGATAACAAAGTTTGGAAAAAAAAAATTTTTTTCTTGTATTCTTATTTTCTTTTTCTATTCTCCTCCAGAGCTGGAAATTCCTTAAATTCACTCCCAAACTCCTCCAGACTGGAGGCCCAAACCGTGATTTTATTTAAACATGTCATCCAAATCGCATCCTAGCTTTTTTTTATTTATCAACATTTTACTCTGTAAGTGTCCAGCATAGAAATTCTATCATTCAGATCATTAACAACATATACAACATGAAAGTAAATTTTTGTAAACCTTGTGTTTTACACTACCTCTGCTATATGCTGTTATGCATGTGTGTTTCTCACTGATGATAATTAAATTTACATTTCATATAAAGTAAAAACACTGCAGTATACTTCCACAAAGCTCAAGTAGTCAAAACTGTTCACAAACAAGTGTCTCAAAACCAGCTTTGCCAGTTCCTAATCCAAATAAATCTGATGCAATAGTCTCCAACCTGTGCACACAGGCTCGCTCCACCTTGATCTCTCGCGGCCTGTTCAGATCACAAATGGCATAAGCAGGCTGCAAAATATCAGTTTTCAAGTGACCCCTTCTTCAAATGGAAAACACATTGCCAGGCTAACTGCTGCCCTCCAGTGAGCCGTTAGCAAGGACTGCTCCACGTGTGAAGAGAGCCATGTGTGCAGAAGTGACACGTGGTGGTGAAAGGCAATAAGTCAGATTAAGCTTAGGTGACCAGTTGGATATAGAGGGCACGATAAAGAGAGTGAAGGAAAGTTGTTCTAACCACCAAGACACACCTCATTGACTCTGACGAGTGCCATCATGAGCAGCCACTGGATAAAACAGTTTTTCCTTTTTTTCCCCCTAGAAGTTCCTGTTAAGAATCAAAAGTTGGGTTTAAAGACAAATCTTAGGTTTGGAACATTACAGCTGCATTCAGGAAATAAAAGTGAATTGTTTCAAAGAGGAATTTTTTGACGGCGTCATGAGTACAAATGTGGTCTTAATTTTGAACCTTTAACGCTTTAGTAAACAGTTTCTATTTCACGGTGGATTTAATGTATGAAAAAAAACTTTATTTAAAAAAAGTATTATTAAAAACAAGATTTACGTACAAAAATTGGGTGAATGAGTTTAAATTTATTGTGGAGTTTAATTTCATTCATTGCTTCCTAGAGAGACCGCTAATTCCCGGGTTCGATTCCCACCGACAGCCGCTCTGGGTCCCTGAGCAAGATTTTAGCCCCCAGAATGCACTGTGGCACCCCAAAGGGATAGGTTAAACGTGGTGGACAAATTTCACATAAATATACAAAAATGTAATGACAAATAAAGATTATTATTCCACACAAAAACAACAATTTAATTCTGTTGGCTAAAATCTTTTAGCCTATAGTTCTACCATGAGCGTCATTCTCTTCTTGGTTAATTTACTTGTGTGATAAATGTCTTGACAGTTAAAGGTTTTTGCCCTGTTCCACCAACGTTCACACTGACCTCAGTGTCAGTCCTTTATTGAGTCAGAATATCAATTTCATGAATAACAAAAACAACTTGAGGCTCAAACCAGCTTCCTTCACCCTTTCTTATGTCTTTACAGCTCATACCTTGCAAGTTACCAAAGTGCTGTTTGGAGACTTACGAGAAAAGGTCACAAGTCAAAGTATTTTAATCTACGCAATCATGTAAATCCTATTCAATTCAGTTCAATTTTTTGTGTATATTGCACCAATTCACAACATGTATCATCTCATGGCACTCTACAAAGTCAAAATCAATAAAAATTCCACTAAAACATATCTCCATCAGAATCTTGGTAGATGGTCACAATGAACAATTAGCTGTATTTGCTGTTTGCATATTCTAAGATGAGCGCACATGAGCTGTCTTTGGTGTTGACAGATCGTGACAGGAGATCTGATATTTGGAAGACGTTGTTCTTGGGTGGCACTGTAAAGAAGTGACTGATCCACCAGGGTCAAAGGTCTCTGTCTGACAAGGTGGAGAAGGGATTTGTCTATCTTGGATACAAATAGGTGCGGATTAGCGGGTCAGTTTCAAGGAAAGGTCTGTTATGTAAACATACATGAAAGGATAGAGTAGGTGGAGTCTGAAATATAAAACCTCCAACAAATCTGTTGAAGTCTCTTGTAAATTTTTAGACATGGTCTTAAAGATCTGCATGTTATTATTTTTTTACAGGAGAAAAAATAAGAAAGGTTCTTGTCTTGCTTTTTTAAAATTTTAAGTGAACTGGGACACCTAAACCATTTTTATCGCAATCTTTTAACATGTTATGGTAACCTGATTTAAGTAGTGTAGTATTTGTATTTTTCCTAAAAACAAAACAAAACAAACAAACACCAGATTCCAGGAAAAAAAGGCATGCATATACATTTTCATAAAACTGAAAGTTTAATCTCTGTAGAACATGATCATTGTCTGAATTCACAAATGGATTGAGAGCAATTTTGCATAAAGGGATAAAAAAAAGTCAGGCTGCACTATAGCCCCATTTACACTACCCTTGTTAAACCGATCCATGCCGAGCTCGGTCCGAGCTTGGATCAGTTAACCAAGCTGAGCTCGGTTCTGACGACCGTTTACACATCACGCTATCTCGGTTCCTTGGATTCATCGCCTCCTAGTGGCGATCTGCAGTACTACTGCTCTCTGGGATTGAAGGAGGAAATCAAGCAAATAAAAATGGCGGCGCCCGTAACATTCAGGAAGTTATGTTTGGTTATGTTTTGTTGTTTGCGGAGAGTCAGGCGAAGACGGCAACTTTTGGTGAATTTACTTGACAGAGTCGGCTTTTGGGAAGTGGATAAGACAAACGAACGTCTAATAAGGATTTACAGACGCAGAAAACAACGAAAGACGCTGAGGTTCATCACACGTCTAAGCAGAATCATCACAACCAGCAGGTTGCGCCGCGTCTCTCTAAGCAGCATTCACTCCTCCTGAAAGAGCGTAGAGCCACAGTGGACAGTCGTCTGCATTGTTGATGGTTTTGCAGCAATCCCTCATACTGAGCATGCATGAAGCAACAGTGGAGAGGAAAACTCCCCTTTAACAGGGAGGAGAACCTCCAGCAGAACCAGAACCAGGCTCAGTGTGAACGCTCATCTGCCTCGACCCACTGGGGCTTAGAGAAGACAGAGCAGAGACACAGAAAGCACAGAAGCTCAAATTGATCCAGGAGTACTTTCTATGTTATATGGTAATAGTGGATGATCTGCCTCCCTGGATGATGTCACAGCTAACAGGACGTCAGACCAGGTGTACCTACTATGAAGAGAAAAATGACAGAGAACATTAAACTAAAAAGATTATAAACAACAAACAGCAAATTGGAGAACAGTAGAACTCAGCAGAGTGAGAGAAATAGATCCTGATGTACTCCAGTAGCCTAAGCCTATAGCAGCATAATTATAAAGATAGCTCAGAGTAACATGAGCCACTCTAACTATAAGTTTTGTCAAAAAGGAAAGTTTTAAGATTAGTCCTAAAAGTAGACAGGGTGTCTGCCTCACGGACCAAAACTGGGAGTTGGTTCCACAGGAGAGGAGCCTGATAGCTAAAGGATCTGCCTCCCATTCTACTTTTAGAGACTCTAGGAACCACCAGCAGACCTGCAGCCTGAGAGCGAAGTGCTCTGTTAGGAACATACGGGGTAATCAGATGTCAGATGGATGATAGGCAAGGCAAGGCAAATTTATTTGTATAGCGCATTTCAGTACAGAGACAATGCAAAGTGCTTTACAAGATTAATTACATGATAGAGCTTGATTATTAAGGGCATTATATGTGAGAAGGAGAATTTAAAATTATATTCTTGATTTAATAGGAAGCCGATGAAACTAAAATAGAAGAAATAGGATCTCTCTTTTAATTCCTTAGACAAGATGTCCTGCTCAAGTTCTCTGATCTAATTCAACTTAAAATAGCTCTGTAATGTTGATTTTCTGGTCTGAACAGTTACAATCAGAATCAGCTTTAATTACCAAGTTTAAAGAAGGAATGTGACTTTAGTTCCACTTTGCTCTCAATGAAGACATCTTAAGTATAATCATACAAAAAGGGAAATATGTTTTTTTAAATATGTTAACACAATATTTTTTACAAAAGTAGACATGGTTGGATATGCATGTATTATTTTCACATTGCTTTGTTCTTGTTATGCCACAATACAGATGACCAAATAGCACAGCTTTTATCTAACGGATGAATCAGTTTCATACTGTTTTAAATTAAAACATTTTCCCTCTGGTTGCTTTCATTGTCATGTCTGTTGTTAAATAAGATTTCTCCGGCAACGTTGGGTGTCTCTTTGCCCATGCATGGCTGACACTGGTCGGAGAATTAAAGTCAGTGCAGATGCTTTACATGTTCCAATGATTTTATTAATCCGTATCCATAAAACTAGTTTTTGCATCTGGTGTTCATAAGTACTGGTTACATACCTACATAAACATTATTATTAAATCATAGGTGGATTTCTTCTTAAGTTTACGTGAATAAATTGAAAATATTTTTCATTTGCTGCAAATCTGTTTACCCTGCAGGAATATGTCTCAGCTGACCCACTAAGTGTTTTGCTGTGCTTATACTCTCAAAGGAGACAATCTAACCCATTTTCTTAAAAGCTGTCCATCTAAGCAATGAATTGATGTGGTTTCCGACTTTGTTCTATTATTCTGCTCACAGTCCTCCTCTATCACCTGCCTCTGTTTGCTGAAACACACAGCCAGGCTCTCCCCGCGACCCACACAATTAAGTGAAGACTGATGAAATTATCTGTCTTGTATGAGCAAATGGACGGCTGAGTGGTTGGAAAGGCAAAGTGGGATGGAGGGTGAGTCCATTCTGTTTCCCTCTGAGACCAGGGCAAATTCTATTAGGCCTATAATAGAGCCATTTTTCATTCTCTCCCACATCAGCCTATTACTATTTAATTCCTCCTCTAGTCATTTCTCTTCTGTTTGTTCTTCTCTAGCGTCAGTGCAACGTCATTGTAGGGTTGCCTCTCCCACCTTTTGCTGGTGTGTATTATACCTCACCTTCTCCACTGAATAACATTCCTTTTGCTTTTTGACTAATTCAAAAGACATATGTCGAAAAGGCGAAAAAGATTAATCTTCAGCTCAAACCCCCCCCCCCCCAAAGAAACAACCTTGGTTTGAATATTCCATAAGAGGCTACATTGATGCTTGGTTCATTTCAAAATGCATTGAATACTTTTAAAGGATTTATTGCGGCATTAAGGCAGGCACTTTTAATGAGTTGCAACCAATTGTGGTTCTTGCATGAATGTTCTCCTTCTTCTGCACCCTGACTGTGACGTGTTGGTTAAGTACAGTTACAATCAGATATTTACATTGTACACAAACATAAAAATAAAACATTTTTCTCACTGTGTGATATTGACATAGACTTAACATTCTGGATATTATGTTGGGACTGCTGAAATTATTTCCATTTCCAAAAATACAGATAAATTAACAATATTTTGATCTAATTTTATTCTAATTCAAAGGTTCACATGTAATAAAAATACAAGGCCTTTAAACAATTTGAGAAATGACGATAGCATAGTTTGGTAAGCTTCTGATACATTGATTCACAACATTTGAGTTGAACTGAGCACCAACCTGGATGTATTTTAAACGGCTATTTTAAAGAGGTTTTTGATGGAAAATGAGACAGTGCATGTCACAAGACATTTAATACGGGTAACAAATCTTAAAAGAAAAATATTATTTTTCAATTCAATTCAATTTTTATACAGATTTTGCTGAGAAATGTCATCTTGAAAATGATTTGTATCCTTCTCCATACTCAATAGGGAAATCCATAATGGTATCACAGCAGTCAAACCAGTCTCATAACTGGTGACCACCTCCTCTGGCCTCCTTGCCTTCCCTTTAATCTTTCGCTCACTCTACATCACAGGTGTCAAACTCAAGGCCCGCGGGCCGAATCCGGCCCGTCAAGAAAAATTACCCGGCCCTTAAGAGCCAAAAAAAAAGGCATATCATGTCATAAAGTAGAGGTATATATCCTTTTAAAGTGTATAAAGTGGCTAAAACTGTGCCTCCTGTAAGTCTAACTCACCCAATATCAACTTTTTTTTGCAGATAAACTATATAAATGGTGCCTAAGGGTGCTACTTTTATGTTACTGTGCATTTTTTATACTACTATGTGAACTAGAATGAAATTATGAAATGAAAAGTATCGTCTCTACACATGCAACCGGCCCTTTTAATGACTTCATGACGCCAAAGTGGCCCCATATAGAAATGAGTTTGACACCCTTGCTCTACATGTTTTTTTATGAGATTGAAGTCGGGACTCCGACAAGGCCACTCTAAAACATAAATTTTCCCTTAAGTGTTGATTAAATGAAACTTTTTGACCCAGTGAAGAGTAATGAAATAAAGCTCAGAGGATAATGGTGCTCTTTAACTCTCTCAATTCTCTCTATTTAGGTAAGCATGCACTAACTGCATCTTAGAACTAAATTTATTTAGTGTTTCCACTTATCCATCTTGGGACTTTAGCAGATGAACTATTCCAAAAGTATATTACTTGCCTGTGATAAAGTATACTTTTTTCGTATGGGAATATTTTCTGTGCTTCCAACTTTTAAGCCTTTTGTTACATAATCTAGACAAGCTACTCAATGAACCAAAGGGATCTTCATGTCATAACAAAGAAAAGGTTCACAGTTCACTCACCCAGACAGGAAAGTTAACGCCGAAACTTTTGTGCACCTGGAGGTACAAACCTGCTGGAGTGAAAGTGATCCTCTGCGTCAGCATTACGTTACAAAGAGCAGGTCGTTAAAAGCACTGCAGCCATTTAAAATGCAATCATTCCTCACGTTGTGAATAAAACATGTTTAACCTGTTTTACATTTACATTGCAGTTGTTTTTCCATCTAAGATTCTGAGTTTGATTGCTGCCATTAAACCACACAATATGCAGCAATTGTTGTTAAAGTTTGGAGTTCTAAAACCTCTGACTAAAGTGATAAAAGATTAAAAGGATCCTTGCTTTATTGGCATTAAATGTGACCATTATGTTGTTATTAAAATCTATTACATAAAATGGTCCAAGAGCTTTTTTTTCCTGACTTTGTGATCTTCACAAGTCTTGATTTCATGTCTTAGTCAACAATGTTAGATGCCTAAATAATTGTTTCTATTAATGTGCAAAGCATATTAGAATCTACTGTCTGCAGGTGTAAAAAAATCTTTCATATTTGTGAGCATAAACATAATGCTTAATAATCCCCCTGTTTTTCAGTAAGTACTAACTGGGTGAAAGGATGTCCGCTTTGTGGATGCCGGTCAATCCATTGACCGGCATCCACATATTATCTCACTCATTGTGAAAGCACGGAAAAAACACTTAAAATGTACACGTTTCATCCCACTAAAAGCATTCAGTATGCTGAGGTGAGTGAACCATTTTAGTTCAGACAGAGCTTCTGCATCATAGCGTGAGTTGAAGTTATATTATCTCTAGGTTGTGATTGTGACATTTTCCATTAGCTCCTTTGCAGTGACACATGAGTGGGGCATATATGGTGCTTCACAGTTATGATGCACATAATTTGTTAAGCTAGAAGTCAAACTAGATGTGCTACAGAAACAGATGCGTAGAAGATGGTGCTGTGGCATTATTTTCTCGAGTATCAGTAGAGTCAGTAGAGTCAGTAGATATCATTCTAAATGCTTATTATTTTTCTCACCCACCAGGTCTAGATCGAGGTTTTCAGTCTGTAAAGCTGTAAAGTGACACACATGCTAAACCTCTGTGTATTTCAATCTTAAGATAACACTTTTGTGTTAAACGTCAACTTTAAGCATGCACAACTATAAGCATACACATAATGATCTTAATCAGACCTAGAAAGGAATACAAATATTTGTCATTTATTCATTGCCTCTGTAACTGAAACAAGCCAAGTCATAATAAGGACTGAATATCAGTTATTTATTTTTAAACAAGCATTTACTGAAATTATCATTTGACTCTTTACCCTCAAGGTGATGATTCAATTTCCTCCTTGTCTGGTCCTGACATAATATTGTTTTAATTATTCTAGTTTTTCATTGTGAAATTTGATATTTGCAATTTTTGCCTTAAAGAATTCCAACAATGAAGGATATTGTGTTTGCAGGCTTCCTAAAGCTGTTAATTCCAGCCAATCCTTTTAGAGCATATCGTATATGATGAGCTCTGTATATCCAGCAGTGTGATCACATAACCTAATTTCACAGCTTGTGAATTATGTAAAATCTCAAAGTAGGGAGGATGCAGAAATAAAATTGTACAATATTCTTCCCCCTTTTAACAGTACCGCACAGAGTTTTATTTCAGTTTTTTGTGATAGGTGAGCCTACTTAGGGCAAGAGAGTCCTACATGAAACTCATCAAACTTTGACCTCTCAGCGTGAAAGAAAGCTAGACCATTTCTCCGAATTACTGATTATTGTTCCCAATTTAAGCAAAACACTGACTGATGGATCTAGTGTGAGATGTTTTTGGAAAAGAACATATAGCGAAGTGAAACTTTGGCCTCTATATTCTGTTTCCTGAAATGTGATCAGTCATCAGAATAGCCAAGGACAGGCACCAATGTTCTGCGTCTCATATAATACACGGCCTCGGGTTTTGGTTGCAGCAACTTGTCTCTGTGGTGAATGCAGGTATAGAGTGATGGTCATGATGTCACATTGATATGGCCTCTAAATAATGGAGTAATGTAATTTTGCACTCTGGATGCAGAAAAGGCTAACAGGAGCAAATTACTGTACGCCCAAAAGAAAATACAGCTCTCTGGCAGGAGATGGAGCTTTCCCACGTTTATCTATGCATGCCAAAAAGAGAGCCTCATTCGCATGTTCTTTTACCCAATTTTGTGCTTGCTATCTAATCATAGTTCCACCTGTTGAGGGTGTGTTAAATATTATGTGAAGAAAGAATATCAGCATAAAGAAGTAGGGAAAGAAGCAGCAACTGACACATACTGTATACAAGAGCAGACTCCAGGATAGGTGTCAAACCTTTTGAGAAACACTGAGCAAAAGTCCGGTTGCCTCTGATTTAAGCCTATTTGCTGGCATTATTCCAATTGGTAGAAAGGATGTTTTTTCATCTAAAGAAATTCAGCTAACCGCACAGCGTCACTAAATTTGCAGTAGTTGCTCCTCTGGAATGACCATGTGGCGGCAGCGCCACAAACTTTGCAGCAATCCTTCTAACATAGCAAGCATTTGGCGTCAGTGGAAATGTCCCTTTAATGGGAAGAAACCTCCAGCAGAATGTGGCTTAGTGTGCACAGCAATCTGATGCATTCATTTCACATTTTGAATTGAATTATTAAAATTAATGAACTTTTCTTTGAGATACAACCCATGTCAAGCTACGCACATAAAGTGGAATTCTAATGATACCTTTTGGGTTAAAAATGCAACTGAAACCAGTTTTAAACCATGTTTTGATGTGGATTTACAGTAAACCCTCCCAGTATGTATGTATTTGACATTTCTCACTGTATCGCTCAAGCCTGGTCATGCTTTGTGACGACAGAAGAGGCCTATTGGGTCAATATGCGCAGCAAAGTCGACCTGAGGCAGAATATGTCGTAACTTGTCTGTTTGTGATGTTTGGAAAACTGGATTCAAAATCTCTTGAGTCAAAAGTGCAAGGACTGTTCTGATTATTCTTATAGGAACAAAATGTCAGACCAACCCAGTAGCATTGCTACTGCTTAAACTTAGCCGCACAAGTAAACAAACGTACAAAAATGGCTGAAAAACAAGTAATTCATCATATAACAAAAGTGGTTTTTAACGCCCCCATAGAGCTTAAAAGATTTTGTTTGGAAGCCGTTGTTTAAAAGGCCGTTATCCTTTGCTGTTATACAAAATGTCTTATGTTACTGATGGCTCTGTACTGCTTGCTGAATAACAGGACTTTGTTTCACATGCTGTTGGGCTCTATAGCATCAGCTTATATAGTATCCATTTTACTTTAGGATTGTGCAAACAGGATTGTGCAAACATTGCAGATATATGAGCTTGAAGCTGAATAAGATCACTGTGCGACACAATTTAGAAAAAAGAAGAAGCGATTACGGCCTATTCCTAGATAACTTGTTGTAGTATCAAATATAAAGGCATGTACTGCTTCAGTCTCTATAACAGCATGGGACAAATTAATATTGAATGTGTCAACATGCCACAAGACAGAGAAGTCATGCATCCCTGTGTAGGTTTGCCTAATGTTTTTATAAAGACTGGGCTAATGTCTGAACTCAAATATCAGTTAATCAGTTTAAAAAAAGAAGATTGTACACAGAAGATCCTCTTTAGAAAAGTTAGCATCCACACAAACCCGTATAAATTCACCACTGACTGTGTGGTGGCAAGGCCACTGCAGTTGGAAATAAACAACCAGAGATGCCATTGATTAGGGAAATCATCCAGTTTAACATTGATTAGACTCATATTGTAAACAGGCAATCACAAAAACAACATAGAACTCAGGTCCTCTCTGAGAGTATGCATTCTTTTACTCCACTGTATGACCAAGTCAATAACAATGGCGTGTGATTCGCCGGACCCTAAAATTGCATCTTGTCATCTACATAATGCAGTCTCAAAGCCGGAGTGTTTAGAAATCTCAACTTTGGCCAGAGTTTTCAGAAGCATTTGTTTTTAGAGGTGTAGAACTGCAATTATGTGTGGATGAAAGGCATAACCGCATAAAAATGCATCCGTTTTCCCAGCTATCCATCTACATGTGGACTAGGCCTTAATTTAGTGACATAAAACACAAGATTCACAAGATTATGTGTGAGAAGGAGAATTTTAAATTCTATTACTGATTTAACAAGAAGCCAATGAAAGGAAGCTAAGAGAGGAGAAATATGATCTCTCTTTTTATTTATTTTCATCAAACTGTTGCTGCAGCATTTTGACTAAGCTGGGAGCTTTTAATTACATTTTGTGTACTGCAAGTAACAAATGCATTGACTAGTTTTTCAGCTTCACTCCAAGACAAGATATTTCTAATTTTGGCAATACTCAGGATTTGAATGAAGGAAATCCTAGAACCCTGTTTAATATAGACTTATAATAATGCCTGTAGTCTTAAATACCTGATTGGATTTATGGATAAATATAGCTGAGTACCATATGCATTGCAGTGGAAATTCATCCTATATTGTCTAATAGTTTTACCAATTGGAAGTATTTATACTTGTAAAGATAACTGGTCCAAGCACTGAATCCTGTGGTACTCCACAGGAGTACCACATGTAACTCTGGAGTGTAGAGAAGATTTATCATTTACAAGTCCAAACTGGAATCTGTCAGATAAGTAAGATTTAAACCAGCCTAGTGCTGTTCCCTTTATCTCTGCAGCACGATCAAGCCTTTCCAATAAGGAGCATTTGATTTTATCAAATGCTGCACTTAGATGTAACGGATCTGAGGCATGACAATATCATTAGTGACTTTCAGCAGTGCTGTTTCATTGCTATGATGAGCTCTGAAACCTGACTTTTCTATTCTTTATTATTGGCTGTGACCTCCTGTGCTGAATTTAACCATAAGGGTCATCGTGTCTGTCTGGCATACAACACTAGCTACTTCGGCATTCAGCTTCACTCCTCTCAAACCAATACTCCTCTTCCCATTCTGGATTTCTACAGAGGGAGGACCCAGTGTCAGGTTCAGCCACAGGATCGGCTGTCAGGGGCTGGAGTTTGATCAAAGTGGGAGGCTGAAAAAAACAAGATCCACACCCCAACTCCAAAGCTTACAAAGATGCAAAGGAGCAAACCCCCTCTCCCATGGGAGCTGTAATGGGAGCACCCAATTACCCTTGAGAAAATCAGTTTGGGCCAACATGGGGGAATAACAAAGAGGCCATATATAACCAGTGTACATGCATGTATGATTATCAATTACCTGTAGCTCGCTGAATTTTGGCAAGGAGAATTGCTCTACTGTCACATTGCCTTCCTCATTACATCAGCTCATTAAATGCAATGCCTCCTGAACTGAGAAGACCCAAATTCAGTGCAGTGTTATTTATGTCAGTCTGGTGTTGTTCTTATCTGATGCATCATAATGACCTATCCTGCTCTCCCTGCCTCACAAACCCAGATCAAATGAAGTTAGAACCGATCCACTGCCCAATTTATCTAAAATCCTTGCCAATGCAGATCTAATTTCAGCCTCTTAGTACCACAAACAGGAAGAAGAGTCAGTCGATAAACAGCCCATGGTGACTGTTGGAGGGAGTGACGAGGTGGATTGGTGGCGTGGGTGGAGGAATATGCTAACACATTGGAAAAGAAAAGACGAGAGGTTATTACCCTCCATCTAGTCAGTCTCTTACTCCATCAGCCCTTGGCCTTATTCCTGGGGTAAACCTAATTAGAGCAAGCAAGCAAGCAAATTAGCTAAAAGGATTTTAAGTACATTGAAAATACTCTGAAAACTTTACACAACTGGGTCAAAATAAATCACCGGAAAACTGAACGAGGCTTTGATTTCCTTACACGTGATCTGCATTTGTAGAGAATAACAGGAGGTGGATGAGGGCTGGAAAAGGAGAGGGATCAGCTTCAAGCTTTGCGGAAGAGTTACACATTTTAGATAATGAAGTTATTTAAGATCAGAGACAATGATTAAATAATGTTTTCAGACCAGTAAGTGGTTAGAGGCTGCATGCAGCTTAGTTTGTACTTTTATTTGAATACGTCATTTTTGGTACTCTTTCCACCTCTGCCAGGATGCATAAAAAGTGTTGAAAACACGTTGCTGGTAAAAGCATCACTATTAACATGGTAAATAGGTTAAAAGCTACATGGGACACATAAAAGACATAAAACAAAGTTGAAAAAAATAAAAAGGGCAGATTTGCAAAATTGGTAAGCTGGAAGTCCATACACCTTGTTTAGTAGCTCCATAGCAGATACAGTGCCGTAATACAAAAACGTATTAAACTTAAAAATATAACACTGAATATAAAGATATCTACACAGCACCTGGACAGACTACATTAAAATGTTCTGCTTTCCTAATACAAAATGTAATCAACGACTAAAAAAGTGGATTTTACATATGTTCCCTTCAGTATAAAAAGTCACATTTGATGCAAGGAAGGCACTGTATGGAAGACATGTTTCAATGTGCTAAATGTTTCACACATGGTTCCCTGAGTAAATTTCTTGACTCCTAGTGTTGCAGCATCAGTCCCATGGTTTCCAGTTTTCTCAGGAGTATACAGTTCGCCACAGAAATCTAATTACCGTTGGCAGGAACTGTGTGATTAAAAGACAGGCTGGGGCAGAAGTAAAAGGTAAAATCCCGGCAATAAACATGAAACCAAAAAGTATTTCCAGACAATTTCCTCTAAAAAAAACCCTTCCTAGTTTCTTTTACATTTTATTGAGTTAAAGTGTGGCACTGAATTACTTATTTTCTTGCCAGTGTGCAAAATGTTTGTAGTGTGATTCTTTCTCCAAAGGCATTAATTCACTTCAAAGTGCCCCCAGACCCAGTTTCCACAAGTTTCTTTAAGCAAGTATTAAATTCTGTATTTTAATATCAGTTTAATATTATCCTTCAGACATTATAGCATTGAAGCCATCTTCTCTCACCAAAACTCTCTTTTGTAACCTTCTAAAGAAAGTTTGTTTCGATTAATTAAATGATTAATTAATGATTAATGATTCATTGAAAGCCATTAGAAATAGCGGAATTTTTCCAGTACCAGAGTAATCTAGCAAATGACTTGTATGATTTCGGGAACGCCATTAGATTGTGATATCAATTAAAGCAACTTTTTGGACTCGTTGGAGAGTAGATAGTGAGGGGGAGACAGAGGCACATGTGACGTTGATTGGCAGAGGAGGCTTAAGGTGGACGGGGTTTCACAATGCTGTGTGCACACAGTAGACACACCAAGAGGCAGAAGAGCCGTGCAAATTCAAAAACATTGCTTGGAAGCTGAAAATGTAGGCACTGTTTAAAGTTACTTAGTATGAAGTGTTATTTGGATTTACAATGAATGGTCAGAAGTATACCAAAGCCTAAACCTAAGCTTACATTTTGTTGCTGTCACCTGCTGCTGCTAATTAGGCCCAGGTCTTTTCACCTGTCACTGCATCTATTTAATCCTGCCCCCCCCCCCCCCACAGCCATTCTCCACCAGAACGTCTAAGGAGATGATTGAACAGAATGGTGATGGTGGAAATTAACTGAAAGGTGTACATGGTGGACACTGATTGATCAGGTGATGACAATGAACAGGTGAGGAAAACAGTCCAAAGGAGCTTGTTGAAATCCACAAACCAAAAAAAGAAATAAATAATCAGTCCACACTTGACCAGAAAGAGCAGCCAAAGGCTCACCAGAGTGGACAGAGCTAGCTGCAGGACCAAACAGGATCGTGAAGGCAGAATGACAAGATGAACAGCATGAAAAAGGCAAGGTAAGCAACTGTTCATCTTATTAGAGATTATATCCAAGAGAAGCATTCCATGCTTATATGGACTTCCCAAAATCCACAAGGAAGGAACACCACTCAGATCCATTGTAAACAGCATTAATTCAGTGACTTACAACATTGCTAAACATCTTGCTGGTATCTTAGCCCCTCTGGTGGCAAACACGTCACATCACATAGAGAACTTCGCAGATTTTGCAAACAAAGTCAAACATCTAAAGATGCCACCAGGAGAAACTCCTGCATCTTTTGATGTCACCTCGCTTATCACTTGCATACATACATCAGAGGCAGTAGAAACAGTCAGGGAACGTCTTCAACAAGATGATAACCTGAACAACAGGACAAATTTCCCTCCGGACCAGATCTGTACTCTACTGGACCTTTTGTCTTTCCACAACCCACTTCTAGTTCAGTGACCACTTTTACAGACAGAAGCATGGTTGTGCTATGGGATCTCCAGTGTCAATAGCCCTATTTACACTACCCTTGTTAAACCGATCCGAGCCGAGACCAGTCCGAGCTTGGATCTGTTAATCAAGCCGAGCCTCGTTCTGACGACCTTTTACGCACCAAGCTACCTCGGTTCCTTGGTTGCTCCTCGCCTCCTAGTGACGATCTACGGTACTGCTGCTCTCTGGGATTGAAGGCGGGACCAAGCAAATCAAAACGGCGGTGCCCGTAACATTCGGGATGTAATGCTTGAGTATTATTGTGATATTTCGGTGTTTGCGGAGAGTCAGGGGAAGAAGGCAACCGTTGGAGAATTTACTTGAGAGAGTCTGCTTTTGGGAAGTGGATGAGTTTGTTTAACCTGACTCCGCCAGATGGATTTGCTCCACATATCCATCTGGAAACCTTCCGTTGAAGTAATTTTGGGAAGGGGCGAAAATACTGGTTAGCTGATTGGCCTATGTTGGTGATAGACGGGCCAAATAAACCAACCAGATCAATGAAGCATATGACGTACTAACAGCGACGACGAAAACACAACCACAAGCTCTTGCCGAAACCAGTCGGGAGAAGAGCAAAAACATCTTTTCCTCTGAGAAAAGCCTACAGAGCAGTGTTTTGTTCTTCTTTCAGTTGAAGAAATACTCTGTAATTCCGATAAAACTTGCTCGATAGCCACACTAACGCTAGTTTCATCAGCTGAAGCCGCCATGTTCTTTAGACTGAACTGTCGCGCTTCTCGTTGCGTCACACTTCAAGCCGCCTCAAAGCCAACGCTGATTGGACGTTCGTTTGGTGAACTGCTCCAAATTTTCTTTAATGGAAAGTAGCCAGACTGATCTGCGAGTGAAACCTTGAAAGCTCACGAGATCAGGATGGTCTCACGAGGCTAGAGTTTGTTAGCCTTGTCACAGAACATTACACTATTAGCTTTGGGGTTCCTGATGGCTCGGTACTTGGTCCAAACTTTGGTGTCCAAATGCTGGGGTTTGAAAAAAAATAAATCCCCTTTCCACCTCTGTCGGATAGGATAGAGAAACCTGACATTACCTTTCATCAGAATTTAGCCAATAAACACATATATTTGTAATTATCATGAGATATTTTGAGATCTATTATGTCTTTGTTTAATTGCAACTATGAAATAAATGGGTGAATATGTCAGATATTTTTTTAACGCTTTTACAAAGACACCCCTAAGGATCTTTTTTTTCCGAAATAAGATACAAAGAAACAAACGGCTATGAACTTAGAATCTCTGACCTTAAAAAAATCTAATTTTGAATAAAAGAAAATAAGTTTTAACTGGTGCTTCATCAATCTTTGCAGGGTAGCATATTACCAGCTATGCAATATTACCAAGGTGTGGAGTGACTGGATTATTCTAATTTTCTCATTACTGCCTACCAAAGTAATCTGTTGCAAACCTGCAGCTCAGGATCCTGGATGGATGTTGCTTCCAGCCGGTTGTATTTTTTTTTCAGCTGAATGTGTTTTTTTTATGTTTTTAGCAGTGTTTGAAAACATGAATACTGAAGACATGTCAAACAAATATAGACTGATTCCATTTTCTTATTCATGGAAAGAGAAAATTATGGGTTTCATAACCAGCTTTAAGGCAAAGTGCAAACTAGTGTTATGTTTAGTTGTAACCATACTCTGTGCTGCAGTTCACAGGTGGTCGGCAGTGCTGACACCAGGCCGGGAAACAGGGAATAAGCAGGTCAAACGTCAGACAGGACCCTTGCTGACCCTTCCAGCACACCAATTGGGGGAATTTATGAAGGAATCCAATTAGATCCACTGGGTCCTCAGCATCTCGTAAAAGTCAACAAGCTGTCACTCATGTTTCCCCTTTCCCTCCTCAAATGCCTACAAAGCCTCTCAGCTTGCTTTCTGTCTCAATATATCCATTTCCCTGGGGTAGATCACTTTCTCCTCAAAGCCCATGCTGGCTATGATAAGCATAAGTCCTTTATATTATTTTGTTTAACATGATACTTTATTCATTGAATGCTCTGGCATATTTTTCATTTACTCAAGCTACGGTCTTGACCACGGTCTTGAGTCCACGTTGGATTAATGTGTGACATGGTGAAAATGACTAAATGATGCCATAACTGATGACGAATGAAAGATAACATAGGACTTGTCCCAAATGGGATGTAGGTTTGACAAAAGTCTCTGGAGCTTTGAAACCTCATATTTTGCATTCAGTCAATTTAGTCACCGACAGGACAGATGATCAGGAAAAAAATCCAAACATGTTCTAGTGGCTAAGTGATGTTTGCTGCACATTAACAACAGAAGGGTTAGCTTTTTTTTTAGATTTTAAACTGTGTTCTTCATATCATACAGCACATAGTTATAAAATCAGTCTTTTTTACAGCTCAAGGAAAATTTTATTTTGTAGCAGCAGAGCAAAAAGTGGCTGTTTGAATTGAAAAGGTTGCTGACATTTGCATTAACATTTGTGACTTCATCTGTACTCTATCCCCATCTGGTGGCAGAAGACAAGATCTTAACCCTTCCCATTGAGTTTTAGTTTAAAAGAAGGCGATATTTATTCCAACTGCTTAATATTTCTCCCTATAATCTTTGCTATGTCTAATAACAGGGGTCTACCTGCTACTGATGAAAATAGAACAAAGCACTAATAAGAAAACCCCAATGATCAGCAGGCAAACAAAAGAATGCAAAAAAACACCTGACTTTGACAAAGATTGAGTGGAGCAGGAGGTCTTTTTGTGTTGCATTTTAATGTTCAGGAATCCAAAGGTAGTTTATTTAAAGATGCTATTTCAGAGATTCAAGATTCGTTTTTGATAGGAGAAGGGATTCAGATGGAATATGGGAGAAATTAAATTGACATTTTGATGTGAAAAGGCTCCCTTTGCTTCTTCAAGACATTTAAGAAAAGTACCTTTTGATGGGTCTAATGCCAAATGTAATGCTGGCTTCTTATGAAAACAGCTCTTTCTCCACAGACATGTCTCCTCAGGCTAAAGAGGTCACATCCAGATGGGGCAGTGCGGCCATCTTCTTTTTTGTTCAGGATTTGGATGTCTGGAGGTCCCTCAGTTGAACTCTAAGCTGGCTTGTTAAGCAAAGAGCAGGTGTTCTCTACTGTTACTGAAGTTATTAAAGGCTTAACACATGTCTCAGATGGGAAAACAAAATAAAGAGCTCTTTGTCCAACAGACCTATCCTCTACTGTCAGCAGGGAAAAACTCTGGAAATTATTCTTGCCATTTCTAATCTCTTTGGATGCCAGATTATCTCAAGCAGACTTCTGGAATGACTGGTTCTTTGCAGTTCTAACACCAAATTTATAAAACCAACTCTACCTCTGCATATGGTATCTTGGGCTCCAACTCTTCCTGTTTTTAAACCTCATCTAGCTTGTTTGGATTGGGACAGCAGCCCATCCTCGTCATCATAGTGACACATCCAGATCTTTGGTTGTGTCAGCCTTTTTATCTGCATATGTATAACTGTATCAGTTGACAAGCCTTGTGTGTATGAGATGGGGGAAAAAAAGGGAATTGTTCTAATAATTCCCGCCGGCAGTAATGCAGAGTGAATACTTGGAGCACCAGAGTACCAGCAGGACCAGCAGCACGGCAGGCGGAGATGAAGGGAACTCTGGCTGGACAAGGAAAAGGTGAGGTGAGCAGTAGAGATGGGACATGTGAAGCCAGGCTTCGAAGCATGTACCGAGTAAAAAGGGGGCGTGTCAGACAAAGTCCCCGCTTTGGAGTCATGTTGAGTAAAATTAAGTGATCAACAACAAACGAGGCCTCGCATTACATCTGTCATGTCATTGCTTCATTTTGCGTATTATTTTTCAAAATAAAAGCGCAATGAACCCTGTTGCTTCGTGAGTGAGGTCATCTGCTGACGAAGTAACCGTCGAAAACCTGAAACAGTGGAAAACAAAAAGTCTTGTTCCTAAATAAAAACAATTAAACCTAAAATCCAGAAATTTCAAAAATTTCTTTTATTTGATCAGGAGATAAATCAGAATCACACATCAAAAGCAGACTAAAAGGCATTAGATCTCCCAGGAACAGATGATTTTAAACAAATTCTGTTTTTCAGGAAGCAAGTTTCAAGCTCAAAGCATACAGAGTCTGCCCCAACAATCGCTCAATTCCCAATACACTAAAGTAACACATATCGTCATTGTCAAATAAGTCCATGACATAAAAGAAAAACAATACAACCACTGACGGTCAAGGATTAGATTGGGTACAAATCATTTTAATAGTTAAACATGACAATTAAATATGATTTAATTGATTCTCCTCTTACTAAACATGAGTTTGATGAAAACTTTGTGACAATATTGCATTTACTAATTTTTGGAAGTATGATCCAACTAAGTGACAGGGCTGTCACAGTTTCACCAGTAAATGTCACTACAGAGTGATGAATGAAGCGTCAAGTAAAGAACCTTTTTTCCAAAGCAAAGTGTTGGAAAGCTTCATTGCTTCATAAGGCTTCATTTGCCCATCACTACTGAGCAGTAATGAGCAGGATGAACAGAAGAGAAGAGAAATTAACAGACAAACCGACAGGGAGGAGCTAACTGAGGGAGGTTTAAGTAGCAGTGCTGACAGGTGGAAAGAGTCCTGGCTTGATTAGTGGCTGACAGGTGTAGGTGATTAGAAGGTGGAGTGGAGACTGGGTTGTATGGAGGGTGGAGAGTGCCAAGAATATGTCCATGGTGCAGAAGACAAAGCTGAATCATGACAGAAAGTTCTCTATGAAAATATTTGGAGTATAACTAGTTTTGCACAACAACCTCTGTTGTGTAAAGTTTTGTAATCAGAAAAAAAAAAACTGTTTTTTGGACACCGTTAGCGGCACTATTTATTTTTTTATTTGTGATGAATCAATCTGAATGAACACAATATTAGTCATTTTAGGGGGCTCTCATGGGCATTTGCTATGCATTATCCTTTATAAAAAAAACAAAGCACTACAATCATAGACACAAAGGTTTTGTTGGAAGGATCAAATACACTGTTCATGAATAGGACCAAAGATCACATCACAAATTTAAAGTTCTTTTGGGACCGAGTCATTTTTAAGGTTAAGAAGACTGCGGCAGATGTAGAGTATATACATTTGAATCTGTTGCCTGACTAGATTGGAGTTAGTTGATTTTAGACTATATATTCTATAAGCTTACCTCCGGAAATTACAAACCAGAGCTTATCTTCCCCAAATAATACCGCTTACTGAGTCTTTTATCAACAGGAAAAAGGATGAAAAGGGAGACCAAATTAATTTAAATGCATACTTTAATAAATTTGATAATTGAGCACATACCTCCCCCACATTAAAATAAAATCCTTAAACAGAATTAACACATTGAGAAAATCCTTCATTTGATTCAGTGTGAAGCATTGATTCATGTAAACATTAATTAGCTTTATAAGTGTGAAACCTTCAACAAGCCCAATATTTCCACAAAGTATTGATTAAAAAGAATACCAAAAAAAGGAACAAAACATTAAATTCTATATAAATCACACACAGGTTCTGAAGCACAACAGAACTGCAGATGTTTTCACCTAATTACAAGAAATTCCCAAAATCCCACACCTAACCAACATAAATCAAAAGTAACAAAATTTAGCAAGATTTTAAATCGTGATTCTTCTTTGATCTCAATTTGCCAAAATTCTGGTCATCAGCAAACTGACAATCAGGGTAACAATTGATGTCAGATGGCCTGAAGCATCATTTCTGTAGATCAGTTCACCTGTAAAAAGACACGTGTAGAAAATATGTCAATCAATTGTAATATGATCTTTGTGTTTACAAAGCAATGAAAGTTAGAGAGAAATTTACCAGTCGTCTGTTGCTCCCCAAGCACTAGTGGTCCAAGGGACAGACTTCCTGAGTCATGGTAAGATACGTCTCTGCGGCGGCGGTTTTGCGGTTCAGCAGAGCAATCCTGTAAAAAAAAGAAAAACGTTAGAGGCTTCTGAAGGTGTATAACTTAATTGTACATGATTTAACCGAACCAGGCCCACAATGGTACTTACAGCTGTGCAGTTGTTTGTCAAAAGACACAAGTGAACATTGCAGTGCAGGTAGATCTCTGTGTAGTTGGTAAAAGTGAACATCCTGAAGGAGAAACGTGCCGCAGTGGAGACACCGTTCTTAATCACCTCTACGGTTCCATCTGCTGGATTGGGGCACCTGTGAAGCAGAAACCATGCAGGAGTTCAAATTTGAAGCAGGCAGTAAAGTAACAAGAGTTATAAAGATGACAGATGTTCTCGTTTACTGTGAATCGATGAGATTCCAGCGGACGGGGTAGTCTGCATCATTGACTGGCGTGGCCCAACAAGATTCCAGAACTGTGGACAACTGGCGCTGATCCACTCCCTCTGTTTTCACCTCCACGAAAAGCACTTTATTAATTTCAAGGCCTATGATTGCGTTAGTGCTGAAGGGCGTGAGGAAGGCCTCATCTTCATAGGGGATCATTCTCAAACGATATGATCCGGTGCCAAAAGGAAGTTTCTTGTCCACAATGCTGCAAAATAAACATTCAATGTGATCACATAGATGTATGCATTTGATTGGTTGATTAAGCTTCTGTAGTTTATAGGACTAGATTATAAATAATCAATGGCTGGTTGAGACAGAAGTAGAAATGGACAAAATAGAACAGCTGTTAAATAAAGCAAACGGAGAAAATGGGTTCTTCACCTCTCCATTGGACTGATGCCCACAGCCATTGACAGAGCTTGTTCCAGAGGGTAAACACAGCAGAAACGCAGATTAATGGTCCTCTGACGGCTGATCAGAACTCCATGAGTATCCACATCACCCATGAATGGTGTTCTCATACAGGAAGTGAGTTCCATTGCTCTAAACAGCAAAATAAAATACAATGTATCAGTTGACTGTTGCAACAGAATAAGCCTGAAACAAGATGTTTTAATTTGCTAACTATACCCTCAGAGTTGTCCCACACAGATGGTTGTCGTTGTCAAAGTGGAACACGAGTCGTCCGTCCTGGATCGTCCCGTTGCAAGATTCATCTCGGAGGTGGAGAGCACTGGAGTGAAAGCCCGCTTCAAACAGCTGGCAGCGAGAGATCGACATGATGCCTGAACTGCTGCTGCATGTGATGTTTGAGTCTGTTCACCAGAGACAGAAAGATTAAGAGGTTCAGTGGAGCCATTATAGCTCAGCACCAGTTATCCTTCCACTGATACACAGATAATCTACAGATCTACTTGTATCTGAAGCAGGTTGCAGTAAAGCTCTCCATTCTCTACTGGTTTGCATTACTGTTGTCAAAGAAGTGTTTAAGCTGAAATTTCTTGCTTTTTAATGAAAAACAGACTGAATATATTTTATATGGTAGCAACACCACCTTATATGCCAGTGCTTTGTCTTTCAATTTAAATAACACTGCTGAAAACTCAGGGTCGATTACATAATGATTTTACATTTTAAAATCTAATTGACTACTGTCATTATAATATAGGTGGATTCTGAGTCGATGTCTCAACAAAATTTCATTATGTTGACACTGACAATAAAATTCTTGATTTTGATTCTTGAATAGGGAATAATTGGAGAACTAACCTTCGGACAGCAAATCTCTCTTATATAAAAAGATGCACAAGTGTATCTCTATCCATGAGAGTTAAACCAAATTCTACTCACCTGAAATGTTAATATCACTTTTTTAAAGTTTTTAACCTTACCGTAGCTCTCATTGTTGGGTCTATGGTGGTCCTCATCACAGAAACAGCCGTACACTCCATCTCTCTCCCCACACCGCTCATACTCTGTACAGTGCAGCTCTTCACAGGGATCTGTGTTAGATAAGGATAAAAAAAAGAAACATTAAACCCCAAAAAACAAAAGCATCTTTATGTTACTTCAGATATATGAAGAAATAAATTTGTACCTTCAATAGAACAAATTTCGTCCATCAAGCTTTCCTGTATTATGTCAAGAGCGTCAAAGTTGTCCACTTTAAACATAAATTCTTCAGCGGGTTGAGAAGCGATCGTTCTGAGCTCTTGTGTTGCACTGGGTGTCGTGAATGCATTTCCCACCTAGAGGGTAAAAATGGTACACGGTGAGGTATGCAGCAGGTGTTCTTTTCAAAGCAGCAGTCATGATTAAAAAATCCGAAGGTACTGTCTAACTTTATTTCACATACAATACAATATTTATTTTATATAAATTTTAAAGGTTCAGATAAACATTCCAACTTAAGGTATTATGTGAGAGTTTATATCAAAATCTTAAGGGAGAATAACAGGTTTTTATAACTTTGACAAATACAGTTTACCTCGGAGTAATACCACTGTAGCAATACAGTTAATATCTAAAAACAAATCTAATAAAGCTTTTTGAATTGTGAAAGAGCAGTGATTTATTCTACAAAAAAAAAAGACATAAATGTTAATGTGCAGTGTGAAAAAAATTATCAATTGAAGCTCACCCCAATAGCAAATCGAACAATCATTTTTGAATCAGCTAACTGTGTTACTGTTGGTAAATTCCTGTAATCTTGAGATACCCCATCTGTGATAACGATCAAAATCTTCTTCACGTTCGACCTGGAACCTTTTTGAGGCGAGAAAACGTCCTCCCTGTCAGAAAAATAAATTATTTATAATTATTTTTACCTTCCCTCAGGATAAAAATCTGCCATTCTGCCTGTAATTATTTTAGTCTTATTAATAATAATGATGATGCCCCGCATGCAAAACATATATGGTATTTTTAAGTAATGCACTGATGATTTAACTGATTGAAAAAAATAATAAAAACAGCAACTTGTTTCCAGGACAAAAAAAAAACAATTAATGTCTCTTTCAGTGCATTAAGAAATACAGAACAGTTTCTCCATCTTAAAATACTGTCATACATTTTAAATTAAATTGATTTAATTTAATTTAAAAACTTTATTTATGGAGATAGGCACCAGCACCCCTCGTGAACCCCATGAGGGAAAAAGCGAGTTAGAAAATGGATGGATGAATGGATGGATGGATCTTTAAATATCTCCATATTTTATTAAGTGGTCTATTTCAAAGACAAATGTTTTTTTTATCTAAATAAACTGAGGAACAAATAATCTAAAGGACAATAGAATCGTTTGGACATAAGAGTCAGTCAGAACTGTTATTGGACTTACTTTGATAACTAGCCTTTGGCTTCTTTAAACAGAAAAAAAACAGTATTATGAATATGAGCCTTTATGATCAGTTTTAGCTTTTAGTTTCATTTAATCTTTCACTATACACTAACATATTAGAAATACTTACACGACTCTTTTGATGCCAGTAGCTGTGTATGTTAGGCTTCATTTTTTTGAATGATGTTGTCAATTTGAGATTCCCAGTTCTGAGCTTTTGAAAAAGTATTAAAGTAATAATGCATTGTTGTAGTAGAGGAATACTGGGTAATGGCAAACTGCAAAAAATGTACAAAATGGAAATGAAGTTAAAATATTTTTTAGTAAACAACAAAACAACAAAGGTAAATTAGTCTGTAAGGAAATTAAGCAGGATCCACACTTTGAAATAACACAAAAGAGGCTTTTATTTCCAAAAGCAATGAGAAATATTTTCATTCTCACGTTAATTGTAAAGCCAGTGACCGTCTCACCTGTGTATCTTTCTCCAGGAGCGACCCAATCAGATTTTTCACAAATGTTTTCATCTTGGTAAATTGATTTGCAGATACACTGCCAGAGCCATCCAATAGAAATGCAACGTCAGCTCGGATTGGACACCCTGCAAAAACAAACCAGAAATAGATCAAGATGCTTCCTGTAGTTACTCAGGTAAAGGTTAACCTGTAGTTTACTGTGGAGTCAGGTTAGAGGTTTGGGTTGGGTCAGGTTGGGGGGGGCACATGTTTACTGTTGTTACGGCCAGTGGCCTTTTTGTCTGTTTTGTTTTTTTCTATGTTTGCAGGTGTAGTTGCATCTTCCTGCCAGCTAGTGCCACTGTGAGAACTTGCAGCCCTCTTGTCTCTTCCTGGTTTACCTTCAGTCACTTCCTGCTGCCATCATCCTCATTCTGGATTGGACACTCGCTTGATTGCCTCACCAATCCATGGAGAGCCCTCCTGATTTAGTGTTTATTTTTGCTGTAACACTCTGTTAACTGGACTATTGTAGGTTGTGTCACTAGTTTGGCAATTTGCCGTGGCACTCTGTTCAAGCCTTTCAATTTCTGGTTGTGTTACTAGTTTTTCGTGACTTTGTTTAAAAAAAACACGAGGGTTGTGTCACTAGTTTGATGTTTTGGTTTTGCCTTTTGGTTCATTTTAGTGTTGATGCTGTTTCCAGCATCAACACATTAGTTCATGTGGCCTTAAGTCATCACTGGGTGTCTCTTGTTATTAAATCAAGTCTTGTCCTTTTTTGGTAGTATACTTATTGTTTCCATCATTTTTGTTCCTATAGCCAACTTAACAATAAATTATTAAGATTTTTCATAATCTCTTTCGTGTTGGCTCTAAATGTTACTTCCCCCTTCCCCCCAGATGAGTTTGGGTCATAACATTTAAAGGGGGCTCGTCCGGGAGTTGAACCCTGGACCTCTCGCACCTGAAGCGAGAACCATACCCCTAGAGTTTGCGTCGTAACAACTTTCCATAAAAATCAGCTCTATATATCATTTGATAGATGGACTGATTGATTTAACTTTCAGTTTACATGTAACTGGGGTTGTTGTTGTCTCTATAAACAAAAAGATGTCATTAAATATAAAATTTAATATAACTGATGTCAATACAAAAAGCTACTTTGTCTTTTAATCAATAGATTGATGTAACTATCAGCTTACCTGGAGCTGGAGTTGTTGTCGTCTCTATAAACACACAAAGATGTCATTACGTATAAAATTAATAAAACTGATGTCAATACAAAAAATCTACTTTGTTTTTTATTTATTGGATAGATAGATTTCACTTTAAGCTTACCTGTAGTTGTAGTTGTTGTCGTCTCTATAAACACAAAGGTGTTATTAAATATTAAATAAATAAAACTGATGTTGATCCAGGATAAGCAAAAATATATATATTTTTAATTATTAGATAGATAGATTTCACTTTAAGCTTACCTGGAGCTGGAGTTGTTGGCGGCTCTATAAACACAAAGATTTAATTAAATATAAAATTAATAAAACTAATGTCAATTCAGGAACAAAACTATTTTTTAATTATTGGATAGATAGATTTCACTTTAAGCTTACCTGTAGTTGTAGTTGTTGTCGTCTCTGTAAACACAAAGGTGTTATCAAATATAAAATTAATAAAACTAATGTCAATTCAGGAACAAAACTATTTTTTTTAATTATTGGATAGACAGATTTCACTTTAAGCTTACCTGTAGTTGTAGTTGTAGTTGTTGGCGGCTCTATAAACACAAACATGTCATTAAATATAAAATTAATAAAACTGATGTTCATCCAGGATAAACAAAAACATATATTTTTTAATTATTGGATAGACAGATTTCACTTTAAGCTTACCTGTAGTTGTAGTTGTTGTCGTCTCTATAAACACAAAAATGTAATCAAATATAAAATTAATAAAACTGATGTCAATTCAGTAACAAAACTATTTTATTTAATTATTGGATAGATAGATTTCACTTTAAGCTTACCTGGAGCTGGAGTTGTTGTCGTCTCTATAAACACAAAGGTGTTATTAAATATGATATAAATAAAATGGATGTTGATTCAGGATAAACAAAAAAAATATTTTTTTAAATATTGGACAGATAGATTTCACTTTAAGCTTACCTGGAGGTGGAGTTGTTGGTGGCTCTATAAACACAAAGATTTAATTAAATATAAAATTAATAAAACCAATGTCAATTCAGGAACAAAACTATTTCTTTTAATTATTGGATAGACAGATTTCACTTTAAGGTTACCTGTAGTTGTAGTTGTTGTCGTCTCTATAAACACAAAAATGTTATCAAATATAAAATGAATAAAACTGATGTCAATTCAGTAACAAAACTATTTTTTTTAATTAGTGAATAGATAGATTTCACTTTAAGCTTACCTGGAGCTGGAGTTGTTGGCGGCTCTATAAACACAAAAATAATATTAAATATAAAATTAATAAAACTAATGTTCATCCAGGATATACAAAAATATATATATTTTTTAATATTGGACAGATAGATTTCACTTTAAGCTTACCTGTAGTTGTAGTTGTTAGCGGCTCTATAAACACAAAGATGTCATTAAATATAAAATTATTAAAACTGATGTTGATCCAGGATAAACAAAAATATATATTTTTTTAATTATTAGATAGATAGATTTCACTTTAAGCTTACCTGGAGGTGGAGTTGTTGGTGGCTCTATAAACACAAAGATTTAATTAAATATAAAATGAATAAAACCAATGTCAATTCAGGAACAAAACTATTTTTTTTAATTATTGGATAGACAGATTTCACTTTAAGCTTACCTGTAGTTGTAGTTGTTGTCGTCTCTATAAACACAAAAATGTTATCAAATATAAAATGAATAAAACTGATGTCAATTCAGTAACAAAACTATTTTTTTAAATTAGTGAATAGATAGATTTCACTTTAAGCTTACCTGGAGCTGGAGTTGTTGGCGGTTCTATAAACACAAAGATTAAAATTTATAAAACTAATGTCAATTCAGGAAGAAAACTATTTTTTTAATTATTGTGTAGACAGATTTCACTTTAAGCTTACCTGTAGTTGTAGTTGTTGGCGGCTCTATAAACACAAAGATGTCATTAAATATAAAATTAATAAAACTAATGTTCATGAAGGATTTACAAAAATATATATATTTTTTAATATTGGACAGATAGATTTCACTTTAAGCTTACCTGTAGTTGTAGTTGTTGTCGTCTCTATAAACACAAAGGTGTTATTAAATATTAAATAAATAAAATGGATGTTGATTCAGGATAAACAAAAAAAATATTTTTTTTAATATTGGACAGATAGATTTCACTTTAAGCTTACCTGTAGTTGTAGTTGTTAGCGGCTCTATAAACACAAAGATGTCATTAAATATAAAATTATTAAAACTAATGTTGATCCAGGATAAACAAAAATATATATTTTTTTAATTATTAGATAGATAGATTTCACTTTAAGCTTACCTGGAGCTGGAGTTGTTGGCGGCTCTATAAACACAAAGATTTAATAAAATATAAAATGAATAAAACTAATGTCAATTCAGGAACAAAACTATTTTTTAATTATTGGATAGATTTCACTTTAAGCTTACCTGTAGTTGTAGTTGTTGGTGGCTCTAAAAACACAAAGATTTAATTAAATATAAAATTAATAAAACCAATGTCAATTCAGGAACAAAACAATTTTTTTTTAAATTATTGGATAGACAGATTTCACTTTAAGCTTACCTGTAGTTGTAGTTGTTGGCGGCTCTATAAACACAAAGATGTCATTAAATATAAAATTAATAAAACTGATGTTCATCCAGGATATACAAAAATATATATATATATTTAAATATTGGACAGACAGATTTCACTTTAAGCTTACCTGTAGTTGTAGTTGTTGTCGTCTCTATAAAACACAAAAATGTTATCAAATATAAAATTATTAAAACTGATGTTAATTCAGTAACAAAACTATATTATTTAATTATTGGATAGATAGATTTCACTTTAAGGTTACCTGGAGCTGGAGTTGTTGTCGTCTCTATAAACACAAAGGTGTTATTAAATATAAAATTAATAAAACTTATGTCAATACAAAAAAATCTACTTTGTTTTTCAATGATTGGATAGATAGATTTCACTTTAAGCTTACCGGGAGCTGGAGTTGTTGTTGTCTCTATAAACACAAAGATGTCATTAAGTATAAAATAAATAAAACTGATGTCAATTGAAACAACCTCCTTGATTTTTAGATTGATATATAGATAGCTAGATAGATAGATAGAACTTTAAGCTCACCAGCACTCTCAGTTGACATTCCACCTATAAAAACACAGACATCATTGAATAAAAAATAACACTACTACTGTCAATACATAAGAACAGTTTAATCTTTGTGTAGGTAGGTAGATTAATAGATTGATATATCTATAGAAGAAAGACAATTATATAGACAGATTAAACATTCAGCTCCATCTGATGTTTGTATAGATAGATAAATTACCCTTTCAGCTCACCTGAACTCTCAGTTGACATTCCCCCTATGAAAACACCCAGAAATCATGAATATAAAATTAATAGAACTATGTTCAATACATAAGAACCGTTTAAGTTTTGTGTAGGTAGGTACATATATAGCTATATGGATAAATCTATAGATGAATAGACAGTTATATAGACAGACAAATTAAACAGTCAGCTCACCTGAATTCTGAGTTGTCATTTGATCTACAAAAACACACAGAATTAATTTAATATAAAATGTAATGAACTATCAATTACACAAGTACCATTTGATTTTTCTGTAGACATATAGAACTTCAAGTTCACCTGAATTCTCAGTTGACATTCCATCTATAAAAACACAGACAACATTGAATAAAAAATAACACTACTACTGTCAATACATAAGAACAGTTTAATCTTTGTGTAGGTAGGAAGATGAATAGATTGATATATCTATAGAAGAAAGACAATTATATAGACAGATAGATTAAACATTCAGCTCCATCTGATGTTTGTATAGATAGATAAATTACCCTTTCAGCTCACCTGAACTCTCAGTTGACATTCCCCCTATGAAAACACCCAGAAATCATGAATATAAAATTAATAGAACTATGTTCAATACATAAGAACCGTTTAAGTTTTGTGTAGGTAGGTAGATAGATAGCTATATGGATAAATCTATAGATGAATAGACAGTTATATAGACAGACAAATTAAACAGTCAGCTCACCTGAATTCTGAGTTGTCATTTGATCTATAAAAACACACAGAATTAATTTAATATAAAATGTAATGAACTGTCAATTACACAAGTACCATTTGATTTTTCTGTAGACATATAGAACTTCAAGTTCACCTGAATTCTCAGTTGACATTCCACCTATAAAAACACAGACAACATTGAATAAAAAATAACACTACTACTGTCAATACATAAGAACAGTTTAATCTTTGTGTAGGTAGGAAGATGAATAGATTGATATATCTATAGAAGAAAGACAATTATATAGACAGATAGATTAAACATTCAGCTCCATCTGATGTTTGTATAGATAGATAAATTACCCTTTCAGCTCACCTGAACTCTCAGTTGACATTCCCCCTATGAAAACACACAGAAATCATGAATATAAAATTAATAGAACTATGTTCGATACATAAGAACCGTTTAAGTTTTGTGTAGGTAGGTAGATAGATAGCTATATGGATAAATCTATAGATGAATAGATAGTTATATAGACAGACAAATTAAACAGTCAGCTCACCTGAATTCTGAGTTGTCATTTGATCTATAAAAACACACAGAATTAATTTAATATAAAATGTAATGAACTGTCAATTACACAAGTACCATTTGGTTTTTCTGTAGACATATAGAACTTCAAGTTCACCTGAATTCTCAGTTGACATCCCACCTATAAAAACACCCAGAAATCAATGAATATAAAATTATTAAAACTACTTTCAATACATAAAACCCGTTTATGTTTTGTGTAGGTAGGTAGCTGCATAGATAGCTATATGGACAGATCTATAGATGAATAGACAGTAATTTGAATAACTGTCTATGGACACACAAAGTAAACAGTCAGCTCACCTGAATTCTGGGTTGTCATTTGAGCTAAAAAAAACACACACACAGAATTTATTGAATATAACATTTATATAACTACTGTCACTACATAACAAATGATGGATTTTTTGTGTAGACAGATAAATTTAACTTTGCGCTATTGCAACTATACTCAACAAAAATATAAATGCAGCACTTTTGGTTTTGCCCCCATTTTTTTATGAGATGAACTCAAAGATCTAAAACCATTTTCACATACACAATATCACCATTTCCCTCAAATATTGTTCACAAACCAGTCTAAATCTGTGATAGAGAGTGCTTCTCTTTTGTTGTGATAATCCATCCCACCTCACAGGTGTGCCATATCAAGATGCTGATTAGACACCATGATTAGTGTGCAGGTGTGCCTTAGACTGCCCACAATAAAAGGCCATTCTGAAAGGTGTCGTTTCATCACACAGCACAATGCCATAGATGTCGCAAGATTAGAGGGAGCGTGTAATTGGCATGCTGACAGCAGCAATGTCAACCAGAGGTGTTGCTCGTGTAAAAAAGGTTTAAGATCTTTGAGTTCATCTACATCTCAAAGATCTAAAACTTTTAGATCTTTGAGATGTAGATGAACTGTTCTACATCTATCTATCTATCTATCTATCTATCTATCTATCTATCTATCTATCTATCTATCTATCTATCTATCTATCTATCATAGATAGATGTAGATAGACTACATCTATCTATCATAGATAGATGTAGATAGACTACATCTATCTATCATAGATAAATGTAGATAGACTACATCTATCTATGATAGATAAATGTAGATAGACAACATCTATCTATGATAGATAAATGTAGATAGACTACATCTATCTATGATAGATAAATGTAGATAGACTACATCTATCTATGATAGATAGATGTAGATAGACTACATCTATCTATGATAGATAAATGTAGATAGACTACATCTATCTATGATAGATAAATGTAGATAGACTTCATCTATCTATGATAGATGTAGATAGACTACATCTATCTATGATAGATAAATGTAGATAGACTACATCTATCTATGATAGATAAATGTAGATAGACTACATCTATCTATGATAGATGTAGATAGACTACATCTATCTATCATAGATAAATGTAGATAGACTACATATATCTATGATAGATAAATGTAGATAGACTACATCTATCTATGATAGATAAATGTTGATAGACTACATCTATCTATCTATGATAGATGTAGATAGAGTTTATCTACATCTATCTGTAGTTTATTTTAAGGGAGTACAAACAAATGCTTTAAACAGTGTCAATGTCAGGTATAAACTTCTGAATTTAATTTTATTCCCAGGAAATTATTTCAGATTGACTTTAGTGAGAGCTTACCTGTAACTGACATAAGCAGCACTGCTAGTATGATTATGCGTGCCATTTTTCAAAAGTTAACAGCCAAATCTGCAAAAAAATAAATAAAAAATAAATAGAAAATAAAAAGAAATAGACTTTTAGGAAATGTGAATACACATTGATACAGATTGCACAAAACAAAACATTCCTTAATGCAATTTGTTTCCCCAAATACTAGAGGGTATTTGATTCATTACAAAAAGATAACACCTTTTACCTTTTCGATGTGCCTTTCTGCTGGGTACACACCTTGAATGACAGCCCAGGGCTGCAACAAAGCTTTATACAGTGACAGTTGGCACAAATCCAATGTTCTCTTTTACTGAAACAAAAAACAAAAAGTTGCTTCCTCATAGTTAAGTACACCAATGTTCGGCCAACAAGCATCACCTCACAGGTTCCAGATGTAAACTTAAATGTGACTGGTACTATTGGACCTTAGTGCAGCATTTGATACTGTAAATCCCTTCATTCTGTGAGCACTCGACTGGTTTAAATCCTACTGAAAGGACAGGGACCTTCTTGTGTCAGTAGGTAACTTCACATCAGCGATGAAAAATTACATGTGCGGTTCCCCAAAGGTTCATCTGGGTCCCCTCCTATTTAATATCTACATGCTCCCTCTAGCTCAGATTATAAAAAACAACAACATCAAATAAATGCTGGTTTAGTCAGAGAGCTAGGGTTGTCAGACCTCCCAGGTACAGATTAAGACTTCACATCATCTCTAAGATTTAGATATCTATTTGCACACTTTCTAGCTTCTCAGAAGGGGCTTCTTTGTACATTCAAGCAAATTGCATTTTTTTATGTTCTGTAATTGTTGCTGCTTTTTCATTTAATATTTATTTGAATATGCTTAATTTGTCTATTAATTGCACAATATATTCATCCTTTTGATAAGTTTTTCAGCTTAACTTTACATTTTTGCTTTTTTCATATCAATTAATCTTGTGAGCCAGTCTGGTGTCTTCTGTCCATGTGTCTTTTGCCACTGCCATGACCGAGTTTCCCATTTTTGGGACAATGAAGGTATCTCTATTTGTTTAAAATATGAATACATATTTTACACTTCATCCATCCCATCCATCCATTTTCCAAACCGCTTATTCCTCATGGGGTCGCGGGGGTTGCTGGTGCCTATTTCCAGCGTTCACTGGGCGAGAGGCAGGGTACACCCTGGACAGGTCGCCAGTCTGTCGCAGGGCTATTTTACACTTCAATTTCCTTTAATTTTTATTTTACTGGAGTGAGAATTAGATGAGAATAATCATCATTATGCATGACTTACACCCAGTCCAACTAATCAGGCCTGCTTTACCTTTCAGAACAGGATTGTAAGCCTTAGCTTTTACTACTTCTGCAACTTATTACAAAAAATGCCGCTGTAATGGGTATTTTTGTTTATTTATTTGTTTTTTTGTGTGCAGTGTTTTTATGTAAACCATTGATGGGCATTACATTACTACTAGGTTGACCTGTGAGAACACCTCACTGCACGGAAAAAGTGCACACTCTTCAATGTAAACAAATCTCCAGTAATGTCACTACTGGCCTATATTTTTTTCAGTTCCTTACAAAACTCTTGAATTTTTTAGCTAAAAGATGTTAATGATCAAAGCTGCAAAAAATTATATTAGAACATCTGAAGTTTATTAAGGCAAAAACTATTTCCAATAGTTAATGTTAGATGTGTCTCCAGAAAAACTGCTGAAATAAGCTAAAAGTTCATCAAAACAAGGTCAACATTTAAGGGTATGTATACCTGTGCAACCAAATTCTTTCAGCTGCTTTTCTTAATTTTTTTTTTTACAAATTTCTTTATTTTCAGTTGTGTTGTACATGCGAGTGTCACCGCAAAGCTCGAAACAGTTTTTAAACAATTGATTACAATCTCTTTTTTTACATCATAAAAATCTGAAAACTTGAAGGACCCATGTACACCTTTGATATTCACTCTCAATTAAAAGTCAGGAAAATGATACAGACAAGACTAAACCTTAATTTAATTTAATCAGATCAACTGTGATTTATGGGAAGTGTGTACCCAAGAAAACTGAATGCAATAATTAATCAAAATGTGGTTGGACAAAGTCTTTGTTTTAGACTAAACAAGCTTAGACAACAAGGTTATTGGGGATTTTTTATTTAGTTCATGATAGATTTGTTTGTTTTATTGTTGAATTATAAAGGATATATTACATATTTAAGATGTAAAAAGCTCTGAAGCACATACGGGTGTGTTCAGTTTTTCGGTCCACTCTGTATTTTGTAAACTGATCTAGTCAGGCTCCTCTCTAGCAGAGTGAGGGAAAATGCTTGAATAACAGGGACATTCTCAAATCCTGCCAGCCTGATTTAAAATTGGTCTGTTCTTTAGAAACCTAAACGCAAGAGAATGGCTAACCTAATTCCCTTGAGATCAAGTTCCTGTAATTAAAGCTGAAAATATTTGAAGGAGGTGTGTATGACCTCATTTGAAGTGAAACTACGTGTTGACTAGAAGAACAGGGTCCAAGCTTTAAAAGAATGCAAATTTTAATAAACACTTGGAACAACAATGCAACTATGTAATTAAGCTTGCACCCCCAGATGAGGGAGTGGCAGTTTAATGGGTTAGCGTCACATATCGTCATCTTTCCGCATTGACTTTGCACCAGCTCACTGACTGTGAAGCTACATTTTGTTTTATGAAGAACAGTTAGGTTTTAGAGTTAGTTCAATCAGAACGGGATTAATTGATTTTCTTTTGCATTTTAGGATCAATTGCTATTAATTAGCTGGGATGTTTGTCTCAGAATCTGAAGAATACAGAATTTCTCTATACAGTTTTTGACTGTTGTATATGTTCCAGTTTTGTTGCATGGAAACCGTGGTGTTGCTGGAGTTTTAGCTGGTTTGAGGTTTTGCAGACACCTTCAGCTCTCATCCTTGTGAGTTACTCTAATGTGGATTTCCTGTTGACTCTGTAACATTATCTTGTTGTGTGACTGTTGTGGGAGTTTTGGGTGGAATATTAAACAATAGTAACTGAGTTCCCATCTTTACTAAATGACGAGACGGTGGTATAACGTTCCAGCACTTTTATTGAGAAACAGAGCAGAGATTCACATAGTTGGAAAGTAATCGCACCCCACGGTTCCGCTGCAGTCTCTGTCTGCCCTGTCTCTGTCTGCCTAGCTTTTCGGGCTTCCCCTAATACTGCACCGTGGCCTTACCATGAGACAAAACAAAGACAGTCTATCGTAAACAATCAGTATCCCTCAGCAGCTGCAGCATTTGGCCTTGCAATCAGAAAACAGTGGATCTTATACACAGACATCAGGTCTCCAGGCCTCCTCTGTCCGAGTGGTGTGAGGCCATAGTGACTTCAGAATAATAATTCTTATAACATTCCTCTCTTTTTTTTTTTTTTTTTTTTGATGATGGCGTCGTCAGCATCAAGTCAAAACAAGATGACCCATCATATGAAAATGTGAACAAAGCACAGAGGAACCATTTCTGTAAACTCGTAAAGTGGGACCCAAAGGGTTCCCGTGTTGGAACCGGGTAGTGCTGGAACTTTTAGTACAGATCAACACTTCACATCCTCTGCTGTCCCAGGTTCCTTCTGAACTGTGGGCAAAGAATAAATATGATGTTGGTCTCATCAAAGGGTGTGAACCAGTCATCGTAACCCCTAAATCAGATTACAGACCCTGTCAGAAACAGTACCCTCTGAAACAGGAAGCAGTTGAGGGCATCAGACCTGTTTTCGAATCCCTTCTAAAAGAAGGGGTGATCATTGAATGTCCAAATTCACCCGTGAGCTCGCCTTTATTCCCTGTGAAAAAGGTGAGAGACCAGGGCAAGCCAGTTGAGTGGAGATTCATCCTAGATTTGCAGAGGGTGAATTCAGCTGTAATTGGTCGAACGCCCGTACTACCGAACCCTACCACGATCTTGGCGCAGATTCCTATGGATGCTGCGTTTTTCTCTGTCGTTGACTTGTCCAACGCCTTTTTCAGTGTGCCAGTCCATAAGGACTCGCAGTACTGGTTTGGTTTCCAATTCGAAGGGAAACTTTACACTTTCACGCGTTTGGTCCAAGGCTACACAGAGAGCCCGACTATCTTCAATGCAGCTCTGAAGGCTAGTCTGGACTCTCTGCAGCTGCGTCCAGGTACAACGCTGGTCCAGTATGTCGACGACATTCTTCTCTGTAGTCCCACAAAACAGCAATGTGAGGAGGACACAGTTGCTCTTTTGAAGCACCTCCATTCTGAGGGACACAAAGCCTCTCTATCTAAGCTGCAGTTTGTGCAGCCTCAAGTGACCTTTTTGGGTCACCACATCTCTTCAGAGGGCAGGACTCTATCACCTAAGCGTGTGGCTGCAGTTCAAAACATCCCTAAGCCTGTCACGAAGAAGCAGCTTCTGTCTTTCTTGGGAATAACATCTTACTGCAGAAACTTTGTTCCAAACTACTCAGTGCTGGAAGCTCCTCTGAGTGCCATCATGCATGGTAAAGATCTTCAACCTGCTGATAAGCTTACTTGGACATCTGAAGCCGAGTCTGCTTTTTCTCAGCTTAAATTAGCTTTACAGCAGGCCCCTACCTTGGGTCTTCCGGACCCTAAAAAACCCTTTGTTCAGGCTGTTGATGAGAAACATGGATGCATGACCTCTGTCCTTATGCAGGACCATGGAGGGAAGTTGAGACCAGTAGCCTATTATTCTGGGAAACTGGATCCAGTTGCGGCGGGACTGCCTGGCTGTCTTAGGGCAGTGGCTGCAGCTGAGCGGGCTGTTTTAGCATCACGTGACATCGTGGGCTATTCTGAACTAACAGTGCTTGTGCCTCACAACGTTGCCATCATTCTTCTAGAACAAAAGACTTCACATCTTTCTGCAGCGCGCTGGCTGAGGTACACTTCTATCTTGCTGGACTTGCCAAACATCACTGTGAAGAGGTGCAATGTGTTAAATCCAGCTACACTTCTTCCCACTCCTGAGGATGGGGATCCGCATAACTGTGTGTCGGTGCTGGAGGAAGTTTGCACACCACGACCTGATCTTTCTGATGTTCCAGTGGAGAACCCAGATTTGCAGTTGTTTGTTGATGGTTCGGCTTACAGGGATCGTATCACTGGTGTGAATCGGGTGGGATTCGCTGTTTGCTCATCGCATGAGACCCTGTGTTCGGGTTCTCTTCCTAAACACTTTTCAGCGCAAGCAGCTGAACTGGTGGCTCTGACTGAGGCCTGCAAGTTGGCAAAGGGGAAGACGGTAAACATCTTTACGGATTCCCGGTACGGATTTGGTGTGGTTCATGACTTTGGTGCCCTATGGAAACATAGGAAGTTCTTGAAATCGAATGGAAAGCCAATTCTGAACTCTAAGCAGGTTGCACACTTGTTAGAGGCCATCTTGTTGCCCAAAGGTCATTTCAGTGTGCCGGTGCGCAGCTCACTCCTCGTCTGGTGACGTTATCTCGCAGGGGAACAGGAGGGCCGATGCAGCTGCGAAGCGTGCGGCTGGGAAAGCTCCTCTGTACACTGCCTTCTCCTCCTCTGAGGGCAAGGAGGAGGGTACACCCCCATGTTCTTCTTCACTCACAGACTTGAGTGCGATGCAGAGTTTTGCATCTGCTGGTGAGAGGCGACTGTGGGCTTCTTCTGGAGCGAAGTGCAGAAATAACATTTGGTATGGACCAAATGGGTTACCATGCTTGCCAAAACACTTCTTCCCACACTTTGCAAAGCTAACCCATGGCTTAGACCATTCCTCATACATCAGCATGGCAGCTGCTTTAAAATCTCAGTGGTTCACTAGAGGCTTCAGCTTTTATGCAAAAAAGTTTTGTCAATAATGCATGATCTGCTGTTCATTCAATGCAGGGCGTGCCCCTCAGAGGACTCTAGGTGCACACCCTCCTCCTGGTAAGCCATTTGACCACATCATGATGGACTTCATTGAACTGACTCCTTCTGAAGGTAAGAAGTTTGTCCTTGTCATCGTGGATATGTTCAGTAAATGGACTGAGGCTTTCGCTTCTAAAAAGGCTGACAGCCATGCTGTCACAAAAGCCCTTTTGACTGAGATTATTCCTCGTTGGGGGATCCCGGCTAGGATTTCAAGTGACAATGGATCCCACTTTGTCAACGCGGCTGTGACGGAGGTGGGTAAGTTCTTGGGCTGTGACTTAAGGACACACTGCGCGTATCATCCCCAGAGTTCCGGTGCGGTTGAACGTGAGAACGGAACTTTGAAGTTGAAGCTGGCAAAATGCTGTGAAGAAACAGGTCTTTCCTGGCCTAAAGCTTTGCCTATTGTCCTCACTTATATGAGGATGAGAAAAAGGGCGAAAGTTAACCTCAGTCCATTTGAAATTCTGTTTGGAAGGCCGCCAAACTTGGGCTTTGGACCTAAAAACCGTTACTTGCCCTCCACTTCTTTGTGTGATGATGACATGTTATCATATTGCATTAGGCTCACAAAGGTGCTTTCTGAAATCTCTCAGACAGTGAAGGAAGCATTGCCTGTGGCAGCCGACAGAGCCCTCCATTCGTTCCGTCCAGGAGACTGGGTTCTGATTCGGGACTTCCGCCGGAAGCATTGGAGATCCAAACGCTGGCTGGGTCCATTCCAGGTGCTCCTCACGACGCACACGGCAGTGAAGGTCGAACAGCGAGTTCCTTGGATCCACGCATCACACTGCAGGAAAGTGCCACCGCCGCGGGAGACCGACCGATCGCAGGACAAGAAAGATCACACACTGGCATCATCATCATCCACCTGAGCCACCGAGCTGGCTGTGAGGACTGCGGCCCACCACAAGTTTGGTTCCTAGCAAGAAGAGGTGGGTGAAGAACACTGCTCCGACGGAATCACAATAACATTCCGGGCAGTGATTTGCGTTGCTTGTCTCCAGAGACTGATTCAACAGAGTTTGTTTTGACACGGCTGATCTGTGGAACACAGCGGTTCCAAGAACTAGATTTGTTTGCTCATTGCTTATGCTCCCTAAATATCAGAGAACTGACTGATTAAAAAAAAAAAAAAAAAAAGAGAAAAAAAAAAGGGGAGAGAAGAGGAAAGAAGGACGACGCGTTGCCATCGTCTTATTCATCATCATTCTACATTCTACATCATTCTACATCATCATTCTACACGGCACATCAAGATGACCTTCTTCAGAACGGCTGAGAAGCTGGCAATATGTTGCCTTATGGTTGCATTTTTACTTATACTAATCACATGGTTTTGTGATCAAAATGATTCTAATGTCCTTAAGCGTGTTCCTACTGTTGCTGTGTTAAATTCAGCTGATCCAACCATCACTCAGGCTTTTAAGACACCTCATTTGCAAAGAAGGGTAAAACGACATGTTATTGCTCATCATGGCGTGACTGACAATCTCTGGTGGCAATTGGCAGCTACTACTGCTCGAAAAGTTACAAATGGTAGTTGTTATGTTTGCACCCGTTTGCCGCATGCAACGCAGGGGTCATCTTTACTCCAACCATGGCCGGTTAACATCACCACTGTGTTATCATTTTTTTCTGCCTGTACAACAGCGCCCCGTAACAGGTCCCATATCTTGGGGGCTTCTAAACCCCTGAAACATTTTCCCTGGGCAACTAATTTTTCTCATCATTCTGTGCGCTTCCCTTATGGTTTCTCAAATGCTACAAATGTTAGTGTTGCGGGTTCTGTTATGACCCATTCAGTTTCATCACATATGCGGTCAGCACCTCTGTGTTTTGTTCTTCCCTGTGTCAGATCCAGTTTTAATTTGGGCAATGCAGTTAACTGTGACAATACTGTGCCAGCTTCTTGTGCGCTTACAGATAAAAGACCTTTATGTGCAGACGACCCATTGAAACCATGGCTGAGACTTTTTAATTTGACCAAATGGGGTTTAAGGGGTGGTGCCTTTTCTTCCCTCCAGGTGTATACTCCATCTCCTGATGGTTATCCGTGTCCTACTAATATGGTATGGGTTTGTGGTCATCGTTCCTACCTGTATCTCCCAAGTAATTGGTGTGGTGCCTGTTATTTGGCTTATCTTATTCCCTCTGTTAGGATAGTTGCGTCTGTACCAGTGGGTGCCCAGAATCGCAGGAAGAGGGGAACCAGGATATCAATGGGACGCGAGATAGCCTCAGCAATTTTCCCTGGGTATGGTGCTGTTAGTAATGCTGAAGCCATTAACAGACTGGCTGCAGATTTAGAGAACTTGACAGCTTTGGTGGATGAGGGATTTCAAAGCTACGCCCCGGAATTGAAGGCTCTAAGATTAACTTCCTTACAGAACCGCATGGCTTTGGACATGTTACTGGCAACACAAGGGGGCGTCTGTAAAGTCATTGACTCAGAGTGCTGTACTTATATCCCAGACTCTTCATCAAACATAACCTCTATCCAGCAACACCTGCATGATTTGTTTAACTCCATGGTTAAAGCTGATTCTCCCTCAGCTGAATATGACGGATGGGCATGGCTTACAGGGAGTGGGTGGCAGTCGATCTTGGTTCGTATTTTCACCCCAGTCCTAGTGGTCATTGCCCTGCTGATTGTTTTGTCGGGCTGCTTAATCCCTCTGGTTAAACGAATGTTAACTTCTGCAGTATCAGTTAGCTTCTTTACAGGTCAACCGAATGCAGAACCTGGTGTTTCCCTTGAGAACCATGCCCAAGAAGTTGAAAGTTCTGATCTTAGTAATGATGATATTTTTGATCTGAGTGATTATGACGATGGTGATTATGATAATAATGATTGTGATGTTAATGATACTACCTGCTAACATGGAATACTTTTCTTTTGGGTGACTGTTCCTTGAATTTTATTTTAATTCTTTAAATGTTCCTGACAATGATTTGTTTGATTCAATCCTTTTTTATCAGGGGCTATTCCACAGTCATAATGTCAGATGGGGTTTCCTATTTTCCCTTCATTCGTTGTTTTGGTCTAATGTCAACTTTGATTTAGGCATAGATCTAAGTTTTGATGTGTTACCTCGGTTATGCGTAATCATTTTTTTGTTATTGGAGTTTGAATGTTTACCCAATATGATTCTCAATTGTTCTCACTATCTGCTGAAAGAAAATGGAATGTTTTCTCACACTAAAGATCACTGATTTATGCAACCATTGATTTTCCCTTAGGTGGACCTGGGATCTGATTGGCTCCAAAGATCCTTTAATATTAGCTGGTAATGATAACACTTAGATTCAATACAGGGTTTTCAGGCTCAGATTGGCCGAGAGCAGATTTCCCTGGGAGGGGGCTTGCCAGTTTTTACTGCCCCCTAGGGGTAGCTTTTTCTGGCATTTCCCCTGCCCGCACTGAACCTCTCCTGCCTTTGCTCCTGGTGTTGTAAGTTTGGAGTGCTGGATTATTGTCCATCGTAGGGGTGAGTGGAGAAAGGAGTAGGAGGGTATTCAGGGTGGGTCGGAGTAGACGGATTTGACCTTGGTTACTGAACAGGTTTAGCTTACCATAGTCTAATGTAATTTTAAAATAATGTGCGCATAGGACCTAAAACAGGCCTTACTTTAATTAGAGGAACCCTAAATTGTAGGCAAATGCTAAACTTTGATCTTGTGTGTTAAAACTCTCCGAAGCATTCATGTTAATCACAACTGAAGTTCCAGCACACATGATTTGTACTTGCATGTTCATGTCACGAGTCATCTTGTTTTTGATTTGTAGGTGATCACATAGATTATACATATTCTATGCGATCAAGGGGTGGAATGTTGTATTAATCTTTGCCCTACAGTCAAAGTGACCTGTTGCCTCTCGGACACAGAGCCAGGAGACGAGATGTCTGTGTATGTAATCCACTGTTACTGAGTGCAAGGCCGAATGCTGCAGCATAACACTGTATGGCTGACGACTGTCTAGGATGGGCTGTCTTTGCTTTATCTCCTGCCAAGGCCACGGTGCAGTATTAGGGAGAGCCGAAAGCGAGGTCGGGCAGAAACAGGGGCAGATGCTAGGCTGCAGCCGCGCGGTGCGAATACTTTGTCCATGTGTTGCTCTGCTCTGTTTCTCAATAAAGTGCTGGAACAGTAACACTCCACGTCTCCTTCTTCAGTAAATCTCAGGGAAGTCAGTTATCTGTTCAGAACTCCCATAACAGTGACTTAACCGGGTCAAGTTTCTGGTTCACAACAGTTTGCAGTAAATTCAACATTACCGTTTATGACTGCAAAGTGCAAATGTTCCTAGGGTCATAAATCTATTGAACCATCACTGTTTCACCCTCATTGTGTGTGTCAGTGCATTTAAGATAATTATCTTAATAAACCAGTGGTTTTGCTTTTAATTAAAAGGGTATATGTGCTTAAATGATGGTTATCGAGGATTTAATAAAGAAGTCGTTAACCCAAATACCATACGTATGACTGAAAATTTGAATATTTCCATTGATCAGTTTGTGTCTTTGTTGCAGTTGTAACGATGCAACAATGACACGGTGTGTTGAGAATGTTGGAGGATCAGTTCCCAAACAATTAACTCACAATCAGATTAATAGCAATGAAACCCACATCTAGGTCAGATACACCTGCCAATATTTAGTTCCTTGTTAACACAGGCAGGGTATCAGCCAGTGAATAAGCAAAATGTCATTAGTTCAGATAGAAAGACGTGAAAAATAGCTTTGTGAAGAACTAAATGTATCTTTTTAGATGGACTATGGTATAACAGTCACACACCATCTCTCTGTGTTGTTCTCAAGTCTTTTGTTTACAGAGCTGGACTTGCCGTGAGTGCATGTACTTACATATGAACAGCTGCCATTCAGGGCTGAGCCCCTCCCTGCCCATAAAATGCCACCACCAGGCACAAAATGGTGGAGAAGACAGCCAGTGGATCAAAACTTTCTTTCTCTAACAGCATTATAAAGTCATGAGTTACTTCTTCACTAGACATGTGCCTCTAAAAGGTGATGCTGTTTTGCTGTGCATTTATACAAGGGTTGAAGCCGGAGCGAAGGATGATGATATTGAATTACATCAGCATTTAATTTCCCTCTGGAAATTATAAAAAAAATTTAGAAGGGAATTTTGAATAGAATTGTTGTCTTTGAAATGGCAAGTAAAACGCTTCAAAGACTGTCATCACATAATACATTGTTACTGACTGACTGACAGGTAGGTCGATGAATAAGTCTGGGTAAATCTTTACCTTTTTGTTGCACTAATTGTATTTTTTATTGGTGTATTTTATTTTGAAATACAAAAAATCTACATAAACACCAATAAAGATATTGCTTTAAGCTGGATGAATTAGTAAAACATAACACAAACCAACTTAGAAACTTACAGTATTTCTATATATCAAACACCTGTTTTTTTCTGTCCAGATTCCAAAGGTCAGAGTACAGAACCGCACATTATATTCGTTACTGTCAAGAACCATCAGCACTGGTATCCCCCAGGGGTTATTATTCTTCTGTTTCCCTGTACACAAGAACTGCATCTCTGAGGCTGTGAAACTCTTGATGTTTACAAATGACACCATTGTCATTGGTCTGTTCCAGGATGGTGACAAATCTGCAAGTGGATCGTCCACTGGTGAGGTCAGAACCACCTGGCGCTTAACACGCTCAAGACGGTGGAATCCGGAGAACAATCCCAAACTGAAACACTGTGTCTGCCGTGGATCACGTCCAGTCTGTAGCAACCACCCTTTCCCGGACCTGAGCTGGTCCTTACTCATAGGTGTTGTGTGATTTAGCTCATTCACAAAGTAGGCCAGGTCCAAACTATAGTACAATGAACAATTTGGTCAATATAGAAGATATTTGGGGCTGACCTTCCCACCATTCAGGAATTATACAGATCTACAATTAGGACAAATTTCAAATAACGTTTCTTCAGACCCCGCACATCTTGCAAATAAATAGTTCACACTTTCCACTTGGGTTGTCTACGGAGCACTTTTTCTAACAGCCAGTTGCCACATAAAACAGTTTGTGGCCCCAGGCCTTCAATCTTTTAAACACAATAGACACTTTAAAGCCTGATTGTTCAACTATACTGCTGTGAAATCAAAATGAGTATGATGCACTTTCACAACTCACAATCCCTTTTTCTTTCCTCTACATAAAAACATATAGTTTTTTTTAACAGTATCAAATATCTGTGTTCTGAGAGCTGTAAGTCAAATTTCTTGATTGTGCACACAATCATGGCTGAATTTAGAAAATTGTTACTTAGATACACAACCAAAAAGCCAACAAGAAACTAGTAAATATATTTGATTAATTTGTCCACAGGTATGGGAGCCCCAATTAAAACATTTGTTTAAAATTAGTGTTAGAAGGCAGGTTACAATGCAAAATTAAGTTTGGAAACCTCAGCAATGACCTTAGAGAAGCATCAATCTGGGAAGGATATTTCCCAACTCAAAAACATGTAAGACAGCTGCCAGTCTTTACAAGCATGGATGTACCAGTACATTTACCCCGAGGTTTGAGCGTTTGGTACAGGGAAGGCAAATAATCCCACAACCTCTACTTTTACAGGCCTCGGGAATTTAAGGCAAGTTTCTGGCAATGCGAAGTGAAATAGAGTAAACATGTATGGCTGGTTTGGAAGGTTTTTCAGGAAAAGTTTCTCTCGTTAAAAACAATGTGGCAGCACAACAACGCCCTTGGGATAGATGACAACAAAATAGAGATGTGTTACAAAACACAAGCATTAATTCGACAAAGAGCCTCATACCAACTGTTAAGCCTGGTGGTGGAGATTTGAAAATTTGGTCATGTTTTGCAAAACGTGGGTAATTTGCAGTTGCTGAGACAACCATGGACACCTTGTGATACCAAGGCTTTCCAGGTTCAATGGGAGATCATCTTTCCATAACCTGAAGCTTGGTCCAGAAGGCCTCAGGAATCACGCTGCAGTTGGGGTATGTGGGGATCAACTCACTCATCTGGCAGAACTCATATACATTCCTCTGTACTATATTATTTGTACGTTTCTTCAATTTGTATTCATGATAATTTTATACATTTCCTTCTATTAATTAATCCAAAAATAAGCAAACCATCACTGTTTCACCCTCATTGTGTGTGTCAGTGCATTTAAAATAATTATCCCTATAAAACAATGGTTTTACTTTTAATTAAAGGGTTGTTTGTGCTTAATTGATGGTTACTGAGGATTTAATAAGGAAGTTGTAAACCCAAATACCATACGTATGACTAATGTGACAAAATTGTAAAATTTCCATTGTTCAGTTTGTGTCTTTGTTGCAGTTTTAACAATGCAACAGTGACACGGTGTGCTGAGAATGTTGGAGGATCAGTTCCCAAACAATTTACTCACATTCAGATTAAAAGCAATGAAACCCACGTCTAGGTCAGATACACCTGCCAATATTTAGTTCCTTGTTAACACAGGCAGGGTTTCAGCCAGTGAATAATCAAAATGTAATTATTTCAGATAGAAAGACGTGAAAAATAGTTTTATGAAGAACTAAATGTATCTTTTTAGATGGACTATGGTATAACAGTCACACACCATCTCTCTGTGTTGTTCTCAAGTCTCTTGTTTACAGAGCTGGACTTGCCTGACAGTAATGACCCGACCAAGAGAGGGCCAGGCAACGGGGCTGGAAATAATCGGGCTGTTTAATCAGCTCTGGAGACAGAGGGAGAAGGTCTCCGCGCCGTGCTGGACTAACGCCCCGCATTCCTCCCGCCCAACAACCTTCACCCCGGCTTCGAGGCATCCGACCGCACCTCCTCCGCCCGGCAAGCAGCAGCCTCTCATCTGCCGGTCTGCGGGGAAAGCAGGGGCGTATAAAGGAAATCTCAGGATGGTGCCCAGGCCCCTGCAGCAGCCCCAGTTCAGCCACTCCGAAATGAATAATTGGGATGACCAGCCTCCTTTAGTTCCACGCTGTCCTAAAGCGCCTCACGTGGAGGAATCCAGTCTGTGGGACTTCTTCTATGGAGACAGAGATTATCTGTTCCCCAGCTGGACCATTCCTGCTGCGCACGCCACGGCCAAAGCCTGCGTGGGTGCGCACGTACCCTCATCAACCTTCGCCTCTGCTGCTGTCTCCACCGCGGCCTCACCACCACCAGCAGTCTCCGCATCGCAGTCTGGCTTCCCCCGGCGCAGACGCCGGGCTCACCGGCACAGAACCTCCCTCGAGGCCCAGCCAGACGCGTTCGTCTCCAAGTTCTCTGCTCTGCCGGCCGCAGAAGACAGCCCAGTCCCGCTGGCCGCTAAAGTAAGCACAATCCCACTGGCCGACGCTGAAGATCCCCCTGCACACGCCACGGCCCAAGCCTGCGTGGGTGTGCACGTACCTGTACAGCCGCCGCCGAAGAAAGCTCTTTCCCGCCGGCCGAAGAAAGCTCTGTCCCGCTGGCCATCCAAGGTCCTGCTCCGCCCGCCACGGCCAAAGCCTGCAAGGGTGTGCACGTCCCGCCGCCGCCGGCCTTCGCTGACGTCCCGCCGCAGTCCGAGGCCGCCGACGCTCTCAAGTCCCGGGAGGGGTTCCAGGGGGACCCGCCTCCCTTCCACGACGCTCCCGAGTTCTGCGAGGCGGTCCAGGGGGACCCGCCTCCAGTCTCCGCTCCCCAGTCCGGCGCGGCGGTCCAGGAGGACCCGCCTCCAGTCTCCGCTCCCCAGTCCGGCGAGGCGGTCCAGGGGGACCCGCCTCCAGTCTCCACTCCCCAGTCCGGCGAGGGTCCTGCTCTGGAGCTCCACGTCTGGCAGACCAGGATGAAGCTCCGTCACCGGCCGCCTTAGACCCTGCTTCGCCGCCGCCGAGGTCGCCCTCTGCGACGCCCGCCGAGGACCCTGCTGCTTCGCCGCCGCCGAGGTCGCCCTCCGCGGTGCCTGCCGAGGACCCTGCTGCTCCGCCGTTTGCCACACCCGGGCCATCCTCCGCCGGCCCCATCTGGTCCCAAAGTCGTTGCTGCCGCAGTTCAGTGCTCCCAAGCCACCGTTTTCAGCCACCTGAACGCTTTGTTGACATATGGGAGCCCCAAATAAAACATTTGTTTAAAATTAGTGTTAGAAGGCAGGTTACAATGCAAAATTAAGTTTGGAAACCTCAGCAATGACCTTAGAGAAGCATCAATCTGGGAAGGATCTTTCCCAACTCAAAAACATGTAAGATAGCTGCCAGTCTTTACAAGCATGGATGTACCAGTACATTTACCCCGAGGTTTGAGGTTTTTTGGTACAGAGAAGGCAAATAATCCCACAACCTCTACTTTTACAGGCCTCGGGAATTTAAGGCAAGTTTCTGGCAATGCGAAGTGAAATAGAGTAAACATGTATGGCTGGTTTGGAAGGTTTTTCAGGAAAAGTTTCTCTCGTTAAAAACATTGTGGCAGCACAACAACGCCCTTGGGATAGATGACAACAAAATAGAGATGTGTTACAAAACACAAGCATTAATTCGACAAAGAGCCTCATACCAACTGTTAAGCCTGGTGGTGGAGATTTGAAAATTTGGTCATGTTATGCAAAACGTGGGTAATTTGCAGTTGCTGAGACAACCATGGACACCTTGTGATACCAAGGCTTTCCAGGTTCAATGGGAGATCATCTTTTCATAACCTGAAGCTTGGTCCAGAAGGCCTCAGGAAACACGCTGCAGTTGGGGTATGTGGGGATCAACTCACTCATCTGGCAGAACTCATATACATTCCTCTGTACTATATTATTTGTACGTTTCTTCAATTTGTATTCATGATAATTTTATACATTTCCTTCTATTAATTAATCCAAAAATAAGCAAACCATCACTGTTTCACCCTCATTGTGTGTGTCAGTGCATTTAAAATAATTATCCTAATAAAACAATGGTTTTACTTTTAATTAAAGGGTTGTTTGTGCTTAATTGATGGTTACTGAGGATTTAATAAGGAAGTTGTAAACCCAAATACCATACGTATGACTAATGTGACAAAATTGTAAAATTTCCATTGTTCAGTTTGTGTCTTTGTTGCAGTTTTAACAATGCAACAGTGACACGGTGTGCTGAGAGTGTTGGAGGATCAGTTCCCAAACAATTAACTCACATTCAGATTAAAAGCAATGAAACCCACATCTAGGTCAGATACACCTGCCAATATTTAGTTCCTTGTTAACACAGGCAGGGTTTCAGCCAGTAAATAATCAAAATGTAATTATTTCAGATAGAAAGACGTGAAAAATAGTTTTATGAAGAACTAAATGTATCTTTTTAGATGGACTATGGTATAACAGTCACACACCATCTCTCTGTGTTGTTCTCAAGTCTCTTGTTTATAGAGCTGGACTTGCCTGACAGTAATGACCCGACCAAGAGAGGGCCAGGCAACGGGGCTGGAAATAATCGGGCTGTTTAATCAGCTCTGGAGACAGAGGGAGAAGGTCTCCGCGCCGTGCTGGACTAACGCCCCGCATTCCTCCCGCCCAACAACCTTCACCCCGGCTTCGAGGCATCCGACCGCACCTCCTCCGCCCGGCAAGCAGCAGCCTCTCATCTGCCGGTCTGCGGGGAAAGCAGGGGCGTATAAAGGAAATCTCAGGATGGTGCCCAGGCCCCTGCAGCAGCCCCAGTTCAGCCACTCCGAAATGAATAATTGGGATGACCAACCTCCTTTAGTTCCACGCTGTCCTAGAGCGCCTCACGTGGAGGAATCCAGTCTGTGGGACTTCTTCTATGGAGACAGAGATTATCTGTTCCCCAGCTGGACCATTCCTGCTGCGCACGCCACGGCCAAAGCCTGCGTGGGTGCGCACATGCCTTCACCGGCCAGACCTAGGGCTCCTGCTGCGCACGCCACGACCAGAGCCTGCGTGGGTGCGCACGTACCCTCATCGACCTTCGCCTCTGCTGCTGTCTCCACCGCGGCCTCACCACCACCAGCAGTCTCCGCATCGCAGTCTGGCTTCCCCCGGCGCAGACGCCGGGCTCGCCGGCACAGAACCTCCCTCGAGGCCCAGCCAGACGCGTTCGTCTCCAAGTTCTCTGCTCTGCTGGCCGCAGAAGACAGCCCAGTCCCGCCGGCCGCTAAAGTAAGCACAATCCCACTGGCCGACGCTGAAGATCCCCCTGCACACGCCACGGCCCAAGCCTGCGTGGGTGTGCACGTACCTGTACAGCCGGCCGAAGAAAGCTCTGTCCCGCCGGCCGAAGAAAGCTCTGTCCCGCCGGCCATCCAAGGTCCTGCTCCGCCCGCCACGGCCAAAGCCTGCAAGGGTGTGCACGTCCCGCCGCCGCCGGCCTTCGCTGACGTCCCGCCGCAGTCCGAGGCCGCCGACGCTCTCAAGTCCCGGGAGGGGTTCCAGGGGGACCCGCCTCCCTTCCACAATGCTCCCGAGTTCTGCGAGGCGGTCCAGGGGGACCCGCCTCCAGTCTCCGCTCCCCAGTCCAGCGAGGCGGTCCAGGGGGACCCGCCTCCAGTCTCCACTCCCCAGTCCGGCGAGGGTCCTGCTCTGGAGCTCCACGTCTGGCAGACCGGGATGAAGCTCTGTCACCGGCCGCCTGAGACCCTGCTTCGCCGCCGCCGAGGTCGCCCTCCGCGACGCCCGCCGAGGACCCTGCTGCTTCGCCGCCGCCGAGGTCGCCCTCCGCGGTGCCTGCCAAGGACCCTGCTGCTCCGCCGTTTGCCACACCCGGGCCGTCCTCCGCCGGCCCCATCTGGTCCCAAAGTCGTTGCTGCCGCAGTTCAGTGCTCCCAAGCCACCGTTTTCAGCCACCTGAACGCTTTGTTGACATATGGGAGCCCCAAATAAAACATTTGTTTAAAATTATTGTTAGAAGGCAGGTTACAATGCAAAATTAAGTTTGGAAACCTCAGCAATGACCTTAGAGAAGCATCAATCTGGGAAGGATCTTTCCCAACTCAAAAACATGTAAGATAGCTGCCAGTCTTTACAAGCATGGATGTACCAGTACATTTACCCCGAGGTTTGAGCGTTTGGTACAGAGAAGGCAAATAATCCCACAACCTCTACTTTTACAGGCCTCAGGAATTTAAGGCAAGTTTCTGGCAATGCGAAGTGAAATAGAGTAAACATGTATGGCTGGTTTGGAAGGTTTTTTCAGGAAAGGTTTCTCTCTTTAAAAACAATGTGGCAGCACAACACTTAAATTTCAAAAACTGTATCTGCATGAAACAAAATACTTTTTGAACAACGCCCTTAGGATAGATGACAACAAAATAGAGGTGTGTTACAAAACACAAGCATAAATTCGACAAAAAGCCTCATACCAACTGTTAAGCCTGGTGGTGGAGATTTGAAAATTCGGTCATGTTTTGACCCAAGTCTTGGGATAGATGCATACAACCGGACTTTGATCTATTTTAAATGAAACAGATACATTTGCATAAACCAACACACTAAAACAAATATTTGATATAAACCAAATGTAATTGAATTTTTATACATAAAATTATAAATAAAGGCTCACTCATATAGTTCAGAAAAGATTTACATCAATCCTTCAATGAGCCAACAAGGCTAACCAACAATATATTAACATCTGTGTTCAGTTTCCATTTTCCTACGGTTTATTTTGGTAAATCTTTTCTTCCAGCTGTTTTTGTTTTTACTTGCTTTTATTTTGTTTTTTTATTTTCCAATGTTTTAATCATGTAAAGTGCTTTGCATTGTCCCTGTACTGAAATGTGCTATACAAATAAATTTGCCTCGATGGTGGCACACTATCCAGCAGAACGTAAACGTAAAGTGCACAATTCAAGTATTGTGTGTGTGTGTGTGTGTGGGGGGGGGGGGGGGGGGGGGGGGGAGACAAGGCGCCTCAATAAGATTTAGCCTACTGAGCCTACAGTTTTCTGGCAGACTTAGATATATAGACACAAATGGTTCTAACACAATTTTATTGGTAAGGGAATCTGTCTTTTTTTTTTTTTTTTTTTTACAATATTACTATATAAAGAACGATCGTGTCCCACTGATTATTGCCAACATAGAGCTCCACAGCGACATCTGGTGGGGCCTGGCCCCACATGCAGAGACACCGCAGAACATATTACAGACCATATTCTATACAAATTATACAGATAATTGAGTCTTTTATCAACAGGGAAAGTCAAGAAAAGTCAAACAAATTTAAATTTAAATTTCAGTTTTAATCCATTATATCTTTAAAACTTCCCACATGCAAAAATATCTCTAAACAGTAGTTAGATATTGAGAACAAAATTATTCAATTCAGTTGAACACTTTCTTTAAACATGAATTAGCATAATCATTATGTAAACTTGACACCCACAACACATTATTTCCCATCCTCTGTTATCAATAAGTAATAATAAGAAATCCCACAGAAGAAGCAAAAACGCTAAATGTTAAATAAATCCGAGAAATCGTCTGAAGAACAGCATTACCCGAGATGTAAAGCAAAACTGTGAAAAGCAAAATCCCTGAAGAAGGCTCTAAACAGCTTAAATTATAAGTGACAAAATGTTGCTACATTTTAAATCGGGATTCTTCTTTGATCTCAATTTGCCAAAATTCTGGTCATCAGCAAACTGAAGATCAGGGTAACAATTGATGTCAGATGGCCTGAAGCATCATTTCTGTAGATCAGTTCACCTGTAAAAAGACACGTGTAGAAAATATGTCAATCAATTGTAATATGATCTTTGTGTTTACAAAGCAATGAAAGTTAGAGAGAAATTTACCAGTCGTCTGTTGCTCCCCAAGAACTAGTGGTCCAAGGGACAGACTTCCTGAGTCATGGTAAGATACGTCTCTCCGGCGGCGGTTTTGGTGTCCAGGAGAGCAATCCTGTAAAAAAAAAAAAGAAACACATTAGAGGCTTCTGAAGGTGTATAACTTAATTGTACATGATTTAACCGGACCAGGTCCACAATGGTACTTACAGCTGTGCAGTTGTTGTTTTCCGAAAGACACAAGTGAACATTGCAGTGCAGGTAGATCTCTGTGTAGTTGGTAAAAGTGAACATCCTGAAGGAGAAACGTGCCGCAGTGGAGACACCGTTCTTAATCACCTCTACGGTTCCATCTGCTGGATTGGGGCACCTGTGAAACAGAAACCATGCAGGAGTTAAAATTTGAAGCAGGCAGTAAAGTAACAAGAGTTATAAAGATGACAGATGTTCTCGTTTACTGTGAATCGATGAGATCCCAGCGGACGGGGTGGTCTGCATTATTTTCTGGCGTGGCCCAACAAGATTCCAGAATTGTGGAAAGCTGGTCCTCATCCACTCCCACTGTTTTCACCTCCACGAAAAGCACTTTATTAATTTCAAGGCCTATGATTGCGTTAGTGCTGAAGGGCGTGAGGAAGTCTTCATCTTCATAGGGGGTCATTATCAAACGATATGATCCGGTGCCAACAGGAAGCTTCTTGTCCACAATGCTGCAGAATGAACATTCAGTGTGATCACACAGATGTATGCATTTGATTGTTTGATTAAGCTTCTCTAGTTTATTGGACTAGATTTTAAATAATCAATGATTGGAGTGGACAGATGTAGAACTTGACAAAATAGAACAGTTGGTAAAAGACAGCAAACAGAGAAAATAGGATTGTCACCTTTCCATTGGATTGATGCCCACAGCCATTGACAGGGCTTGTTCCAGAGGGTAAACACAGCAGAAACTCAGATTAAGGGTCCTCTGACGACTGATCAGACCTCCATGAGTGTCCACATCACCCTGAATGGTGTTCTCATACATGAAGTGAGTTCCATTGCTCTAAACAGCAAAAAAAAAAAGAAAAAAGATTGTATCAGTTGACTGTAGCAACAGAATTTAAGTTCTAAACAAGATGTTTTAATTTCCTAACTATACCCTCAGAGTTGTCCCACACAGATGTTCATTGTTGTCAAAGTGGAACACGAGTCGTCCGTCCTGGATCGTCCCGGTGCAAGATTCATTTCGAAGGTGGAGAGCACTGGAGTGAAAGCCCGCTTCAAACAGCTGGCAGCGAGATATCGACATGATGCCTGAACTGCTGCTGCATGTGATGTTTGAGTCTGTTCACCAGAGACAGAAAGATTAAGAGGTTCAGTGGAGCCATTATAACTCAGCACCAGTTATCCTTTCACTGATACACAGATAATCTACAGATCTACTTGTCTCTGAAGCCAGGTTGCAGTAAAGCTCTCCATTCTCTACTGGTTTGCATTACTGCTGTCAAAGAAGTTGATAGACTGGAGTTTCTAGTTTTTAAACGAACAAAAGACTGAATGTATTTTATATGGTAGCAACGCCACCTTAGATGCCAGTGCTTTGGCTTTCAATTTAAATAACACTGCTGAAAACTGAGGGTCTATTACATAATGATTTTACATTTAAAAATCTAATCGACTACTGTCATTATAATATAGGTGGATTCTGAGCCGAGGTCTCAACAAAATTTCATTATGTTGACACTGTGAATGAAATGATTGATTTTCTTGAAAAAGGAATAATTAGAGAACTAACCTCCGGACAGCAAATCTCTCTTATATATAAAAATGCACAAGTGTATATCTATATATCAGAGTTAAATTCTACTCAGCTGAAATGTTAATATCACTTTTTTAATGTTTTTAACCTTACCGTAGCTCTCATTGTTGGGTCTATGGTGGTGCTCATCACAGAAACAGCCGTACACACCATCTTTCTCCCCACACCGCTCATACTGTGTACAGTGCAGCTCTTCACAGGGGCCTGTTTCAGATTAAAAAAACAAAATCTGAAATATTACAGATGAACAGGAAAACATGAACATTACACAGGACAGATCTATAGATAAAATACACACACAAATATATATATATATATATATATATATATATATATATATATATATATATATATATATATATATATATATATATATATATACACACACACACAGAGAAAGAGAGAGAGAGAGAGAGAGAGAGAGAGCACGAGAGAAAGAATAGAAACCTTTACCCTAGAAATAATATAATTACTATATCAATGTGTCAATAAATATGAACTATATTTAACTGATGTCAATAAAAAAATTATTTTGTTATCAACAGATTTATTAATTTCTATTTTTTTGTTGTCAGCTCTATAAACACAAAGATGTTATTACATATAAAAAGGAGTAAAACTATGGTTTTTTTTTTAATTATTAGATAGATTTAACTTTAAGCTTACCTGGAGTTGGAGTTGTTGGTGGCTCTATAAACACAAAGATTTCATTAAATATAAAATTAATGAAACTGATGTCAATACAAAAAATATGTTTTGTGTTTAAATTATTGGACAGATAGATTTCACTTTAAGCTTACCTGTAGTTGGAGTTGTTGGCGGCTCTATAAACACAAAGATTTTATTAAATATAAAATTAATAAAACTGATGTCAATAAAATAAATATGGTTTGTTTTTAAATTATTGGATAGATAGATATAAACACAAAGATTTAATTAAATATAAAATGAATAAAACTAATGTCAATTCAGTAAAAATGCAATTTTTCTTTTAATTATTTGATAGATAGATTTCACATTAAGCTTACCTGGAGTTGTAGTTGTTGGTGGCTCTATAAACACAAAGATTTCATTAAATATAAAATTAATAAAACTGATGTCAATATACAAAAATATGGTTTGTTTTTAAATTATTGGATAGATAGATATAAACACAAAGATTTAATTAAATATAAAATGAATAAAACTGATGTCAATTCGGGGAAAAAAATATATTTTTCTTCTTAATTATTGGATAGATAGATTTCACTTTAAGCTTACCTGTAGTTGTAGTTGTTGGCGGCTCTATAAACACAAAGATTTCATTAAATATAAAATGAATAATACTAATGTCAATTAAGTAAAAAAGCAATTTTTCTTTTTAATTCTTGGATAGATAGATTTCAGATTAAGCTTACCTGTAGTTGTTGTTGTAGTTGTTGGCGGCTCTATAAACACAAAGATTTCATTAAATATAAATTTAATAAAACTGATGTCAATATAAAAAAATATGGTTTGTTTTTGTTAAATTATTGGATAGATAGATTTCACATTAAGCTTACCTGTAGTTGTTGTTGTAGTTGTTGGCGGCTCTATAAACACAAAGATTTAATTAAATATAAAATTTATAAAACTGATGTCAATATAAAAAAATATGTGTTTTTTTTATTATTGTATAGATAGATTTCACTTTAAGCTTACCTGTAGTTGTTGTTGGCAGCTCTATAAACACAAAGATTTTGTTAAATATAAATTTAATAAAACTGATGTCAATATAAAAAAATATGGTTTGTTTTTAAATTATTGGATAGATAGATTTCACTTTAAGCTTACCTGTAGTTGTTGTTGTAGTTGTTGGTGGCTCTATAAACACAAAGATTTCATTAAATATAAATTTAATAAAACTGATGTCAATATAAAAAAATATGGTTTGTTTTTGTTAAATTATTGGATAGATAGATTTCACTTTAAGCTTACCTGTAGTTGTTGTTGTAGTTGTTGGCGGCTCTATAAACACAAAGATTTAATTAAATATAAAATTTATAAAACTGATGTCAATATAAAAAAATATGTGTTTTTTTTTATTATTGTATAGATAGATTTCACTTTAAGCTTACCTGTAGTTGTTGTTGGCAGCTCTATAAACACAAAGATTTTGTTAAATATAAATTTAATAAAACTGATGTCAATATACAAAAATATGGTTTGTTTTTAAATTATTGGATAGATAGATATAAACACAAAGATTTAATTAAATATAAAATGAATAAAACTAATGTCAATTCAGTAAAAATGCAATTTTTCTTTTAATTATTTGATAGATAGATTTCACATTAAGCTTACCTGTAGTTGTAGTTGTTGGTGGCTCTATAAACACAAAGATTTAATTAAATATAAAATGAATAAAACTGATGTCAATTCGGGGAAAAAAATATATTTTTCTTCTTAATTCTTGGATAGATAGATTTCACTCTAAGCTTACCTGTAGTTGTAGTTGTAGTTGTTGGCGGCTCTATAAACACAAAGATTTCATTAAATATAAAATGAACAATACTAATGTCAATTAAGTAAAAAAGCATTTTTTCTTTTTAATTCTTGGATAGATAGATTTTAGATGAAGCTTACCTGTAGTTGTTGTTGTAGTTGTTGGTGGCTCTATAAACACAAAGATTTCATTAAATATAAATTTAATAAAACTGATGTCAATATAAAAAAATATGGTTTGTTTTTGTTAAATTATTGGATAGATAGATTTCACTTTAAGCTTACCTGTAGTTGTTGGTGTAGTTGTTGGCGGCTCTATAAACACAAAGATTTAATTAAATATAAAATTTATAAAACTGATGTCAATATAAAAAAATATGTGTTTTTTTTTTATTATTGTATAGATAGATTTCACTTTAAGCTTACCTGTAGTTGTTGTTGGCAGCTCTATAAACACAAAGATTTTGTTAAATATAAATTTAATAAAACTGATGTCAATATGAAAAAATATGGTTTGTTTTTAAATTATTGGATAGATAGATTTCAGATTAAGCTTACCTGTAGTTGTAGTTGTTGGCGGCTCTATAAAAACAAAGATTTCATTAAATATAAAATTAATAATACTAATGTCAAATAAGTAAAAAAATCTATTTTTCTTTTTAATTCTTGGATAGATATATTTCACATTAAGCTTACCTGTAGTTGTAGTTGTAGTTGTTGGTGGCTCTATAAACACAAAGATTTCATTAAATATAAAATTAATAAACTGATGTCAATATAAAAAAATATGGTTTGTTTTTAAATTATTGGATAGATAGATTTCACTTTAAACTTACCTGTAGTTGTAGTTGTAGTTGTTGGTGGCTCTATAAACACAAAGATTTAATTAAATATAAAATGAATAAAACTGATGTCAATTCGTAAAAAAAAGCTATTTTGCTTCTTAATTATTGAATAGATAGATTTTACATTAAGCTTACCTGTAGTTGTAGTTGTTGTCGGCTCTATAAACACAAAAATTTTATTAAATATAAAATGAATAAAACTAATGTAAATTCAGTAAAAAAGCTATTTTTGGTTTTAATTCTTGGATAGATAGATTTCACATTAAGCTTACCTGGAGTTGTAGTTGTAGTTGTTGGTGGCTCTATAAACACAAAGATTTCATTAAATATAAAATTAATAAAACTGATGTCACTATAAAAAAATATGGTTTGTTTTTAAATTATTGGATAGATAGATTTCACTTTAAGCTTACCTGTAGTTGTTGTTGTAGTTGTTGGCGGCTCTATAAACACAAAAATTTAATTAAATATAAAATTAATAAAACTAATGTCAATTCAGTAAAAAAGCTATTTTTCTTTTTAATTCTTGGATAGATAGATTTCACTTTAAGCTTACCTGTAGTTGTTGTTGTAGTTGTTGGCGGCTCTATAAACACAAAGATTTAATTAAATATAAAATTTATAAAACTGATGTCAATATAAAAAAATATGTGTTTTTTTTTTATTATTGTATAGATAGATTTCACTTTAAGCTTACCTGTAGTTGTTGTTGGCAGCTCTATAAACACAAAGATTTTGTTAAATATAAATTTAATAAAACTGATGTCAATATGAAAAAATATGGTTTGTTTTTAAATTATTGGATAGATAGATTTCAGATTAAGCTTACCTGTAGTTGTAGTTGTAGTTGTTGGCGGCTCTATAAAAACAAAGATTTCATTAAATATAAAATTAATAATACTAATGTCAAATAAGTAAAAAAATCTATTTTTCTTTTTAATTCTTGGATAGATATATTTCACATTAAGCTTACCTGTAGTTGTAGTTGTAGTTGTTGGTGGCTCTATAAACACAAAGATTTCATTAAATATAAAATTAATAAACTGATGTCAATATAAAAAAATATGGTTTGTTTTTAAATTATTGGATAGATAGATTTCACTTTAAACTTACCTGTAGTTGTAGTTGTAGTTGTTGGTGGCTCTATAAACACAAAGATTTAATTAAATATAAAATGAATAAAACTGATGTCAATTCGTAAAAAAAAGCTATTTTGCTTCTTAATTATTGAATAGATAGATTTTACATTAAGCTTACCTGTAGTTGTAGTTGTTGTCGGCTCTATAAACACAAAAATTTTATTAAATATAAAATGAATAAAACTAATGTAAATTCAGTAAAAAAGCTATTTTTGGTTTTAATTCTTGGATAGATAGATTTCACATTAAGCTTACCTGTAGTTGTAGTTGTAGTTGTTGGCGGCTCTATAAACACAAACATTTCATTAAATATAAAATTAATAAAACTGATGTCAATCTAAAAAAATATGGTTTGTTTTTAAATTATTGGATAGATAGATTTCCCTTTAAGCTTACCTGTAGTTGTAGTTGTAGTTGTTGGCGGCTCTATAAACACAAAGATTTTGTTAAATATAAATTTTATAAAACTGATGTCAATATAAAAAAAATATGGTTTGTTTTTGTTAAATTAATGGATAGATAGATTTCACTTTAAGCTTACCTGTAGTTGTTGTTGTAGTTGTTGGCGGCTCTATAAACACAAAGATTTAATTAAATATAACATGAATAAAACTAATGTCAATTCAGTAAAAAAGCTATTTTTCTTTTTAATTCTTGGATAGATAGATTTCACTTTAAGCTTACCTGTAGTTGTAGTTGTTGGCGGCTCTATAAGCACAAAGATTTCATTAAATATAATATTAATAAAACTGATGTCAATATAAAAAAATATGGTTTGTTTTTGTTAAATTATTGGATAGATAGATTTCACATTAAGCTTACCTGGAGTTGTAGTTGTAGTTGTTGGTGGCTCTATAAACACAAAGATTTCATTAAATATAAAATTAATAAAACTGATGTCAATTCAGTAAAAAAGCTATTTTTCTTTTTAATTCTTGGATAGATAGATTTCACTTTAAGCTTACCTGTAGTTGTAGTTGTTGGCGGCTCTATAAGCACAAAGATTTCATTAAATATAATATTAATAAAACTGATGTCAATATAAAAAAATATGGTTTGTTTTTGTTAAATTATTGGATATATAGATTTCACTTTAAGCTTACCTGTAGTTGTTGTTGTAGTTGTTGGCGGCTCTATAAACACAAAAATTTAATTAAATATAAAATGAATAAAACTAATGTCAATTCAGTAAAAAAGCTATTTTTCTTTTTAATTCTTGGATAGATAGATTTCACTTTAAGCTTACCTGTAGTTGTAGTTGTAGTTGTTGGCGGCTCTATAAACACAAAGATTTAATTAAATATAAAATTAATAAAACTAATGTCAATTCAGTAAAAAAGCTATTTTTCTTTTTAATTCTTGGATAGATAGATTTCACTTTAAGCTTACCTGTAGTTGTAGTTGTAGTTGTTGGCGGCTCTATAAACACAAAGATTTCATTAACCATATTATTAATAAAACTGATGTCAATATACAAAAATATGGTTTGTTTTTAAATTATTGGATAGATAGATTTCCCTTTAAGCTTACCTGTAGTTGTAGTTGTAGTTGTTGGCGGCTCTATAAACACAAAGATTTTGTTAAATATAAATTTTATAAAACTGATGTCAATATAAAAAAAATATGGTTTGTTTTTGTTAAATTAATGGATAGATAGATTTCACTTTAAGCTTACCTGTAGTTGTTGTTGTAGTTGTTGGCGGCTCTATAAACACAAAGATTTAATTAAATATAAAATGAATAAAACTAATGTCAATTCAGTAAAAAAGCTATTTTTCTTTTTAATTCTTGGATAGATAGATTTCACTTTAAGCTTACCTGTAGTTGTAGTTGTTGGCGGCTCTATAAACACAAAGATTTTGTTAAATATAAATTTTATAAAACTGATGTCAATATAAAAAAAAAATATGGTTTGTTTTTGTTAAATTAATGGATAGATAGATTTCACTTTAAGCTTACCTGTAGTTGTAGTTGTAGTTGTTGGCGGCTCTATAAACACAAAGATTTGTTAAATATAAATTTTATAAAACTGATGTCAATATAAAAAAAAATTTGGTTTGTTTTTGTTAAATTAATGGAGAGATAGATTTCACTTTAAGCTTACCTGTAGTTGTAGTTGTTGGCGGCTCTATAAACACAAAGATTTATTTAAATATGAAATGAATAAAACTGATGTCAATATAAAAAAAATATGGTTTGTTTTTAAATTATTGGATAGATAGATTTCCCTTTAAGCTTACCTGTAGTTGTTGTTGTAGTTGTTGGCGGCTCTATAAACACAAAGATTTAATTAAATATAAAATGAATAAAACTGATGTCAATTCGGGAAAAAAAGCTATTTTTCTTCTTAATTATTGGATAGATAGATTTCACTTTAAGCTTACCTGGAGTTGTAGTTGTTGGCGGCTCTATAAACACAAAGATTTCATTAACCATATTATTAATAAAACTGATGTCAATATACAAAAATATGGTTTGTTTTTAAATTATTGGATAGATAGATTTCCCTTTAAGCTTACCTGTAGTTGTAGTTGTAGTTGTTGGCGGCTCTATAAACACAAAGATTTTGTTAAATATAAATTTTATAAAACTGATGTCAATATAAAAAAAATATGGTTTGTTTTTATTAAATTAATGGATAGATAGATTTCACTTTAAGCTTACCTGTAGTTGTTGTTGTAGTTGTTGGCGGCTCTATAAACACAAAGATTTAATTAAATATAAAATGAATAAAACTAATGTCAATTCAGTAAAAAAGCTATTTTTCTTTTTAATTATTGGATAGATAGATTTCACTTTAAGCTTACCTGGAGTTGTAGTTGTTGGCGGCTCTATAAACACAAAGATTTTGTTAAATATAAATTTTATAAAACTGATGTCAATATAAAAAAAAATATGGTTTGTTTTTGTTAAATTAATGGATAGATAGATTTCACTTTAAGCTTACCTGTAGTTGTAGTTGTTGGCGGCTCTATAAACACAAAGATTTATTTAAATATAAAATGAATAAAACTGATGTTAATATAAAAAAAATATGGTTTGTTTTTAAATTATTGGATAGATAGATTTCCCTTTAAGCTTACCTGTAGTTGTAGTTGTAGTTGTTGGCGGCTCTATAAACACAAAGATTTAATTAAATATAAAATGAATAAAACTGATGTCAATTCGGGAAAAAAAGCTATTTTTCTTCTTAATTATTGGATAGATAGATTTCACTTTAAGCTTACCTGGAGTTGTAGTTGTTGGCGGCTCTATAAACACAAAGATTTCATTAACCATAATATTAATAAAACTGATGTCAATATACAAAAATATGGTTTGTTTTTAAATTATTGGATAGATAGATTTCACTTTAAGCTTACCTGTAGTTGTTGTTGTAGTTGTTGGCGGCTCTATAAACACAAAGATTTAATTAAATATAAAATGAATAAAACTAATGTCAATTCAGTAAAAAAGCTATTTTTCTTTTTAATTCTTGGATAGATAGATTTCACTCTAAGCTTACCTGTAGTTGTAGTTGTAGTTGTTGGCGGCTCTATAAAAACAAAGATTTCATTAAATATAAAATGAATAAAACTAATTTCAATTAAGTAAAAAAGCTATTTTTCTTTTTAATTCTTGGATAGATAGATTTTACATTAAGCTTACCTGTAGTTGTTGTAGTTGTTGGCGGCTCTATAAACACAAAGATTTAATTAAACATAAAATGACTAAAACTAATGTCAATTCCGGAAAAAAAAGCTATTTTTCTTCTTAATTACTGGATAGATAGATTTCACTTTAAGCTTACCTGTAGTTGTAGTGGGCTCTATAAACACAAAGATTTAATTAAATATAAAATTAATAAAACTGATGTCAATACAAAAATATGGTTTGTTTTTAAATTATTGGAAAGATTTCACTTTAAGCTTGTAAATAAGCTTGAAAATAAAAAAAACCTGCCTAATTTTTGAACAGAGAAATGTTGCAGCTCACCATTTTCACAGCCGGGTGGATCAACACCAGCTACTTTCCAGCTCTTGGCAAACACCACTTCAGAGCTCACCACCAGACCTTGTGGGGTTGTAAAGTCATCTTCAGGGTGATTGTTGAAGTTTCCACAGAGGCCACATGTGTTGTTCTGGTAAGTGTAGGGCACACTGATCCGGACGTGTGAAGACATGTCATAGGACACCAACACTCCAAAGTCAGTGCTGATGATCATGGAGGAACCAGACTGATTAACCCGGATAGCGCCATTGCTGAGGGCAAATGGGGCTGGTAGAGAGTTTCCATTGACCTGTAACCATCACAATAAAAAATGTGGCAATTATGAACAGAACAAAAAATGCTCATGTTTTGTTACAGTAAGAAAGAATGTCTCGTTACCTTAGCCACACCAGGAGCTCCTTTATTGAGCTCAATAGTTTGATTGTAGACAAAGACTTTGACAAGCTGTGTGCTGCCACCAAGCTCGTTCTTTCCCTCTACTCTGTAGAAGGGCACGTTATTCTGACACTGCTCGGATAGAACGTGAGTGCATGTGCTCTGAAGGGGAAATGTTGCGTTGTCAAAGGTGTTGGTCTCTCCGCCCACGGTGCAGGTGCGTCTGTCCACTGACATGCAGGAGTATTGGAAGGATGTTGGCTTACAGACTTGGGAAAAGGGGCAGGGTTCATTGATGCATTGAACCCCTGTTGTGGTACAGGTGCACTTCTGTGCACAGGTGCTGTCACTCCAGAAAGAGTCGTCAAGTTGAACAGATTGACCTTTAAGAAAAACAAAACAGGAACAATAATCATTTGAGGGCTTTGATTCTATTCTGCAAAATAAATTGTTGAATTATGTAAAGTTTGAATTTTGGCATTTCAAACACCACAATTAGAATGATATCAAAGAAATGAAGGGGTTAAAGCGGAAAGATAAAACTGAAGAGCTGCTTAGTGTTGAGTGCACACATTTTTGCAGTTCTTCCATCATATCAAATTTTAAATTTATTCATATAGCACATTTAAGAACAACTGCCATTGGCCAAAGTGCTGCACACAAAAAGAAAAAAACAAAACAGTCAATGGTAATTCAATACAAACCCTGTATAAATAAAGAAAAGTAGAGAAAAACTTGCAGTGTTAAAAGCCAGTGAGTATAAATCTGTTTTAAGAAGAGATTTAAAAGCACCAAGAGTTGAGGCCTGTCTAATATGAAGGAGCAGCTGGTTACACAATTTAGGAGCTACAACACAAAAGCCCAAACAACTTTGTGGACCAGTCTGGACCTTGGGACATCTAATACAAATGGGTATTAGATCTAAGGGATCAAGAGGGCACATAAGGCTGCAGGAGATCAGATAAATATGCAGGTGCCAGCCCATTTGGGCCTTATAGATCAACAATAAAACTTTAAAATCTATTCTAAAATGAACGAAAATTGTTCATGTTAGGAGGCGAGCTGCAGCGTTCTGGACCAACTGCAGTTGTGAGAGGCTGGCCTGGCTTATACCCACATACAAAGAATTGCAATAATCACATTGGGAGCTAATAAAGGTGTGAATCACACATTCAAAATCATTGAAAGCTAAAAATGTTTTCACTTTGGATAACAATCTCAGGTTAAGAAATGATGTTTTTACAACAGAACTAATCTTTTTCTCAACATTAAAACTGGAACAGTTTTAAGATTTTCACATGAGATTTTACTGAACGGGGCTTTCATGAGACACAGACTGGGGTTGTCCCTTGTTCCCCCCAAGACATGTACTTATTATTAAAAAGAAGTACCTTCCATTTAACACAGCTCTTACCATTGTAATTGCAGCCTGTTGAACCTTGATCTACACGGAAGACCCAGCGTCCAGGTACATTGACGTTACTATGAAGCCTGAAAAAGGAGTTGCTTCCGACTGCATTATTAGTCATTGATCCAGGGATGCTGAAGTGGTGAGAGGAATCGGCTGTGTCATATCCAGCCTAGAAATTACATGTGCATGGTTAAATGCATTTCCTTTTGTATTTCACAGAGATGTGCACTCGGTTGAACACAGCATTCATTTGTATTGCTCTAACCTGTACAGACTTTGATGTATTTGCTATGGACCCATAATTCATCAGCACAAATGAGAATTGCCCATCGGTGGTCAAGACGACCTGAAAGGTTGTTTGCTGTGAAAAAAAAAAATATATATAATTTTTTTTAAGAAGGAATTATTAGAACAAACACATTTTCTTTTAAATTTCAGATCACATATCAAATTGATTTCAGCAGCTATAGATATATCACTCACTTTTCCATTCTCGTTAAAATAGGCAACATTTTCCCATGTTGCAATAAAGACCCAGTTGGCATGAAAGGAAAGGGCTGGGAAGTATACATTGATGTCATCCGAAACTTGCTGCAGAACTGGGCCACTTGAGCGCTGAAAATAGCTGATGTTGCCACTGCGTGTGTTATCTAAATCGGCCCAGAATGGAGCGATGATGTCTCTGCCTCCATGCCTTGGAAATTGTTCAGGAATGTAGCTAGACCATGGTGCATCAAAGGTCAGATCACCGTTGTTGTTCAACTGAAAAAACAAACAAACAATCAAACTGGTTACTGATAATAACTTACATTTGTTTTTGTTTTTCTCTTTACAGTAAAAAAGTGACTTGAAGTATAAGAAATTAGGGAAACATACAAAAATCTGAGAGTAATGCTGGCCAAAAAAGTTAAAGCTCTTTGACTGTGGAAGGTTGAATCGAGGGGCGCTTCCATCATCTGATCGGGGGCTCTTCACTCCAAGATTTTGGTAGGGGTAAAGTGGTCCTACAAAGTAAATGAGAGATTACCTGATTAAATTGGAATGTAAATTTGGATTACAGCAGCATTTTAGAAGCATTCCGTATAGGCCTTTATTCAGAATTAACGTTAGAGGTTACAGTGCCGTGCAAAAGGAACTCAACCCCCCTGTCATATGTATCAGACAGAAAAATAGATGGATAACTTTAACGTTCAGCTTACCTTGGGCCTGTGTTGTCACTCCACCTATAAAGAAACACAGATTAAAAATATAAAAATCAATATAACTAGATTTAGACAACTGCTTATTTGTGTTACTAACTTTTTTAATTCAATGTACAGGTATACATAAATGTAACTAATTCATGTATTATAGTTATTATTAGTGGTAGCAGTAGTAGTAGTAGTAGAAGTATCAGCATTTTTATTATTAATAATAAAAAATTAAACATCATCATCATGGGTTGTCAGTCAACTTATAAAAACACAGATATCATGGAAACAAAAGACCCATTTGATTTTTGTGGCAACAGATCTTTAGCTTTTGCTTAGCTTTAGTGTCTTACTAACAGTTTTTATTTCCACATATACAGGTATATATTCTGTTCATAACTTTTATTGACAGAATTTCTAGGCGCAGCCAAGGTGTTGAGGGGATCTGTTTTGGTGGCGTTAGGATTGCGTCTCTGCTATTCGCGGATGACGTGGTCCTATTGGCTTCATCAGGGCGTGATCTACAGCTCTCACTGGAGCGGTTCGCAGCCGAGTGCGAAGCGGCCGGGATGAAAATCAGTGCCTCCAAATCCGAGACCATGGTGATGAGCCGGAAAAGGGTAGAGTGCCTCCTCCGGGTTGGGGAGGATGTAGTGCCCCCTCTATGGTCACGAGCTTTGGGTCGTGACCAACGATATCCCGGATACAAGCGGCTGAAATGAGTTTTCTACTTAGTGTGTCTGGGCTCTCCCTTAGAGATAGGGTGAGGAGCTCAGTCATCCGGGGAGGACTCAGAGTAGAGCCGCTGCTCCTCCACGTCGAGAGGAGCCAGTTGAGGTGGCTCGGGCATCTGGTCAGGATGCCTCCTGGACGCCTCCCTGGTGAGGTGTTCCGGGCACGTCCCACCGGGAGGAGGCCCAAGGAAAGAGCCAGGACACGCTGGAGGGACTATGTCTCTCTGCTGGCCTGGGAACGTCTTGGGATTCCCTCGGAGGATCTGGGCCAAGTGGCTGGAGAGAGGGACGTCTGGGCCTCCCTACTGAAGCTGCTACCCCCACGACCCGACCCCGGATAAACGGAAGAAAACGGACGGACGGATATACAGATATACTTATTAATACATTAATTAATGTAATATCAATAATAATGACAGGTGTTTAGAAATATGTATGCTAGTTTTATTTCATGGAATGTATTACTTTTAATGAGTTTCAGGATATGATTAACCTGGCACATTATCAATCAGGACATTTAGCAGAACTGTCTGAGCTTATTGGGCAAAGCAACACCTAGTGCCCGCCTACCAAAGGTTGGTTTTAGCCAATCACTGTATCAAATTGAAACGTAAGCAACAGGCGCCATGAGAAACCACAGGTTACAATGGCAACTGGCAGCTATCGCTTTCATTAAAGCAGTAATTCCAGCCTTAAACCCATTATACTGCAATGTGATTGGCTCAAACCGTCTTTGGTTCGGTCACAAACGGTTGAAGCAGGAGTGGTGTTTGTGAATACACAAATACCGCAAGAATTCAGCTTGCAGGCAAGGTCAGGATAAGATAACTTTAACATTTATTTATTTAATATGATTACTTTTTCCATTAATATACTTTCATTTAATAGATTTCTATTTGATCTATACCCACTTAGTCATGCAGGGTCATGGGGGGCTGGTGACTATCTAAATCAATCAATGGACGAGGTGGTGTACACCCTGGACAGGTCACGAGCCCATTACACATTTTTTCTCTCTTACGGGTGTTTTTGCAGATTTTTTTATATAGTGGAACATTTTTACAGTTGTTTATGTCATAATAATTTAAGCATACATTTTCAAGTCTATGCCACAAACATCCTTTTTAAAGTAAAGCTGTCTTATAAAGAAACTTTAAAAACACACCCTCAGGAGTTTAAAAAGTGCTGGAGTCTGCAGCAAACGTTGTGCTGTTAACATGTTAGGAAGGTCGGCAAACATTTTTCTTGACTCATTACCACCAAGGTCTAACGGTGGATATACATTATTAAACACTGTATTTAATTTTTTCACAAGAAATCATTTAAGAACAAGTTGTGTGGCTGCTTACCTGTAGCCAACAGAAGCAGTACAGGGATTATGATTTGACCTGCCATTCTTCAAAAGTTAAAAGTCCAACCTGGTCAAAAGACTTTGTAAAAAGTAATAAGACTTTTAGGATATATTAATCCAGACATGCACACATATTTAAAATAAAACAATAAATGCAATTTACTCCTACAAAGACATTAAACAGTATTTTAGTTATTGGGGGAAAAAAACTTTTTTTTTACCTTTCTATGTGCCTGTGCTGCGTCAACACCTCGAATGACAGTACAGGGCTGCAACAAGGCTTTATACTGTGGCAGCTGGCACAAATCCAGCATTCTCTGTTTTCCTGTATTGAACAAAAGACACAATCCTGCTTCCTCATATTTTAGCACGGTAATGTTTGATCAACAAGGATCACCTCATTGGTTCCAGGTAAGAACATTAACACGTTAATGGGTCTGATTCATATTTACTTTCTTTCTTTCTGTTTCTTTTTGCTACTTTGACAGCAGATTTGTCTAAGTAGAGTTTGTGTTAGTTTTAGCTCTGTGAGAGCATGATATCCTGTCCAGGTTGGATGGACTACAACGCCCATTGAACCCCTCATATCCCACATCGTCATCCCATGTGGCGCCTGCTGCACTCTTCTGGACAGAGATCTCTAAAGTTGAAAGCTGAAGCCGACGTCCCAGTTACAGTTTTCCGATCACCACTGGGGTCTTCACGTATTACAACTTTTCCTCAAGTTTTAGCCCTTTTTACTGTACATTCCGTGCTTCCTCTGTACCCTTTTTCTTTGGGATTGCAACAGTTTCTTTTTTTCCCCCTTTTTTTTCCTTTTTTTTCTCCCTGCAACAGTTTCAGGAGATTTCAACCATCACTTTCGTAATAAGCTCAAGCTTTTGGTTGTGTAAATTACATTTTACAAAGTATTTTCGAGTTTGCAGCTAAAAACCACAGATTAAGCATAACATTATGACAACCTGACTAATAGTGTGCTGGCTCCCCTGTTGCTGCCCTGACCCATTGAGGCATGGACTCAATATACATCTGAAGGTCTTTTGTGTTATCTGTCATCAAGATGATAGGAAGCACTATAACTATGAAGTGGGTCCTTTGTTGTCCAGTACATCCTGCAGACGTTTAACCAGAATGAGATCTGGAGAATTGGAAAGCCACATCAACACCTCAAACTCATTGTTGTGCTCTTTAAAGCAATCCTTAGGGAGTATTTAACTTTGCAACAGTGTACCCTGCTGTACTAATATACTAGTTGAATATTTGATTGTTGTTTTTGCCTGGTGACTGGCTGGTGACCTGTTTGTTGTTGCCCAGTGTCTGCTGGAGATGGATACCAGCCCCCATGACCCTACACAGGTAACTGATTATACTACACATGGAATGTTTTCATGAAATAAATGAAGTGGTCAGATTTTTGTGGAACATGGATTTGTGATTCATGTTAAAGCCGAGATATAAAATAGATCTCATACTTTTGCCTTATTAGAAGTAAGGCATATAACTTCTGAACTCAGTTGTCATGGGCCATTCTCAGCAACAAGAACAGGATATGGGCCACTCTTTTTAATGCATGATGAAGCTTATCATCTACCTGTGGTGTTGGTCAAAATTGTACAATTGTGACTTGCCATCAGGGGCCACACAAAATCATCCAAATGTCCCCCTAAAAGGCAATTTGGGCATCGCTGCCCAAACTTTCACCTACTTTTGTGACAAGATGCTGAAATGAAAAGCAAATGTTTTGCATGTTTGCAGAACATTGATCTGCTCTGGACGGTGTCTTGGTCCTTTACATTTTCCACTCATGTTTAAAGTTTAATGGATGCAGACTGAGGACAAAGTGAGGTGCATGTGTAATATTTCCTTTATCAGCCTCCTGGTTCTTGTGGCTTTAAGAGCAGAAGAAAAAGAGTGTGTTGGAGTAAAGCAGGGCTTATCATTATAAACATACAATTCCACACTCACAAAGAAAGGTTTTGCTTTTCTTACCATAAATAGTTCACATAAGGTGCAAAAGCAACAAATGATTAAAATGTTTCAAATTATCCATACCTTAGAATATTAATACAGAATATATTTCTGATGCTAGAGAATAGTGGGGTATATTAAACTAGCAAGTTCAAGTCTTTAACCTAGTGTTCTTTTATTTCTTTAGTAATTAATCTCTTTCGCTTCACAACTTTAGTAATTAATAGGCATACCTTTCATCAACCACACCTGACCTAAATCTTTCACATCAATGAAAAGTATTTAAGGTGTGCTGTGTTTCAACATGAAATTTAACATTCCTAATTAATTGTACAGGTGGAGCAGTGCAGAGGTAAAAACAAAATAATTGGATCATGGATGCCTCAAACACTAGGACTGAATAAGGATTAAGGCGTGACAATTATGCTAATGTCAGAGTTTCCTTCTCTGATAGAAAAGCACATAACCAAGTAGAAATAATTAATTATTTTAATGATAAGAAGTTTGTTATAACAATTTATATCTATGCTGACAATGATTAAAGGAAGATGTTTGAATTTGTTTTTGTTTAAATTAAAATATTTCCATTGTGACAAAAATGAAGAATAAGAGATATGATCCGGAATATTTTAATCAGTGCAAAAAAGATGCTATGGCAGATCAGTCTTTCGTCATATTTTCACTTTGATTAAGAGGAATGGGTAGCTGGTTCAGAGGTTCGTATCATAAGACAGGATTTAACAACATTTAAGTGTGTGTATACTTATACAACCAAATCCTTTCAGCTTGTTTACTTTTTTTTTTTTTTTACAGATTATATATTTTTTAGTTGAGTTGTACAGGAACAATATCACCTGAAAGCTTGAAACTGTTTGTGTTAAAATCTAATTATTTTACATCACAAAAACCTGACAGTTTGAAGGACCTGTGTACAACTTTGATGTCCACACTGTGTAAGAGTCAGGGAAATTATACAGGGAAGGGTGAACCTTATTTTAGTTTAATCAGATTAACTGTGATTGATGGCAGGTGTGAACCCAAGAAAACTGAGTGCAAAAACCGATCAGAAATTGGTTGACTCTTTTTAGACTAAACAAACCAAGACAATCAGGTTATTGCCAATTCTTTTGTTATTTTATTATAATTGTGTTTGTTTTATAGTTTAGTCATAAGAAATATATAACATATTTAAGGTGTAAAGAGCTCTGAAACACATAGGGGTGTGTTCGGTCTTTAGATCCACTAGACTGCCTTTTTATTCACCCCGCAAGTTTGGTTTATTCATTCTGGTCGGTGTTTACATCGCGCCGCATTCAAACGTGCAGGTCGCACAGATACTGAGAGTGGAGCAGAGCGATTTACTTTAACAAAGGAAACCTCACTCATGAACTCCCTAAATATAGACAGTTTATTAAATGCCCGACCAGAGAGGAGAACATTCTGGATTACTGTTACACCACAGTCAGAGATGCTTATCACGCCATTCCCCGTGCTGCACTGGGCCAATCTGACCACATCATGGTTCACCTGATTCCTGCTTACAGGCAGAAACTAAAGCTCTGCAAACCTGTAGTGAGGACATCAAAAATGTCGACAACTGAGGCTGTGGAGGATCTTCAGGCGTGTTTGGACTCTACTGACTGGGATGTCTTCAGGGCTGCTACCAATAGTCTGGATAAGTTCACAGAGGCTGTGACACCTTTATCGGCGTCCTGGTTCTTGTGGCTTTAAGATCAGAAGAAAAAGAGTGTGTTGGAGTAAAGCAGGGCTTATCATTATAAACATACAATTCCACACTCACAAAGAAAGGTTTTGCTTTTCTTACCATAAAAAGTTCACATAAGGTGCAAAAGCAACAAATTATTAAAATGTTTAAAATTTTCCATACCTTAGAATATTCATACAGAATATATATTCTGATGCTAGAGAAAAGTGGAGTATATTAAACTAGCAGGTTCAAGTCTTTAACCTAGTGTTCTTTTATTTCTTTAATAATTAATCTCCTTCGCTTCACAACTTCAGTAATTAATAGGCATACCTTTCATCAACCACACCTGACCTAAATCTTCCACGTCAATGAAAAGCATTTAAGGTGTGCTTTGTTTCAACATGAAATTTAACATTCCTAATTAATTGCCCAGGTGGAGCAGTGCAGAGGTCAACACAAAATAATTGGATCATGGAGGCTTAAAACGCTGGAACTGAATAAGGATTAAGGCGTGACAATTATGCTAATGTCAGAGTTTCCTTCTCTGATAGAAAAGCACATAACCAAGTAGAAATAATTAGTTATTTTAATGATAAGGAGTTAGTTATAACAATTTCTATATATGCTGACAATGATAAAAGGAAGATGTTTGAATTTGTTTTTGTTTAAATTAAAATGTTTCCATAGTGACAAAAATAAAGAATAGGAGATAAGATGTAGAATATTTTAATCAGTGCAAAAAAGATGCTATGGCAGATCAGTCTTATTTTCATATTTTTACTTTGCTTAAGAGGAATAGGTGGCTGGTTCAGAGGTTCACATCACAAGACAGGATTTAACAACATTTAAGTGTATGTATACTTATACAACCAAATCCTTTCAGCTTTTTTCTCTTTTTTTTTACAGATTATAATTTTTTTTCAGTTGAGTTGCACAGGAACAACATCACCTGAAAGCTTTGAAACTGATTGTGTTAAAATCTAATTCTTTTACATCACAAAAACCTGACAGTTTGAAGGACCTGTGTACAACTTTGATGTCCACACTGTGTAACAGTCAGGGAAATTATACAGGGAAGGCTGAACCTTATTTTAGTTTAATCAGATTAACTGTGATTGGTGGCAGGTGTGAACCCAAGAAAACTTGCTTATCACGCGGTTCCCCATGCTGCACTGGGCCAATCTGACCACGTCACGGTTCTCCTGATTCCTGCTTACAGGGAGAAACTAAAGCTCTGCAAACCTGTAGTGAGGACATCAAAAATGTCGACAACTGAGGCTGTGGAGGATCTTCAGGTGTGTTTGGACTCTATTGACTGGGATGTCTTCAGGGCTGCTAGCAATAGTCTGGATAAATTCACAGAGGCTGTGACATCATACATCAGCTTCTGTGAGGACTGCTGTGTTGCATCAGAAACCAGGATGAGCTACAATAATGACAAACCCTGGTTCACAGCCAAACTCAGAAGGCTAAGCCTGGATAAGGAAGAGGCCTTCAAGAGTGGGGACATATGCAGATTCAAAGATGCAAAATACAAGTTTAGCAAGGTGGTGAAAGAGGCTAAACGACTGTATTCTGAGAAGCTGCAAAACCAGTTTTCTGCGAATGACTCTGCTTCTGTCTGGAAAGAGCTTAGGCAGATCACAAATTACAAGCCTAAAGCCCCCCTTCCCCCTGACTCCATGAACGACCGACACCTAGCCAACGACCTGAACAACTTCTACTGTCGTCAACGGGACGACAAAGGGACAGTCCTGCATCCACCCCCCACGACACCACCCAACAGATCACCTCCACCTCAGTGACAACTCTTTCTATACACGAGAGGGACTCTTCATAAGACAGAACCCCTGAAAGCTGCTGGACCAGATTCTGTCTCTCCATCCAACTTGAAGCACTGTGCTGATCAGGTGTCTCCAGTGTTCACAGACATTTTTAACACCTCACTAGCGACATGTCACGTGCCAGCCTGCTTAAAATCCTCCACTATCATCCCTGTTCCCAAGAAGCCAAGGACCACAGGACTTAATGACTTCAGACCCGTCGCTCTGACCTCTGTGGTTATGAAGTCCTTTGAGCGCCTTGTGCTTTCACACCTAAAATAAATCACCCATCCCCTCCTGGACCCCCTACAAGTTGCCTACAGAGCCAACAGGTCTGCAGACGACGCTGTCAATCTGGACCTTCACTACACCCTCCAGCACCTGGACTCTGCAGGAACTTGCGCCATGATCCTATTTGTGGATTTCAACTCTGCCTTCAACACAATCATCCCAGCTCTGCTTCAGGAGAAGCTCTCCTAGCTGAATGTGCCTGACTCCATCTGCAGGTGGATCACAGACTTCCTGTCTGACAGGAAGCAGCACGTGAAGCTGGGAAAACATGACTCTGACTCACAGCTCATCAGCACTGGTCCCCCCCAGGGCTGTGTTCTTTCTCCTCTGCTCTTCTCCCTGTACACCAACAGCTGCACCTCCAGTCTTTGCAGACGACACCACTCTCATCGGACTTATCTCTCATGGTGACGAGTCATTCCAAAAAAAGGTAAAAAACAAAGCAACTGGACTTGTTTTCCGTAGTTGAAGACGTTTCGCTTCCTCTCCAGGAAGCTTTCTCAATTCTACAATTGGGAAGAATTGAGAAAGCTTCCTGGAGAGGAAGCATAACGTCTTCAACTACGGAAAACAAGTCCAGTTGCTTTGTTTTTTACCTTTTTTTGGAATGACAATGGATGGCTGAGAATCTTCACCAGCATGGTGACGAGTCCGCCTACAGGTGGGAGGCTGACCATCTGGTGACCTGGTGCAGGGAGAACAACCTGGAGCTCAACGCTGTAAAAACAGCGGAGATGGTTGTGGACTTCAGGAAGAACTCAGCCCCAGCTACCCCCATCACCCTCTGTGACTCCACAATTGACACTGTGGAGTCTTTCCACTTCCTGGGAACTATCATCTCCCAGGACCTAAAGTGGGAGCTGAACATTAACTCCCTCACCAAGAAAGCCCAGCAGAGGATGTAATTCCTGCGGCAGCTGAAGAAATTCAACCTGCCAAGGACAATGATGGTGCAGTTCTACTCCTCCATCATTGAGTCCATCCTCACCTCCTCCATCACCATCTGGTACGCTGGTGCCACCGCTAAGGACCAGAGCAGACTGCAGCGTGTCATCCGGTCTGCAGAGAAGGTGATTGGCTGCAATCTTCCATCTCTCCAGGACCTGTACGCCTCCAGGACTCTGAGGCGTGTAGGGAAGATTGTGGCTGATCCCTCGCACCCCAGTCACAGACTATTTAAGTCACTTCTCTCTGGCAGGAGGCTGCGGTCCATCAGGACCAGAATCTCACAGCACAAGAACAGTTTTTTCCATCTGCTACCAGCCTTGTGAACAAGGCCAAGAGCCGCCCGTGACCTTTGACACTGCCTCTCTCCCCCGTTCAGGACTTACAAGCTTCTGCGTTACATTAACGCACAGTTTACTAAGTGTATACAGCTTCTGTATATATATCTATTCTTTTTTGTCTGCACCATCAAAACCAAGTCAAATTCCTTGTAAGTGCAAACCTACTTGGCAATAAACTTGATTCTGATATTATCTGATCTAACTTAGTCATGCTCCTGCCTATGTAAGTGAATGCCCAGCAGGGGGTGAAGGGAAAACATACCAGACAAATGCTCAAATCCTGCCAGGTGGATTTAAAATGATTCATATTTTATTTTAGTTGGTTAGAAACCTAAACATAAGAGGCTAACCTAATTCACTTGAGATCAAGTTTCTGTAATCAAAGCTGAACATATTTCAAGGAGGCGTGTATGACCTCCTTTAAAGTGAAACTATCAACTAGAAAAAACTTGGTCTAAGGTCTAAAACAATACACATTTCAATATACACTTGGAATAACAAAGCAACTTTCTCATCTTCATCTTTGTGTTTTGACTTGGCTCATGCATACTGACTGAAGCTACATTTTGTTTTTTTAAATAAATGTTAGGTTTTTGAGAGACTTTAATCGGAAAGATTTTCTTGTGCATTTTGGGATTGATAAATATATAGATATTAGCTGGGATATTTGTTGTATAATTTATATAGAATACAGAACTTTTCTATGAAGGTTTGATCTTTTGTATATATTATGTACTTCATAGGTGTGCAAGTGTGTTTGCAATGAAACCGCGCTGTTGATGGAGTTTTAGCTGGTTTGAGGTTTTACAAACACCTCCATCTCTCATCCTTCTCACTCTAATGTGGATTTCCTGTTGACTCTGTAACATTATCTTTTTGGTGACTTAACCAAGACAAGTCTTGGGTTTACAATAGGTGGCAGGAATTAATTTTTTTCCAACATGTTCCCATACAAAAGGAGTTTCTGACTATAAAGTGCAAAATTCCTGGAGGTCAAAATATGCTGAATAATCACTGCTTCGCCTTCATTGTGCGTGCAGAAGGTAAGATAATTACCTTATTAAAAGGATGGTTTTGCTTTTGTTTTACTATGCATGCGTGTTTAATTGAGGGTTATGAGTCAACTAAAGCAGTCATTAACCCAAATATCATATGTATGACTAACTGATCTTGTATATTTCCTCTAATTTGTTTGTGTCAGTAGCATTTGCAACAGTGATGCTAAGGGTTGAAAATGTTGAAGGACGAGTTCCCAAACAATGAACTGACAATCATATTAATAGGAATGAAACCCAAATCTAGGGCAGCTAAATAATGTTCAACAACTAGATACACCTACAACTATTCAGTTCTTTGTTAACACAGGGAGGGTATCAGTCAGTCAAGTAGCACCAGCTGAAAATATTTAGGAAACAAGATGCAATGAAGTCAACTTGCTGAAGTTCAAACTGAGGACCAAAAATGAAAGTTACAATGTGACTGTCATAAACTAGGCAAGTTAAATAGAAGATATACAGCAGCTGATTTACAAAAAACAGGCAAAATGAATGATTGTACAAGCAAGCACCTCAGAGTAGCTAAAATGTGTGCAATTGGCCATAAGCGTCTGAGTGACAGTGTAAATGATTCTTGATCAGATCAAGAACCAGTCAAACCATTATCATGTTTGTAAACACTTAATGAGTTTGTTCGGAGCAGCAGAGACTATAAAGTCTAACAGCAGCTGGGATGAAGGACCTGTGGAAGTGCTCCTCTAACCATAGAGGATGCAGCAGTCTGTCACTGAATGAGCTTCTCTCCATGCATGGAGTGGGAGACATTGTCTATCAATGATGTTATTTTTCTTAGTCCTTTTCCCCCCCACTACCTGCACTGGGCATCCCAAAACAGAATTGGCCCTCCTAATGAGCGTATCTAGCCACTTCCTCTCAGAAATGCAACATTTAAAGATAAGCTGCTGCCCCAACATACCACACCGTTGAAGATGGTTGATGCCTCCACAGAACCAGAAAAGGTCCCCAGGAGCGCCCCTGGGCGCTCCAAAAGACATTGGCAGGTAGAGTATGCCCTCAGAGAGCCTCTAGTCCTGTCTGTTAAGGTAAATGGTAAATTATCAAGTCTGACAACCCACGAGACACACACACACACACACACACACACACACACACACACACACACACACACACACACACATATATTACCATTGTACCATATACCATATGTGACAATAAACATATTATATGACTGGCAAGTGCAGTGTCGGATACATACAGCGACACACACTTGCTGTTTCATAGCATAAGTAGATTACTGTAATTTATGGTAAAAAATAGGCACATCACATTGCATATTCAGTATGACATCTATGAAGTCTATAAATCATGTAATATAACATATTATACAAATTCATCACAACTAAATGAGTGTGTTAATGGAGCATAATACTACTGTACTTAGATATTAAGAATAATATCACACACATGCACACATTGTCTGATGATGTGCAAAAGGGCTAAATTGATGATGTACATGTAAGATACATGTATTGATTACACTGTTATGGTAAATACATACTACTTATAATTTCAAGATTTTACATCAAGACTGAATTACAAGTACATGTCTGTTAATGCTATAGTATTTTTCTATTTACAAATTGTGCATGCATGTTGCCATATACTTTTATGCTGTGGCTGTGCATTAGCCTTTAAATCTGACATATATTTACAATATAGCGAAATTAATGAACCAATTTAATCACTCCACAGAGCTTCAGTTTCTACATGGGCAAAATCACATAAACTTGCAAAATAGCTGGCAACATCAAATTCATATTTTGTTTTATGCACATAGTAACAACAAGAAATGGACAATTACACTTCAATGTTCAAAAATTCCCATGGAAACTCCTAATGACAAGAGAGCACTCATGGTTAACAAATGCTCTCATTGTACAAAATGCAAATGCTATTACAAGATGTACCTACTGCCATACACATTCAAGTGTACATGTATATCTATACATTACATACACAGTGTGTGTATGCAAACACACACACACACACACACACACACACACACAAATGTATGCCTTTATTAATATTGCAAGTAACTACACGTCGGCATGTTTATGCTGTGACTCCATGAGAGCACCAAGGTGGTGGCAAATGACTTCAGGTTTTCAGCCAATCGGATATCCAGAGAATAAATAGAGATCAGTGGTAGCCCCAGCTGCCCTGGGGCAGACTGACATAAGGGAGGCTGCTATGCATTGGTGTCACCGGGCCCTCTGGCACCCCCGTGTTGTCCAAGGACACAACAAGGATCTGTGCTTGGCCTATGTCTATTTTCCCTTTATCTGCTGCTGTTTGGTCTTCTTTTACGTTCTGTTAATGTAACCTTTCATTGTTGTGTAATGATTTGCAGCTTTATGTGCATTTAACCACTGGTAACTGGGCTGACTTGTTGAAAATCTGCTTGTTTGCCATTAGGGGCTGGTTATCCAATAATTTCCTGCTTCTTAATGCTGACAATACAGATTTAATGGTCATCGGACCTGAAAAACGTCCCTATTTCATCTTGAATATTGAAGACAATATCATAAAATGTGGGGACAAGGTAAAGAACTTGGGAGTGTGCTTTGATCTGGACCACACAAACGCAAGCAGAAAAAGAGCTTATCAAGAGGGAGTAAAAAACAGCTGGGACTGAGTGAAAGGAGAGCAATCAGTTGAATGATAAACAGCTGAAACTAATGAGAACTAAAAAGCTGGGATGAGCAGGGAAATGAACAAGAAAAACAGAGGAGATCTAACGATCTAAACAAACCCCCTAAATAATTGACCTTCAAAGATTGAATTAAAATGACAACGCTAGAGAAAATATAGGCATAGGATCATTTACCAAGAAACTTCTAAGAAACTTTAAGAACCAGTCAAACATGTATGCAAGAGATGATCAAATCATGGTAAGACTGTTTGACGTGATTGTAGGAAGAACAACAACCTTTAAGTTTGTACAAACTTAATGACTTGAAGATAAGTCATTTATTTCTGTTCTTTTCCCCCCACAAGCTTTTTCTATTTCACAACAATACCTAGTTTAACCTGAAACACAGGGTGAGGAAGAGTGAGCTGGAAGGAGCTTTTCCAGGTAAAACCTGGATGTTGGCTCAGTTGCAATGGAGTCATATTCCAGGTAATCTTCAAAACAACAAAGCCAGCTTGGCTTTTTTTCTAATGCGGAACAATGTTTAATTACCAACATTGATAAACTGAACCTTCTTTCTTTTCAACTTGAAACAATTTGCAGTAAGTGCAGCAGCTGTGCACGAACCGGGAAGTCTCAGTATTGTAGTTGTATATGAGGGTGGTGGGAATTCTCCCTTGTATTCATGAAAGTACAATTGTGAACACAATATTCAGCTTTAGAGGAGTTAGAAGATCACATTCATAATCATTGTTCTTGTTTATTGTCTGCTAGAAACCATGACTCTTTATTTAACACATTCTTACCCCCTACTCGTCATACATTGATGCTTGGTCAGGTTCCCTGCACGGGGTACCCCCTTCTCGTCTTTATTTGATGTGCAGGGTGCCCTCGTAGAATATTATAGCAACGCAGTCTACATTAAACATTTAAGCAAAACATCTGTATTTACATGCATTTAAACACATTTCTAGCAAAACGTATGTACATTATTTTCATAATCTTCGTTCAGGGAGGATAGACAATATTTCATTCATTAGTTTAGGCCAATATCTTAAAGAGTTCCATCTCAGACAGACGGGAGGAAGTGACGTTTCCTACCTACGTCACCGAGTTGCTACGAGATTTCAGCCCTCAGCGAATAAGCTTTAAGCAAAACATCGGCAGTTATATGCATTTTAATGACAACTACAGCGAAATGTATGCATGATATATTTATAGTCTTCGTTCAGGGAAGGGAGACAACTTTTCCTTCAATAGTTCAACTGAGGATTTTTCAGTACGTTCTCAGAAAGACGTGACAGCTATGTTGTTATGCTCGTTGCCATTGCCAACAACGTGACCACGTACATCCCCCCGTCCACTGACTTCCGCGATCATAAAAAAACAATATTTAATGAAAACATCACAGTTCTATGCATTTTTATGACATATCTAGTGAAAAGTAAGCATAATATAGTTATAATCTTCATTCAGGGAAGGTAGACAATCTTTCCTTTATTAGTTCTGCCAAAGGTTTCACTGTCACGTGTTCTACCGCGTGTGAGTTGACAAAAAGCAGGCTGCGTTCCAATTACTCTCAACTTATTCAGCCTCGCCTACTTTTTCATCAGCAGCACTTCTGCTTTGTCTTAGCACTTCTAAAAAAGCTCTAAAGGGAACGAGTCTGCCTCATCAAAGGGCTCAAGTCTCCCAATGACCATGAGACATGCATTTGCCTGACTTCACACGCATTGCATTCCTCACACAGAACAATAAAGCCCATAATGAATGGGCTGCAGATGATCAGTTTACAGCACTGTCTATTCAGAGCTCAGTCTAAACCCCGCCTTCTGCATGGCTGTTTCAGCTTTTTTCACAGCTCGTGGGCATATGTAATTCCTGTAGCAATTCGTGTTAAGAGTTGCAAGGAAGAGCTGGAAAAGCGCCAATCAGTTTAATAAAATTGTTAAATTTTAGCCCTGTGACTGTTGATCTGTACAGGATGTAGTCTATCCCACATCTCGCTCATTAATAATAATAATAATAATATTATCATTATTACTACATTATATATATATAAATACAGAGCATTGTTTGAGTTAATTGGACCCCGGGCCAAGACACAAAAATCAGGAAATCTGGTCTCCCTGTGTTGGTGACAGTGGGGCAGACTATGGGATGATCCTGGATTGTTTAGTTAATAAGCAGTAGCGTAATCTCTAATCCCTGTATTATGGTTTGCTACGCTTAGTAGTAAAGGTTAGGACACTAAGAAGCCCAGCTTTTTTTCAGCACACTACTGTGAAAATTGTCATGCCATGCCTCGTTCTAAAAGCTTAAATCCTACAAATTCCAGGCACTTAATTGATTTTAAAAGCTGTAATTTTACTTCAGCACAAAAGATGCAACCAAAGCTAGAACTATTTTTTTCCCTCCCAGTGTCCTGTCTAGCAATGTGGCAATAAGAATTGATGTCTTAATGCCAAATAGAGCTTGACAGATTTTACTTTCACAAGTGGAGCAATCAGCTTTCGCCATAGTGCTCCGATTGATTTATGCATGTAAATAGTTTTATTGTGATTCCTGTGGGGAGAATTTCAAATTATGTGGACACTACAATGGGAAAGTAGGAGAGTAAAGGAAGCACAAGAAGAGAAAAAAAAGAAAGAGAAGAGGTGAAAGAAAGAAGAGATAAAAGGGCAATAATGATAAAACATCTTCCGTCTGCTTCATCACCTGAAAAGAGATGTAAAAAGAACAGCACAACAAACTGACATAGTGTAACATAGAGTAACACCTTGATACCATTGCTAAATCATATGTATTATTATTTAAGCTGACATGTGTAAAGTGATACATGAGAAAATAAAGTGAAAAAATAAATAAATAAATAAATTATGGGCTTTCTGTATATAAGTGAACACTTAGAACCTGAAACCCAGCACCTGTGGGTGTTTGTGAGAGCGCACTTGTGTATGTGAAATTTATCCAGAAGAAAATTGCTCAACAGTGGTTGTAAAAAACCAAAGGCCCGCCTTCCCCGAGCACCGAGGCAGGCGCCAAGGGACCCATAACCCTGGACTCCCAAAGGGGCCCCCAAAGCAGGGCGCCCAAGAGGGGCCAACACAGGAAATCTGCTTCGTCCTGCACCTTACCCTAGCAGCCCCTCCCCCCCACCCCTTTTTGGGGAGAGCAGAGGCGTCAGCCCCAGTCCCGGCAAGCCGCCCGAGCCCCACAGCAACCCCCCGCCAAGACCCCGGACCCGGTGGCCTGCTCCTCCTCCAGGCCCCAGACTCTGTGCCACAGAACGGAGGGTTGGAAAAGACCCTAATTCTCCCTACGCCTGCTCAGATGTTGTGTTGTAGCATGTGGTTCTCAAGTGTGTTTAAAACTGGGAGCACCGAAGGGGGTGCCCAGCACAGTCCACCCCCCCTCCGGAAGGTAGCTGGTGCCAGCGTGCCCCCTCCAAGCAACTGCCCAGAACCCTCAATGTCTAAATGCGAGAGGGGGTGGAGGGAGCCGTGGCTCACACAACATACAAGAGCCTACAGCAGTCCCAGGGAGCCAGCTCCCCTACTGACTCCAATAGGCATTACCGCTCCCCGAAAGCCCACCCGGAGAGGGGCCCGCAAGCCAACCACCCAACAGGACCAACGCCTCCACCCCCTCCCCCCCAGCCCACCCACCAAGCCTCCTGGCTTTCCTCCAAAAAAAATATAGATAAATATTAAGAGGGGGGACCCTGGCTAGCCAGCCCACACGAGCCATCCACAACCCCACCCCCCAGGCGAAACCCTCACCGGGAGATGGCATGGACCAGGACTGAGACAGGGGGCCGGACACAAAGCCCACCAAAACGTCCACATCCACACACACCCCCTACCCCCCACTCGTAGATGTAATCCCTCCCCAACACTAACATTGAAACAACTCACCATACATACAACAATAGACATCCAGGCTGGGTTAGTTCCTACTCCCCCTCCCCTCCCCCCACTAGCAGAGTACCGCTTGCGGAACTCCCCAAGGCTGCGGTAGGCCGCCCGTAGGCCTACCAAGCCCCTCCCAGATGGGGGTAGCAGACCCCGGGGTCAGACCCACCAGGCGCCCCACTCCGAGTGGCCCTGGATAGGGACACTCTGAGTGTCCCTATCCAGCGCAGTGGCTGGATAGGGACCCCCTATCCAGCCACTGCGCCCTGCAGGACGCAACCCACCGCCCCCCATTCCACTAAGTGATGATGCTGATCACAGGAGCCCAAAGAGATCGATCAGATGTGGATGCAGATGCTGTCTCAAGATTAATATGATCCAACAAAAGATCTCTATACTGATTGATACTGAGATTTTCCTTACTTTTCCAATTCATGAGGATAGTTTTCTTTGCGATACATAATGCAGTGAAAACTATGCAAACTATTTTTTTCCCAGAGGGCTTTCCTCAAAGTTACCCAGCAAGCAAACTGATGGGGAAGGTGAAATTTTACAACTCAGGCACTTTGATAAGTCCTTAAATATCTGTGCCCAGAACCTCTGGACTGGTGTGCATAACCATAATGCATGGATATAATTATCGGGACGATTGCCTATGCAGTGTGGACAGATATTAGATGCAAAACCCATCTTGAATAATCTTTGTACTGTGTAGTGTACTCTATGAAGGATTTTGTATTGTATTAATTGTAAATTGGTATTTTTAGTCAGTTTGAAAGTTCTTAGACATATCTGAGCCCAGATGTTTTGTTCAAAGCTGATTGATAAATCCTCTTCCCATTTCATAATAGGAAGAGATATTGAATCATCTATTTTAGTCAGTGTCCTGTATGATTTACACAGTAGTTTGGGGGTTTAAAATCTAGAAAGTCTAAGTCAAAGCTAGAACTATTAACAAAACGGCACTGGACGTTGCGAGACAAAATGGTGCTACCCATCCTTGTCATGATGCAGCCTGAAGACTGCTCTCTTTCCTGCCTCCTCCTTTCTATGCGCAGCCCTGATCAGGATCACCTATCAGGCTGTAATCAACTAATGACTTGCTCCACCTGTTTATACCCCTATAAAACTCACCTTCAGTCTGTTCCTTGTCGCCAGCTCATATTCAGTTATCAAACACCTCGCCTGTCAGTTCCAGTCCTCGTCCTTCACGTCTTGCTCCCTGTCTGTTCAGTTAAGTACCTGTTTGCTGTGCTGCTGGATTCTGCTCTTTCGTCTCCGTCTTCATGTTCTCTGGTCTACACTCCTGGTTCTGCAGCAGCCCAGCTCCTCCGACTCCTGACAATCATCTCCGCTCCATTCCTGTCAGCCAGCCCCTTCACCCCTCAACTCCCGTCTGGTAACTGTCTCTGGTTCTCATCATCCATCATCCACTGTTTGCAATAAACTCTCAAAAAACAGCTCTGTGTGTGTGTGCTGTGTCTGGGTTCATCCAAGACAGATCATGACAATCCTGACTTCCTGAATAAGGTCAATAGAGGGAAATGCAACATTTAAAGACAGGACCTGCAATTCATCACATTTTGATGACATTTCTACCAAAAGAATACATAATGTTTTCACATTAGTCTTTGAAGAAGTGTAGATAATAATTCTATAGTGGTTTTCCCAACCCTAACCACTTTCAGTGGATGCTGCTATGTTTTGTTTTTTTTTGTGGTGTGTCAACTTGTGACTCTGAGGGAACCTGACCAAGTGTCAATACTCTCACGCAACATTTTTAGGTACACCTTGTTTTTGTTATTCAGAGCTGTTCAATGTGATTTAAGTCTGTTGTCTGGATGTCATAAACTGCTTGTCTTTCTGTATTGTGTAATGTTTTACAATGTATATATATATATATATATATATATATATATATATATATATATATATATATATATATATATACATATACATATATATGTGTATATGTAGGTACGTACATACATAAAGCCTGGTGACCTGTCCAGGGCGTACCCCACCTCTCGCCCATTGAATGCTGGAGATAGGCACCAGCACCTCTCATGACCCTTACAGGGATAAGCATGACGGAAAGTGCGTGTGTGTGTGTTTTTTTGTTTTGCTCTACAATCACCCAATGGTGTCATGAGCGTTCAACATCAGCGTATAACATTAATAAAGCTCATTAATGTTGATTAATGGTATTCTGTGTATCTTAAGAGAAAGCTACTAAGCTGGTTACCTTGCTGTTAGCTACATGCACGTTCCTTCCTAGCTTCCTCTTGCTGGTTGCTCTACTAGTTTTTATATATCCAGTTTGCTTCCGTTCATTGCAGCTCTGCTGCTGTCACCGTATACTTTGAAAATGGTGGAGAGTTGCAAGAAGCAAATTGTCTTATAAGTTTATCAGGAGAAGAGGAAGGCCTCAGAAGAAAGAAATGAGACCAGAGTATATATATGTGGTGAGTCAGACTCAGGAGTTGAAATTGTGAGCATTGGGGGCATTGAATGGTAGTGTTTTGTTACTGCTTGGCAGTACCAACATCGAGCATTGCTGATCCAGCACCTCAATTCAGCAACTGAAACTGCTACAACAAACATTGTGGTTGATTAGCCACAATAATGTTTGTTGTCTGTTTAACAGATGTAATTTCAGGATCAAATTCTTCTTTAGAGGTTGGCTTGATTAGTTAAAGCTATATCCCTTGCATTATTACTAATTACTAATACCAACTGGAGACCCCCAGGTCAAAATGGGAGTCACCTCCCAAGGTAGTGGAGAACGACAGAGCTAAGGTCCAGTGGGACTTCCACATATAAACAGACAAAATGAAAAAAATATGTAACATCCTTCAATCAAACTCAAACCACGCCTATATTTCACACCTGTCAAAAAGTGACAGCCGGAAGTCCCGCCTTCCACTTCCGGCGGAAGTCCCGCCTTCCTTAACCGGATGTTACGTCACGTCCTTAACCGGAAACCCCACCTTCTACTGTAACCGGATGTTACGTCACATCCTTATCCAGATGTCCCACCTTCTACTGTAACCGGATGTTCCGCTTTCTACCTCCAGGGGTCGCTGTCCCGGCCCTCGGGAAAAAAAAAAAAAAAAAAAAAAAAAAAAAAAAAAAAAAAAAAAAAAAAAAAAAAAAAAAAAAACTGCCCCCCACATCCGGAGTTCACCCACCCACCCCCACATCCGGAGTTCACACCCACCCCCACATCCGGAGTTCACACCCACCCCCCACATCCGGAGTTCACACCCACCCCCCACATCCGGAGTTCACACGCACCGCCTTCACCCCAGCCCCGGTTGTCATAATATCAGGCCCTCTCTCAAGCCTCAATAGTGATTGAATCCTTTTCAACATGGCGTCAGGAAGAACCAGCATTGAACCCATCATTGCTGAGACACCCGTCACTATCTGGCATGATCAGAGCGATTTTTGGCAAGCTCAGCATACCCCTCACAAGGCTACGCTGTTTTTATGCAGAACTCAGATGCCTCCGAGCCAGCGTCTGCAAGAACAATGGTCTTTGGAGCCCTATGGAGCCCGCGGTAAATGGGGGTACGTCTTCAAATATGAAACCGGGGAAATGTACCTCTTTCAATTGGATGATGAAGGTGACGAGCTGCATACTATCAACTCCTTGGGCATGCTGACATCAAACGATTGGGCTGTTCTGAAACTCGTCATGCTTCGCAAACTAGCCCCTGAAGAAGCGAATCCAGCAGCAGGCCCTTCAGTGAGACGAAAAACTAGCTTCATCCGACTAAACCCCCAAGAACCTATTCCAGCAGGGCCCTCTGTGAGACAACAAGTCGAGGATGGAATCAAGGATTCACCCCCCGCTAAACGGCCACGTCAACAAGTCGAGGATGGAATCAAGGATTCACCCCCCGCCAAACGGAGCAAACAGCCACGTCAACAAGTCGAGGATGGAATCAAGGATTCACCCCCCGCCAAACGGAGCAAACGGCCACGTCAACAAGTCGAGGAAGGAATCAATGATTCACCCTCCGCTAAGCGCTGCAAACGAGTGCTGACCGACCTGAATGAAATTGACAATGATTCAGGAAATAGGATCTTCTCAGCTACTTGGCAGTCGAAGACGGGGGTTAGCGGTCGATGGTTTTTCCGTGCAAGTCTCAAAAAGGCTCAAGATAAAACACAGACGGTTATGTTCATGCTGGATTATTATAATTCTCAATGTGGAGTCTTCAGGACATTGCTAGCCATTCCCTTTGATGCCTGGCGTGATAAGATGATTGCAATATCAGACCAGATTTCAACGCTTTTTCGCGATTGCCGCAACTGGAAGGACATTTTGGGGGTCAAGAAAGCGCTTGCATTTTAGACCCACCCCTCACAACTGCCAATACCACCCCTTCAACGTTAACCACGCCCTTCTCTGTATATAAATAGCACGGGTCCCTGGACGACGACAAATTGCCCCCGGAGCTGTACCCCTCTCCTTCAACCGCAGCCTCACCAAGAGAAACACCATGAAGTGGTCCGGATCTCGCCCTGAAGGCCTCGACCTATACCAAGAGATCTTTGTTTTAAGGAGTGACAATTCCGTGTTTACTCCCTCGCTACCTCAGATGGCGACCGTGGATGAAGATTCACCAGCGGTGAATCTTCCTGCCTCCCCGCCGCTTTCCCAAGACCTGCCCTGTGGCCATGGAGATCCGACACCCCCGATGGAGCAAGCCCTTGAGAGTCAGAGGGAATCGGCCTCGGCACCCCCGTCGCCACCTGCGGACACGCAAGCCCTTGAGAGTCAGAGGGAATCGGCCTCGGCACCCCCGTCGCCACCTGCGGACACGCAAGCCCTTGAGAGTCAGAGGGAATCGGCCTCGGCACCCCCGTCGCCACCTGCGGACACGCAAGCCCTTGAGAGTCAGAGGGAATCGGCCTCGGCACCCCCGTCGCCACCTGCGGACACCCTGCCAGACGATGAGAGCGGCGCAGATGAAAACGATGGGTGGATTCGCTTCGGTTTCATCAAAGCGGTGAAAACTGTGCTGTATCGCCTTTTGACCGCTGCGATCAGACAATACATGCACGAAATGTGTTACGGAAGCGTTAATAACCGTCCTAGTCAAAAAGAGCATGGACGCTTGAAGCTGCTTGAGAACGAGCTCTACGAACATAACTACTATGGTATATTGCGAGTACTTTATAACGAACGTTTCATGGATGCAGTTCAACAGTTTCTAGCCGCTCGCAACATCCATCATGACAACGAGGCTGTTAATGCTGTCATACAAGCGTATCTGTATGAATTAACGATGGTGAAGCGTGTATTTAATACAATATATGGCGGGTATGATCGGCTGGTTGAAGAAAACTGTGAACTAAAAGAACAACTTGATGCCATCACAGACTACTGGCGAGGGTCTTGAAACCAATGCATACATGTTTTCTCATGTCTTTTTATATATTAAACTAGTTAGTGACATCGTATTAAAAAAGAGTGTCTGTTTTATTTTCTACATCTTTTCTTTATGTATATAAAAATGTTTTTTTTTTTACAATTACTTAGTGGTATAATAAATGAATGTAATTTCTTTCCTGATTATGTTAATAAAAAAATATATAAACCCTGAATACAGACGTCTTCTCCTTCATTTAGCATCACTACATGTATGTGGTAAGGTATGGCTGAAGAAAAGTTAATGAAACGTGTATATTACACACCTGCCCACCCTGGTTCTTTTGGCGGAGTAGATAGATTACAGAGGGGTATGGAAAGTGAAACTGGTAAGAAGGTCCCAATTGAAAAGGTTCGAGACTTTTTATCAGAACAAGATGCATATTCTTTACATAAACCAGCGAGAATAAGAGTTCCTAGAAATAGAGTGTTCGTCACCAGACCTCTAAAACAGTTTCAAGCAGATCTTTGTGATATGCAGAGTTTATCCAAAGAAAACGACGGCTACAATTATTTATTAACCGTTATTGACGTATTCTCCAAAAGAGCCTACGTCAGAGTTTTAAAAAGGAAAACAGCGTCCGATGTCGTAACAGCTTTCGAGTCTGTTTTAAGGGAGAGCGGGGTTCCAAAGAAACTTCAAACTGATGACGGTAAAGAATTTTTCAACAAATCATTCAGAGCGTTAATGGATAAAAACGGAATTGAACATTTTTCCACAGCTAGTGAAATAAAAGCCTCGGTGGTTGAGAGGTTTAATCGTACGTTAAAATCAAGAATGTGGAGATATTTCACAGCAAACAACACTCTCCGCTATGTAAACGTGCTTCAGGATCTGGTCAAAAGTTACAACCACAGCTATCATTCGAGTATTAAAATGGCCCCTGTGGAAGTCATTGCTACTAACGTTTTTCAGGTGTTTCAAAATTTGTACGGGACCAATTCCAAACGCTGCACAAAACTCAAGATGGCGTTTAAGCAGGGTGATCATGTCAGAATATCGAAAGTGCGTGGAGTGTTTGACAAAAAATATGAACAGAGTTTCACGGATGAAATCTTTACAGTTACAGAAGCGTTACAACGATCGCCTCCCGTATTCAAGCTGAAAGATTTAGACGGAGAACCCGTCCGAGGTTCTTTTTACACGGAGGAGCTTCAAAAGGTAAAAATGTCGAAAAACAAAATGTATCAAGTGGGTGAAATATTGGGCAAACGCACCGTTCGGGGGGTCAGACAGGTCTTAGTACGATGGAAAAATTGGCCTGAGAAATTCAACACCTGGGTGAAAGCCGATGACCTGCGTGATGTATAAAGCAAATGCTGCTCTCCGGAGGGTTGAGATTGCACCATGGATCGTATGGCCGAGGACCAAGGGTTTCATCTGACGCTACCATCCAATGCAAGCGTTGATGTTTTTAAGGATAATAGCATATCTAGTTTCCGGGTGGATTTAGCCGAACCTATTAATTTACAAGGTCACTGGCAGGTGGCTTTAACGGAGGTTTCATACCCTCACACATGGCATAACGTCCCCTCAGAAAATGCTTATTTTGAATGGCGGAAAGCGGATGAGGAAAAATTCCAGCGCGTACAGATTGGAAACGGTTACTACAGTAATTTGAATCAGCTTATCACAGAGATTGAAGCCCATCTGAGAAAGATAGATTCTGATATTTATTTCAAAGTCAACCGAACGGCCAATATACTCCAATTTCAAGCCGGAGCTCAGAACCACCTACGTTTTCCCGCTCCAATTGCATACATGCTTGGAATGGAACCAGGAAAATGGGTCAAATTCGACCACTGGCACGCCCCTAACCCTATCGATTTTAGGGCTGGGTTCTACCATCTGTTTTTATACAGCGACGTTGTTGCCTCACAGATGGTGGGCGACATTCATGCACCGCTATTGCGGACCGTTCAGGTCCGAGGTTCTTTTGGGGATGTTATAACTGAAATCTTCCATAAACCGTACTATATTCCTGTCGCCAAGAAACACATTGAGAATATACAAGTTGAAATTAAAACGGATCAGAACACCCCGGTGAAATTTACATACGGAAAGTGCATTGTGAAGCTGCATTTCAGACCCGCTGCCTCACATCGAGCGTTTAGATGAAAACAGAATATGCATATAAAAAAACACCGGACTGCGGCTGGAATCATTCATAGCAGTGCTTTCAGTCGTATCAGCACCGCTTAAGCGCTGTAAAACGCGAGAAGGAAAATAAATAAAAAATCTAGAAAACATGGTTTTCCTGAGAGAGGACCCACACCGTTTCATATCCTATTACCAGAGCCAGGTCGGGGGCGCTTTACCAGGTTTCTATGGCGCTCCTGTTATGTACGGGCGGGGGATTGGATCCATATTTTCAAAACTATTCCGTTTCGTATCGCCCCTAGTTAAATCCGGCTTCGCGATAGCGAAACCCCATCTGAAAAGGGCGGCCACAAACATTGCTTCAGACGTCATAGGTAAAGCAATGACCAAAATAACAGGTGTGAATAACCAGGAGGGGTCAGGGGTGATGGTTTTGTCGAGAAGGGCTAAAAAGCGACCTCCGGGGCAACGTGCGCAACGTGCTTGGCGCTCACATAAACTCGCACCGCGGAGGAAGAAGAAGCCAGTTCGCAACAGCAAGCCTAGGAGTAGGAAGTCTGCTGCGAGCAAGGATATATTTAACTGATTTAGTATTTTAATTAAAAAACCAATCATGGCTCTTTACATCAGAAATCATCAGAATGTACCCTGGCCGAACTGGATCTTTTCACGGTCCCTATGACTCAACTATCTGTGGAAGATAAGATTTACACCGAAATACTACCGGTGTCAGCTATTACAGACACGGGGCCTATTGAGTTCTTTATCCCCGGAGATGGAGAAAAATACCTGGATCTGAACGACACCTTGCTTCATGTTCGTCTACAAATTACCAACGCAGACGGGAGCAACTTGGCTAATGATGCAGCCGTCGGACTGATAAATTACCCTCTGAATACAATGTTCAGTCAATGCGACGTTATGCTGGGAGATAGGTTAATTTCACAGAGTAGCGCGACTCATCCTTACAGGGCCATCATTGAAACGTTACTCAATTATTCAGAAGATACTTTAAAGAGTCAATTTAGCGCAGGTCTCTTTTACAAGGATACAGCTGGAGCAATCGATTCTATTGTTATGTCAGATGGTCCTAACTTGGGTATGAACCGCAGAGCTTCATTCACCGCTAATTCAAGGGAATTACACCTGATGGGACCGCTTCACGCTGATATATTCTTTTGCGAAAGACTCCTATTAAACTCTGTCGACATGAGAGTTAAATTGACCAGAGCTAGCGATGCATTCTCTCTGATGGGACCTCGTGATTCAACCTTCCGACTGAAAATTCTAGGGGCTTCTCTATTTGTGAAAAAAGTTTCAGTCTCCCCGGCTATCCGGCTCGGTCACGCTTCAGCATTAATGAGAGGAAACGCTCTATATCCACTTTCCCGCGTGAACGTGAAAACATATTCTATCCCAGAAAATTCCAGGATATGTACACAGGAGAATCTGTTTCTGGGTACTTTACCGCGATACATAGTTTTAGCTCTGGTTGATCATGAAGCGTTCACAGGCCGGAGAAGCATGTCACCTTTCAACTTTAAGCATATGGATGTAGAATATTTAGCTCTCTGCAAAGATGGCAGACAGGTGCCTGCCAAAGCGTTTCAACCTCAATTCAATAATGGTATTTCAGTGAGGGAATATTACAACATGTTCACCGCTACAGGTCGTCATTTAAAAGACCTTCCTTTAAGCATTGCTCGTGAGGAATTTAACGAAGGCTACTCCCTGTTTGTTTTTAATCTTACCCCGAGCGAGGACGCTGACGCTCTATCCCCGGTGTGTAATGGGAATTTGAGACTGGAAATGAGGTTCCGAGTTCCTTTGCCTCACACTACCACCCTCGTTGTGTACGCATGTTACGATTCAATTTTGGAAATCGACTCAAAAAGGCAGGTCTTGATGGATTTTTATTAAAAACATGGATAACCACCAAATCGAGAATTTGATGCATCATCTCCTGGGGGATTTATTTCACGGCGTCTGGGCATCTGATCAACTCCCCCTGCTGAAGCGCACATACGAAGGACCGGCCTATTTCATCGTAAACACTCATCCTTCACACATGCCTGGAGAACACTGGCTAGCTTTGACTCTGGAGAATGATCAAGCCACCTTTTTCGACTCTTATGGATTCAGCCCTGATTTTGAATTTTATCCACCAAGCATAGTGACATTTTTGAAAGATAGATCCTCTAAAATATTGTATCATAATCGTCAACTTCAAGACACTCTATCCGTCGTGTGCGGTCATCACTGTGTTTATTATCTGTGTCATAAAGCCTGTGGGCTTTCAGTGCATGACATACTGGCTACCTACCGCGATGACGTTTATGAAAATGATGTCATGGTTTATGATTTTGTGAAAAAGTATCAGAATTGTAATAAAAATAGGGCCTCGTGCTCGTTTATTCACGGAACCTGCTCTTTACAAATGTTTAAAGATTGTTACAAGCTGTAACTTGTCTAAAATAAAAACACTGTTCACATGAATAATTTTAAACATTAAAGTTTTCTTTATTACAAATCCATTTCTCCAGTTTTTATTTCATACAGACTTTTAGGGTGAAAATTTCAACCATGCAGGGGTTATGTTGACTCTCTTGCTTCGAGCACGGCCATTTTCAGGGGCGGGATGCTCAAAGTCTATTCCGGAGAATTTAGGGGACAGCACAATTTTTCCTTTTCGTTTCACGACGGGCTTATCTTTGTTCTTCTCCAATACACTCGCTTCTGCCATGCCTCTGTATTGGTCACGAGCTTGCGGATTACTGACTGACGACACGGGGATGTTTAACTCCTTCAAGACAGCCATGAACGGGATCCAGCCTACAGGTTCCTGGGTTTGTGTTTTCCTCTTAAAGGGGAGCAAAAGATTTTTCAGCAAATCAACCAGATGTGAACCCCCCATCACACGATCGCGATAAACAAATTCGCCTTTCGAAGTCCAACTCGTACCGACGTGCATTAACCTTTTCAGTATGTATTCAGCATTTTTGCGATCTCTGTTAGGCAGAGCTCTTAAAACCTCGATAGCGGTCTGATCCAATTCAGCAGGAGAGGCTGTAAAACCGTTAGAAGCAGAGCCAGCCTCATTATTTCCAGGCACAGGGTCACGTTGCACATTTAAAGTCACCTGGGGTTCGTCCTGCTGACCCTGCTTCATCAGAGTGAGATATCTCTGTAACAGAGCGTTGTACCTTTTAATTTTTTCATAAGAACTCAGTCCCGGTTCATTCAGTATCTCTCTCATTTTGGAGTCCAAATCCTCTTCGGCCGTCTGTCTGATGGAAGGCTCTGACGGGATCAAACGTTTGAACTGATGCGGTGAAACCAGATACATCTTTTGTGCAGTCCTAAGAGACATTTTCTCTCATCTCCTGATGACACCTCCCAACACCTCTCCTAATAAAGGCGCGACGACGCTCAGCAAGGGAAGAACAGGTAGTCCTTCGATGAATTTAATCTTTTTATTCATTTTCTGCAATTCAGAATACATACTTTGAAAACAGGTGTAAATCCAAACAATATTTACAGGAACAACATCCATAACATGGTTACAATTCTGCAAAACAGTTTTAACAAAAAAAGATTTTCCACAGCCACTCGGCCCTGCTATTAGAAGTGAAAAAGGGGTTTTGAATCTAGGATCGAATTCAACCTCCTGTGTTTCATGGGAGAGAGACATTTTTTTTTCCCCCCACAGTTAACCTTTTAATAGCCAAATGGAAGGGTTGTCCCATCAGGAAAAAGCCTTCTTTTATCATAAACGACGCGCACCTTTTTCTGAAATGCTGCATTTTGAAGCTGGAAGCTCCTTTTATTCCTTCTGATGGTGTGCTGTGGAGCCTGTAAAACATCCCCTGTAGAACCTTGCAGATAACCTTCTACCAGGTCTTTCACGCTGTCAAAATTCACCCTCTCACTGCACTGATGAGTCTGAGTGATGCCTTTAAACTTCATCACCACTTGTTTTCGGTGTCTGGTCTGGTAAGCGTAGCTCTTTGGGCCTGCGGAGACATACTCTTGTATAAAATCACCTGATAATTCATCAGTCAAGTCCCCCAGAAGGTTACCGAGCTTGAGGGAGGTCTGACCCGGTTTAACCACATAGATCAGACTGTCCGTGTCAATGTACAGAACGCGATCCTGAAGTTGCTCAAGACAGGTGTACAATTTCAGACGAGCATGAGCAGTTGTAAAGGCAGCAATGAAGACGTTATTCACCTTGTTGGTTGGAGAAATACAACGCTTGCTGTATTTCCACTGAACCATGCACATTTCATCATTCAGGAAGTGAAAGTAGCTGACTGCGTATTTACCTGAAAAAAGGAAGTTAAAAAACTCTTCGGGCTCGCTCACAATGCTTGTCTGAGCCAAATCATTTCTCTGTGCAAATTTGCCCCAAAAACTGTTCAGACACAATTTAGCAACTTGTCTTTTAGCCGGATTCACCTCAATCTTACGTACATCTAGTTGGATGCCCTGCTCACGTTTGTAGTCTGCCACATATTTCAAACGACTTTCCTCATCCGTAGCTTCAGCAGGAAAACCTGAAGCTTCCTGTTTACCCTTCAAAAAAGTGTGGATATATGGTTTAAAGATTGAACTGCTCTGTTTTTCAAAATGCCAGACCTCAGTGATTTTAGCAAGCCTATATCCCAGCTCAAGAGCCTTGTTGAATTCCACACTTACCCATACACCTGTTAGCGCTCTCTCTTGGTCAGAGTGGGTACAAGGGCCCGTCTGGTAGTTCAACTCAGCGCAAGCCCGGCACAGTGTGAACACCAGTTTACCGGTAGCGGTCCTGTACGGCAAAACGGGAAAAAACAGACCACGAGGCGGGTACACGGTCGCTCTGATAAGTCCAAAGTAGCTACGGGGATCGTCGAAATCTTTGCATATGATTTCGGGATGGCCTAGTGGATAGCTGCAGCTAGCATTCACAAACGGATACAGAGATGTGAAGTCTACATAATGCACAGATTCTTCGACCCCTGCAGTGTACCTCAGCCTGAGGGCACTGGTTCTACCCCCAAACAGAGCGTTCCGCGGGCAAAGAGGTGCCGGGGCACTGAAACAGTCCAGAAACCTTTTGAGACCAGAGTGTGACGCCTTCATTAAATCCCAGCTATGCTCCCACATAACCTCCAGGCGCACCCCGTAAACCGACTGCAATACCCTGGCTCTCTCGATGGTAGCTGCATGGAACCTTTCATAGCAGACTCCTCTGAGCGGGCACGTCTGGTCGGCTGGAAAACATTCAGGACAACCATGGTAAAAGCAGCCATTAAACTCAAATACAGTTCGAACGCCTCGGACCTCCGCGTATCCGTCCACATAATACGGCCCCAGTTTCATTTCACCTCGGTTAAGAGCATGTTGAATGAAAATGCCCCGTTCAGCAGCTACCCACTCCAGCCATTGAATGGAGGCGTCTGAAAAAGTCTTGCACTGACGCCGTAAGCGGGCAACTACAGGCCTCTGCTGTTTTTAGAGTTTTAGCACAAATTCAGGGGTGAAAGGCTGTGTTTAGCACAAGGGGCTAGCACTTTTATTGTTCAAGTTACCTGTTTTTATTGCTATGTGTTTCATTGTTTGCTGGATGGGCTTTGTGTGTTATAAGAGGGCAACTACAGGCCTCTGCTGTTTTTAGAGTTTTAGTCTGAATTCTGAGGTAAGGCTTTGAATAGCAGTTTCAGTCATTGTGGCCTGCTTGCAGAAGTATATATCTTCCATTGCTGTTATTACAATATATTTTATTTATTTGTTTCAGCGCCAACAACTGCTGAACTACAAGACCTAGATTTTACACTAACGGATATTGGTAAGATGTGATTCAGCCTTGTATTAAAGTATATTTTTATTAAAATCACAGTCTTTAAAATACTAATACTATGTTTCAACCATTGTTATTTTTCTGTATTCCAGATCTTACCGACAAAGGGTTAATTGACGAGCGTTACGGTTGTCCGAACCAGCCAAATCAGAATGACTTCCACAAAGAGCTAGCGGTGATACAGCCTGGATCGAGCAGAACGCAAACGTCCCGCGCTGAAAGATTGTGTCCGAAGCCATTCAACCCAAGTGTGTTCCACGGAGAGCTAGCGGTGACACAGCCTGGATCCAGCAGAACGCAAACGCCCAGTGAAGCAAGATTGTGTCCGAAGCCAGTCAAACTAAGTGTGTTCCACGGAGAGCTAGCGGTGACACAGCCTGGATCGAGCACAACGCAAACGCCCCGTAAAGGAAGATTGAGTTTAGCTAAAAGGAGGCTCCCAGCAGAAATAGCTGCTCAGAACACATCAACACCAAAGCGGCAGAGGACTGAAGAACATAACGGGTCAGTTGTTGTAATAAGTTCTCCAGAGACATCAGAGCACCACGATCGCTTCCCCGAGGAAGCTCCCCGGCTCACCACGTCACACGGCCTCCCTCGAAACGTTAATCAGGGGATAACGCTTCCTGCAGCACGTAAGTTAACTATTATAAGTCTCAAACTAACTCTGATGGTACATTTTCTGAATTAGTCCGGCTCATTTAGTGTATTTATTCATTTACCCACAGTAACACCCCGCCGTGACATTGTTGCTCAAGCACTCTTTACGGCTGGAATACAGCCTCATCCCGATACATTTGGCCAGACGGACGGTAAGCATGCAAGTGTTCTATGCTATATGTTATTATTATTTATTTATCATTTCTTCTTCTTCATGTATTACCTTGTTTAAAAAAGGTTGTCTCTCCCTGCTTACTATTTCTACAGTAACAATTCAGTCTGTACACCAGAATAATGACGCCGAGCTAATAGCAGCAGCAGCAGAAGCGGAAACAGCAGCATCAGAAGCATCAGCACATGATCGGTCTCGTCCTGCCTCATCTGCTCAGCACCCTGGTGAGTTTGTGGTGCTGTTGGTAACACACTGGCAGTGAAACGGTAGGGTTGCAGTTCTAAACTGCAGCCCTTGTAACCCTTAGCCTATTTTTATTTATTCTTTTCTGTCATCTTTTTCTTTTCGTGTATTACCCCCGTTTTAAAACTCTGTCACCGTCTGCTTATTTTAATTTGTAGTAGCACAGGTCATCCGCCGTGACGCAGGAAAACACAAGAAGAGGCGGAGTCTCAGAAGCCTGTGTTCGTCAGTCCTGAGAGTTCAGCAAAACTTCAAGCAGTTAATCATCAAAGCGGATGCGGCTGGTCCAATTATTGATGGTACATCTTAAGTTCAATGCTTTCAAAGAATTTGTTTGTAATATAATACTTTTTTTTTTTATTCAATACTCATTATGTACGATAAAATTAATTATATATTTTTTCATTCTTTTATTACAGCCGCTGCATGGGCAGTAACGCATATGCCAGTTGCTACGGGACGTCAAGCTGCCCTCTACCGCCGGAAAACTGCTGCGCTTCTGAATTACTGCGAGACTCTGATGGTTGAACTGGTTGACCCGACGATGCCAGTACCGTTAACCAGCTAAGTTGTAACCTGTTTTTAAAAAAAAAAAAAAAAAAAAATGGAAAGTCAACAAATCAGAGAGGCTCTGGATGGAATTGTTGAGGCTGTAAATCAAAAAAGCGTCCATGCTCTTTTTGACTAGGACGGTTATTAACGCTTCCGTAACACATTTCGTGCATGTATTGTCTGATCGCAGCGGTCAAAAGGCGATACAGCACAGTTTTCACCGCTTTGATGAAACCGAAGCGAATCCACCCATCGTTTTCATCTGCGCCGCTCTCATCGTCTGGCAGGGTGTCCGCAGGTGGCGACGGGGGTGCCGAGGCCGATTCCCTCTGACTCTCAAGGGCTTGCGTGTCCGCAGGTGGCGACGGGGGTGCCGAGGCCGATTCCCTCTGACTCTCAAGGGCTTGCGTGTCCGCAGGTGGCGACGGGGGTGCCGAGGCCGATTCCCTCTGACTCTCAAGGGCTTGCTCCATCGGGGGTGTCGGATCTCCATGGCCACAGGGCAGGTCTTGGGAAAGCGGCGGGGAGGCAGGAAGATTCACCGCTGGTGAATCTTCATCCACGGTCGCCATCTGAGGTAGCGAGGGAGTAAACACGGAATTGTCACTCCTTAAAACAAAGATCTCTTGGTATAGGTCGAGGCCTTCAGGGCGAGATCCGGACCACTTCATGGTGTTTCTCTTGGTGAGGCTGCGGTTGAAGGAGAGGGGTACAGCTCCGGGGGCAATTTGTCGTCGTCCAGGGACCCGTGCTATTTATATACAGAGAAGGGCGTGGTTAACGTTGAAGGGGTGGTATTGGCAGTTGTGAGGGGTGGGTCTAAAATGCAAGCGCTTTCTTGACCCCCAAAATGTCCTTCCAGTTGCGGCAATCGCGAAATAGCGTTGAAATCTGGTCTGATATTGCAATCATCTTATCACGCCAGGCATCAAAGGGAATGGCTAGCAATGTCCTGAAGACTCCACATTGAGAATTATAATAATCCAGCATGAACATAACCGTCTGTGTTTTATCTTGAGCCTTTTTGAGACTTGCACGGAAAAACCATCGACCGCTAACCCCCGTCTTCGACTGCCAAGTAGCTGAGAAGATCCTATTTCCTGAATCATTGTCAATTTCATTCAGATCGGTCAGCACTCGTTTGCAGCGCTTAGCGGAGGGTGAATCATTGATTCCTTCCTCGACTTGTTGACGTGGCCGTTTGCTCCGTTTGGCGGGGGGTGAATCCTTGATTCCATCCTCGACTTGTTGACGTGGCTGTTTGCTCCGTTTGGCGGGGGGTGAATCCTTGATTCCATCCTCGACTTGTTGACGTGGCCGTTTAGCGGGGGGTGAATCCTTGATTCCATCCTCGACTTGTTGTCTCACAGAGGGCCCTGCTGGAATAGGTTCTTGGGGGTTTAGTCGGATGAAGCTAGTTTTTCGTCTCACTGAAGGGCCTGCTGCTGGATTCGCTTCTTCAGGGGCTAGTTTGCGAAGCATGACGAGTTTCAGAACAGCCCAATCGTTTGATGTCAGCATGCCCAAGGAGTTGATAGTATGCAGCTCGTCACCTTCATCATCCAATTGAAAGAGGTACATTTCCCCGGTTTCATATTTGAAGACGTACCCCCATTTACCGCGGGCTCCATAGGGCTCCAAAGACCATTGTTCTTGCAGACGCTGGCTCGGAGGCATCTGAGTTCTGCATAAAAACAGCGTAGCCTTGTGAGGGGTATGCTGAGCTTGCCAAAAATCGCTCTGATCATGCCAGATAGTGACGGGTGTCTCAGCAATGATGGGTTCAATGCTGGTTCTTCCTGACGCCATGTTGAAAAGGATTCAATCACTATTGAGGCTTGAGAGAGGGCCTGATATTATGACAACCGGGGCTGGGGTGAAGGCGGTGCGTGTGAACTCCGGATGTGGGGGGTGGGTGTGAACTCCGGATGTGGGGGGTGGGTGTGAACTCCGGATGTGGGGGTGGGTGTGAACTCCGGATGTGGGGGTGGGTGGGTGAACTCCGGATGTGGGGGTGGGTGGGTGAACTCCGGATGTGGGGGGCAGTTTTTTTTTTTTTCCCGAGGGCCGGGACAGCGACCCCTGGAGGTAGAAAGCGGAACATCCGGTTACAGTAGAAGGTGGGACATCCGGATAAGGATGTGACGTAACATCCGGTTACAGTAGAAGGTGGGGTTTCCGGTTAAGGACGTGACGTAACATCCGGTTAAGGAAGGCGGGACTTCCGCCGGAAGTGGAAGGCGGGACTTCCGGCTGTCACTTTTTGACAGGTGTGAAATATAGGCGTGGTTTGAGTTTGATTGAAGGATGTTACATATTTTTTTAAAATGGTAATGGCCAACCAAACGGACATTGTGATCACTGACAAGCAGCAGAGGACAACCGTTATGATCAATGTTGCCATCCGGAGTGATGGAAACATCAGGAAAAAAGAGCACGAGAAACTAAAGAAATTCCAGGGGCTCAGGGAAGAACTAGAAAGAGCCTGGAAGGTGACAAAAGTAGTGCCTGTGGTCATCGGAGCACTTGGGGTAGTAAACCCTACTCTGGAGAAGTGGCTCCAACAGATCCCTAGATAACATCAGACATCTCAGTCCAGAAGAGTGCAGTTTTAGGAACAGCGAAGATCCTAAGAAGAACCCTCAAGCCCCCAGACCTCTGGTAGAGGACCTGAGCTTGAGAGACGGAGAACCACCCACCCTGCTCAGGAGTATGAGAGGTGGGTTTAGGGGTAGGGTTAGGGACAGACCATTGAAAGGTTTGAAAAGGTTTTTAGGTGTTTGTTTATTTATTTAAGAGTAAATGTGCAAAAGGGGACATGGAAACACATTTGTGGAAAGAGTTCTGACATAGTGAACATTTACCTCACATGACTGTTTCTGCTGCCGTCTTCCTGGATATTCTCATAACACTAGAAATCATGGCTGGAAGCAACAACAGGCACATTTGGACAGACAAAGAGACTCAAGCGTTTCTTAGTCTTAGTCCATGACAAAACTGTTAAATTAACGTTGGATGAAAAAACAGCAAGGTAATGCCACAGTGTATCAGGATTTGCAATCTGAAATGTTTGCTAAGGAACTTGATGAGGTCACACTAACCCTGACATTAGATGTTCCATCACCTGGTTCTTTTGCTACAAACCACTAGATGAAAATTAAACTAATTCACATTTCTTTTTTTTTTTTTTTGCAACATTTTAAAAGTTCACTCAAAATCTGATTGAGAATTGAATGAAAACAAGGCTAGTGAGCACCCCCAGAGGTCTGGAGGCTCAGGAGGAGCCTCCTCCATGGTTTTTATAGGATACTAGGCTTTTCAGGGATTTGATGTTGTCTCAGTCAGTGTATGCTTTTGAAAACCTCGCTGAAAACTCACTAGAGCACCTTCAATATATGTTGGTTTGGATAGATCTGTAACACTGACCCAGGCATCTGAAACCTGTGAAACTCAGCCACATGGGTCTCTTTGGCCCCTCCTCCATGGTTTTTAAAACCAGATAAATGGAGTTGTAGACCAATACTTAATATTTAGTTAGCCAACCAAACATTTAGCACCACATTAAATATTCAATTAAAAACAAAATGTTTAGGTCCGAGATAAATATATAGGTACCAGCAAAAACTTTAGTGAGAAAGCAAAATATTTCGCTCCAAATTAAACATTTGGGTGTGAGTTAAATATTTAGTTTGCAAATACAATATTTGGTTTTAAAATAAAATGTTTAGATTAAAAAATATTTAGTTTGTAAACTAAATATTTAGCTTGCTGAATGTATACATTTATGAATGACAAGATGAAAATATGACTTTGAAAATTTAACCAATTTTTCTCTTATGACACAATATTGCTGTAGTTTTTGTCTGAGTAACTTTACAAACGGGACCCCATATATTTATTCATGTATTTGTTTTAGCTCTAGACAAATTTTGTGTCGTAGCAATTTTTTCAATTCAAAAAGTGTCTCTTTGAATTGCTGGCTTTTAACCTGAACCTTTCTGTCGATTTCTTTGTTCTCTATCCCCCTCTGGTGGCTGAAGACAAAATCTTAACCTTCCTATTCAGTCTCAGTTTAATGAAAGATATCCATCCATCAATCCATTTTCTGACCCGCTTAATCCCTCATGGGGTCGCGAGGGTTGTTGGTGCCTATCTCCAGCGTTCACTGGGCAGGAGGCAGGGTACACCCTGAACAGGTTGCCAGCCTGTTGCAGGGCTAATGAAAGATATGATGACAGATATTTATTTCAACGGCATAGTAAAGATTATATGGAGAAATATTATGTCATCTAAAAGTTGTTTACGTACTACTAATATAGCGAATCAACAAAATCCAATGATAAGCTGGAAAACAAATAAATTCAAAATACACTGAGTAAGAACAGGAGGGATTTTTTGTGTGAGAACTTATGTTTCTGTTTACTGTCAGGCATGTTAAGAAAGATTATTTTTACAGGCTAGTTCAGAAGTGTAAGACTCGTGTTTGATCTGGTAAGAAAACGGAGTAAGGAGAGAATCCTTTTTTCCCCACAGCTGCAGCCGGTTTGCTTATTATCCTCCCCTGCTTTGGCAACACAGTTTACTCCTGCCAGTATTCTGGCAACTACTTTTCTTCTACTGCCTGTTTGTCTAATTGTGTTCCTGGTTTATGTTTGTATTTTCTTTACAGATCCAGTTGATTGTGTGTTTGTTGGACTGATCACAATCTGAAAGTGTTTGCTTCAGTTTAAGCTTTGCTGCATTGGTGGTCAATCTGCCTGGCATATATTCTTGTTTTTCCTATCTTTGAGTCCTCATCAAAACCCAGAATCAAAATCTACATTACTGCCAATTAACACAACCCCTGTATTTACAACTACAGTCAGGGAGTATTAATATTTGAGTATTACTGTGTAGCCTAAATAGTCGGATTTATCAAAACTTAACCACATCCCTCTTTTAAATGAGATAGAAGATTATCTTGCCTGGTGGAAATCTCTGCACCGGGCGTCCCCCTTTTTGGCTCTACCAGTTTTAAATGCACATGATAACAACATGCAACAACGCAACATTTGAGTGGGCAGAGGCAGGCTCGGAGTCTCTTTCACACCCCTGTTCTCCAATTGCCATCTGGAGTTTGAGGCCTGGAGGAAGAGTGGGCCACCTAGTCTGGGTCTGGGCTGGGGATGGGCATTTGGTCCAGTTGTCGACTGGGGCTGGTACTTTTGTTCTTTCACGGAATATGGGGAAGGAAGTATCGAAGGAAGGGTATACCTCCGGGTTTGTGGTGTGGGAACTGCTTGGCTGGCCTATTTGGTTCATGTTGGCCTCATCTCTGGGTGGATGGAGTCGTGGGCCATCTGACCTGGGATCGGGGTATGGAGTTAGGGCTAGAGTATGGACCGGGTAGGTCGGGCTATGAGGACTGTTGGGTTTGGATGGTTCCCCCCATCCTGATGATAGAGTTCATCTCTCAAGGCTGGAGACAGGATACCCCTGTGGGTTGCCGGTACCTAGACCTGGAAGAATAGGATGTGTGAGGTGAGTGCCAGTGTGTGTACAGCGTCCTCTTTTCTTGTGGGTAAGAGTTTATGCGTTTGGGGGCACTAGGGTGGGAACGTGTGAATGAGACTTTGTACCTGGTTTTCTGTTTGTCTTATTGTCAGATTGGCTTTTGGACTACTCCCTCTCCTGGGACATCTCAGGTGTCCTCTATGTGTGAAGCCCACCCCTCCCCACCCTGCTCCCTTTCATTGGCTGGTGCCTTGACCCGCTGGTGCATTGGTAGTTCTCTGTATCCAGGGCCTGGTCCACGTGACTCTGTCGGGGCCCCGCCAAGGGCGGTGTACCCCAGGGCCTCGGGTCTCTGGGTCCATAGCTGGATCCACTCCGGCGTAGCTGGTTGCCCGCGGAGCCCACGGGCTCTTCGGCACTGTGGCTTTTGATTTTTTTTTTTTTTGGGGCTCCTCTCTGTTCTTCCAAGGGATGTGAGATGGTATCCCAGTGTTGGTCTGTCTTGGGCCTCTTAGCTGTGGGAATCCTTTTGGACATCTGGGGTTCTGGTTTCCCCGGCGTCTGCCTCGGTGCTTTGGGGGTGGGGGGATGGGGGTCTCTGGTTGTTTGTACCTGTAATATTTTATTGGTTGGTGTTGCTGTTCTTTTTATATCTCTCTCTTTAGGTATAAAATCAGGCTAAGCGGATCCTATCTTGTTCTCTCCTTTCCTCTCCCATTTTTGTCACCTTTTCTCCCTTTTAGCATTTTCTCATCTTTTTCTCTTCCTTTTTTTCTTCTACCTTGCCCTTTTTGTGTCCATTGAATGTCAAATAGTGCCAAAATAAAACCTAATAAAGCTATTTGCATATATGAATCAAGCAGAGCACTACGTCAAGAGCAATAATGTTCCACTTATGAAAGTAAATATGTTGGGCTCTTTTTGGCATTTAGACATCAATTCTTAATGCTGCACTGCCAGACAGGAGGATAAAAAACACAGAATTATGACAGAGAGGAATGAACTGACTCCATCTGGCAGAACTCTGATCCTTAAGAGGATTCTGCAAGAGGTTGGATTACCTTCTGCTATTCTGCAGTAAGAAGCGTCATCTAGTGTGTCTGGGATGTCAGTCGGCTCATTAAAATGTATCTATAAAAAGGCTAAAAAATTTAACTGGATATGACCTTGTTGGAGAAATGTGAATGTAATAATTTTATTTCTATCAAGTTACAGGCATTTGGTTTGTTTTAGGAGTTTGCTTTTAGGAAGGTTCTGTTGTTTTTAACCTTAGACAGGGAGAACAAATAGTTCTCCCAGATAAGGAAGTTTCCCTTATCCAGCTGTGAATGAAGCTGGTGACTGATCATCACCCGCAATAAAACTTGCTCCCTTCTTTGTTTTCAACCCCCATGTTGTAAACTCCTGAATCCTCCTGACCCTTCTTTGATGTGTGACAATAAAGGCAGGAGGACAGTGGCAGACCGGCGCAGATGATCCCAGACTGTTAGGGAGCAAAAGTTCTCCGTTTGGGTTTATCATCTGTCCTCTCATATAGAACAGTCTAAACTTGTGTTGTGTGGTTTTCGTTCTAGGCTAAAAGGGGTTAGTTATGATAACCCTATCAGACCTGAAAATATTTATGTCAGTGAAAGATGGTAGATCACTTAATAAACTCCAGTCAATCATGAAAAACCATCCTGACCTCTTGACCAGCCTGTGGTGACACAGCAGGGCTTTTCCTCGAACAGACATACTCTGCTGTCAGCGGGGAACATTTTCAGAAATTATTCTTGACACCTGCAATCTCTATGGATGCCAGCTCATCTCAAGCAGATACCTAGAATGATCCTGAAATGTGCATACGTCACTTTCCATGAAAAAGCTGGAATCTATAAAGAGAAAAAAAACTTGTCAGGAAAATGTGTGGTCCTAACGGCATCTTTGACCCAGGCATACACTCATTTTGGAGACAGGGGAAATTGGCAATGCACATGGTAAAGTGGTGGTTTGCAGCCAGAATGCATGATGATTCCTCTCAGATTTTCAATATCGCTCCTTATCAGACTTTAATCATAGATCGACTTGATCATGATCATTCAAAACTGCAGTGTTGTTCATGCTTGCGGTGGTGACACTTAAGTATACACAAAGACCATTCAAATAAATAAATAATGTCCGTGACCAAATTTAAATATCGAATAAAAGCCTGCACAACATTTTATCTAGGTTTTCTACCATCACATTCCACTCCCCAAAGATCACCAGGGTGACATGTAACACAGATTAACATATTATTGTAACAAGGTGTGAGGCAAATCAGTCAAACACACTTGTGCCTATTGCTGTGCAGTGGATGCAGTGGCACTGTTAGAGGACCTTGTTAATTCGGAGAATCACTGGCTAATATGCTGCTTCAGACTCCAAGCATCACAATCTGCTATAACCCAAAGGTGACAGTCGCAACAACCCCCACCCCCAAGTTTCTGTGGTCCAAATCCCAGACCACAGAGAAGCTGCGTGCTCACCCTGCAGCACTCCGCTGAGCGTCCCATCAGTTTCTAAAAACTGCGTCTTGCATTTTTTTTGATGGGGACGGGGGTTGTTGGGGGGTTGAGACCCCCTGGTCCCCCTCCCTCCTCAGATTATGGATCTGAGCTTCAGTGGAATTTCCACATGGTGCTCGGTGTGAGTCTTTCGTCCAGGCCTTTAAAATTGCAATTGTGTTTACTTTTTTAACACGTATTTTTTTATGTTAGTAACATCTGTGTTTTTGGCTCTTATTTACTCATTTACAAATGTGATCTCCGTGATTACAACGTCACTGTTACTACCTGACTCAGAGGCCATAACAAAAAGGGAGACACACCATGTATACAAGACAAGATGCACAACAAAACACAGCTGCCCCATCTGTAAAGAAGTGCCAGTTTAAATACCAAATCAACCTCTGGGATGTCACAATTTTAAAAAGCAAGCTTAACAGTTATGAGTATTGTAAGACAAACAATTTGTAATTTTTTTACATGGACAAGCTAATGGACCTGTTATTCGAGTGCATGGTGGAGGATGATTTCCCACATGTGGTAACAAAATAGTTGTTATTGAATCACTCTTCCTAGTTTTACAGGCCAGATAAAGAGGAGGCTGTGAGCAGGCACAACTCAAGATTTTTCAAGAACGCTTAAGGTGAGCAAAACACCAGAAGATGAAAAGATATTCTGTAGTTATTCAGAATTTTCTAACCTTCTAACTTAATAATAGTATAGTTATATTGTATAAAACTATATTGGTAGTATGTTTAGAAAATGCTGATTTAGGTAATCATCAGTATTATTTTGTTTCAGCTTATTTGCCTATACATAATTGTTATAAAGTGAGTATAGGAGTATTATCAACTCTGCAAGTCATTGGCTGTCTTGTAGTTTACAGTTTACACCAGCAGGTGGGAGACTAGCATTTATTATTAATACATGCATCGTTTTTCTTGTGACACATTATCATTGTACAATATGTATTTTTTTATAAGCAAGACAAATATTGAATATGCTATCATAAATGTAAGAACATTAAAAGTTGTAAAAGCTTATTTGAGTACAGTGTATTGTTTTTCATCACAGTTTTCTTTTGAAAAGCAACATTCATTTGTTGTCTTTTATTTTCATAGACTACAGCTTGCTGCAATGCACTACAATGACAATGCAAGCAGGTCACATGCTGTTACAGGCAGAAGAGAGCTTCAATACTCGATTGATGATCCAAAATACAAGCATGTAGGTTAAACTGTGAGAGCGTTTAAGACCAAAAATTAACTCATGTTGTAATTCTAACCTTAAGACATATTTCAAGTATGAAATTTTTCGTGTATAAATTTTGATATTAATCTGTTGCTTGTGAAGGTTACATTGACAAGTTGATGGTTCAGCTTTTTGACCATTACCTGGAAGACTTGAAGCTGTACATTACTTCTCAGAGATACCTTCTGTCCCACAGAGTTTTTGAAAACAGACAAGAGACAGTCTGCAGACAAAGGTCATGGTTCTTAAATAATCCATAGGGGGAAAACACACCACGTTATTTAATTTGCAAATATTTGCTTTGTTGTTTCACACACACACACGCACACACACACACACACACACACACACACACACACACACACACACACACACACACACACACACACACACACACACACACACACACACACACCACAAGAGAAAAAACACTGTTTAATGAAATCATAGTGTTAATCCTTTCAATACAAGATAAACAGAACGACCTGTTTTTGCAAGCCACACTCTTTCTCCAAAGGTCATAACTAGACACCACAACAAAGTGGTTTGTATGTATGTATGTATGTATGTATGTATGTATGTATGTATGTATGTATGTATGTAGGTAGGTAGGTAGGTACAGGAGTCTGCAACCTGTTGCTCTTTGGCCTCTCCTCTGTAGTTCTTAAAAAAAAACCCAAATAAATATTTCCAATTATAAGGCCAATGACAATTGGTTGTTTTAGCTGTCCTTGTGTTTGTGTTGATGCTATGTCTGCACATAATATTTAAAACAGAAGGTCACAAACCGTATAAGGCTCTCTACAACCTTCAAACACACTCTTACAAAGTCCCCACAATCAACACACACATCCTATATTCCCAGATCCAGGCACCAGCACCCCAGAAGAGTATCTAGCCCCCGGACCAGGGAGGTGAACCCCAACATCAAGATGGAGGGGGGGATATAACCATCTTTCAGTCTGATTTCTTAATTAGTCCCAGGCCAACTAATAACTACAGTTCTTTTGAACATTTAACCCTCAGTTTCCCTCATCCAAATTGCAAAGCAATAAAACCTCTTCTGTTTGTTGTTTTCTATCGTCCACCAGGCCCTTACTCTCACTTTTTGGATCAGTTGTCAGACTTATTATCTGATTTGGTGATAAACACTGACAAGACTATTATAGTGGGTGATTTTAACATTCATGTTTACACAGAATGTGATAACCTTAGTGTAGCCTTTAAAACTATCCCAGATTCAATTGGTTTTGCTTTAAAATGTGCATAAACCGACGCACTCTTGGCTCCATACTTTAGACCTTGTGCTGACATATGGCATTGATTGTGAAGAATTAACAGTATTTCCTCACAACCCTGTCCTATCTGATCATTTTTAATAACATTTGAGTTTAATCTAACTGAGTTCTCCACCCCCAAAAGAGGGTTCCATTATAGTAGATCTTTATCGGACAATGCTGCATCAAACTTTAAAGAGTCTGTCCCCCTTTTAATATCGTCAGTATTGCATAAATACCCTGCAGATAGGAGCAATGTTGTTTCTTCCCATTCACAAATAGATGTCTTTGTTCACGGTATCACTTCATCATTGCGTTCTGCATTAGACAATGTAGCTCCCTTGAGAAAAAAAAGGTGATTATTCACAGGAATGATCACATCTGGTTTAATTCAGATCTGCATTCATTGAAGCACAATGTTAGGAAATAGGAGAGAAAATGGCGCTTTACACACCAAGAGGAATCCTACCTAACCTGGAGGGACAGTCTATTGTTGTATAGAAAGACCCTTCACAGAGTTAGAGCAGCATATTTTTCATCATTATTTGAGGAGAACAAAAATAATCCTAGATTTCTCTTCAGTACAGTTGCCAAACTTACACAGAGTCGCAGCTCCGTTGATCCATCCATTCCCTTAGCTCTTAGCAGTAATGATTATACGGGAGTCTTCATAAATAAAATTGATTCCATTAAAAATAAAATAATTGGCATCCTCCCAAACATGATTACCTTGTCCTGAGTAAGTGAGGCAGCATTGGAGGAATCTTTAGAACCTGCGCAGTGTCTGAACTGTTTAGAAGCAGTAGAGCTTTCTGAACTATCTAAAGTTTTAGCTTCATCTAAACCTTCTACCCGTATGTTAGACCCAATCCCAACCAAATTGTTTAAGGAGGTATTCCCTTTGATCAGTGGTCCTATTTTAGACATGATTAATCTATCCTTAGTAAATGGATATGTACCACAGGCTTTTAAAGTAGCTGTTATTAAACCTTTACTTAAGAAACCATCTCTTGATCAAGATGAGTTAGTAAACTACAGACCTATATCTAATCTTCTTTTCTTATCTAAAATTCTTGAGAGAGTAGTTGCTAATCAACTCTGTGAATATTTACAAAGTAATGACCTACTTGAGGAGTTTCAGTCAGGCTTCAGAGCTCATCGTAGCATTGAAACAGCTCTGGTGAAGGTCACTAATGATATTCTCATGGCCTCAGATAATGGACTTGTGTCTATACTTTTCCTGTTAGATCTCAGTGCTGCATTTGACACAATTGATCACAATATTCTCCTATAAAGACTTGAGCATACTGTAGGGATTAAGGGGAAAGCATTAGGCTGGTTTAAATCTTATCTGTCAGACAGATTCCAGTTTGTTCATGTTAATAATAAATCTTCCTCAAACTCTAGGGTCACCTGTGGAGTACCACAGGGTTCAGTCCTTGGACCAATTATCTTTACTATATATACGCTTCCAATTGGCAAAATGATCAGACAGCATGGGATTAATTTCCACTGTTATGCTGATGACACTCAGCTATATTTATCCATAAATCCTGATGAATCCAATCAGTTACTTCGACTGCAGTCATGTCTTGATGTCATCAAAAGCTGGATGACTTTAAATTTCCTGCACTTAAATTCTGACAAGACAGAAGTTGTAATCTTTGGACCAGAGTCCTCAAAAAATAAACTTCTTAATCAATCACTTAATCTGGATGGCATTACCTTGGCCTCTGGTAATAAAGTAAAAAATATTGGTGTTGTTTTCGACCAAGACATGTCACTTAAATCCCATATTAAACAGGTTTCCAGAGTTTCCTTTTTTCACCTCAGGAATATCACGAAAATTAGAAACATTCTGTCCAGGGGTGATGTTGAAAAACTAGTCCATGCATTTGTTACTTCAAGGCTGGACTATTGTATTTATTTACTATCACGAAGTCCACAAAATGCAGTTTAAAGTCTTCAGCTGATCCAAAATGCTGCGGCAAGAGTTCTGATGAAAATCAACAAGAGGGATCATGTTTCTCCTATTTTAGCTTCCCTTCATTGGCTTCCTGTTAAATCAAGAATATAATTTAAAATTCTTCTAACGTATAAAGGCCTTAATAATCAAGCTCCATCATAAATCAGAGCTCTGATTACCCCGTATGTTCCTAACAGAGCACTTCGCTCTCAGACTGCAGGTCTGCTGGTAGTTCCTAGAGTCTCTAAAAGTAGAATGGTAGGCAGATCCTTTAGCTATCAGGCTCCTCTCCTGTTGAACTAACTCCCAGTTTTGGTCCGTGAGGCAAACATCCTGTCTATTTTTAAGACTAATCTTAAAACTTTCCTTTTGGACAAAGCTTATAGTTAGAGTAGCTCTGAGCTACCTCTATAGTTATGCTGCTATAGGCTTAAGCTACTGGAGGACATCAGGGCCTATTTTTCTCACTCTACTGATTTCTACTGTTCTCCAGTCTACTGTTCTCCAGTTTTGCATTGCATTACATTCAAATGACTGTTGTCATTTCAGCTTTTAACTTTTTGCTCTCTCTCTTTTTTCTTCATAGTAGGTACACCTGGTCTGACGTTTTGTTAACTGTGACATCATCCAGCAAAGACCGCTATTATCATCTAATATAGAACAGATTACTGGATCAATGTGTGCTTCTGTGCTTTTTTGTCTGTCTTGTTGTGTCTCTGCTCTGTCTTCTGTAACCCCCAGTCGGTTGAGGCAGATGACCGTTCATACTGAGCCTGGTTCTGCTGGAGGTTTTTCCTTCCCGCTAATGGGTGTTTTTTCTTTTCACTGTCGCTTCATGCTTGCTCAGTATGAGGGATTGCTGCAAAGTCATGGACAATGCAGACGACTCTCCCTGTAGCTCTACGTTTCTCCAGGAGTGAATGCTGCTTGTCGGGACTTTGAAGCAATCAACTGGTTCCCTTATATCAAAATTTTTTTACCAATCTGTATAATATGATTGATTTTGACTTTGTAAAGTGCCTCGAGATGATATGTTTCATCAATTGGTGCTATATAAATAAAATTTAATTGAATATCTAAGCCCCCCTTCCACACAATCAAGACCCCGACCAGGTGGACCGCTCTCTTTTCTCTTCATAATGGGTACACCTGGTCTGGATTTCTTTTAGCTGTGACACTATCCAGGGGACAGATCATCTTCCATTTCCATATAACATTGAATGAATTCCAAGATCAATGTGTGCTTCCGTGCTTTTTTGTGTCAGCAAGGGGGTTCAAAGTGCTTTACATCACAAAAAAACAACAAACATCAAAACAGTCACTGGTTGTCAGACCAAATAACAAACATTGGAAATATTTACACCCTTGCTGATAATCAAGTCCGGAGTTTGTCCTCGATTGTGTGTTGCTTGTTTGATATGTTGAGTCAAAATCAAAATTATCAAGTATATCACACAGGTTTTTGTGTCTCTGTCTTTTGGCTTGTCAACAAGGATGCTGAAATCTTCCACAATTATTAAACAGTCTTAAACAACGTATATAACAGATAAAAAGCTCATCACGTCATTGAAGAATTTTTTTTCATATTTTGGGGTCTTGTAGATAGTGTCAGAGTTTGTTTATGGCCTTTATCTCAACTCCCAAATATTCAAGAGTCAAATTTTCCAAGGAAAACTTTGTTCCAGTTTAGTAAATCATGAAATATTGCAGCAACCACTCTGCCCTTTCTTATGCTTTCTATTTTCAATTAGAAAAATTGTAGTTAGGCGGTACTGATTTATTTAGTACAGGTGATTTATTATTGTCATTCAACCATGTTTCAGTCAGAAGCACAACATCAATACTATGCTCAGTGATTAATTCATGCTTTTGTTAATAACAACCTTATATTTAGCAGAGCCAAGTGACTTGGTGGTTAACAGTTCTTCAGGTTGCTTTAGACAGGGGATTAATTTAAGATTGTAATATAGGCCATTGGATTTAATTTTGCTGGTTTCTATTATTTTTCTTTTAGTGATCCAAAGAGGTGTTCCCCTGTATTGTACAGTTGTTTGGCTAGACGCATTCTGGAGGAACATTCTGGTGTAACGTTAATGTCGGGTACCCTGTTTCAGACTTTAGATACGCAGAGTGGAAGTGATCCTGAGACATCCAACCCAGTTGGTTTTTTTGGAGTAGAACATACCTTTTGGGCACTCAGAAGAGAAGTACCTAGTAATACATGGTGGTCCATTTTCTCACTAAAGTTAAGAAACATCATTCCAGGTGACATAACTTCTGAATTGTCCTGGCCTTAAGGAGAGGCATCCTCTGATAAGCACTGTGGGTTCCCTGCCAATGTTGATTGGGTGGAGGGGGGGGGGTCGAGGAGGGTGGCACAGGGGGCTCTCTCCCTTTTCAGCTTCTTCTCTAAGCTGGAGTTCTGAGAGACGGCCGCTTACCGGTTTGTTTGGAAATTACCTCTTGTTAACAGCACTGAACATATTGGCAGTGAAAAGTCTTTTTCCATCTTGATTTAGGCCAATGCCATTGTGTCTGAAAAGATGATAGTGTCGCTGTACTAGAGTGTGGCTCCAGCTTTGCTTTACGACAGCAGGTGTATCTAACCCAAATAACACTCCTCCGACTTAGCGTAGGGCAAATATCCAATATCCAACCTATAAAAATAATCTTACTGAAAGGACTCACTGAGGGAAAAATTGCCTTGTAAAGCTCCAAATTTGAACTCCCAAAGGGGAACTTTGGAACAGGTTAGTTAATCCTATTTGTAAGCACACATATTACTCCACAGATGAAAAACAACAACCCTTAAACACAATTTAGATATTGAGAAAATCATTATAAGTTTTATTTGATTCAGTTTGACATTTTAAGATCATGCATGTAAACAATAACCAGCTCCCTCTACACATATATATGTGTGTGTGTGTATATATATATATATATATATATATATATATATATATATATATATGTGTGTGTGTGTGTGTGTGTGTGTGTGTGTGTGTGTGTGTGTGTGTGCATCACCAGCTGGTAATAAAAAAATCCCACAAAAGAAACAGAAGGCTAACTTTAACATAAATCCTGCAAATGGTCTGAGGCACAGAAGTGCGACCAGCTGTTGTCAAGAAAAAATTATTCTGTTTTTACCCTGATTAACAGTAAACACCAAAATCCCTGAAATTGACTCTAACTAACATAAATCATAAGTTTTGATGGATTTTAAATCATGATACTTATTTCACCTCAGTATAGCAAAATTCTGGTCATCAGCAAACTGACAATCAAGGTAATAGTTGATGTCAAATAGCCTGAAGCACCATTTCTGTAGATCAGTCCACCTGTAACGAACACAAATATAAAGATTTTTTCAATCTATTGCAACATGATATTTGGGGTTACTAAGCAATCAAAGTTAGAGAGAACTTTACCAGTCGTCTGTCTTTTCCCGAGGACTAGTGGTCCTAGTGATAGACTTCCTGAGTCATGGTAAGATACGTCTCTCCGGAAGCGGCTGTGATGACCCGGATAGCAATCCTGTAAAAAAGCAAAAGCAAAACAATAACATTAGAGGCTTTGGAGGGTGCACAATTTTATTATGTGATTTAGCCACACCAAGCCCGTAATGATTCTCACAGCTGTGCAGGTGTTGTTTCTCAAAAGACACAAGTGAACATTGCAGTGCAGGTAGATCTCTGTGTGGTTGGTAAAAGTGAACATCCTGAAGGAGAAACGTGCCGCAGTGGAGACACCGTTCTGAATCATCTCTACGGTTCCATCTTCTGGATTGGGGCACCTGTGAAACAGAAACAAGTCAGGAGTTAAAATTTGAAGCAGGCAGTTATGTAACAAGATAGAGTTATAAAGATGACAGATGTTCTCATTTACTGTGAAATAATGAGATCCCAGCGGACGGGGTAGTTTGCTTGGTTGACCGGCGTGGCCCAGCAAGAATCCAGGACTGTAGAAAACTGCCGCTGATCCACTCCCTCCGTTCGCACCTCCACATAAAACATCTCATCAACTTCCATTTCTATGTTTCTGTTAGTGCTGAGGGGGATTTGGAAGCCCTCATCCTCATAGGGGATCATTCTCATTTGATACGATCCAGTGCCAACAGGAAGTTTCCTCCTCAAAATGCTGCAGAATAAACATTCAGTGTGACCACCTAGTTTTACACATTTGACAGTTTGACTAAACTAATGTAGTTTATTGGACTAGATTATAAATAATCCATAGCTGGTTGAAACAGAAGCAAGAACTGGAAAAAATGGAAAAGCTTGCCAAAAAAAAGAAAATTGTATTATCACCTCTCCACAGGATTGATGCCCACAGACATTGACAGGGCCTGAGTCAGAGGGTAAACACAGCAGAAACTTAGATGAAGGTTCCTCTGACGACTGATCAGTCCTCCATGAGTATCCACATCACCCTGAATGGTGTTCTCATACATGAAGTGAGTTCCATTGCTCTAAACAGCAAAATTAAAACAAGATTGTTAGTTGAGTGTTGCAACAGATTTTAAGTTCTAAGGAAGATGTTCCAATTCCCTAACTATACCCTCAGAGTTGTCCCACACAGATGTCCATCATTGTCAAAGTGGAACACGAGTCGTCCGTCCTGGATTGTCCCATTGCAAGATTCATCTCGGAGGTGGGGAGCACTGGAGTGAAAGCCTGCTTCAAACAGCTGGCAGCGAGAGATCGACATTGTGCCTGAACTGCTGCTGCATGTGATATTTGAGTCTGTTCACCAGAGATAGAAAGATTATGAGGTTCAGTGGGGCCATTATAACTCTGCACCAGTTATCCTGTCACTTATATATAGATGATCTTCGGGTCTACTTATTTCTGAAGCCAGGTGGCAGTAATGCTCTCATTCTCTATTGGATTGCATTCTTGCGGTCAAAAATGGTTGGGCTAGAATTTCATTTTTTTAGTCATACAAAAGATTTGAATGTATTTAATATGGTGGCAACACCAATCCATATGTCAGTGCTTACTTTTAACCAGAAGAACACTTAAGCGTAACATTTGGTAACGATTTTACATTTAAAAAAGCAAATTGACTCTGTGGTCCAGACCAGCTTCCTTTGGACTTTCGTACTATCACCGAGCAGTGCACCAATGGTAAAGTACCAGCTTACAAATCATGTTTTATTGTGATCAAACAATTAATGTAATCAATGCATTTTTTTCTATTGCAGCGCTACAGTAGAAAAAAGAAAAAGTTTTAAAGCTATCCCCCTTACCATAGCTCTCATTGTTGGGTCTATGGTGGTGCTCATCACAGAAACAGCCGTACACACCATCTTTCTTACCACACCACTCATACTCTGCACAGTCCAGCTGTTCACAGGGGTCAGTCTCAGCTGAGTAAAATATATCAGAAAGAGTGGAGATAATATGAAAATATGAACATTTCAAATGACCAATCAAAAGACTCCACTTAACTAAACAAAGCATACCACAATGCAAAGGAGAACGCCAGTCTGGGATGTTTAGACCCAAAACAGTGCAGGTTTTCTCATAAGCAGAGACAGCAGAACACAGCATGCCATTGGCTGGTGTGTAGAGGCAGAGATCATAAACACAGGAAGTAAAATATGGCTGCGGGTCAGAGTGCAGGTGACAGGAACTGAACGGGCCGCTGGTGTTGGTGATGACTCTGCAGAGTTCAGTGTATTCTTCTATAAAGCGGCAGTCACTTAAACCATCGCTACTTCTGTCATCAGTGGATCCACATCTAGAAAATGTGTTAAACTGATTTTAGAGACGACTTAATTTTTCAAAAAAGGTTTGTAGTTGTTGAGGTTTTTAGGGGAAATGCAGAAAACTGGACTCTGAGCTCACCCTTCTTGGCTTGTCTCTGATTTCCAGCTCTGACCAAATTGATTGTCGTTTTCGGCCAACATACCGTTGGGCAAAACTTTGTCATCAGTAGGATCGCCGTTGAAGTTCCCACACATTCCAGTGACTCTGTTCTGATACTGGCGACCCATCCTGACCAGTAAAGTACTGTAGCCATCAAACTGGACTATGACATCAACTGCATCAAACACTATGTAACTTCCCTGCCTCATCACCTGACCTAAGGTTCCTGCAGTGGTGGGAAGAGAAACCTCCGCTCCATTTAACTGTGATGATGAGAGTTCAGAGAGTTAGACAGAGGATTCAAACACATGTAAAATTATATTTCTAAAACTGTTTATGTAAAACAAAGTTTACCTTCACTCTCTTGTTAGGTCCAAGCCTGACATGAACACTTTCTGGAGAATTTGAGAGGTATATATCAACTGATGACACGAATGACACAAGGTTGTTTCCCCTGTGTTTGTTGGTGGCCACTACTTTATATTGAGTTTCATTGTTTCTGTGACTCAAGCTCTCAGTTATGACGTAAGAGCACGAGCCCTGAAAATGAGCCAGGGCTCCGTCGAAGGTGATGTAATGCGGGTCACCCCATACGGTACAGGTAGACATTGCGTCATAACAGCCCAGCTGACCGTCTCTGATGGTGCACTCTTGTGCAGGAGTGCATGATGAAGGATAACACTGCAGGACATTGGGTGCGTGACATTCACAGCGCTGGGAGCATCCGTCTGTCCAAAAGGACTCACCAGCCTGCAATGTGAAAAAAAACAATGTATTAAATGGTGTAACAATTTGAAAAAAATAAGCTCAAGGGAAGAAGGAAAGCAGTTAATAAGAAAGTTTGAAAAACTGCATCATGCAGAAGCGGGTTGATGATTAGCCCATGTCAAGTTTCCACTCCTTCCTGTCAGCTAAGGATCTTTTAATTTCCCAACTGGGTTCCAAAAATAAACTTTTGTAACCTGTGCCCATATTTGCAAAGAATCCTAAGACTAAAAGTAGCTCTTTGTGACGTAATGTTTGGAAAAATCTTGGTGTGATTGCAGTTTTATCCAGAGTTAAGACACCGTGTTCCAGCTTAATGTGTTGCAGTCTCCTTGCTAGTTTCTGATGTCATGGAGAGGAAGACACATGTCCTGAAGAAGCATGCAGCCTGCCTGTTGAGCATGCTGAAAAATGGATTGTCTTTTTTTTTGTTTATTTGCTCCATCAAATGCCCCCAAAGGACTAAATCACATCTGCTACACATGTTTTTTTTTTCCATATAGGGATGAATCCTGAAAACAGTGATATTCATGCTTTGTTTAGGGATGTAGAACTGAAGGTAAGATGAAGCAGCTGTTGCTGTGCAATTTCTTACTTTATTTTTTGCATGTTTCTTGGAACCGCCCACTTTGTGTGATGATTCTGGCACTGGAGCTGACCCTGCTCTCTATCATCACACCTGCTCATTCTCCACCTCTCCGCAATCAACCTTCACTGGCTCCACCTGTCTCCAGCTGCATAAAATGCCCGTCCTTGTCAGTCTCCAGTGCCAGATCGTCTTGTGCCAACCACCGACTACTTTCCAGCACCTATCCAGAGAACCTGTCTGTCTGTCTGCTCGTTACCAACCTGATCTGCCTTCTGACTCCTGAGTTTGCCGAAGCCCTGTCTGAACCAGCCTGTTTATAACCCGTTCCTCCTGGACTGTTTCCCCGTGCACCGAGCCTGGACCAAACCGGAAGCTGATCTTGGACACCCCTGTCTGTACCGCCGCTGGATTCTGGATTCCCCGTGAACGGACCTGGACTGCCCTTGGATTCACGCCCCCCTGGATTGCCCCATTCGGACTCTGCCTGCCAGCCGCAGTTTGCCCCGGAGCTGTCTCCCAGCCAGCGCTCGTTCAGGTTAGTGATTCAGCCTTTCTAACCCATCACGTCAGACTCCGCTGATCACTAACCTGTTCCCTTCTCTTCAGAGGACTGCCAGACGGTTAGCGCATGCTACGCACCCCTGAAGCCGCACTCTACCTCCCTCTTAACAAACAAGTTTCAAAATGCCACTGACCTGTTTCGGGTTGTCATTGGGGTCCGATTCCCGTTCGTAACACTTTGATGGCATTTTTCAATATGTATCAGGGGACGAGGTTGAGCCTTTTCATCGGGGTAAGTTACACTTTAAATACTAATTCCCGTTAGTTTGTACGTAAAAGAAATTAGGCAATTTTACGGTTGGTTTTCTCTTAAATTTTTGGTTGGAAGGTAGTTACAAGATACCATATTAATGTTTATTCAAGCACCGGTCCACTGGTACAGATCAACATAGTATAGTATAAAACTGGATATTTAGTTTTATTGGTAATGTAAGCCAAGTTATACTTGTCTATAAAATATTACATGGTTTGGCTCCGCCTCCTCTGCAGGATTTTGTCCACCTAAAACACAGTGTGGGTACACAAGCCCCCAGCAGATGGGACTGTGACTGGCTCCTGGTTAATCAGATCTGCAGTCACAGTGTCGACACATAGTGGATTTTAAAAATAATACTTTATATCTGAACTGTCTGTGTTAATGTCTGCACTAATTGTCCTTTTTTGTCTGCTGATATACTAATGCATTTTATTGGCATTGTCTATTACTTTTTTCCTTTGTCTTTTCAGTGTGTGGCCTTCCATTTTGTAAATATCAAACTGTTTTAGGACTACAGATGAAAATTTGCCTCTATGGCTAACTCTGACATATTTACATTTGGATGTCATTAACCCATGTTAATTAATATGCATTGTCCCATTTCAAATAAATAAATCCTAAATTCATGGTTGATTGTTATTAATAATGAACATGCTTTTATTTTTTTTACATAATACGTTAGAGACTTTACAAATAACTGTTTAGTTACTAGAAAATTTGTTTGCATAGAATAAATACAGAAGCAGCTAAGTTCAAACATAAGCTGTACAGTTGCGTCAGCAGAGTGAAGTCATTATCAACAATCTGATTCTGTTTTCACAGAAGAAATGCACTTTGTAAGTAAATGGAGATGTACACACCAATCAATACCTCTGTCTTCCCATCGACTAAGACTAACATATAACTGATGAATGTAAAACCTTCGGGTACCAAGGAGTTGTTGCTATGATGTCACATAAGGAGTATTTGAGGTGCTACTTTAAAATAGACCCACAAGTTTGCATGAAACTCAAAAGTTATGAATGAACCTATCAGATTTTCACATTGTTTGAAGGCATAGGATTTTAACACATCTACAGTTCTAAACGTGAGCATAATAATAAACAAAAAGCATGTCTGAATATTCTCTCATTTAGCAAACAGAAATCATTTTGGTAATACTAAGTGACCTAAAAGATGAAAAGGTTGTGAGAAAGAAATATCACTGTATCTTTTTATTGAGTATGTCTAAATATATTTGTGTGGATGGCATAAATGCATTATATAAGTGTTTTATGGCATTTACAGAAGAGTTCAAATTTTCTGCACTTGAAAACCTTGATGAAACAGAAAAAAGTAACTTAAAATGGCCTACATTGAGGTAGAAGCCTTCATACTGGCAGCCACAGCTCTCCACAGGGACACAGCTTGTTCCACTCCTGGAAAAACCGTCATCACAGAAACATCCCTCGGAGCAAACATGGTCACACATAGCATCAATGCTGCTGGCACAGGTGTGGCCACAGTCTGTTCCACACAGCTCATAATGACTGTTGGCTGGGCAGTCAATTCCTTTATATGTCAGGAAAAAAGAAAAATCTCTATGAATGTAATATATCTCTATACGCTACATCTCTAGAGACTTTTGAACAAAACACTTGTTTAATTTATTACTTTAACAGCACAGAGCCTTCTATACTCACTGCAGGTGGTGTTTTGTCTCCAAGGGTAGATTTGGACATTAGCAGACTGACAGGCACTGACGTACGTTTCAAGAGCCCTGCAGAGAAGATCACTGCCTCGATTTCCCGACACGCAGACATCAAAGACGCAGTCATTGAAATATGGTGCTGGATCCACCTCCTCGTGGCAGAAGCTGAAGGGGCCGTCAGCTGCCTGGATCACCTCACATTGGGACCTGGCAGTTTGATCATTGTTGCATCGTGGGCATGAGGAACCACAGCCGTCACTGCAGGTGTAGTTACCAGGAACCTTCCAGGCTGCCCCGAAGGTGTCTGGACTGTTGACCATGGCTCCACTTGGTGTGTGGAAGTCGTCATTTGGATTTCCATTGAAATTTCCACAAAGTCCACACACTTTTCCTCTGATAATCATAACATACACTGAATGAGATTTTAAATATCTATGTCTCTAAGTGATGTTTGATTTAGAGGACATGAAAGAGTTAGACAAAATATGAAAGTACTAAAACAAAATCACATGAAAGGATAAAACATATCTAAATAGAATTTTCAATAGGTAGCTAGTTGGCAACATTGAAATCCAAGGCTATGGGCTTTTAACGATAAATAAACAAAACAAAAAAAAAAGAATTGAAAAGTTTATATAAGAGTTACCTGTAGTTTGGAGGTACAGAAATGGTGACTGTGTAAAGTCCATCATACATGACACTCAGTCCAAAGTTTGCATTGACAAATGTTCGGGATCCACTTCCAAAAATAGACAGACTTCCATTGAAAACAACTGGCAGGTTTCTGGTGATTCCATTCACCTGTGGGTACAAAGGTGTTTTCTGGATTAACAACAAATAAAACTGGACTACGACCAAATGCTAGCTATTTAAGAACCAAATCTTGTTGTAATATACCATAAACAAACATTTTGCCTTTTAAAAGTACTTTGCATTTTCAACTGTTACTACAGTTTTAAACCTCTTGAGCAAACCTCTATTAGAAAACACTTGACTTACCTCCACTGTACCTCTGCTGCCTCTAGACATATGCACTTGATAGCCCAAGACATCAACAAAAACCTCAGCTGTGATGGAAACTGGCAACCCCCTCCATGGTTCGTTCTTTGCTTTCACAGAGAATTGATGCAGTCCATCAGTCTCATTACAAACTGCTGCCAGAACATAGCGGCAGGTTCCCTGGAAGTCATAGAGCTTGCCATCAAAGGTGAGGTAGTGAGGATCTCCAGAGGCAGAGCAGGTGCCGTGAGGGTTGGGATGGCAGCCAAATTCCCCTGCCATAACTTGGCAGGACTCCTGAGGCCCACATGCACTGGGGGAACACTGGACTAAACCAGTTACACCATTACATGTGCAAAAGCTCTGACATTCTTCACCGTTCCAGAACTGTTCACCAGCTTGCCGATAGCGTCCTTCATGATAACAACCGCATGATGTTGGTGGCACACATTGGTTACCATTGAGGACAAATCCACTATCGCACTGGCACCCCTCCTGGCACTGAGTGTCACAGGTGAAGGGGAAAGAGAGGCTGGGGCAGGAAGATGGACATGAACTTCCACAAAGTTCATAGTGGCTGTTTGAAGGACAGGTTAGTTCTGGATGACAAAAAGGAACAAGTTAACTTAAAAGTAAAAAGAAATGTGTTAATTTCTAAGGATTCTTTATCGAAAGGGTTACTAGAACTTACCACAGCCAGTTGCATTCCTCCACTGTCCCAGAGAAAGTCCTTTATGTTGACACATAAGTGCATAATCTCGTAGGATATCACATAATGTTGATGCTGGATCTCTGGACCTCTGGAGGATTTCTACACATGCATCTACCTGCAGTTCTGGGTCCACTGCACCCCAACAGTTTGTAAATGGCCCAGTGTTTGAACTAAGAACTCCACAGTATTCACTGGAACTGAAATTGGTTGCAGAGTTACGATATCTGCTTTCCACACAGTGATCTGCCAAGGAACCAGTTCGCCAACTGTCCCCAAACTGTTGAGAATCACTGACCAGAGTGCCATTGGGTGTACGAAACTCATCACCTGGGTCATCATTGTAGTTTCCACAAAGTCCACCTAATGATCCACTGTAGACACTTGGTGAAGTGATGGCCACAAAGTGAGGCCAGACAGTCTGCAGAGTTACACCAAAGGTTGTGCGAAGGATGATGCTGTGAGTGCTGCTTTGGAAGATGTGGATTCTGTTGGACCCAGAGCTGAAAGGCAGTCTGATCAGCTGACCATCAACCTTAAAGCATGAACAAATACTTTAATATATTTTTTTAATTTAGCATTTTTTAAATAGTAGAGAAATCTTTCAAAACTTTTAAGTCTTACACAAAAAAAGTTGCATTCAATTTATTCATTGATCGCATGCTGGTGTTGCAGGCTGCAACACCAGCGCAAGTTTGCTGTTTATGATTTTTTATTTTTAGTTAGTCAACTTTCATCAAACATGAAATTTTATGGAATAAAATTGATGTTTTTGCTTTTTTGTTGTTTTATCTGTAGAAAATTATTTCAGTCACTCACCTTAACAGTGCTACTACTTGCCAGCTCAATGGCAACTTGTGTTCCCTCTGCCTCAAACTTTAGCACATTGGAAAAACTCTCCAACCCTTTTGGAACTTTTTCCAGAGTTACCATGAAGTGTGAGTGATTAGAAGATCCCATGACGTTGGCAAGTGTCAAGCGACATGCTCCTGGGTACTGGTACATCAGTCCATCAAACGTATGATATGATCCTGGGCCTCTGATCCAACACGTTGCAAAGCTGTTCGGTGTGCATCCTCTTTCTCCATCCTGCACCCTGCAAGACTCATGCTGACCACAGCTATAAGGGCTGCAAGTCATGGAGCCATAACTGCATCTACAGCGCCTCCCACAGTCTTCGTCCAGTATGACAGTTTGTCCTGAGCGGTAGTAACGGCCCTCAAAGCTGCAGCCGCAGTCAGCATGAAGGACACAGACGCCACCACTCAAGAGGTAGCCGGAATCGCAGACACAGCTCTCCTGATGAGGGAGGGGGCAATTTTGAGTGGAATTAGGGTTGACACAAGTGGGTGGACATCCTGTCGCTTGGGCCTCATAGTGACTATTGGCTGGGCAGGGGATTTCTAAACACAAGAAGCATTTATGCTTATATTTCCAAACAGGTCTTTTATTTCAAAATAATTTCAACTGACTGATACATACCACAGAAGCCAGAACTTCGCCAGGTTCCAGGCTGGATACCATTTTGTTGACACTGACTTGAATAGACATTTAGAGCTTGGCACAGAATGGGCTGATATCCTCCGCCAACACACAGATCGTACACACAGCTGTCCACAAAAGATCCTGGAGGGAGCTGTTGATGGCATGCTGCAAATGGTCCTGTTCTGTTTTGAAGAATACCACAGTGGGCATCATTTCTGTATAGTGCGTTCTGATATGTTGTGCAGCCAGCACAGGCCAAACCTCCACACTGAGCCTCACAGCCAGGCTCATCATCTCCAGATGCTTTCCAGCTGTTGGCAAAATCCACATCAGAGCTCACCACTTCACCTTGACGGGTTCTAAAGTCATCTCCAGGACGATTATTGAAGTCACCACAGAGCCCACATGTGTTATTCTGGTAGGTGTAGGGCACACTGATTCTGACATATGAATACATGTCATAGGACACCATCACTCCAAAGTCAGTGCTGACGATGACAGAGAAACCAGACTGATAAACCTGGATCGTGCCATTTCTGAGGGAAAATGGAGCTGTTGCAAAGTTTCCATTAACCTGTAAACATGGCAACAGAAAAATTGTTACACTTATAAACATAAAAAATAATCAGCATATTATTTATGTAAGTAAGAAAGTCCTGTTACCTTAGCCTCACCATAACGTCCTTTAACAAGCTCAATAGTTTCATTGTAGGCAAAAACTTTGACCAGCCGTGTCCAAGAAACATGAGTGCTGCCACGATGCTCATTCTTTCCCTCCACTCTATAGTAGGGTAGACCATTCTGACACTGCTCAGAAAGAACATAAGTGCATGTGCCTTGAAAGTGAAACACTGCGTTGTCAAAGGTGTAGTAATGTGGATCCCCACTGATGGTGCAGGTCCGTCTATGCACTGTCTGACAGGAGAACTGAAAGGAAGATGGCCGACAGATTTGGGAAAAGGAGCAGGGGTCATTGTAGCATTGCAGTCCTGCTCTGGTACAGGTGCACTTCTGTGCACAGGTGCTGTCTCTCCAGAAAGAGTCGCCAAGTTGAACAGGTTGACCTTGAAGCAAAACAAGGAACAATGGTCATTTGAAGGCTTTGATTCTATCTAACAAACTGATTTAATATTACATTACTTTGAGTTTGAATAAGTTTTTGGTCTTTCTAATACCCCAATTAGAATGATCTAAAAGAAATTAAAAAGTTAAAGAGAAGAATACAAATGAAGAACTGTCCAGTGTTTAGCAGTTATTCTAACTGTTCTACCACATGACTCAGACTGGAGTTGTCCCGTACTCCCCCCAAGACATGTACTTATTATTATAAAGAAGTACCTTCAGTTACACTCTGCTCTTACCATTGAAAGTGCAGCCTCTTGAACCATGATCTACGCGGAAGACCCAGCGACCAGGTACGTTGACGTTACTATCGAGGCTAAAAGCAGAGTTGCTTCCAGATGCATTATTAGTCATTGACCCAGGTATGCTGAAGTGGTGAGAGGAACTGATCGTGTCATATCCAGCCTGGAAATTACATGTGCACAGATAGATACATTTCCTTTATACTTCAGAAAAATACGCACTGGGTAGAACCAAGACAAGGCAAAAAAAGCATGTTATTATGTGCATTCATTTGGGTCGCTCAAACCTGTATCAACCTTGATGTAGTTGCTAGGGACCCGTAGTTCATCAGCACAAATGAGTATTGCCCATTGGTGGTCAAGACGGCCTGAAAGGTTGTTCGCTGAGGAAAATTTACTTTTAGAAATTAATGAGCAGATTCAACATAATTTATCTTATTTCATTTTACATCAAATATAGAATCATTTTCAGCATATCACTTACTGTTCCAGTCATTGGATAATAGGCAACCTCGTGCCATGTAGCAATAAAGACCCAGTTGGCATTAAAGTTAAGGGCTGGGAAGTAGGCATTGATGTCCTGCGTAACTTGCTGGAGAATAGAGCCGCTTGTGTACTGAACATAATAGATGTCACCATTGCCTCTGTTGTCTAAATCAGTCCAGTACGGAGCAATGATGTCTCTGCCTCCATACATCGGAAACTGTTGAGGAGAATAGCTATACCATGATGAATCAAAGGTCAGATGTCCGTTATGATTTACCTAAAAAAAGAAAAAAAAAATCAAATTAGTCATTATTTACTTACTTTATTTTAATGTTTGTATTTTGTCTTCACAATTAAAAAGAAAATTGACTTGAAGTATAACGAAAAATGGTAAACATACGTAAATCTGAGAGTAGTGCTGGCCAAAAAAGTTAAAGCTTCGGAGGAGTGAAATTTGAGGGGAGCTTCCATCATCTGATTGAGAGCTTGTTGTTCCTCCAATTGGGTAGAGGGGTCCTAAAACGTACAAGAGACATCAACTGGTTAAATCGGAATCGGATTGTATTTTTGGATTACAACAGCAGACGAGAAGCTTTACTGTTCCAAACTATTTGTTACAGAACTCTATCCAAAGGTAAAGTCAGAGCTCACAGTGAACTCCCCCAATCCTACTTAAAGGACAGGGACTTTTTGTGTCAGTACGTAACTTTACATCAGAGATGACAAAGATTACCCAAGGGTCCATCCTAGGTCTCCTCTTATTCAATATCTACATCCTCCCTCTAGCTCAGATCATATAAAAACAACTAAATCAGCTACCATAACTATGGAGACGACACACAGCTCTACATCACCATGTCACCAGGTGACTATGAACCCATTCAAGTGCTGGGTAAATGCTTAGAAGAAATCAATGATTGCATGTGCAAAAAATGTTTACAGTTAATTAAAAAGAAAAACTGAAGAAAAAAAATTGGACCAATAGATGAGCAATCAAAAGTTAGTCCACAGCTTCAGCTAGTAACCACTGATCAGGCCCAAAGTCTAGGTAAAGTGACTTTAACCTCCAAAAGCATCTAAACACAATTACAAACTCAGCCTTCTATCACCCAAAGAACATTCCCAGGATTAAAGGACTAATGTCTCAGCAGGATCTGGAAAAACTTATTTGTGCTATTGTTTTTAGTCAAATCGACTACTGCAACTGTGTTTTCTCAGGTCTGCAAAAAAGGTAAATCAGACAACTGCAGTTGATCCAGAACGCTGCTGCCCGCATTCTCACTAAGACTAAGAAACTGAAACCCTGAGTTCCTCCAAATCAAGGTCCAAAACCTTCTTTAGACCTGCCTTTAAATGTTGAGGTTTATAGTCCAATTTGTCTTATACTGTATCTGACCTGCTGCTACTATTCCAATGCAATGTGCTTGTGTCTGCAATGTTTTTCCTGTCCCTGCAGTGCTTTCTTTCCTCTGTATTTTTTCATGTGCAGCACTTTGAATAGTCTTGTTACTGAGCAGTGCTTTATAAGTAAACTTGCCTTGCCATTCACGTAGGTATGTAAATGGATGGATGGATGGATTAATAGATAGATAGATAGATAGATAGATAGATAGATAGATAGATAGATAGATAGATAGATAGATAGATAGATAGATAGATAGATAGATAGATAGATAGATAGATAGATAGATAGATAGATCGATCTATCTATAGTTTATCTTGTACAAATAAAACATTAGATAGAAAAAATCGATAGCTTACCTGCATTCTGAGTCATCATTCCACCTACAAAAACAAATAATTGAATATAACATTAATGTGCCGTGCTGTGGATCCTGCTGCTGTGCTCTGGTCTCCAAGAACTCTCCGGGCCGTCAGCTCCTGCTCTCATCTACACCCCTGTTCCAGTTGAGTCCTGCCTCTCTGGTTTCTTCATCCACCATTCCATCTACCTTTCAATAAACTCTCAATTTTAGCTCCGTGTGTGGGGTTCTGAGTTCTTTGAAGACACATCCTGACACGCATAGCTTCAGAAAATGGACTTGTGTTGGTACTTTTCCTTTTAGGTCTCAGTGCTGCATTTGATACAGTTAATCACAGTATACTCCTAGAAGGACTTATCTATCTACATACTGTAGGGATTAGCGGGAAAGCATTAATCAAAGCAGACTGGTTTAAATCTTTTCTGTCTGACAGTTTCAAGTTTATCCATGTTAATAATAAATCTTCGAACTCCAGGGATACTTGTGGAGTACTACAGGGTTCAGTCCTGTAGCCAATTTTCTTTATTGTATACATGCTCCCGATTGGTAAAATTATCAGACAGCATGGAATTAAATTACACTGTTATGCTGATGACACTCAGCTATATTTATCCATAAATCCTGAAGAATCTAATTGATTACTTAGACTACAATATCTTAATGACGTCAAAACCTGAATGGCTTCAAATTTTCTGCGTTTAAATTTTGAAAAGGCTGTAATCTTTGGACCAGAGTCCAACTTCTTAATCAATCACTTAATCTGGATGGCATTAAATTGTTACCTGACTCCGCCAGATAGATTTGCTCCGCATATCCATCTGGAAACCTTCCGTTGAAGTAATTTTGGGAAGGGGCGAAAATACTGGTCAGCTGATTGGCCTATGTTGGTGATAGACGGGCCAAATAAACCAATCAGATTCGTCGTCGCTCGTAACAGAGCGACGACGAAAACACAACCACAAGCCAGGCTACTCTTGCTGCTGCAAGTAAAGGCTCGTTAGCTCAGCAGAGAAATACTCTGTAATTCCGATAAAACTTGCTCGATAGCCACGCTAACGCTAGTTTAATCGGCTGAAGCCGCCATGTTCTATAGACTGAACTGTCGCGCTTCCCGTTGCGTCACACCTCAACCCGCCTCAAAGCCAACGCTGATTGGACGTTCGTTTGGTGAACGGCTCCAAATTTTCTTTAACGGAGAGTATCCAGACTGATCTGCGAGTGAAACCTTGAAACCTCGCGAGATCAGGATGGTCTCACGAGGCTAATTAAATTGACCTCTGGTAATAAAGTAAAAAAAAACCCACTGGTGTTATTTTTGACCAACACATGTCATTTAAATAATATAATAAACAGGTTTCCAGGGTTTCTTTTTGTCACCTCCGGACAATTGGGCATTTGCCCAAATTAGAAATATTCTGTCTAGGAGTGATGGTGAAAAACTAGTCCATGCATGTGTTACTTTAAGGCTGGACTATTGTAATTCTTTACTATCAGGAAGTCCACAAAATGCCGTTCAAAGTCTTCAGCTGATCCAAAATGCTGCGGCAAGAGTTCTGATGAAAATCAACAAGAGGGATCATATTTCTACAATTTTAGCTTCCCTTCATTGGCTTCCTGTTAAATCAAGAATATAATTTAGAATTCTTCTTCTCACATACAAAGCCCTTAATTATCAAGCTCCATCAACTTATGAGCGATCTGATTACTCCGTCTGTTCCTAACAGAGCACTTCACTCTCAGACTGCAGGTCTACTGGTGGTGCCTAGAGTCTCTAAAAGTAGAATGGGATGCAGATCCTTTAGCTATCAGGCTCCTCTCTTGTGGAACTAACTCCCATTTTTAGTCTGTGAGGCAGACACCCTGTCTACTTTTAAGACCAGGCTTAAAACTTTCCTTTTTGACAAAGCTAATTCCGTGGCTTTGGGTACCCTAAACTTCTCTATAGTTATGCTTATGTGCTGTTATAGGCTTAGGCTGCCGGAGGACATTAAGGTAAATTATTTTGTGTGTGTGTCTCTACTCTGTCTTCTCTAATCCCTAGTCGGTCATGGCAGATGGCTGTTAACACTGAACCTGGTACTGCTGAAGGTTTTGTATCACTGTTAGAACGGAGTTTTCCTTACCACTGTCACTTCATGCATGCTCAGAATGAGGTATTGCTGCATAGTGATCAACAATGCAGACGACTGTCCACTCTTTCAGGAGGAGTGAATGCTGCTTGTCAAGACTCTATGCAATCTGCTGGGTTTCCTTAGAGAGGAAACTTTTTGTCCAACCTGTCTGCATGATTTAATTGAATTTGACTTTGTAAAGAGCCTTAAGACGACATGTGTTGTGAATTGGCGCTATATAAATAAGATTGAAATTCAAAGAATAATGCTAGGCAGAAAACAAACTACCATCAAAACTGTAAAGTCTTAAAAATCTTGTGTTGAGTTAGAATGCAAATGTACATGCGCTAACATTTACATTTACCCACACACCCCTGGTCATGAGCAGATTCAGTGGATTCACTTTTTTTATTGTTCACATTAAGACTGCCCACTCAAACTGTCAGGCCATGGGTTCATCAGCAAGTCACTAGAGGTCACATAAGTGAGTTCCATTGACAGTTATTACCTTCTCAGATTACTACACTCATTCATTAAAGCTACTTTTCAGTTGTCTGCATATTTTTATAACCACATATATTTTTCATTTACGGGATTTAAGTACTGTTATTCAGGGATAGAAAAGTGCATTTGTCAGCCTGTTGTTCTTTATCAAGGTTGGTACTGTTAGTTGTTACAGTTTAAAATTGTTTACTGTACTATTGATCTCAAGCTGTTTGTAGATCTCATTAAAGACAATCTTTAAATGTGATACAAAAGGAAGATTTGATTGAACTTATAACAGTGTTATTACCTAAAAGTTATCACGCATAATTGTAATTCTGAATGTTTTAGAAGATTAGAACTTGTCCTTCATTTATGTATACATATTTTAGGTATGTATGTAACACTTTTTGCTGCAAATGATTTGTTTGGTTTTAGCAAGCAAATCAGATTGCTGTTAAACTGTATATAACTTAGATTGCTAAATCAGCCCAAGTTTGATGTTAAGTAGGGACTAAACAGAGCACATGGAATGATTTTGTGGATTAATATAGTAATTTTGAATAGTTTCTACTAAGTCAAGAGTACATTTAAAGGTTAAAGTACATGGTACTTGATTGATTTAGTTTCTTAAACTTATAAGTGCACTCTTCAAAGCACTAGTTGGTACAACTTAAAATATATCTCCTTTTTTGTGCAACCCGTTTGCATGCTTTTTTTTAAAGGGGAAGTCCGGTCAACAAGGAAAAATCAGGGTATCATTAGCTATAACTAAAACTAATACATTTGTGGTTATTTAATGAACTTATCTTTAATCAATAAGAAAATAAAAAGATAAATTGTCATCTGAATCACTGTGTATGGGGGCTGACATTACTGCCCATATTTGGGCAGTAAGGGGCGTTTGACATCACATCCTGCGACGTGGAAAACCGGAGCTGCGACAGCATTTCTCCCCGCTTTTCATGCAAAGTCAATAGGAGGGATACCACATCACATGTGGTATCCCTCCGCCCCTCTGGTCGGCATGCGCTGGAACGCTTTTATATTTTAATATTTATACAATAATGACCACCTGCCCTATTTACTAGGGGGCAAATATATAACTTAAGTCACTTCAGCGCAATCTCTCCTCCGCTGTGTGTGTGTGTGTGTGTGTGTGTGTGCGGTGCGGCGATATACTGTAGGACCCGACTGAGTTTGCAATGGAAATAGGTACGCTGGATTCCGTCAAAAGTCCGGTTTCTGTCAAGAAAATCCATATCACTACCAGATGATGATAGCTCCATGGAGCTCTCATCACTGTCACTAAGTACTTCATCACTCTGTGCTTCGTACAGAGCACCAGTCGTCGCCATCTTGGAAAATACTGCACCGTGACAAACAACAGAGCGTTGAAACTTGCTCAACAGCGGGTCCGCCGAGTGACGTCAAAAAATGGGAGGTGACAGTATTATTCTTGACCAAGATGGATTCCTCTATGGAGGACCAAGTCTTCCATATTTAAAAATAAATACAGAAATGAATAAATGCTCAATAAATAAATATGCATACAATTATGTGCCACCAAAAATACAATGCACAAATAAATGTAAATAGAAAATAAATTATACAGTGAGACAAGATGTATATATCTCTTTTAATTAGCCACATTATTTATTAATTACTTATTTTTTAAGTATTTATTTTCTTTGTATTTTTGTATATTTTTTTGCCCTATTTATTTCTCCGATGCTATTTATTTCTGCCTGTCCTTTTTACATTTCTGTTTGTCCTTTTTACATTTCTGTCTGTCCTTTTTACATTTCTGTTTGTTGTTTTTACATTTCTGTTTGTCCTTTTTACATTTCTGTTTGTCGTTTTTACATTTCTGTCTGTCCTTTTTACATTTTTGTCTGTCCTTTTTACATTTCTGTATGCATTTCTGCCTCATTATGCAAATGAGGAGGGGCTGTGTCTTAAGGGCTCAACTTCTTCCCATTGGTTGGTTAGCATTTTACTGCGTTGGTCGAATCTACATGGCTTTTCCCCGCACTAAAGCATTGTTTAGTAATGTCAAACTCAGCAGGCAGACGTTCAGTGTCCGACCTCTTACGGGAAGCTGCTAATAGACTGGAAGAATTAGAACGCTGTACAATTGGGATCTGAAATGTTTTTCGGTGGTTTCAGATTCGGCTTTCCAGATCAATAACTCATCGGCGGATGATTTATTCTACATGCCGGGGATAAGTCGTTTGGCTGTGCTATCCTAGCGCAGCAGGTCTTGGTGATATCACAGTAAAATGAGCAAAAGTCTGGGCTATTTCTGCCCTGTGATGGACTGCCGAATTGTCCAGTTTATACCCCGCCTCTCGCCCACTGACAGCTGGAGATCGGCACCACCAACCTTCGCGAAACCAGCAGGGATAAGCGTGTTAGAAAATGGATGATGGATGGTCTGGGCTATTTCTTTTTACTTGGCATCAAAATCTTTGCCAACTGGTACCAGAAAATGCTATTATTGGGCTTTCTTCGTCTGGAAACAAATGTTTACAACACATTACACATTGAACACACTGAGCTGACAATACAGCGATCTGATTGGCTGAGCAGGAAAAATCGAATCACGTGACCTCTCGGACCGGAGCGCAACAGTTTAGATTTTTTATCAGCAATAACTTATTAATGTGCAAGTGAAAACGTGGGAACATTGGTGTTTTGAGATCACTGCTATGTGTAGCAACTTATCCAAGTGCAAGAAAGTTGCCGTCTGACAGTTCATACGAAACTTCTTAAGGAGACATCTCACAGATTCTCGCCCACGGACTCGTTTTGAGGAAACTACGGTTGTAGCTCAGTGTCTGCCTTGCGGTAGTTGCGGAGAGGTGTCTGTTTTGTAGAATAAATCATCCACCAATGAGTTATTGATCTGGAAAGCCGAATCTGAAACCACCGAAAAACTTTTCAGATCCCAAATGTACAGCGTTCTAATTCTTCCAGTCTATTAGCAGCTTCCCGTAAGAGGTCGGACACTGAACGTCTGCCTGCTGAGTTTGACATTATTAAACAATGCTTCATGTCAGGGAAAAGCCATGTAGATTTGACCGACGCAGTAAAATGCTAACCAACCAATGGGAAGCAGTTGAGCCCTTAAGACACAGCCCCTCCTCATTTGCATAATGAGGCAGAAATGCATACAGAAATGTAAAAAGGACAGGCAGAAATGTAAAAACGAGAGACAGAAATGTAAAAACGACAAACAGAAATGTAAAAAGGACAAACAGAAATGTAAAAAGGACAGACAGAAATGTAAAAACAACAAACAGAAATGTAAAAAGGACAGACAGAAATGTAAAAAGGACAACAGAAATGTAAAAAGGACAGGCAGAAATGTAAAAAGGACAGACAGAAATGTAAAAAGGACAACAGAAATGTAAAAAGGACAGGCAGAAATTAATAGCATCGGAAAAATAAATAGGGCAAAAAAATACAAAGAAAGAATAAAACAGACCAAAATATTATAACATGTACATAAATAAATACTTAAAAAAATAAGTAATTAATAAATAATGTGGCTAATTAAAGGAGATATATACATTTTGTCTCACTGTATAATTTATTTTCTTCCTACATTTATTTGTGTATTGTATTTTTGGTGGCACATAATTGTATGCATATTTATTTATTGAGCATTTATTTATTTCTGTATTTATTTTTAAATATGGAACACTTGGTCCTCCATATTCCTCCACATAAACATGATTAAATGAGAATTATTCATAATTAAAAAAACATAGAATTTTTTGCACAGTATGTAGTAGTTTTATATTTAAAGTACTTTCAGCAGTTTGAATTCTGATTTTGACCGGACTTCTCCTTTAAGTAATACTAATTGAATTTTACAGTACACCAACATCCATCATAGTTTATAAAGGTAATTAAATTATATAAAGAAAGTTTAAACCAGCTCTCAGGACTTTAAGCACTGCTGGATTCTGCAGCAAACATTTTACTGTTAACATGTTAGAGAGGACAGTAACCTGAAGTCTTCCCGGAGTAACAGCAAAGTTTGACGGCTGGGTTAAAATTATTACAACACTGCATTTGATTTTCTTTATGAAAAATGATTTAAAATTTGACTTGGGTGGCTACTTACCTGTGAACAACAGAAGCAATACTGGCAGTATGATTTTGCCTGCCATTTTTCAAAAGTTAAAATCCAAACCTGATAAAAAAAAACATAAATGTTTTTTAGGAAATATGAATCCGAAAAAAAACAAAATACAAAACTTGTTTTTTTTGTATTTTGTTTGTTTTTTATCCGCTGACATAAAATAAAACATTCTTAATGCAATTTGTTCAAACAAAGTATTTGAGAGTATTTTACTTATTGGGGGGAAAAGAACTTTTACCTTTTCTATGCGCCTCTCTGTTGTGTAAACATCTCGAATGACAGTACAGGGCTGCAACAATGCTTTATACAGTGACAGTTGGCACACATCCAGTATTCTCTCTTTTCCAGTAAGTTGTACAGAAAAAAAAAACACACATAGTTGCTTCCTCATATTTTAGCACAGCACAGTTCGGTCAGCAAGGATCACCTCATAGGTTCCAGGTTTAAACTTTGCCACAATGTTTATGTTTCTTATTTACTGTTTTCTTCTCTGCTACTTTGATAACAAGAGTTTGTATCAGATTTACCTCAGTGAATGGATGGTATCCTGTCAAGGGTGTACCCCGCTCTGTAACAGCTTGGATAGGCTACAACAACCACTGAACACCTCATCTCCTCCATTACCATCCCATATAGTAATGGGATGGTAATGCCATCTGTCTCTTTTGGACAGAGATCTCTATTGAAAGTTGAAGCCAACGTCCCATTTTGAGTTTTCAGATCACCACTGAGGCTTTCACCTATCACAACTTTTCCTCACATTTAGTCTTTTGTCCTGTACATTTCTAGTATCGTCTGAAACTTTTTGGGAATTACAACATCTATCAATACTACCATTGTGTGAGCTTTCAACCACCACAGTGGTAATGATCTCAAATTACATTCACTCAAGATTTTGAGTTTGTAAATTATTTTTCACAAAGAATGAAAGGTTTTGCATGTTCGAAGAAGATTTACCTCCTCTGGATGGTACCTTGGTCATTTAAGTTTTCGACCCACTTTTAAGGTGTAATACATGTAGACGGAGGACAAGTTTTTAAGATCTTTATTTGGGAACAATCTTAAAAGTTGTACCTTTCTCACCATAAGCAGTACACATGAGGTGCAAAAGTAAAACGTACATTTTGCAAACTATCTTATGTTAACATGATCTTGAAATATGCACAAAGAATATATTTATTTTGCTGTAGAAAAGAAGAGTGATATATTAAACTACCCAGTTCAAATTTATACCCTCCTAAATTTCAGCTTTTGCTTCATAGCTTCAGACCTAAAGGATTCTTGTGTAACACCCCATGACCTAAATTGTCCACATCAATTTAAGGCTTTAAAGTTTTGTTTCTTTTAAAATGAAACTGTAGATTAATCATGAATTGCATAGGTGGAAAAGGATTGATGAGTCTTTTCAGTAGGGCTGAACGATTTTGGAAAATAATCTAATTGCGATTTTTTTTCTTAATATTGCGATTTAATGCAATTTTTTCCCCCAGTTTAATTGATCATGTCTTTTTAAACATATACAAACAACAAATCATTTTGTTTCCTCGCTGTGCAGATTAGTTGCTAAAAGACCCGCAGCATCTAAACTCAGAGCAGAAATGATTGCGTTCTGTCTACAATATATTTCAACCAAAATTGCAATTTTGACTTTTCTCTGCGTTAACCACAAGCAACAAAAATGGCGTCTAAATAAAGACGTTTGTAAACAAGGACTATTTAAAACAAGAACTTTTAATGTTTCTATTAATCAGAATATTATTCAAGAGAACAGCTTTTAGTTGATTTGGACATCAATCCTTGTTGAACATAAAGTGCACCAACAAGCAAGTCTATGTATTAAACTGATTGACCTGTACTTAATGCTGTGTATGATTATATAAACTCTAAAACAAGTAATAAAATTAAATTATCTCACTGCTGCAACTGTCTTCCCTTCCATGTGGAGGCAAACCCACTTTAAACATTTTACCAACACCTAATGGACGTGTCTAATTCCCTAATGGTTACATAGCCAAAAATTGCAGACTCTGCGATTTGGAAATTGCGTTTTTTTAAATCGCGATTATATTGAAAATGCGATTAATTGTTCAGCCCTACTTTTCAGCTGAAATGCTGTGACAAATTAAGAAGTGGCATGACAACCATGACAACGTCAGACTTTCCTGCTCTGAAAGTAAAGCACATAGGGCAGAAATAATAATGAGTCCATTATAGCAATTTCTGTCTATGTTGATGATGACTGAAAGAAGATACCGGAATTTGTTTTATATTAGTATAAAATGTCTCTATTTTGACAAAAATAAGCAATAGGAGATAAGACATGGAATACTGTAATCAGTGCAGAAAAGATGCGATGACAGATCAGTCTTTCGGTATATTTTCAGTTTGTTACAGAAATATATCTGGCTGGCAGGTTTAGACATTGAAAAAAGAACTTCGCTCAGATTTATGAATCTCTCACCCACTGACAGCTGGAGATAGGCACCAGCACCCCTCGCGACCCCAGCAGGGATAAGCATGTTGGAAAATGGATGGATGTAATTAATAATCAACAGATTACTGTTTATCATAACTAATTAATTACAGATTTTTACTGGTTCCTGAGATTATTTCACTAACATTTTGCTTTTGACCTACTTCCATGGTCATTAGTGAAACTCACATATGGGTTTTCCAGTGTCGTGAGAGCTGAAAAATTTAGTTTCTTTTAGTTTGATTTGGTTGAAAACATCTCAAAGCTTCCAAAGCTGAGCAGCAGGTTTAGCTCGTTATACTGTAGATTATTGCTACTATGTGCTGGCATGTGAGGCTCTACACTTCAGTGAACAATGTCGACACGCCCTATGTATGTTATGTAAAGCAAATATGAATTAGTATCCAGACATAAACCCACTATTTCTTTAAAATATTAATACATATTTCAGATCACCTTTAACTTTTATTTTTAGAGCAAGAATTGATGAACATCAGATGGAAATCTGGACAGACCGAATGAACTGAACACCTTCTTCAGCAGATTCAGTTCAGGAACAAGATTGCCATCCTACATTCCTGCCCACAGCCAAACAGTCATCACATCCTCCTTTGGCACACAACTTCAGTGTCACACCTCAGATGTTTTATCTTCAGTCTCAGCCATGGACCCTTCAGTTTCTACATGGTTGTTTTCAGGAGAAGATGGTGCTTCTCCCTTTGCCTCCCTCTTCCACTTTTCTGTTTCTAGAAGTCAAGTGAAGAGGCAGCAGGAGAGATTGAATTGGAATAAGTCTGCAATTCCAGATGGTGTCTACCCCAGAGTCCTGAAGGCCTGTACAGAACTGCTCCCTAGGATTCTACAGCACCTCTTCAACCTTAGTCTGACCAAGAAGAAGGTTCCAGTGTTGTGGAAGACCTCCTATTTGTTTCTGGTACCAAAGAAAACTTACTCATCCCTCCTTAATGACTTTAGGTCTGTTGCCCTGACATCCAACATCATGAAGGTCCTGTTGGCCCACCTGAGTAAACAGACAAGCAGCTATCAGGACCCCTACAGTTTGCTTATCGCCATGGAGTTGGAGTTGAAGATGCCATCACACACTTACTTCAACAAACCCACTGTCATTTAGACAAGACAAACAGCACTATGAGGAACATGTTCTTTGATTTATCCAGTGCATTTAGCATAATTCAGCCTGATTTACTTTGTTAAAACACTCCAGAACACTCAGGTGGAGGCCTCAACAATCTTCTGTATCAGAGGCTTTTATTTGTTTTATTTTTTTCTGGGTTTTTGTGGCAGTAGTGGCTCATTTGTTCAAAGTAGGCTGACAGGAAATGGGGTTTGAGAGAAGGGGAAGACATACGGCAAATGACCTCAGGTCAAAATCGAACCTGAGTCAGCCACGTCGAGGGCTCAAGGCCTCCGAAAATTGGTCGTCCTTTACTACCCCTGCCACATCAGAGTATGACTGATCAAAGACCACCTGACAAACAGACCACAGTTTGTGAGACCGAAGGGTTGTGTGTCCATCCCGGTAGTCAGTGGCACAGGAGTACCAAAGGGGACTGTACTCTCACCATTTGTTTTCACTCTTTACACCTCAAACTTCAAATACAAAACAGACTCATGTCTTCTGCAGTAACACTCAGATGGGTCTGCAGTCATTAGATGCATCAGAGATGGACAGGAGGTGAACTGCTTTGTGGCATGGTGTGGAAACAGTCATCTCATACTTAATGTTGAAAAAATAAAGAAGATGGTTGTAGATTTCAGGAGAAATAGGAATAGGACCAACACTGTTACCCTACTGGGAGAAGAAGTGGAGGTGGTGAAGGAGTATAAATGTTCACCTGGACAAAAACTGGACTGGAGACACAACTGTGAAGCTGTCTACAAGAAGGTACCGAGCAGACTGTACTTCACAAAGAAGGATTATTCGTACAATTAAGGACAACCCTGAGCATCCTCTTAATCAGACTGTTGTACAACAACAGAGTGTCTTCAGTCAGAGGCTTCTCCAGATCAGCTGTAAGACAGACCGGTACAGGAGATGCTTCCTGCCTGCAGCCATTACCGTCTACAACAACTCCGTAAGAGTTTACGGAGACTGGACTGCAAACCTGAATGGGTGGACACATGGTTGGTATTTAATGTAACTAACGAGGTTCTCAGGGACCAGTTGCATGGCGTTGTTATGAGAACATAGTTATGTTGGTAAACATTCCTGTGCCTTTTAGATTAAATATGGTAAAATATAGTTACGGTTTGAAGAGTCTTTTTATTACTACATAAGTCTACAATGCAAACACCACATTATCAGATAAAAGAACCATGGGAGGCCGAGAACAGGTCAATACCTTAACAGAAGAAACCCCTGTAACATGAGTTACAGCAGCATTTAATTTCCCTTTCTCTGTGTAATGAATCTATGTAGCCTAACGTATGAGCTTCACTTTTGAAAATTGGTGACAATATTATACTATCACTAATTTTAATTACAATAGTGAACTTTTTTTGAATGTTCTTGATCTGTACTTGTACACTTGGACTCAGTAGGATTCCTATATGACAGTGGATAATATTTAGAGTCCAAACTGGCTGATATTTGGAACTAGAACATTTCTGAAGAAATTTAGCAAGGCGACTGCCTTGTGGTGTGTACCATACCATCAAAAATACTAACAGGAAGTAACACTGCAAATTTCAGGTTCCTACAGTCTTCACAGTCCCCGCAGCGGCCGTCGAAAGGTGCAATGTTAAGTCATGGAGCATGTCCCTGACCTCCTAGGAGCCTCTTGGTAGCAGCATTGTCATGGAGACTCATTGACAGCTGCAGCCCTGTGTTAGTCATCATTATGTTTATCATGTAGGGGACTGAGTGGTATGTGTGATTTTAGTGTTTTCGAAGCATTTCTGCAGCATATAGCAGAGGCAAAAAGGGGTCAAAAATGAATGTTTGACACCTCATAAAATATATATGCTTTATGTGACATGGCCCAGATTTATTGTGGAGCTTACTCTCTAAAGGAAGTACAGACTCTATCAAGCAGAAGTTGGTAGGTACTTCCTGGAGCTACTTCTGGTTAGCAACATGCTAACCGTTAGCCACTAACATGGTTGTGTTCAGTATCACCAGGTGATGGTACTCTGTTAGTTTGGTCCAAATCCTCTGCTGGAAAGTGCCTCAAAAAGGGGGATAATATGATTTGGCATGGTTCATGTTTATTACGTCGCCATGGTAACTCAAAAGGCAGCTTATACAAAAAGAGCACATGACTGGATGAAGAGGTACTTTTTGACATGTATACTACGGGGATGAAAACATAATATAGTTAACCTGCCACACCAGGTTTTGATCCTGCAACATCCAGAGTGCCAGTCCCACAACTTAACCAGTGGACCAAACCCCAGCCATATATAGAGTTGCATTTGGTGGAAGATAACTGTATACATGGCCATTAAAGAGCATTGGGTGAGAGATGCCGGCGAGCAGCACTTTGCTTCTCCGGAACCGTAAATGCTAGAGGGGTAATTTTTTCTGTGTTTATTTCATAACGGATAGGGGAACAGGACAAGCTATGGGTTTTTGCTGGAAATATTGTATGGGACTTTTTGGCATGGTTTTTCGCTAACTACGTCACCATGGTAACTGGAAATGGCATGAAATACAAATAGCACGCTTCATGGCATCGAGACACACGTTTTGATATATATATTTTGTGGGGGTAGACCCTATGGTTCGGGCTGTATTAACGGTGAAACCCCTTCCTCACCAACAGACCTCAGTCAGTCCGGGTCGGACAGAACACCTCTGATGTCTTGACCCTCAGCACAGGCTCCCCCCAGGGCTGCGTCCTGAGCCCCCTGCTGTTCACCCTGATGACACATGACTGCGCTCCCAGGTTCACCACCAATCACATCGTGAAGTTTGCTGACGACACAACGATGGTGGGCCTGATCAGAGACGACAACAACCAGGACTACAGAGAGGAGGTGGAGCAGCTAGTGAGCTGGTGCAGAGACAACCGCCTGATCCTGAACGTGGAGAAGACGAAGGAGAGCATCATCGACTTCAGGAAGAACCGCCCCCACCACGCTCCACTGCTCATCAACAGCTCAGCTGTGGAGGTGGTCAGCAGCACCAAGTTCCAGGGAGTGCACATCACAGACGTGGTCTGTGAACACCACGTCACTGGTGAACACCACGGCACTGGTGAACACCACGGCACTGGTGAACACCACGGCGCTGGTCAAGAGGGCACAGGGCTCTTCTCATCCTTCCTGCGGAGGATGAGAAGAGCCCACCTGCCCCGCCCATCCTCAAAACCTTCTACAGAAGCACCATAGAGAGCAATCTGTCCAGCTGTCTCTCTGTGTGGTGTGGAGGCTGCAGTGCCTCCGACTGGAAGAACGTGAGGAGAGTGGTGAGGACAGCAGAAGGGATCATTGGGGCTGCTCTTCCCTCCATCAAGGTCCTTTCATCACAGCGCTGTGTGTCCCGAGCCCGTAACATCATGAGGGACCCCTCACACCCCCACCATGGACTGTGCCTTCTGGAAAGAGGTTCTGCAGCTTCCGCTGCAGGTCCTCCAGGTTTTGCAAAAGCTTTTTCCCTGTTGCCATCAGACTGTTGAACTGCAGAAACTGCGGAAGCCACAAATTGGACTCTGTAACTGCTGAAGCCACAAAAGGGACTATGGACACTGAATCTTACTGTAATTTACTGTTTGCACATAGCTTTTTCCAAGCTGTATGCAAATGAAATTTCGTTCTGTGCGCACTCTGTGTTTGCAGAATGAAAAATAAAGTACTCTAAATCTATTAGGTGCATAGTAATAGGCACTGCCCATGTATTTGCATGGGAGGCAATGCCGTGCTTCGCCAGCACTGTCTCCTCATTGCAAATGCTATGGCAGTCACCTTACTATTCAGAGTTGCATTCCCTTTTACAAAAGCACCAGTGTGTTGTAAAGAAAAGTGACCCGAGATTACGAAACAGCAACCAGATATCATCATGGGGATGGTGTTCTTTTCGTGATTTGCAGTTTTGATTTTTATAGCAAAATATAATGTGCAATACTGGCCAAAAAATAAGGCTTAGTGTCATTAGGCTATAATATGTTCTTCCATTGAGTTTTGGGAATTTTTTTAACAAGGCGTGGATGTTTTCGTTAAAATAAAGCTCTTGCAATGTTACCGTTGGCATATAGTTTGTTCAGTTTTTGACACAGTACCATGATAGGTTTACATATAAGGCTATATATTTCTTCTGTTCTTTTATTCCTGACTAAAACTTTGTAACTCCCCCACATAAACAACCCTTCCACACCCACCATGGACTGTTCGCCCTGCTATCCCTGGCAGGAGGATCAAATGCAGAACAACCACAGCATCTTCATAAGACTGCTAAATTCCCATAATCCCCCCTTCCCATGGATACAAAACTGCTAATTTTAGATGGAGATTATGAACTCTATTGCATTAACTGTACTATTGGCATCGTCATATTGTCCATTCATTGTTGCAATACATCCTGCTGCTACAAAACATTTCAATATTCATATGCATGATGACATCCTTGTGATCCATTGAATGCTTTAGCCAAAGGCTGCTATAGATCAAAGCTTCAGAAAAATTTTATTATGACATCAGTGTCCGTATTCACACAGAATTATATAACGAAAAGGAGCTGTTAGTAACACTAACATTAGAATTCGTAGAATTTCTCAGAATCCAATCAAATAAAAAAAATACATTTTAAATAAGCTCCATTCAAATATTTTGATGCCGTGTGAAAACTAGGGTCACTTGTGGAGTACCAGAGGGTTCAGTCCTTGGACCAATTCTCTTTACTATATACATGCTTCCGATTGGCAAAATTATCAGACAGCATGGGATTAATTTCCACTGTTATGCTGATGACACTCAGCGATATTTATCCATAAATCTTGATTAATTCAATCAATTAATTTGACTACAGGCATGTCTTGATGACATCAAAAGCTGGATGACTTTAAATTTCCTACATTTAAATTGTGACAAGACAGAAATTGTAATCTTTGGACAAGAGTCCTCAAAAAAAATAAACTTTTAATCAATTACTTAATCTGGATGCCATTAACTTGGCCTCTGGTAATAAAGTAAAAAATCTTGGTGTTATTTTTGACCAAGAAATGTAATTTAAATCCCATATTAAACAGGTTTTCAGAGTTTCCTTTTTTCACCTCTGGAATATCGCCAAAATTAGAAACATTCTGTCATTTGTGAAAGACTGGGTCGCTCTCAGGAGCTCAGTGAATTCCAGTGTCGAACTGTGATAGGATGCTACCTGGGTGACAAATACGGCCATGAAATGTCCTCACTCCTAAATATTTCTGAGTCAACTGTATCACAACAAAATTAAAGCGTTTGGGAATGTCAACAACTACGCCATGAAGTGTTAGGTCACGTAAACTTTCGGAGCAGGGTCAGTGGATTGATCGATCCATCCATCCATCCATCTTCTGTCACGCCTGTCCCTATTGGGGTCAAGCGTGACAGAAGTAACAATCTGCAATCAACTGTAACAATCTGTAGTATACAAACGTTTACTGTTATTTTTCCTTATGAACATAAAACATGTAATTTTTTCGGGTAAGCTATCTTTTGTGGCAACCACTATTGTCGTGATTTGTCTTGATGAACCCATACAGAGCACACACACACTCATAGAGCTTATTTCTGAGAGTTTTTGATTGAAAGAAATATGAGTAGTGGATGAGCAAACCAGAGAGGTGTACTGGACTGGAACTGGGGTGTAGATGGAAGCAGGAGCTGGAGGACCAGAGAGAGTTCTTGAGATGTAGGGCTGCTGGAGCACAGGGGTAGCAGACAGTCCAGCAACAGAGCAGAGAGCAAAACTGTGGCTCAAGGGTAGCAGGCAGTCCAGCAAAAGAGCAGAGGGCAAACCTGGGGCACAGGGGTAGCAGGCAGTCCTACAGTTAGCAGAGGCCTTACTTGAAGCAGAGAGGTAGCCTGAAATCAAGCAGCTAGCAGAGGCTTCACTTGCGACACAGAGGTGGCAAGAACTCCAGCAACTAAACAGGGAGCAAAGTAGGCTGACAGACTTGGAGTAAGTGGAGAATGATGACGAACCGGTGGGGAAGAGAAGACTGAGGGAGGCTTATGTAGGGAGGCTGGCAGGTGGAGTGAGTTCTGACTAATTAATGCCTAACAGGTGTGACTGATTGCTGAGGGAGTGGAAGGTGAGCTAAGTGAGATGAGGAGGAACTGTAAAATTACAGGGAACAAAGCCAGACAACAACTAAACCATGACAACTATTAATTTTGTTATTAAAAGTAACTGTATTGCATTACCCCTCCCCTGGACTGCCACCTTATCATGGTGGAGGGGTTTGAGTGCCTCAATGACCCTAGGAGCTATGCTGTCAGGGGCTTCATGACCCTAGTAGGGTCACCCAGGCAGACAGGTCCTAGATGAGGGACCAGACAAAGAGCAGCCCAAAGACCCATTATGATGAATGAAACAAATGAACGCAATGTAACGCCCAGTTGCAGGTCAAAGTTGCTGTGGGCCACTCTGTGGCGGAATGGCTTACAATGTCCTGAACACACCGCAGTCAGAAATATAATACTCAAGCAAGAAAATAACCGACAGTGTTTTATCTTGAGCCTTTCTGAGATCCCATTTCTTCAATCTATTTCAGTTTCGTTCCGGAGAAGCTGTTCCTCCTTGCTGCACTTAGCGGCGGGTGAATCCAAGATTCCATCCTCGGTTTCTTGTTTCCCAGCGGGGCCTGCTGCTGCATTTGACTCTTCCGGGTCTAGGCTGCAGAGCATGAGGAGTTTCAGAACAGCCCAATCGTTTGGCGTTAGCATGCCCATGGAGTGGATAGGTTGCAGTTTGTCGGCTCCATCATCCAGACGATAGAGACAAATATTCCCGGTTTCATACTTGAACACGTACCCCCATTTCTGCAGGCTCCATACGGTTCCAAAGACCATTCTTCTTGCAGAGCTTGGGTCGGGGGCATCTGAGTTCTGCACAAAAACAGCACACCCTTGCGAGGGGTCTGCTGACCTCGCCAGACGCCGGTCTGGTTGTGGTATATCGTGACAGGTGTCTCAGAAATGATAGGTTGACGCTTGGTTCTTACTGGGGCCATGTTGAAGAGGATTCTATCACTATGGAGACGTCTAAAACGCAGGAAAGGGATTGATATTAACAGAGAAGGGGGTGGGGGAACTCTATCCCTCCTCTAAATTCGTCTCATTGGGATGGCGGGACTTCCGGGTGGGACTTCCGGGGTGGGACTGCCGACGGAAGTGGTGTGGGACTTCCGCCTGTCACTTTGGAATGTGGGCGGGGTTTCGAGTTTGATGAAAGGGTTCTACTATATTTTTTTATTATCTGATCTGATCAAACTTCAACCAGAGGGAGAAACATCTCTCATAATAGTGAAATAACAGTGACATGCTCCAATCCTTCCAGTTTAATTTAAAACTGTTCACATTTTCAGTCCTTTAGCAAACCCACAGGTAAGAGAAAGTCACGCCTAATTCATGTGAGATCATGTTCCTGTAACTCAGGGTTTAACATATTTGCAGCAGGTGTGTTGAGTTTCCTTTAAAGTCAAACTAGGTGCCAGCTAGAAGAACTAGCCTCAAACATAGAAAAATTCATGAAACACTCAGAATGCTGAGGCAACTTTGTAATCAAGCTTGCATTACCAGATGAGTGAGTTGTGCTCTATTGTGACAGTGTCACATGTCTTCCTCTTTCTGCTTTGAATTTGCACGTCGACACTGATGGTGAAGCTACATTTTATTTTAGGAAGAAATGTTAGAGAGTTCAATCAAAATGGGATTAACTGTTTCGCTTGTGCTTATTGGGATACAATTGATATTGATTACTTGAGATATTTGCCTTAGAATAGAATAGAGTTTTTCTATGCATTTTTTACCTTTTCGATGCAATTAGGTTACATGGGTACAAAGGTAGTAGTCCAGGTATAGCCTTATATATAGATAGATAGATAGATAGATAGATAGATAGATAGATAGATAGATAGATAGATAGATAGATAGATAGATAGATAGATAGATAGATAGATAGATAGATAGATAGAAGCTTTTCATTATGTATGTTCAGGAGACAAATTCACAACAACTGTTATATCAATTAAAGTCTCTAGGAACATTTCAGATAAATTGTTGAAAGTATGACATATTAAGGCAAATATAAAAGCAGTTATTTTGGATAGCTTGTTCATTGTGATTATAGGAAAAAGCAACATCAGTTTTGTACAAACTTAAAGGTTGTTTTTTTTAATTTAGAAGGTAAGTCATGCCTCTTTCTGTTTTGCTGTCTATCACAAGCTTTTTCTACACTGCCTGGCCAAAATAAAAGTCACACCACCAACGCCGTTCATGCGTTTGTTTAAAAGGGGAAATGTGTCGATAGTAGAAACATTGATTAGCTACGCTGCTACTGGCTGTTCAGCATGGCCAAAGAACGCCCACAGTTTTTCTACCAAGCATAACACGAGCTTTTAATGGAAGGTTATGCCGAATTTGAGTCTTTATTCAAAACGACAGGGAACACCTCAAAGTCTGCTAAAGCCAGGAGAGAGGGCTGGAAAAAAGCAGCAGACAAATTAAATGCGTAAGTGCTGTCCATGTTAAATGTTTCTATCACTTTCTACAGTATGAATTTTTGCATTTTAATCATTTTATATTTACTTTGTTCTTTTATGTCAGAGACTCCACGGGACCCACTAGAACATAGGGAAAAAATGGTAGCATTTATTTATCATACTGTATTTTAAAAAGCAACTTCTTCCTCTTTTTTAAAAGCCACTGTTAAATTATGTGTTTGTCTGTTTATAACAGCCACCAAGAAAAAGCCTGAAAATAAAACAGGTTCTTTTTACTTTTGTTGCATGAGGCATGTTTCACCATTTCTGTTTCTTTCACAAAATGACACAGGGTGCCATCCGTTCCCTATATAAACAGGATCTTCAACAAAACATTTAGTATTTTGACCTGAAAAAACATAAATTAAGAGGAGAAATTGAACTCCACAACTTGAAAAAGAGAAAATTTGCAATAGAGATCGAATGCGGTACCGCGCACGTGACGTCACCGTCTCAAGAGCAACGCCCCTTTTGCCGCTTAGGTAGGGCATACAGGAGAGAACGCATACAGGAGAGAACGCACGGATAACAGATATGACCGACTTTACAGCCGTTAAACTTTCCCAAGACGATGTCCCAGGCGCACGGTTTACTGGTCGCACTGTGGAAGAACACACCAACCTTCAGCTCAAACGATGGCTTGAGGTTCGAGGGCTTAAAAAGACAGGAAAACTGGCCGAGTTGATGAACGGTAAGCTTTGTTTTTTTTTTCTGCGCGGCGATCATTGCAGCGTCGGCCGTTTTTTTTTTTTTTTTTGTTGTTGTTTGCAATCACCGTCCAGGAATGGGTATATGTTTAATGTTTGTCTCATTTGAAATGTTTTTGAGTAAGCTATCCTGGTAGCAGGCTATCATGTTAGCGCCTGCTACCATGATAGCCTATATGCTGTCATGGTAGCAGGCGCTACTTTATTAACATGTCGGCCACCAAAATACTCTTACCTTGACTTGATGTCGCTGGAATTGGGTCAGGATGTTCTTCGGTTGGGCCCTTTCCTCCGACAAAATGCTTGCTACATATGTACTTGAATTTGGTAACTTTTTCCGGGTTGAACTGTTGTGTAGGCCGACCGCCCCGGTGTTCCAAGCGTACACATTTCTCCTTGGCAGTCTTGAAGAAAACATCCTTCATATACGGCCGATCAGCGTAACTCGAGTCGCTGTTGCACGTTCCATAGCAACAATGTTTAAAAACCATGGTCTTAGACTTGGAAAAAGCAGTCGTTTACCGAGTAAAACCAAGGGTAACGCACGTCTCTTACAGCGAAACAACGGCGGCTTTTCCGGAGTTTGCCCCACTGTGTACCACGTGATGTGACGTCATCGTGACGTTGTGTTTCTAAAAATAGCTCGCGCGCGGTACCGCATTGCTTCAAAAGGACCTTCAGAGTAAGTTCTAATACACCATTTGACAGTAGTATTGCTGACTTTACATAACTATCTCTTATTGCAGGCAAAAGATGACTTGCTGTCTTTTCTTTATAAAGAATTGTTGAAATAAAACGACAGGAACTAAGCATTATTTGTGTCGTCTTTTATTAAACATTAAAAAATGGTGTTCCACAATTCTGTTCCGTCCTCTGCCACTAGGTGGTCCAAGTGCACTGGCTGGACAGACTTCCCTATCTCCTCCGTTTATAAAGCTGCGATCTAATCCTGTTTACATCAAATAAGCCTGCTCGCACACATGTTGCTATGACAGCAAGTCCAGGATGAGTTTCGAAGAACCAAACAATCCAAGATCATGCCAAATCGTCAACAATCAAATCCAGCTAACTGACTTAGCAACTATGGGGCCAAAATAGTAGCTTTAACATTTGCAAATGTGTGTGGAGAGTTGTGTGTCTGTATCTCGATTTTGTGTGTGTGCAGTGGGATTTGAAAATGTGTAAATAAATCTCTAAATGTGTGAGGAGATTTGTGTGTCTGTACAACAATCTGCAAATGTGTAAAACTACTTGTGTGTAATCCGTTTTGCAAATGTGTAAAAAATCCACAAATCTGTATTCAGATCTGCAAATGTGTACTGAGATTTGCAAATGTGTAAAAAAATCCACAAATCTGTATTCAGATCTGCAAATGTGTACTGAGATTTGCAAATGTGTAAAAAAATCCACAAATCTGTATTCAGATCTGCAAATGTGTACTGAGATTTGCAAATGTGTAAAAACTCCACAAATCTGTATTCATACCTACAAAATGTGTACTGAGATTTGCAAATGTGTAGATCAATCTGTAAGCACACACAGAGACACTTGTGTCTGAAGTATTTTCGCTTCAAGACCCAGAAATACAGACAAACCCCGAGCGCAGGCTCACAGACTCGCAGGCTCACATGTTGCCCTGAGCGCAGGCTCACGGCAGCCTCTCTCTGCTGCGGGAGTTCAGCACAACTTGCTGCACCTACACCCACATACCACCAGTTGGCCAGGCGCACTGGAAGCTGTTTTAAGTGAGGGGGGCTGATGGCTCGGTTGGAAAACACGTGACGTCATTATGTTGAGGGCTGTGGCTGACGGCTGACGTTAGGGTCACCCGCGCATGAACAGTGGCGTAATGGAACCGCTGTCTGGTGAACATTATTGCACACTGATTGCACGAAGAAAACTAAAATGATACGGCGTGCTGCTGCTGCAGCGCATCGACTCCGCTTCTCCGGCCCCGACTAGCGATCGCCACCTCCCCTCCGCCGCTATTTAAGTAGTAGAACAATGACTAGTGCAGAATTAAGTTGTATTTACCAGAGATGAAGTGTAGACTGCAAATTCTGTCGTGGTATGATGGCTCCCACAGTGCGGTCTTTTCATTGAAAATATCCATTTCTTTCTTTCTCTTACGGCCATTTCTGTCCTTCGGTAAACAACAGAAAGGTACATCTGACGATTTGGAATGCCTTTCTGTGCAAACGGGAGCACAACAAGTCATAGGCATTGTTTAGATTCCAAAAATAAACTAACTAATTTAAGGTACGCTCTAAATCACCCGTTTTGTCATGAGAACAGTACTGTTTTTTGCCAACCCGCGGGACCCGGATGTAGCGCTGACGTCACGCGTGAACTGGTCTATTATGTTACTCCACAGCCCCCGTAAAGCCCTTTGATATTGTATCTGTTTGTAATTATTATTGTTCTATATTGTTCTTGTATGTTCTTTTTTGCAAAAAAAACAAAACAAAACATACAAATTTCATTGTAATGTATGTTTCAATGTAGGTTTTAATGACAATAAAGATGATATTACTATTACTAATACTAATGGAATCCCATCAGCTTGCTGTAAGTATATTTCTTTAATTTTTTCTGTAGTTTCTGTAGTTTGCATATTCTGTAATATTGTTGAGCTTTCTAAAAATGTAACATTATCAACATCTGTGAACAAGTTGCGTAGCTGGGCAAATCAGTTCAAGTGGCATTAGTTAGCTGACCCGATAGGGCTAGCTTAAATGAAAGCAACATATTTAGCAGCCCTTGATCACAGTGCGCCGCAGAAAGCCACAACGTAATACCATTGAACGGTAACATGAAGGTAACAATTTTGTTTATTATTTAGGTTAAATAAAGTCGAAGCCTACAGCGTTTGTCATAAAGCTGGGGCAACACAACAACAACGAAATAGAGTGAACTTGTGACAACAGCATGGGGTGGTTACCCGATTTGTTAAAACTTCTCCATGCGGTACCAATTCAGACTCTGAATTGGCGTAACTTAAAGTTCCCATCCTTAAGACTGTTTACCTTACCTAACCCACTGAGCTATGTGTAACTGTCTTTGGGCTTTAAATGTGTTATACAGGTTAAACATATTGTGTGTGATGTTCCGTAGGATCAGGGTGCCGACTCAGAGAAGAATGTGGAGTCTGTGGCCAGAAACCTGATCACACTCATCCAGCAAAGTCTTGATGCAGGCAGTAGTCAGACAGGAGCTCCTGCTAACCTCTTGCCAAGAGCAGCCACTGCACTCAATCATCCACCCAGCACAGCTGGTTTCTTCAGTCCCCCAACCAGAACAGCCACCAGTCTGCAAAAATCAGTTTCATCAAAAATGCAAAGGTAGTTTAATATTTTCTTTAATGTGCTGTAAATATGCCAGGCTAAAATTACAATGTTGTTGCAGTGTGTTGCATCGGAGCAGCTTTGCAGAATTTTATCAATGAGTTGAACTGAATAACAAACATACATGATTATGACACACAGTAGTTGTAACTATCTATTATTGTGTATTATAGATCTTTTCCAGGTATTTTCAGGGGAAAACGGAGGTTTTCAAAAGCGCCATGTACAGTCACTCGCAAATGGCAGTGTTTTCAGCTTTATGTCCTTCCGTCTCCTGCGACTGTGACTCCAAAAGGAGAAGAGCAGCTAAGGCTTTGCCAGGCAGGGCTTGGCATGAGAATGTTTTCATTTCCTGAAGATGCAGTACATAATGAGGTTAGGTGCTTATAGTGTTTTATTCCTAACCATCACTGTACTATCTATTGGTTATAAGTCCAGATGTCATTTGTAATTAATGAAAGAGTGTAAGAGACCGGAACATTTAAAGAAAGATATCAGTGGGCTACATTCAGTTATGACCAAAGTAATGAAGTGTTTGCATGATAAGTTTGCTGATGGTAGACCTTTTAATTTTGTTTCTTAATTGAATACTGTAACTTCACATGTATCACAAAGTAAACTTAGCTTTAGCAGAGGGATGACATCCACACCCTGGTTGTCATATAAGTGGACATACAGGTACAGGTAGCACTCATTTGACTATTGTAAATAATCTTAAGTGGGGAAAATTTTGGATTACAAAATACCAAAAAATAATTTTCAGTGTCAGATGTAACAAGCTTGGCTTGATCAACAGTATAATTAATTTTACCCATGCTACTGTGTTTACTTAGGTAACTGAAATACTTAACCAAGAGTAGCCAAAACTCCAGAGCATCAAAGGCTCCTTGATGTTTTACAAGGCTTCTGGTAAACAAACACTGAAACAATACACATAACAACAACAATAATAATAATAAATAAATATGTAACTTTAGTGTTTGTTTGTTTTTTAGTTTAGACTTTAGCAATTTGTCTTTGCTTTGCTCTTGTCTAGAATTAGTAGTTAATCTACATAACGTGGCATTAATAATTGCATTTTTTTGGGTAACTCCTGTAGCTTTGTGCTAACATGACACTGTCTGAATCTATTCTTTCTTCACACTTGTCATATCACTAAAAAAGATGTGTAACAACTAAAAACATAACAGGCCAAAACATATTACCTGCCAGCAATTAAAAAAAAATTTGACCTTAATGTCAAAAGTTATTTCGTTTTGGATTGGTTGTTTCGTTATTATTAGTTCCTGCTATAACATTTGAAAGGATATATGAGGCCAATGATGAGACAATCGGCCCAAAATAGAATTACCTATTAGATTACTGGCAAAATGTGATGTTACTAGCTCAAACATTGTATTACATTGCTGGCAAATTATTATGGTTTTGTTTGCTACCCATGTGTTCATTGTTGACTGAAATTTTTGTGTTTCAGGGGGAAGTGGTCAAAGGCAACCAGCAACCGGCAGATGTTACTCCCCTTTCCAAAAATGCCTCGGAATTTTCTAAAATGCCAAAAGCCACTTGTGAAAACTGTCAGGATACAGTGCCGCTCCATCTTTTGGCCCTCCATGTTGACAGTTGCAAAGACAACCAAGACTGTGAAGTAAGTTGGTTTATTACTTTTTCACTCATCATTTTGCAAAATATTAAGAAACTTTTTTGTGGTATTTATTTATCTTTTGGTACGACCAGCGTGAAGACTCAGATGTTGAGTGTGCCTCTGTCAGTAACTCTTCAACTGATGAAACACACCCCATTGGAAAATCCACATACAATGATGATGTAAGCCCACCTTTATTTGAAACTAGCTTTATTATTCCATGGTATGAATATCTTTTTCTTATCCATTTTTGCCATTATTATTGTTATTATTAATTCTATTTATTTATTTTATCAGGTTATATTGTTATTAGTAATGGCATCCATGATGGTCTGTCATTGCCCATTTTGAAATGTGTCAATATATCCCAGTGCTATATGTAGTCTGTCACACTGTGACATAATTTGGCCCCTATATTCAATTCAATTTTATTTATATAGCGCCAATTCATTAAACATGTCATCTACGATGAGTTATCTACCATTCGTTATCACAGGGAACGTGAGATCTCTCCCCCCCAAAACCGAGGAGCTAGCAGCACTAACCCGTTTTCAAAGGAGGTACAGAGACGTTAGTATTATGTGTTTCACGGAAACGTGGCTAAATGAAACTGTAACGGACTCGGCGATCTCACAAGACGGCTTTAAACTCATCTGCGCAGACAGAACCTTGGCGGAGAGCGGAAAAAAGAGAGGAGGGGGGCTGGCGGTGTTTGTGAATGAGAGGTGGTGTAATGCAGCTCATGTCCACATGAGGTAGCAGCTCAGATGTTGAAATTCTCGCAGTGAGTTTGAGACCTTATTACTTGCCGCGAGAATTTGGCCAAGTGATCTTGCTCTGTGCTTATATACCCCCCTCCGCGGACGACGCCGCTGCATGTGAGCGGATTCACGGCGCGGTAAACAAACTGCAGACAGAGCACCCCCGCGCCCTCCTGCTGATCACAGGGGATTTCAACCACGCCTCCCTTCGTTCCACCCTCCCCATGCTCACCCGGTACGTCACGTGTGCTACAAGGGGCAATAAAACGCTGGACCTTTTTAATGCCAATGTTAAGGACGCCTACACCTCCGCCCCCACTCCCCCCACTCGGACGCTCGGATCACAACCTTGTCTACCTGCTTCCCCATTACATTCCACTAGTGAGGAGAACAATAGCACATAAGAAGTCAGTGAAAGTTTGGTCAGATGAGGCCACTGAGAGACTGAGGGATTGTTTCAGATCCACAGACTGGAGCATGTTCCAAAGCTGTCATGGTGATGACATCAAAAGCCTGACTGAATGCATCACTGGCTACATGAACATCTGTGTAGAGAGCATTGTGTGCACACGACGGCTACGATGCTTTGCAAAGAACCACCCCTGGGTTACACCTGAGCTGAAAGTCCTCCTGAACCAGAATAAGAGGGCTTTCCAGGCAGGGGACCGAGAGGAGCAGCGTAGAGTCCAGCGGGAACTACAGTGGAGGATCAGGGCAGCAAAGAAGGACTATGGGAAGAAGATGGAGGAGCAGCTGGCGCAGAACAAGGTCAGAGATGTGTGGAGAGGTCTGAAGAACATCTCCGGCTTCGGGCAGAGGAACAGCAGGGCTGCAGACGGTGACACCAACTTTGCAGATGAATTGAACACATTCTTCACACGTTTTGACTCCCCCCACACTGGCCCCCTCCCTGCCATCAACCCTCCACATGTCTCCAACTCCAATTTACTCTACAACCTGAGCCTCAGCTTGGGGGTGGTGCCCACCCCGTGGAAGACCTCCTTTGTGGTACCGGTTCCCAAAACACCGCACGCCAGGGAACCGGCCCACTTCAGACCAGTCACCCTGACCTCCCAGCTGATAAAGACCATGGAGTGCCTCATCCTAGCACACCTGCGCACCGTGGTGAGCCCCACCCTGGACCCGCTGCAGTTTGCAGAGCAAAGTGCTCTCAGACTGCATGTATACTTTTTTTAGTATATAGCAATGGTTTGGAGTCCACAGCTGAAGAATGTACAACAGATTTTTACTTCAGAAATAAAGTTAAAATGAAACATTGTGCTTACACTGCCTGTGACAACCTTTTTTTTTATATGTATTCTGTGAAAATGAATACATGCCCTACAGCTGCATTGCCCTCCATGGTTGCCTGTCCCATCTGTAGCCAGCTGTATCCGCCGCACACTGTGGAGATCCATGCAAGTTTCTGTGGCAAGAGGTAGTTGTCTAGAGATTCAATTTTTTTAATGTATTTTTCAAATTTCACAGAAAATGCACTAAGACGATTTGCATGCAAAGACAGAAAACCCCAACCCGCATAGCAGCCCTTAAAAGCCTCTGTGATTACCAGATCTGTTAATGTCTTCCTTTTTTCCAGCATTCCTAAAGACCAGCAATGCTGTAATACCACTTCATCCAAATACAGCAGCAAGCACATCTGGTGAAGGTAGGGTGCATCTTCCTTTGTTTCCCTTTGCCCTTTTCCCTCATTTTGTAAATTGTGCTCCACTTCGTTTGTTCATTCATCATGCACCTACATTTGCATTTGTGCTCTCTATTTTGAATTTGTTATAGTGCTAATTTATATACTACATACATATTTTGCCATCAGAATGGATGACTGTTGCAGACCCCAAAAGAGCTGTGCGGCTCTTTACCAAACAGCTCCTGAACAATAAGCAAGGATCTGAAGAAAATTGTTTTACAGTGGACATGAGGAAAGATCAGGAAGAACAGGACATGTCCTATGTCCGCTTCTACAAGCGCAACAATGTGGAGTGGGTGTCACCACTGACATGCAGACTTGAAGGTGTGGGTTTTTCTCTTGTTTAAATTATGGTATTGTTGTTTTATACTTTAGCATGCTAAGCAGTCTCAATCTTTTCCATAGGTGATGCTGCTGTAGGACTAGGCGTTAACCGACATGTTATGTCAACACTGATGCTGAAGCTGAGAAGGGGATTTTACCTCAATCTTGGTTGGTGTTACTCTTCACAGAATGTTTCCATTAGACTTTTTGTATTACTTCAACAAAAACAGCAATGTAGTGTCATAAATTTAAGCTTCCTTGAAAATGTTTTTAAACCAGGAAATGGAGCAATCACCAAAGTGTTTGAGGGCCAACCAGACCATTTGGTACCTGCCAACTCTGCTGTGATGGTGGAGAGCGAGCTTTTTTTGATGGCAGGTCGAATAATAGTGCATTGCTTTTTGTACGGTGGTCCTGGTTTCCCCGGCCCGTCCATCACACATGTTCTGCTTGGAGGTTCCGTAGACACTGCCACGGTCATGATTGAAGACTGTCCTGATTTGGATATTTGGGAAACAATTACATTGGTAGGTTTAGAAGCCTTCATTTAAACTGCACATTGCTGAAAAGTTATTATCCAATGGAAGGCTCTTGTCTCTGTAGTACAATTCCGATGTTCCTTTTTTTGCTGGGCAGTGGCAAAACCTTATTTTTCTTTCTCCACATATGTCCTTTGTTCTGTGTTAAGTTGGGTATTGGTATAAACTTTATAATATATTACCACACATGCAGAGTAAAAGTAAGTACACTTAGTGGAAGTTTTATGACAAATTGTCTACTTTTGTCCATCAATTTTCAGTCTATAAATGGTATTTGATGTCAGTTATTCCACTAAAGTTACACTGGATCACCAAGAACCTCAAAAATCTGCCAAGCTGCAAATTTGTGAAACCATTTTGATGCCATAATCTGTTTATGCTTAAGACCAAGACATCTGCTAGCAGTGGTCCGACACATGCAAAAAATATGTGAGTATGATGTGACAGTGTTGTATACTAGCACTGCTGGTGGTTCGTGTTGACTTGGTAGACAAGGGGTAAGTTCCTACTCATGAATGTTCAAACTAAGTCGACAATTTCAATTGCTTGTCATATGTTTTAGTTTATTTGTTCATGCAAAACTGTTTTCAACAGATTCTGGGACGATCAGCAAAACAAGTGCAGCAGTTGAGAAAGGGACTGAAGGAAACTGGCATCTCTCAAATAGGGCCGATGTGGTGAAGTTGTTTTTCCCTTGTGAGAGAGAAGCTGATATCACACCCCAAGTTTGTCAGATTTGTTTTTGGAAAAACCTTTAAGATGTACTTAAGTCATGCTGTTTTTGAATGCTTCCCCTGAATTTTTATTTCCAAGTATGAATTCACACCAGTTTCTGTCTTTGCAGATGATTCTTGGCCACATAAAATGGCCCACACCAAATCCAGATTCTGATGACGATGAATATGGCGTCTCTGCTTAGGCTGTGACTCGAGTCACTGCTTTTTTCAGGACCTTTGTAGAATGTGGTATGTTTTGTGAACTTTGAATTATTACCGATTCCTACAAACATTTATCCTTTAACTGTTTGTTTGTTACAGATTACTAACATGTTGGTCCAAACTCAAGTCATGTTGTCGAAACTTTTTACATGGTTGGTCAAGCAGACGTCTGTATCGGCCAAAATGTTTTGTGGTCAAATTATTTGATTACACTTTACAAATTTCATAAAGTCTTTTTACATTTTGACATTTGTACTTCACAATCTGATAAACACTATGACATATATATATATATATATATATATATATATATATATATATATATATATATATATATATATATATATGCCTCACGGACCAGTTTTGGACCGTGAGGCAGACACCCTGTCTACTTTTTAAGACTAATCTTAAAACTTTCCTTTTTGACAAAGCATATAGTTAGAGTGGCTCATGTTACCCTGAGCTACCTCTATAGTTATGCTGCTATAGGCTTAGGCTACTGGAGGATATCAGGGCCTACTTTTCTCGCTCTACTGATTTCTTCTGTTCTCCAGTCTACTGTTCTCCAGTTTTGCATTGCATTACATTGAAATGACTGTTGTCATTTCAGCTTTTAACTTTTTGCTCTCTCTCTTTTTCTCTTCATAGTAGGTACACCTGGTCTGACGTTCTGTTAACTGTGACATCATCCAGAGAAGACAGATCACCGGCTATTACCATCTAATGTAGAACAGATTACTGGATCAATGTGTGCTTCTGTGCTTTTTTGTCTGTCTTGTTGTGTCTCTGCTCTGTCTTCTCTAACCCCCAGTCGATCGAGGCAGATGACCGTTTATACTGAGCCCGGTTCTGCTGGAGGTTTTTCCTTCCTGCTAATGGGTGGTTTTTCTTTCCAATGATTTGTCTGTATTTCTGGGTCTTGAAGCGAAAATACTACACACTCTGTCTCTGTGTGTGTTTACAGATTCATCTACACATTTGCAAATCTCAATACACATTTGTAGGTATGAATACAGATTTGTGGAGTTTTTACACATTTGCAAATCTCAGTACACATTTGCAGACCTGAATACAGATTTGTGGATTTTTTACACATTTGCAAAACGGATTACACACAGGTAGTGTTATACATTTGCAGATTGTTGTACAGACACACAAATCTCCTCACACATTGAGAGATTTATTTAGACATTTTCAAATCCCACTGCACACACACAAATTGAGATACAGACACACAACTCTCCACACACATTTGCAAATGTTAAAGCTACTATTTTGGCCCCATAAGCGATGTACGAAGAACGGACCCCTGAACCACAAGATGAAGATAAGTCAGCTTTTGCTGGTAAAACCTGAGTGTTGGCTCAACTGAGCAAGGATTGGAGTCATATCGCAGCGAACCTTCAAAACAAGAAGTGATCTCACATTTTTTTTCTAATGCAAAACAATGTCTAACCACAAATGTTGATAAAGTGAACCTCTTACTTTTCTTTCACGAGCTTGAAATGATTTGCAGTAAGGGCAGCAGCTATTAGAAGTCTTGAAATTGTTGTTTGATATAAAGGGGGTGGGCATTCTGCCTTATTTTAATCATAGTACATTGTGAACACAAAAACAAACGTTTAGCTTCAGAGAAAAAATAAATAAAAATCACGTTGATAGGAATTGTTCCTGTTGGTTCACAGTGATGAACTGTAAGTGTTTGTTATCTTTGAACTGGCACACAAACACTTCAGTGATGGTGCTCAAACGATAAAGTATAGTGACTGACTGACGGGTAGGCTACTACATCAATCTAGGTCAACTTTTACTTATCACACTTCAATTGCATTTTAAGACTGGTGTATTTTATTTAGAAATATAACAAATCTGCGTAAACATCCATATAGAAATAGTTCGAAGCTGGATGCATTAGTAAAACATAATACAGAACGATTTAGAAAGTTAAATGACAAAGGTTATGTTAATATTTTATGTAGCAGAACACATAGTTTCTTACAGGTTCCAAAAGCTAGAGCACAAAACCACAACAGATTCTGCTCTATAAACTCAAAACTGAATGCAATAATCAATCAAAAGTTGGTTGAACACAGTCTTTGTTTTAGACTAAATATGCATAGACAACAAATTTATTTTCTTTTCAATTTGTTTTATAGTCGAATAAAGGGTATATGAGGTATACCCTATGAGGTATGAGATCTAGTCAGACTCCTGCTACGCAGAGTGACGGGAAAAGAATCTTAATGTTGTAATGTCATTACAACAGGTTCTTCCAGTTTGATGTTAAACAGTTCATGTTTTTCTGGGCTTCACCTGAGATCATTTTCCTGTAACTCGGAGATTAAAATATTTGCAGCAGGTGTGTTGAGTTTCCTTTAAAGTAAAACTAGGTCTCAACTAGAAGAACTTGCCTCAAAGATAAAAAAAAATTCAAGAAAGACTCAGAATGACAAAGCAACTCTGCAATCAAGCCTGCATTACCCGACGAGGAGTTGTGCTCTTTTGTGACAGTGTCATATCATATATCTTCATCTTTCTGCTTTGACTTTGATGTGCTCACTGATTGTGAAGGTACATCTTGTTTTATGAAAAGAAAAGAAAAAAACAGGTTTTGCAGTGAGTCCCAATAAGAATGCAAGTTATTGTGCATATTAGGATCTATTAATATTGATTAGCTGTGATATTTGTCTCAGAATTTGAAGAATACATAGCTTTTCTTTACAGTTGTGACCTTTTTTTCTATAAATTGTGTACTTCATAGTGTCATTTTGCTTGGAGCTCTGAAACAGGAAACAACTATGGAGACAGGTGGACAGCTGAGTCTTGTCCTGAGCAATCCACCTTCACCTCAAGGATAAAGGACACTCTTTTGAGGACCAAAATGTTCTCATATTGGACAGATAAGACAGAGGGTTTGAGAGGAGTGAAGGAAGCCATTTACTTAAAGCAAGAAAAAAACACCTTAAACAGAGGAGGGTTGAGGTTTTAACTTTCAAAAACGTCCAACACAGCAATAGGTTGGATTCTTGCTAAGTTTCACCCCAATTCATACCTCTATGCATGTGACCACAACATTTCTCCAGTGAGCTAGGCGAACGATGAGCCTAACGACTCTCCATAATGAGGGACGATCAGTTCCAAGTTAATCTACATGCAAATCTAAGATCTAACAAGGCTTTGCCATTAGGTCTATAAAAGGTTGAAACTCCACACAACTGTAGACATTTTGAAAGTTTCTCTTCCTGGATGGGAAGAGAAACCTCTTCAAAATAGAAGTCCGATTGTTTTGTTTTTGTCATGATCAGAAGCAGACAACCCAGAGTTCAGCCTGACAAGCGAGTGATGTTTAAAGACAGTTTATTACAAGCAGGCAGTGGGACAGAAACCAGGATCACAGAAGCAGGCAGGAAGTCTGAAGGGAGAACCATTGCCCATAAACCAATAACCAATCCAGGGTCGAGCCAGCTGATCAGATGTGCGGGAATGTCCTGAGCAGAAACCAGGAGCAGAGTCGGAGCATCAAACAGTCCGTAAACCAGCAGACAATCCAAAATCCGACAGGGGCAAGGCAAGCTCAGGAAAACAGAAGACAGACAATGGATCGGATCACGGGCAGGCAGGCAGACAGAAAAACGCTAGATAGAACCGGAGGTGTGTAATGATCTGGTAGATTGTACCAGGATGAGGCGGTGAACAGGTGAACAGAGGAGAGTGCTAATTACAAGTGACAGGTGGAAATAATCAAAGGGAAGGTGGTGACTGAAGAGAACCGAACGGATTGGTTAGTGACTGGATGCTGACAGGTGAGCCAAGCTGACTGGCTGGTAACTGGTGATCAGGGAGTGACAGGTAAACAGATTGGGTGGTTAAGTGAGCTGCCAGATTGCTGGCAGATGAACTGAGCTAAATAAAGTAAAGTGCAAAACAGTACCAAACCAGTACTCAACCAACCTGTGACAGAAACTAAACCTACGACAAAACTCAAATTCAGACAGAACCTGAACTAAGACAGAGCCCAAACCATAACATAACCTAAACTAAGACAGAACTCAAACTATGAGAGTTTTTTAACCTTTTTTTTGGATTGATCATGATACCCTGGATTGGCAGACTGTGGTGGTGATCCCCCTATTTAAAAAGGGGGACCGGAGGGTGTGTTCCAACAACTGAGGAATCACACTCTTAAGCCTCCCTGGTAAGGTATATTCCAGGGTTCTGGAAAGGAGGGTCCGTCGGATAGTCAAATCTCGGATTCAGGAAGAGCAGTGTGGTTTTCGTCCTGGCCGTGGAACACTGGATCAGCTCTACACCCTCAGCAGGATTCTGGAGGGGGCATGGGAGTTTGCCCAACCAGTCTACATGTGTTTTGTGGATCTGGAGAAGGCATTCGACCGTGTCCCTTGAGGGGTCCTGTGGGTGGTACTCCGGGAGTATGCAGTACCGGGCCCTTTAATAAGGGCTGTCAGGTCTCTGTATGACCAGTGTCAGAGTCTGGTCCGCATTGCCGGCAGTAAGTTGGACTCGTTTTTGGTGAGAGTTGGACTCCGCCAAGGTTGCCCTTTGTCACCGATTCTGTTAATAACTTTTATGGACAGAATTTCTAGGCGCAGCCCAGGTGTTGAGGGGATCCGTTTTGGTGGCCTTAGGATTGCGTCTCTGCTATTTGCGGATGACATGGTCCTATTGGCTTCATCAGGGCGTGTTCTACAGCTCTCACTGGAGCGGTTCGCAGCTGAATGTGAAGCAGCCGGATGACAATCATGTCTCCAAATCCGAGACCATAGTCTTGAACCGGAAAAGGATAGAGTGCCTCCTCCAGGTTGGGGAGGATGTGCTGGCCCTTGTGGAAGAGTTCAAGTATCTTGGAGTCTTGTTCACGAATGAGGGGAAGATGGAGCGGGAGATCGAAAAGCGGATTGGTGCAGCGTCTGCTGTGAAGCAGGTGCTGTACCGATCCGTTCTGGTGAAGAGAGAGCTGAGCCAAAAGGCAAAGCTCTCGATTTACCGGTCGATCTAGGTTCCTATCCTCATCTATGGTCACGGGCTTTGGGTCATGACGGAAAGAATGAGATCCCGGATACAAGCCGCCAAAATTAGTTTTCTCTGTAACGTGTCTGGGCTCTCCCTTAGAGATAGAGTGAGGAGCTCAGTCATCCGGGGAGGACTCAGAGTAGAGCTGCTGCTCCTCCATGCGAGAGGAGCCAGTTGAGATGGCTCGGGCATCTGGTAAGGATGCCTCCTGGACGGCTTTCTGGTAAGGTGTTCCGGGCACGTCCCACCGGGAGGAGGCCCAGAGGGAGTCCCAGGACATGCTGGAGAGACTATGTCTCTTGGCTGGCCTGGGAACGCCTTGGGATTCCCCCGGAGGAGCTGGCCCAAGTAGCTGGGGAGAGGGACATCTGGGCCTCCCTACTGAAGCTGCTACCCCTGCGACCCGACCCCGAATAAGCGGAAGACAATGGATGGATGAATGGATGACCTGGATGACAGGGACTCTTCACCAGCTTCCTGATTCAATGTTATAACTTCTTGCGAGTGTATCTTCAGACAATGAATTAAGTCCAGACACCATCCCCGGGCGCATTTACTAGGGGCTTAAAAAAAAATCCCACAACAGGTTTGAACATCCAAATGCTTTTTGTAATTTTGGGTAATAATAATTAATTATTAATGCCAATTAATTATTAATTATTAAGAGCTGGTAGCTCAATAATCACAAACCATTACAGTCTGTTAAAAATGTATTTGTTTTGGATGATTAATTGTATTACCAACAAATAATCAAATAATCATGATTGCACTACAGAACAATTGTCACATACGTAATTAAGAGCTTTTCAGGTTTTCAACTGTATGTTATTTTTTGTAATTTTCCATATTTATGGTCAGAGCTCACTCAGTCTCATCACACAAAATCAAGAGAGTTTTTTTTTTCAGTTTTTGAAAGTTGGGTGATTTATTTTGGCCCAAAATTTATTTATTTATTATATCCTTGGCTTTTAAAATAAATTATTTAATCCATCCATTTTTTGACCCACTTAATCCCTCATGGGGTCGCGGGGGTTGCTGGTGCCTATCTCCAGCGTTCACTGGGCGAGAGGCTGGGTACACCCTGGACACATCGCCAGTCTGTCGCAGGGCAACATATAAACAGACAGGACAAACAACCATTCATGCACACACTCACACCAAAGGACAATTTAGAGAAGCCAATTGACCTAACAGGTCATGTTTTTGGACTGTGAGAGGAAGCCAGAGTACCCAGAGAGAACCCACACATGCAAAGGGAGAACATGCAAACTCCATGAAGAAAGACCCAGGGTTGGACTTGAATCCAGGACCTTCTTGCTGCAAGGCAACAGCGCTACCCACTGTTCCACTGTGCAGTCCTAAATCATTTAATCTAGTACATATAGTTAAAAAAACTAAAAATAATTGTTTGCTGTTCTAAGGATTTATATCTCAATATTTATTTTGTAGCAGCAGGGCTAAACCTGGCTATTTGAATTGAATATGCACAATTTATTTCATTTATTATTTTCCCTTCAGGTATGATAAAGTATTTTGGATTGAGTAGAACTGATAAGCTTGATGACCTGTGCATTAACCTGTCATTTCAGTGTTCCTCTTTCACCATCTGGTGGCTAAAGACAAGATCTTAACCTTCCTATTGAGTTTTTTTTAAAGCTATGATACAAATATTTATTCTGGGATCTTATAGAGATTATAGTGATAAATATAATTTAAATTTTTTCGCGCAATCTCCCTGAGAAGAAGAAGAGCAGGTAAGACGGCATTTATTCATAAAGGAACTTGGGAATTTGCTTCTTATATCTGGAAAAAAATCACTGACTACCTATAGCAGGTTTCTACCTTCTAATCATGACAATAAAACAAAGTAAGCTTTACTAATAAGCAAAATTCAATGGTAAGCAATAAAACATATTAATGTAAAATATGCCTTACTTTAACTGAGTTTGAGTGGAACAGGGGGTATTTTTTTGTTTAAGTACTTTGAAAAGTTTGTTTAATTTTCAGAAATCTAAATATCGATTATTTCAAGTTGCTAATTCAATTTTAACATCTCGATGGACCAAGTCACAGTACCAGCATGCTTTAAGTCTGCCTCCATCATTCTGGTCCCACAGAAACCTTAAGTCACCTCAAGTGACGTTCAGAAATAGCCTGATCCTGAACATGGAGAAGACGAAGGAGATCATCGTTGACTTCAGGAAGAACCGGCCTCGCCACACTCCACTACTCATCAACAGTTCAGCTGTGGAGGTGGTCAGCAGCACCAAGTTCCTGGGGGTGCACATCACGGACAACCTCACCTGGTCTGTGAACACCACGTCACTGGTGAAGAGGGCACAGAAACGACTGTACTTCCTGCGGAGGATGAGGATAGCCCCCCTGCACTCCCTGTGGTGTGGAGGCTGCAGCGCCTCCGACTGGAAGAACGTGAGGAGAGTGGAGAGGACAGCAGAGAGGATCATCCATTAAGGACATTTCATCTCAGCGCTGCATGTCCCGAGCCCGTAACATCATCAGTGACCTCTCACACCCCCTCTATCAACTGTTCTCCCGGCTGGCCTCTGGGAAGAGGTTCCGCAGCATCCGCGGGAGGTCTACCAGGTTCTGAAACAGCTTTTTCTCAGTGTCATACTCTTAGGTCTAGGTGCAGGGATGGTTTCTTCCTCTCTCTCCCCAGCAGGGCATGACAGGCAGGTGCACCACATCATCGCTAATTGCAGCTCTTCATAAGGAGCTGGAACCTGGAGGAGGGTGTCAGTTCGTTAGTGCTTCTGTGTGCTACAGACCGACTCACTTCCATGCTTTGTCTCCTCGTGAACTTGAACCTAACTTCTAGTTTCTGTTTCTTCCTTCCTAGAACCCTGGACACTCCAACACTCCTCACAGTTCTCTTCAGCACCTTCCTGTTATTCACCAGTCTCCTCATCTTCCCCAGCAGAGCCCGGAAACCCCAACCAGCCAGCACCGTTTCAGTTCAGACCGCAGCTTGTCAATAAACTCTTTAACCAACTGTATGTCTGTGTGGTTGCTCTCATTCAGAGTCTCTCTTCTTTAAATATGACAATCAGACTGTTAAACTGTTGAACTCTAAACTGGACTCTGCATCACATTTGCATCTTTATCTGGCATTACCAACGTTGCCGAACTTTATTATCCATTTAAATGGTACACAACTCAACGTTTGCTGCGTTTTTGCACATATTATTTGCACTGCATGAGACTTTTGCATACAAATGCCCTTTTGCACCATTATTTCTGTACATTAACAATGATTGTACATTCTCTGCACACTGTTCTTGCTGTTATGCCATCATATGCCATGATAAATAGCTGAACACAGATTGAATCCTGAACAGTGGATGATTCAACAAAGAAAGTCCACTCCTGCTGCAAAGGATAGGGGGGGGGGGGGGGGGGGGGGGGGGGGGCAGGAGAAGCCTTCCTTTCCCTCTCTCTCGCTCGTCCCTTCTTCACTCCAGGTGGTCCTGCTGAGAACCCGCCTTACAGATAAAAACCTTCCTCCCACAGACAAAGTCTCTCTTCGCCTCTCTCCTTCTCTCTTCTCCTGACTCCAAGCTGCTGAGACACACACCTCCAAACCCTCTGAGGACCAGCACTCAAGGAAAGGGGGGAGCCATGTGACTGAAGGCCTCCGGGAACCATCGATGGGGCCTGGAAGAGGCCGCGAGCTGAGTGAGAATGAACCCTTCTGTAACTCAGTTCCTCCCTGGCATAGGGAGAAACTGCCAGCCGATTCAAAGATAAGTCTCTCACTTCTGCTTAAAACAGATGCCGAAGTGAAGGAATCCGTCTATGCCAGCTTTGTTTTGCTTCCTCAGCGGACCCCTGACGGAGCTGGTTTCCAGGCAGCGCAGAGCTGAAACGCCGGCAGCGGAGCCTACCCCGCCGAGGAGAAATCTGCTTAAATCGTGATTGCAACCGGGGTCAGAGTCTGCCTGGAGGACTAGGCCTCCAACCCAGACCACGCGTTAGCCACATGCTGCTGCAAGGCTAACACTAGCCTGCCAAGAGCCAAGAGCTAGCCCGCTAACGCTAGCCAACCACTTCCTCCTTCAACGCTTCTTCCTGGAACAGCCAAAGTGGACAAAACTCACACATGAGGCATCAACAGGTTGGGCAGCGAGATGAGGGTGAAGTTAAAAGGTTTATTGGGAAACGATTTGTAAACCTTTGTGACCCATGGTGTTTAGAACAAAGGGCTAACCGGTAGCTCACGCTAGCCAAACTGTTATTAGCCTTGCTAACATCCAGTCTTGGACAGCTCAAAAGGAGTTCATTTTAAAGCATAAAGCTATGGTGTTATGAGTCTTATTCCCGCATCAATATGGTTTATTAATGCCGGTTTTCTAGACAATTTTGATAACTATAGATTTTAACCAGGTTAGCGGCGATCTCTGTAGTGCCCCCTAGCGGGCGGAGGTAAAATCGCATAAACAAAGGCAAGTGATTCTGAATTAAATGATTTTACAGGACAAAACGGTCCTCAGAATATTATTTCAACAAATAATGTTTTGTTTGACTTGGGCTTTGCATTGTGAATAGATTGAAATACATGGCAGATGTTTTCTTAACTCCATTCCATGTTTTTGTTAATCAGATCTGCAGTGAACCAGGATTCACTGAAGTATTCTGATTATGATCAACCACTTTTGTTTGTCTTTGTTTGTTTTGCATGTAAATAGTTCCTCAGCTTAGCTTCTTTTTATCTTCATTTTGCTTAGTAGTTTAGTTAAGTTTCACTAGCCTAGTAGAGAGGATTTATTAGTCGAAATATTGTGTTAATTCAGGTAAACAGCATTATATAGTGATGTTCTCTGGATGTTCATTTAATTTCTGTTATTAAATTCTTGAACTTGAAAAGAAGTTGTCACTCCTTTATTCTATGTGTGTGCAGGTTTTGCTGTTAAAAGATCGCTAGTGCTCGAATTCATCTCTTTCAACCGTTGTCTTGATATCAGCTTAAGAGCTGATCATCACCAGACAATTCTTAACAGACAGAGAGTTATTTATAAAACATTAAATAACTTTAAACAGTGTATAATTGCACAACATTGCTCTACTGCATTGTTATATCTGACCACTGCTGCACTTTATAAATTGTAATGTTGCCTTATTCTACCTGCAATCCCTTTACACTGTCATAAACTGAATGCAACGAAATTTCGTTCAGTATGCACTCTGTACATACAAAATGACAATAAAGTTGTCTAAGTCTAAGTCTGTGCCCAAAAAATAACCATCACCTGCCTCTCTGACTACTGTTCAGTTGCTCGTCACCCAGTCATCATGAAATGCTTCAGGATGGACATGAAGCACCAGTTATCAGCACAGAAAATTGGATAGTCAGTCATACAATCGTGGTATTGATGTCCTCTTCTTGTGATTGGCACAGTGCATCCCAGTCTGTTGCTTCAAAACAACCTTGAAGGGCTTCTTTGGCTTCATGTGACCATTTTCTCACAGTTCTCTTTACTCACTCATATTGTGAGCAGAGAAAAACAAGATTGTGATCCTATTTGCCAAGATGAGGTCTAAGTTATAGCTAAGCAACATCTGATGAGAACAACAGTTATGATGTTCAGCTGAACAATTGAACATTACATATAGTGTCGGTAATAGATGATGGTGGATGGTTGCCAAAATAACACTGGTGAACTCTCTGGGTAAATAATATTTATCTCAAGTTTATTTGTATTGCACATTTCAGCAGCAGGTGGTTCATAATGCTTTACATCATGAAAACATAAAAACATCAAACACATCGAAAAGGTCACTGGTTGTGAGACCAGTAAAAAAACATTAAATTGTATCAGGTGAAAACATCAATACACATCAAATGTGTTGGTCAGTGTTCCTGTTATTATGGCTGAACGCAACTCTAAACAGGTGTGTTTTCAGTCTTGATTGAAAGGAACTCGGTGTTTTGGCTGTTTCACAGTTTTCTGGAAGTTTGTTCCAGATTTGTGGAGCATAGAAGCTAAATGCTGCTTTTCCCTGATTGTTTCTGGTTCTGGGTATGCAAAGTAAACCAGAACCAGATGATCTAAGTGGTCTTGAAGGTTGATACAGCAACAACAGATCTTTAATCTATTTTGGTGCTAAGCAGTTCGGTGATTTATAAACCAGCAGAAGTATTTTAAATACTGAGCAACAGGGAGCTGTACAGGGAGTTTAAGGACTTCAGAACTGGGGTGATGTGCTCTATCTCGCTGTTTTTTGTGAGAACACGAGCAGCAGCATTCTGGATCAGCTACAGTTGTCTAATTGATTTTTGGGTAGACCTGTAAAGACACCGCTGCAGTAATCAACGTGGCTTAATGCCTGTGCAAAATGCAGTTATTCGGCCCATCCTCCTAGGCGGATTAAAATGCGCCTAGGAGGATGGGCCTTCACGCCCTTAAAAACAGCTGTGCAAGATTGCCTTAAGTGCGAGGCACCAGAATTGACAAAGGCTCCTGGATAGGTGTTTAAACATCTTCAGAAAGAACTGAACGAAAGTCTGGTTGCCTCCAATTTAAGCTTGTTTGCATATGTGGTTAAAGATAAACACATGGGTGAGTTTCTTTATATTAGTCCTTAAATCCTGGGAATGCTCTTCAGGTGGTAGATGGCTGACTTTGTCTTTATGTGTCCTTGAAGGTTCAGATCTGAGTCTATCACTACATGCAGATTTAATGCCTAATCACTAGTTTGTAGTTGTAATAACTGAAGCTGTGCACTGACTCTAGTTTGGTCCTCTTTAGGTCCAAAGAAAATAACTTCACTTTGATGAGGGCAATGTCAGTACTGTCGTGAGCATGGAAACCAGACTGAAAAACATCAAAGCTGTTGGTCATTGTGCCGAAGCTTTTTAACTGTTGAAACACAGCTTTTTCAATAATTCTACTGATAAATGGCAGGCATACATTGTTTATGGTTAGTGTTAGGCTTTGTTCATGGCCTTTATCTCAATTCCCAAATATAATATAATATTTAAGAGTAAAATTTTCCAAGGAAAACTGTCTTACAGTTTAGTGAATCATGAAATATTGTAGCAACCCCTCTGCCTCTCTAATGCCTTCTATTTTCACTTAAAAATTTGTAGTTGGGAAAGGGTTAATTCATTCAGTGTAGGTATTTTATTATTGTCATCCAACCATGTTTCACTTAGAAATATCATCAATATTATGCTCAGTGACTAAGTTGTGAAAAATAACTACTTTTGTTGATAATGACTGTTAAACAACACACCTGTTCACGGTCTCCCCAGGTTCTTTTACCTGATAATGGTCTTCACCTTTCCCCCAGGTGTGAATCCCTTCAAAATTTAAATAAGCACAATATTTTACAGCAAATCCATCTTCTTTATAAAAACACAATAAAAATAAAACATATGTTACTCTTAAACATAGTAACTGTTATGATATATTTTTCTGGGATGAACCCGGACACAGCACGCACACACAGAGTCAGTTCTTATGAGTGAGTTTTATTGAATAGTTTGGAAGATGGAGGATGAGACCAGAGTCTTTCAACGGACGGAGGTGAAGGGTGTAGAAGCTGGCTGGCAGGAGGAGTGTGGAGAGACTGACCGGGAGGAACTCTGGAGCCGAGCACTGGAGAGCAGGACATCTGAGCCGAGCAGAGGCGAGCAGAGCATCGGAGCCGAGCCGTGGCGAGCAGAACGTCAGAGCCGAGCAGTGGCGAGCAGATCATCAGAACCGAGCAGAGGCGAGCAGAGCATCTGAGCCGAGCAGAGCATCAGAGCCGAGCAGAGGCGAGCAGAACGTCAGAGCCGAGCAGATCATCAGAGCCGAGCAGAGGCGAGCAGAACGTCAGAGCCGAGCATCAGAGCTGAGCAGAGGCGAGCAGAACCTCAGAGCCGAGTAGTGGAGCACAGGATGTCCGAGCCGAAGTGGAGGGCTGAACGTCCGAGCCGAGCGGTGGAGGTCTGAACGTCTGAGCCGAGCGGTGGAGGTCTGAGCGTCTGAGCCGAACGGTGGAGGTCTGAACGTCTGAGCTGAATAATGGAGGAAACAAAACTGTCGGAAAGTCTATGGGCTGACTGAAACAAGACCAGGTGAACGGAGTCTTCAGGCTGACGGGTACAAACGGAGCTGACAAGAAGAACTGGCAGGGACTGAGCGGGAGTGAACGCTATGGACCGGCAACGGGAACCGAAAGAGGTGAGTCTGATAAAGCAGTGGGAACAGGTGGAAGCAGTTGTGGGTTAATTGCAGCCTGCCAGGTGAAACTGATCAGGCTGCGCAGGAACAAGAGAGAGGGAGAGAGGCTCAGCATGCAGCCAATAAGCTGCATCCTGACAGTACCCCCCCCCCAAGGCCGGACACCGGACGGCCCAGAATCCCCACGCCGGGCGGGTGGAGGGGGCCCAGGAAGGCGGGCAAGAGTCGAAACCGAACACTGAGGGACCAAAGAGCCTGCAAACACAAAAGGGGCCAGAGAATACGGGGAACCAAAGGGGCCAGAGAACAGCGGGGAACCAAGGAACTAGAGAACAGCGGGGAATCAAGGAGCCAAAGAACACGGGGGGAACCAAGGAGCTAGAGAACACTGATGTGCCAAAGCACAATCAGGGGGCGGCACATCAGGGAAAGATACGAACGCTTGACTGCGCCGGGGAAAAAGCGAGTACTTGACAGCGCTGGGGAAAGAGCGAGCGCAACACAGCGCCAAAGGGAAGGAACGGGCGCAACACAGCGCCAAAGGGAAGGAACGGGCGTATGGAAACGCCAAAAAGGGAAGGATCGGGTGTATGGAAACGCCAAAAGGGAAGGAACGGGCGTATGGAAACGCCAAGGGGAAGGAACGGGCGTATGGAAACGCCAAGGGCAAGGAACGGGCGTGTGGAAACGCCAAGGGCAAGGAACGGGCGTGTGGAAACGCCAAGGAGAAACAACGCCGAAGCGTGAGAGGAGCGCAGGGGCCCAAGGGGCGAGATCGCCGGGGCGTGAGGGAAACGCCGAGGCGAAACGGACGCATGACAGCGTCACGGGGAAAATATAGGCGTACGAAAACGCCAAGAGGGAAGAACGGACGTACTTAACGCCAAAGGAAAAGAACGGGCGTACAAAACGCCAAGGGGAAAGAACGGGCGTACTTAACGCCAAAGGGAAGGAACGGGCGTACTTAACGCCAAAGGGAAGGAACAAGCGTACTTAACGCCAAAGGGAAGGAACGGGCGTACTTAACGCCAAAGGGAAGGACAGGCGTACGACAACGCCAGAGGGAAGAACAGGCGTACGACAACGCCAGAGGGAAGAACAGGCGTACGACAACGCCAGAGGGAAGAACAGGCGTACGACAACGCCAGAGGGAAGAACAGGCGTACGACAACGCCAGAGGGAAGAACAGGCGTACGACAACGCCAGAGGGAAGAACAAGCGTACGACAACGCCAGAGGGAAGAACAAGCGTACGACAACGCCAGAGGGAAGAACAGGCGTACGACAACGCCAGAGGGAAGAACAAGCGTACGACAACGCCAGAGGGAAGAACAAGCGTACGACAACGCCAGAGGGAAGAACAAGCGTACGACAACGCCAGAGGGAAGAACAAGCGTACGACAACGCCAGAGGGAAGAACAAGCGTACGACAACGCCAGAGGAAAGAACAAGCGTACGACAACGCCAGAGGGAAAACCCGCCGGGGCGTGAGGGAAACACCGGGGCTTGGGGAAGAGAACGCCGGGGCGCCAGGAAGAAGAATGCCGGGGCGCAAAGGGAACGCCGGGGCACAAGGGAAACAGGAATATCTAAAACACCAGGGAACAAGAACGGAGGACGTACTAACACGCCGAGGAACCGAGAAAAGAGGGCGTCCTAACACGCCGGGGAACCACGAATCAGAGGGCGTCCTAACACGCCGGGAAACCGAGAATCAGAGGGCGTCCTAACACGCTGGGGAACCGAGAATCAGAGGGCGTCCTAACACGCCGGGGAACACTAAATCTAAACGCCAGGAAAACAAGACCTAAACACCAGGGAACTAGAGGGTGAGCTAGGCAGCAACAGGCCAAGCACGCCAGAGGGCACAGACAGCGACTTAAGCACCGGAGGGCTCTGGCGGCGACCTGCGTGCGCTGGGCAGCGACAGGTTGGCGCACCAGAGGGCTCAGCCGGCGACATAGGGGCGCCGGAGGGCTCTGGCAGCGCCTAAACAAGGGAACAACAACAAGAGGGTGAGCTAGGCAGTAACAGGCCAGGCGCGCCAGAGGGCACAGACAGCGACTTAAGCACCGGAGGGCTCTGGCGGCGACCTGCGTGCACTGGGTAGCGACAGGCTGGCGCACCAGAGGGCTCAGCCGGCGACATAGGAGCGCCGGAGGGCTCTGGCGGCAACCTGCATGCGCAGGGCAGCGACAGTCTGGCGCACCAGAGGGCTCAGCCGGCGACATGGGTGCGCCGGAGGGCTCTGGCGGCGACCTGCATGCGCCTAAACAAGGGAACAACACAGATACACTAGGACAAGACAGAACAAAACAACTACTGAAGGGAACTAAACTAACCCAAACCGAGCAAAACATACAACGAAAACAGGAGAAGGGTGTAGGGACCTAGAAAGCGCAGGGACTTTTAAGAACGCTGGACTCCATCCAACGCAGGACCCCATACAGCGCAGGAACCCAGACACCTAAATACTAAAGGGGGAAAAATAAAGACAAACAAAACTAAAATAAAGAAAAAACAAATACAGAACAAGACTAGAACTACAGGGCTAGGACAGAAACTACAAAGGCTAGACTGGAATTACAGGGGCTAGACTGAAACTACAGGGGCTAGACAGGGACTACAGGGTCAAGACAGGGACTACAGGGTCAAGACAGGGACTACAGGGTCAAGACAGGGACTACAGAGCTAACGAAACTACAGGGCTGAAACCGGATCTACAAACAAGACTGACAACTAGGAAAGGAACCAAACGCTAAAGCAAAACTATGAAACGAAACAGAACAGGGAGATGAGGGCAAGTACGACTAAACTAATGAAAAACTAGATAACTAGAGCTAGAAATCTGTACAGAAAGCAAACAAGAAGTCTAAAGTAAAAAAAAACTGGAACTCAAAAACAAAACTCAGAAGACTAAGGCGAACCTAGAACACTAAATCAGGGCTATGGCTAAAACAAGAAGACAGAGAACAAAAACCCGAACTAGCTGACTAAGAAAACCAAAAACTAGACTACTAAAGAAAAACCCGAATGACTAGAATAAACCTGGGACACAAAAACCCGGACAAAAACAAAATAAAACACAATACTCAAAAGCAACATAAATCTAAAAAAAATCCTAAGTAAAGCAAAAACTAAGGTTGAGCCAAAACAAAGAACAGAAGGCGGAAATAATTCTTCTAAAACAATAAAAAATATACAAAAATACTAGAAACTAAAGCAGATCTAGAACACAACACCAAAAAATAACTCCAAACAAAAACCAGAAGGCGCTGGGCAGCAAAGTCTGAATATGCTGGGCAGAAGCAAAAGTTAGCGCTGGGCAGCGACAGCGAGGAGCGCCGTCCTTAATGCTGAGCAGCGGGGAAGGCGGACCAGGAAAACAGAGTCAGAGGCGGGGCGTCGCAACTCTGCGACCCAGGCGAGACGAGACAGAAACGTGGCGTCGCAACTTGCGACCCAGGCGAGACGAGACGGAAACGTGGCGTCGCAACTCAGCGACCCAGGCAAGATGAATCCAGAAGCGTGGCGTCGCAACTTTGCGACCCAGGCGAGACGAACCGGAGGCGAGGCAGATCCTACCAGCTTCTACACCAGGCTCTGTGCGTGCTCGGGTTCATCCCTGGGCCGGTCCATAATGTTATGATATATTTTTCTGGGATGAACCCGGACACAGCACGCACACACAGAGTCAGTTCTTATGAGTGAGTTTTATTGAATAGTTTGGAAGATGGAGGATGAGACCAGAGTCTTTCAACGGACGGAGGTGAAGGGTGTAGAAGCTGGCTGGCAGGAGGAGTGTGGAGAGACTGACCGGGAGGAACTCTGGAGCCGAGCACTGGAGAGCAGGACATCTGAGCCGAGCAGAGGCGAGCAGAGCATCGGAGCCGAGCCGTGGCGAGCAGAACGTCAGAGCCGAGCAGTGGCGAGCAGATCATCAGAACCGAGCAGAGGCGAGCAGAGCATCTGAGCCGAGCAGAGCATCAGAGCCGAGCAGAGGCGAGCAGAACGTCAGAGCCGAGCAGATCATCAGAGCCGAGCAGAGGCGAGCAGAACGTCAGAGCCGAGCATCAGAGCTGAGCAGAGGCGAGCAGAACCTCAGAGCCGAGTAGTGGAGCACAGGATGTCCGAGCCGAAGTGGAGGGCTGAACGTCCGAGCCGAGCGGTGGAGGTCTGAACGTCTGAGCCGAGCGGTGGAGGTCTGAGCGTCTGAGCCGAACGGTGGAGGTCTGAACGTCTGAGCTGAATAATGGAGGAAACAAAACTGTCGGAAAGTCTATGGGCTGACTGAAACAAGACCAGGTGAACGGAGTCTTCAGGCTGACGGGTACAAACGGAGCTGACAAGAAGAACTGGCAGGGACTGAGCGGGAGTGAACGCTATGGACCGGCAACGGGAACCGAAAGAGGTGAGTCTGATAAAGCAGTGGGAACAGGTGGAAGCAGTTGTGGGTTAATTGCAGCCTGCCAGGTGAAACTGATCAGGCTGCGCAGGAACAAGAGAGAGGGAGAGAGGCTCAGCATGCAGCCAATAAGCTGCATCCTGACAGTAACATCCCATTTCCACATTAAACCTTTATGTAGCCTTTAAAAACATTCTTAATCATTGTTTAAATTTTCAATCAAAACTGGATGAGGCAGAAGTCTGTGGCAACACCTTTTCTCTTTGCCCCCAGGATCAGCCTTTTCATATCATTGTTTCACAGTTCGGCATTCCCTCATCATCTGAGAATGTGTAAAAAGATAGTAAAATCTCTCTGTTAGTACATTCCAATTATACTGACCAGGTTTCTTTGGAAAGAAAAGAGCAAAAAGCAGGATAGAAGCATTTATAACGGCCAGCAGAAAGGTAAACAAACAAAAATGATAAAGCCACCACCTTTCTCCACTGGAAGATCTCAATATTACCTTGTGTAAGTTGGTTAAAACTTAGCATCATTTAGTCATACCTGCTTATCCCTGCATGTCCATTTTAGATTATAACTTCTTACCATATGTCATTTCTCAGAGTCTTCAGTTGGAAGAAAGGTGGCATTCCAGGATTGTCCAGCTTCTGGAAAGCAAACAGCTCAGAAAAAAACATTTATGTTAGTATTTAGATAAGGGATGCAGACAAAAACCTGGTCCTTTAATAAGGGTCAGGTAATTGTAATGATCTGGCTGATCCTGTGAAAGGTATGTCAAAACAGCATATTTTCTTTCCTTTTCTTTTTAGTAATTTTGCTTTAAACATCTCCTTCTTTATTATTTAATTATTTGCATAATTACCTTTGTCAGGACTCCGCCAGCAGGGCCGTGCAGCTTGCTGCCGGTTCTGCTGCCTCCGCTCTCTCCACAGGTGTTCGTGGTTAACTGGTGGGCGGAGTGCACACACCTGCAGACACTTCAGCAGCACCGGGCCGCACTATAAGAACTGTGCTCGAACAGAGGGAGGATGCCAGAAAAACAATGGGAAGAAGAAAGGAGAGGAAGATGGCTGGATTCCACGGAAAGTCGGAGAAATGAGGATAGCAGAAGGAATCAGAAGAGAGGAGACAGTTATTTCAAGACTTAGATTTGGACACACAGGATTAAATAAAACACTATTCAAAATAGGGAAGCATATGTCGGGCAAATGTGAATATTGTGAACAAGATGAAACAGTAGAACATGTAGTGATGTATTGTAAGAAATATGAAGAGGAAAGAAGGATTTTGGTTAGAGATCTTAATAAGGAGAAAATTAAATTTGATATAATAGATATTCTGCAGAAAAAGTAAAAAAATAAATGTTATCAATACTTATTTAAATATTTAATAATAACAGGAATAATTAGGAGGATTTAGTATTTGTAAATTTAATATTATAGATATAGATATATAGATACATAAATATAGGTATCTTTGGGAGTATGGCCATTTTGACCCACACTCCTCACCAGTTTGTGGCGGTAATGCACACCGGAAAGTTGTTTGCCAACCGCCAATAAAATCAAGAAGAAGAAGAAGGGAGGATGCCAGAGTGTTGCCATTGTGGTATGCGTAATCGGCCACTGCCTCTTGCCTGACTAGGTTTTGAAAGATTCTAAAAAAAAAAACCTCCTTTGTGTTTCCCAGGTACCTCTTGTGCTCTGACGTCTTCTCTCGTGCTCCCGTGTTCCCCTTCATGGTGGAAGTTAAGTACCCTCTGGTTCCTTCCGAGTTGGTTCCCCTCCATCCGGATCCAAGACCACCGCTGACGTCCACCTGGTTCCTCCCGCTGCTCTGGATCCCTGGATTCCCTGGTGCTGCTCGGACCCACATCCGCCTCCGCTCACAGTTCTCCCGGACGCCTGTCACTCCACCCGCAGGCAGGGCTGAGTCCACACCACTTCCTCCTCGGTTCGGTTCCCCTGCTTTGTGGTAAGCTTACGATTCTCCGTAGATTCCCCTTAGCTTCGCCCACAATTAATCGTGTCTCCCTCTCCTTCAGACTGACCCGATCTCCAGGCTTTGGTTCCCCGTTGCGCCCCGATCTGCGGCGACAGATCTTCCTCGTGGCCCCGTGGCTCTGTTATAATAAAGACTCTTGAGATCTGACCTGTTTTCCCGAGTGTTTTTCCTGCATGTGGGCCAAACACATAAAGGCGAGCATGACAACCTTGAATATGGTCAGATTTTTGGAGATGCCAAAAATAAAAGCAAACAAAAATTTAACAAAGAAATAACCAAAAGAAAATAAAGGAAAATGTCTCCCAAAGAGCAGAATTATGTTTGTCTCATTAATGCATAGATTATTAAGTTGTTTCAGATTTTTGATTTCATTCTGGTCCTTTTGACCAAGTGACTTCTTTAAATATATACAACTTTCCAAATCTCAGTCAGCCTAAGGTAAAACTTTAAAGTGAACTGATTCACACTTTGCCAACACAATTATTCATCAGCACAAGTAATGATTTTCTCTTTAGATTTATAAGCTTCTAGTGTTTTTTGCAATGATAATAGTTCCCCCCCAATCCAGCATTGAGAACACTGTTTAACAAAGCCAAGAACATCAATCGAGCTATAAAGAAAAAAAAATTGATAAAAATTTTAATCCTTCAGATCTGAAGCTCCAATCATTTTGCTTAAGCCCGAAACTCAGCCCTAGAACATCATTTGACCATCATGCTTAACAGACCACAACTCTAAATAAAACATAAAACCTTTTTCTGGTTCTATTGGACCTCAGTGCAGCATTGGATACTGTAGATCACTCCATTCTTTTAGAACGCCTGGAGAACTGGGTCGGCCTCTCTGGTACAGCTCTCAACTGATTTAAATCCTACTTAAACAACAGGGAATCTTTTGTATCAGTAGGTAACTTTACATATGCAGGGCATATTTTTTTACTAGACTTCTTTTATCAGTGATTAAATATGTAGTGCAATGCAGCTGATACTTGCATCCAAGGCAAATTTCTCTCAAGGGAGACTAATAAATATATTCAACTTCAATTTCATAGTTTTGATCTAAGCCAAAGCACATTCACCTGTAACGTACGGGAATTAGGACCCAAGATACAACACAAACAGGTCAGAGGAAATGGATTTTATTAAATCGGGCAACTAGCGCGGCACAGGGAGCGTGCAGGCAGCTCTCGAACAGGAAACCCGCTATGGCAGACAGAACAGGTTAGTGATCGGCTAGAGGGAAACTGGCAAGAGAGAGAGAAGCAGGATTACTAACCTGTTAGAGGGTTTCAGAGCTTGGGATCGGCTCTAAGGCACATCCGGGGCGGGGGTCCGATGGCGGACTGAGCTTGCGGGAGCCGAAGCCGTTGAGAGGCGGATAATTTGATAGGGTATTGACTGGTGTAATCCAGTAACGGTATGGGTCTGATGCTCCGAGAACGGGAACCAAGGCGGGGTACACAGGGGCAATCCAGAGGGGAGATCCAGGTCCGTTAACTGGTAGGGTTAGAGATGCAAAGGGGTTAGGCAGGCTCGGAAACTCACAAACAGGGTGGGGGTCAGGTACACAGGCAGGCAATCCAAGGCAGAGACAGAAACAGAGGTCCAAAGGCAGGTCAGGTCGGGTTTTACGAACGAGCAGACAGAAACAGATTGGAGATCAGGCAGGCTCAGACAACGGAGGCGGAATCAGGTCAGATAACAAGAAGGCAGGCAGAATCAGGAACACTGGAAAGTACTCAGGAGATGACTTGAGACGATCTGGCACTGGAGGCTGATTTGGACTGGCATACGTGGAGGTGAGACAGGTGGAACCAGTGAGGCATAATTGCAGTGCGAGAGGAGTGGAGCAGGTGTGCTGAATTGTGGATTAGCTCCAGTGCCAGGACCGTTACATCAACCTGAATTTAAACCTGTATTAAATGAAAAACCATGCACATAATCTCCCATATCCTCCTGTCATTGTTTTCTCAAATATTACTTCGCAAAGTATATTTATGCACTTTCCTTGCATAGGCAAAGAAAAGTGCCACAAAGGCATGGAAAGTGCCGCGAAGGCAGGGAGGCTTGCAAAGAGGGCCATTGCCGCGAAGGCTTACCAAACAGGGCTGTTGCTGCAAAGGCCTACCAAAAGTTGAGTGAGATGAATGGTGAGGTGAATGAAGATAGATGAGATGGTCAGTCTCAGGGATGATGCTTAGGGATGATGCACATGAATGAATGACCATGAAGGAATGAACAGGGATGACAGGACTCCTGAATGACGGGACATGACAGGACAAATGACAGGACGCGTGAACGACAGGACGCGTGACCGACAGGACACCTGAACAACAAGACAAATGACAAGACAAATGACAGGACAAATGACAGGACAAATGAGATGGTCAGTCTCAGGGATGATGCTTGGGGATGATGCACATGAATTAATTAATGAATTAATGACCATGAAGGAATTAACAGGGATCACTGGACGCATGAAGGAATGACCATGAAGGAATGAACAGGGATGACAGGACACATGAATGAATGAATGAATGAATAACCATGAGGGAATGAACAGGGATAACAGGACGCATGAATGATGGGATGTCTGGACCACAGGACGCCTGAATGACAGGACATATGACAGGACAAATGACAGGACAATGACAGGACGCCTGAACGAAAAGACAATTGAAAGGACAAATGACAGGACAAATGAGATGGTCAGTCTCAGGGATGATGCACATGAATGAATGAATGACCATGAAGGAATTAACGGAGATGACAGGACTTTTGTTATTTTTGTGTTATTTTTTATTTATCTGGTACAAACATTTACTGGCCATGTGGCAGCTAGCCCTCTGAAATTCACCAGAGGGCTAGCTCTGTTTCCCGTTTCCTCGCCAAATGCGAGTAAACAGGAAATTTACTCGCATTTGGCCACTGGCGAGTGAAGAAGCTGGCCGGGAGGAGTAGTGCGGAGAGTCAGACCAGGAAGGAACACTGGAGCCGATGACTTGAGACCAGGACGGTACACTTGAAACCAAGACGGAACCGAGCAGCCGAGAACTTGAGACCAGGACGGCTCACCAAGAGTTGAGAACTTGAGACCAGGACGGAACACCAGAGCCGAGGACTTGAAATCAGGACGGGACCCAGGAGCCGTGAACAGGAGTTGAGAACTTGAGGCCAGGACGGAACACAGGAGTCGAAGACAGAGACCACAGCGGAACACCGGAACCAGCGAAACCAAACTGCGGCTGAGTTGGAAAAGGGTCTCTGGCTGTGACTTAGCTGGAACAGTGCTTCAGGCTGAGGCTGGGCTGGAATGAGGTCTCTGGCCGAGGGTGAGCTAAAACAGAGCTGAAGCAGAGTCTTGTGGCTTAACTGAAACAAAAAACAAAGCTGAAGCAAAGTCTCCTGGCTGACTGAACAAAAAACTGAGCTGACACAGGATAGTGACTGAAACGGAGCAGGAGTTGAACACTACGGACTGGCAACGAGAACAGAATGAGGTGAGTATATATAGAGGTGAACACAGGTGGCAACAGATCAGTGATAATTGCAGCCTGACAGGTGGAACCAATCAGGCTGCGCAGGGAAGAGAGAGAGGAAGGGAGGTTCCTTACAGACAAAAAGACATCATTATGGAAAGTATATTTCCGATCCGGTTGAGAAGCAAGCCAGACCAGAAGGAAAGTTCAGAACGGCGGCTCTCAACCAGAGTATCCTATTCAAAGAAGGAAGGGAATGAATTAGTGAACTCGAGCTGCCTGGCACATGCGTGACTCTTGCAATGATGCACCAGCGAGATTGAGGTGACCGAGCGAGGAGAGCAGCTGACGCTCAGAAATACTGATATGAGAATGAAACTCTTGCCTGCAGGCAGAAAGCCATCATGGAACAAGGTTGAGATTAATACCTAGAACTAAATTTGCAGGTCTGACAGGTTAGTTTGAAAAAACAACTGGAAATAATCAAAGGAATATCTATAAGAAGAAAACAACGAGAAAATGAAGGACGATGAAAAACAGGTAACACTTCTTTAAGACATAATCAATAATGATTGCTTAACTCATGAATGCGTAGAATGCCGAACGCACACCCAATGCTGTTATGAATCGATTAAGCTTATTTAGCTCATTCCATGTTGTTTGAATAAATTTAATACTTAAATTCAGATTCTGCACTGCATTCTGATAAAACTGATGATTTTCATTGCTTAGTAGCTTAGTAAGCCTCACCAGCCTACAGAGAGGATCCATAATTGAAAATAGTATCAACCAGACAACAGCACCCTCAGTGATGCTCTCCGGATATTCATCTTGAATGAATTCTTGAACCTAAAAGAAGAAATAGTCAATCCCTAAAATATGTGAGCAAAGTTGCTGTTAAATATCGGCAGTACTCGAACCATGCCCCAACAGAAATGAAAAAAATAAATCTATCTCCAGACAGATTTAGTCAATCGCTGGCTACACAGCACAGCAAACATTGGCGGTGGAAAGTCTGCGCTCCCACCTGAATGCCGCCAGGACAGATGACGCGCTCCTCCAAGAGACAGTGACGCCCCGGGACACCGCAGCTGGGGAGCGTCCTCTGCTGCATCCTGTAAGGAAACCAGCTGCAACCACCGGCTTTAGATGCTTTTAGAGGTTCAGGTCTGAGTCCATCACTACACCCAGGTTTCAGGCCTGATCAGTGGTTCCTAGCTGAAGCGACTGAAGCTGCGTGCTAACTTTTGTTCTCTCCTCTATTGGTCCAAATATTGTTACTTCAGTTTTGTTTTTATTCAATTGAAATTTTTTTGGCACATCCAGGCATTGATTTCTTCTAGGCATTTACTCAGTGCTTGAACTGGTCTATAGTCACCTGGTGACAAAGTGATGTAAAGCTGTGTGTCATCTGCATAGTTATGGTAGCTGATGTTATTGTTTTTTTATGATCTGAGCTATAGGGAGCATGTAGATATTGAAGAGAAGGGAACCCAGAATGGACCCTTGGGGAACCCCACATGTGATTTTTGTCATCTGGGATGTAAAGTTACCTACTGATACAAAATATTCCCTGTTCTTTAAATAGAATTTAAACCAGTTGAGAGCTATACCAGAAAGGCCGACCCAGTTTTCCAAGCGCTCTAACAGAATGGAGTGATCGACAGTATCAAATGCTGCACTGAGATAGTACCAGCACGGTGTTTCTTCCACAGTCTGTATTTATATGGATGTCATTAAACACCTTGATAAGGGCAGTCTCTGTACTGTGGTGAGCACGGAAGCCAGACTGGAAAACGACAAAGTGGCTGGTCATGTTAAGAGGGTGTTTAATTGTTCAAACACAGGTTTTTCAATAATCTTACTGATAAAGGGGAGGTTTGAGATGGGCCTGTAGTTCTGGAGTAGAAGTTTGTCTAAATTGTTCTTTTTCAGCAGTGGTTTGATAATTGCTGTTTTTAGGGACTGGGGGAAAACACCTGACAGAAGAGATGTGTTTATTATCTGAGTCAACTCAGACGCTATGACAGGCAAAAGTTCTTAAAGAAAACTGTGGGGAGAACATCAAGGCAGCAGGAGGAGGAACTTAGCTGCTGAATGATCTCCTCTAAGCTTTTGTGGTTTATTTGGCGGAATTGGGACATTTTGTCAGGGTAAGTTCCAGCTGAATACAGCTTTGGTACTGGTGTTGATATGGTAGTACAAAGTGATCCTCTAATTTTTAGGATTTTCTCAGTAAAGAAGTTAGCAAATTCATTGCAGGCCCTGGTGGAGTGGAGTTCAGAAGTCACGGACACAGGAGGATTTTTTAACCTGTCGACTGTGGTAAATAAGACAAAAGCATTATTAATGTTTTTCTTGATGGTCTCAGAGAACAAAGATTCTCTTGCATTTTTCAATTGTAAGTTATATCTGTAAAGTATATCTTTATAGATAGTAAACCTAAAGTCTGTTCTTTCTCCACCTGCGTTTAGCTTTTCGACACTCCCTTTTTCACCTCTAACTGCTGGAGCATTTCTCCAAGCAGATTTTTTCTTCCCGGAAAGAACTTTCACTTTAACTGGAGCAATGCAGTCAATGATGTCTGAGACTTTAGAATGAAAGTTATCTACTAGCCTATCTACTGAGTTGCAGCTCAAGGTTGAAGTATTAGAGTAAGCTTGAATAAGAGTTTCCGTGGCATTGTCCTTAAAGGTGCGTTTTCTTACGATGTCCTAAATGAGTCACTGGAAATTATGCTTTCAAAGGTAACAGAAAAAGGAAATGGTCATTCTTCCTTTTTTTAATAATAGCACATTGTGAGGACACAAAAAAAATTTCAGGTATGAGAAAAAACACTTTTGAAGATCACATTGTTAGGAATTGTTCCTGTTGGTTCACAGTGATGAACTGTGAGTGTTTGTTATCTTTGAACTGGCACGCAAACACTTCAGTGATGGCTGTCAAACGATAAAGTATAGTGACTGACTGACAGGTAGGCTACTACATCAATCTAGGCCAACTTTTACTTATCACACTTCAACTGCATTTTTTAGACTGGTGTATTTTATTTAGAAATATAACGAATCTGCATAAACATCCATATAGAAATAGTTTGAAGCTGGATGGATTAGTAAAACATAACACAGAATGATTTAGAAAGTTAAATGACAAAGGTTATGTTAGTATTTTATGTAGCAGAATACATAGTTCCTTACAGGTTCCAAAAGCTAGAGCACAAAACCACAACAGATTCCACTTTATAAACACAAAACTGAATGAAAAGATGTCAGTTTGTTTCAGAAGGGTCCAATTGTTTACATGAATCAAGCAGAGAAAACATGTAAGGAGTTTGCAGAAACTTCCAAAATTGGCTAAATAACTGTCCAACACGTTATTTTGAACCAGATGGATAGTTGGGACCCATCGTCTTTGAGAAAAAAAATTGGCAGGAAAAATGGTCGGGATCAGCGATTACTTAAAGGTTTGGTGAAATCAAATCGAAGATAAACAACAGTAGATTTCCAGCTATGTTTAATAGTTAAAGTCAGAGTATTTCCACATACACCATGCAAAGGGAATTCAAGGGATTGGGACTGAACAGCTGTGTAACCTTAAGAAAGCTGCTAATCAGCGAGACTAACAGGAAAAAGGCCTAAATTTGCTAGGGAACATAAAGATTGTACCCTGGAGCAATGGAACAAGGTCATATGGTCTGATGAGTCCAGATTTACCATGTTCCTGAGTTAATGGCACATCAGGATAGAAGGGGGGGGGGGGCGTTGAAGTGATGCACCCATCATGCCTAGTGCCTACTGTACCAGCCTGTGAGGGCAGTGCTGTAATCTGGGGTTGCTGTAGTTGGTCAGGTCTAGGTTCAGCAACAGTATGTGTTCAAAGTATGAGTTCAGTTGACTACCTGAATATACTGAATAAGCAGGTTATTCCATCAACGGATTTTTTCTGCCCTGATGGCATGGGCATACTATTCCAAGATGACAATGCCAGGATTCATTGGGCTCAAATTGTTAAAGAGTGGTTCGGGGAGCATGAGAGTTCATTTGCACACATGGATTGGCCACCACAGAGTCTAGACCTTAACCCCATTGAGAATCATTGGGATGTGCTGGAGAAGGCTTTGTGCTGTGGGGAGACTCTACCATCATCAAAAAGTATGCTACATTGGGTGGACATAAATATTGAGACATTGCAGAAAATGATGAAAACAATGCCACAGCAAATGTGTGCTGTAATCAAAGCTAAAGGTGCTCCAACAAAATATTAGAGACATCGAACGCTCTATGCTTTTGAATAAAGTTACAAAGACAAAGATGTATCTTTCTATAAGTAATGAGTAGTGTGCTTTCCTTCTTGATAAAGATTAGAAATCCACCAAAACAACAGGGTTATTGCAGATTTATTTATTTATTTTATTTTAGATTTGTTTGTTTTATAGTTGAATGAAGAAGGGTATATGAGGTATGCCCTTTGAGGTATGAGATCTAGTCAGACTCCTGCCAAGCTTAGTGAGGGGGAAACCTTTTTCAGAATAGTGAAATAACAGTGACATGCTCCAATCCTCCCAGTTATAATTTAAAACTGTTCACAATTTCAATCCTTTACAAACGTACAGGGAAGAGAAAGCCACACCTAATTCACCTAAGATCAAGTTCCTGTAACTTGGGGCTTGAAATATTTGCAGCAGGTGTGTTGTGTTTTCTTTAAAGTAAAACTAGCTCTTGACTAGAAGAACTAGCCTCAAACATGGAAAAATTCAAGAAACACTCTGAATGCCAAAGCAACTTTGCAATCAAGCTTGCATTACCAGATCAGTGAGTCGTGCTCTATTGTGTCTGTGTCACCTATCTTCCTCTTTCTGTTATGAAGTTGCACGTACACACTGACTGTGAAGTTGCATTTTATTTTATAAAGAAATGTTAGAGAGTTTAATCAGAATGGGATTAGCTGTTTCGCTTGGGCTTGTTGGGATACAATTGATATTGATTAGCTGTGATATTTGCCTAAGAACTGGAATAATACAAAATTTTTCTACATAGTTTTGACCTTTTGGATGCAATTAGGTTACATGGGTACAAGGGCAAGGCAAGGCAAATTGATTTGTATAGCACATTTCAGTACAGAGACAATGCAAAGTGCTTTACATGATTAAAATATAGGAAAATAAAACAGAACAAAAGCAAGTTGGAATAAAATGTAGAAACAAAATAAAACATGGGAAAATAAAAACTAAAAGCAAACAATAAAAACAGTTGGACTACAAAGTTGAACTAATGATGTTTCAGTAAAACTGTTTAACTAGAACAGTCAAACGTAATCCTAAACAAATAAACATGGATTTCCAGTTTCTGCTGAGACATTAGTCCTTTAATCCTGGAAATGTTCTTCAGGTGATAGAAAGCCGACCTTGTGATTGTCTTTAGATGCTTTTGGTGGTTCAGATCTGAGTCAAATGTGTGCTGTAATCAAAGCTAAAGGTGTTCCAACAAAATATTAGAGCGTATGACCTGTTAATTAATTTTTTATTTTATTTTATTTATTTTTTTTGGTGGCAACTTATTTTTTTTGGCCAGGCAGTGTATTTGACAACAACAAATCTAGTTTGACCTGAACCACAAGATGAAGGTAAGTAAGCTGGAAGAAGTTTTTCCAGGTGAAACCTGAGTGTTGGCTCAGCTGATCAAGGAATGGAGTCCTATTGCAGTTAACCTTCGGAACAACAAAGCAATCTTGATTTTGTTTTCTTTTGCAGAATTTTGTTAACCACAAATGTTGATAAAGTGAATGTCCTATTGAAATGATTTGCAGTAATTGCAACAGCTGTTAGATGTCTCAAAATTATTGTTAAATAGATGGAGTCAGGCATTCTCCCTTATTTTAATCATAGTACTTTGTGAACACATAGACAGATGTTCATCTTCAGAGAAAAAACACTGTTGAATATCATGTTGGTAGGAATTCTTCCTGTTGGTTCACACTGATGCACTGTGAGTGTTTGTTATCTTTGAACTGGCACGCAAACACTTCAGTGATGGCTGTCAAAGGATGAAGTATAGTGACTGACTGACCTGAACTACAAGCTTAAGGTTGAGTGTGCTGGAAGAAGCTTTTCCGGGTGAAACCTGAATGTTGGCTCTGCTGATCAAGGAATGGAGTCCTATTGCAGTAAACCTTCAGAACAACAAAGCTATCTTGATTTTTTTTATAATGCAGAAAAATGTTTAACCACAAATGTTGATTAAGTGAACCTCCTACTTTCCTTTCCCAAACCTGAGATAATTTGCAATAAGAGCATCAGCTGTTAGAAGTCTTGAAATTGTTGTTGAATACAAAGGAAGTGGGCATTCTCCCTTTTTTTAATAATAGCACATTGTGAACACACAAATAAATGTTCAGCTATGAGGAAAAAACACTTTTGAAGATCACATTGGTAGGAATTGTTCATAGTGATGAACTGTGAGTGTTTGTTATCTTTGAACTGGCACGCAAACACTTCAGTGATGGCTGTCAAACGATAAAGTATAGTGACTGACTGACAGGTAGGCTTGTAAATCAATGAACCTTACAGGTTCCAAAAGCTAGAGCACAAAACCACAACAGATTCCACCCTATAAACCGAATGCAATAATCAGTCAGAAGTTGGTTCAACACAGTCTTTGCTTTAGACTAAATATGTACAGACAATGTTGTGGAAAATCTTTATTGATTTAAGTAACTCTGATCATATCTTATCCAGATGCACGTGCATAACTTTCCCAGGAGAAAAAAGCTCAGATGGTTACATCAGTGAATTATTGTGTTTTCTTTAACCAAGGGCTCAGATGGGAGTTGTGTTAAATATGAACTGGATCACACCAGTGTTTGCACTCCTATTTTCTCAGATGAAGAGTCATCACACTTCCTATGATAACCCAGAATGTAATAAAACTGTATTGTTACTTTCTCCTCTCGCTCTGTTTCCTGACTGAGTTAGGACAAAGACATAGAATGCTCTATGCTTTTGAATAAAGTTACAAAGACAAAGATGCATCTTTCTATAATTAATGAGTAGTGTGCTTTCCTTCTTGATAAAGATTAGAAATTCACCAAAACAACAGGGTTATTGCAGGTTTTTTTTTTTTATTTTATTTTAGATTTGTTTGTTTTATAGTTGAATGAAGAAGGGTATATGAGGTATGCCCTTTGAGGTATGAGATCTAGTCAGACTCCTGCCAAGCTTAGTGAGGGGGAAACATTTTTCAGAATAGTGAAATAACAGTGACATGCTCCAATCCTCCCAGTTATAATTTAAAACTGTTCACAATTTCAGTCCTTTACAAACATACAGAGAAGAGAAAGCCACACCTAATTCACCTGAGATCAAGATCCTGTAACTTGGGGCTTGAAATATTTGCAGCAGGTGTGTTGTGTTTTCTTTAAAGTAAAACTAGCTCTTGACTAGAAGAACTAGCCTCAAACATGGAAAAATTCAAGAAATACTCTGAATGCCAAAGCAACTTTGCACTCAAGCTTGCATTACCAGATCAGTGAGTCGTGCTCTATTGTGTCTGTGTCACCTATCTTTCTCTGTGATATTTGCCTTAGAACTGGAATAATACAAAGTTTTTCTACATGGTTTTGACCTTTTGGATGCAATTAGGTTACATGGGTACAAGGGCAAGGCCAGGCAAATTGATTTGTATAGCACATTTCAGTACAGGGCTGCACCAAGATGGTGGTGCAGTGGGTAGCGCTGTTGCCTTGCAGCAAGGGTTCAAGTCCACCCCTGGGTCTTTCTGCATGGAGTTTGCATGTTCTCCCTGTGCATGCGTGGGTTCTCACCGGGTACTCCGGCTTCCTCCCACAGTCCAAAAACATGAATGTTAGGTTAATTGGCTTCTCCAAATTGTCCTTAGGTGTGAGTGTGTGCGTGAATGGTTGTTTGTCCTGTCTGTCTCTGTGTTGCCCTGCAACAGACTGGCGACCTGTCCAGGGTGAACCCTGCCTCTCGCCCAGTGAATGCTGGAGATAGGCACCAGGACCCCATGAGGGATTAAGCGGTTTGGAAAATGGATGGATACAAAGTTGAACTAATGATGTTTCAGTAAAACTGTTTAACTAGAACAGTCGAACGTAATCCTAAACAAATAAACATGGATTTCCAGTTTCTGCTGAGACATTAGTCATTTAATCCTGGAAATGTTCTTCAGGTGATAGAAAGCCGACCTTGCTCTTTAGATGCTTTTGGAGGTTCAGACCCGAGTCCATCACTACACCCAGGTTTCGGGCCTGATCAGTGGTTCCTAGCTGAAGCAGCTGAAGCTGTGTGCTAACTTTTGATCTCTCCTCTATTGGTCCAAAAATTATTACTTCAGTTTTGTTTTTATTCAATTGAAGAAAATTTTAGCACATCCATGCATTGATGTGCTAAGCATTTACTCAGTGCTTGAATAGGTTCATAGTCACCTGGTGACATGGTGATGTAGAGCTGTGTGTCGTCTGCATAGTTATTGTACCTGATGCTGTTGTTTTTTATGATCTGAGCTAGAGGGAGCATGTAGATATTGAAATGGAGGGGTCCCAGGATAGACCCTTGGGAAACCCCGCAGGTGATTTTTGTCCTTTCTGATGTAAAATTACTTACTGACACAAAAAGTCCCTGTAAGTCCCCTTAAGTCACTTTAAGTGGGATTTAAACCAGTTGAGAGCTGTAGCAGAAAGGCCGAACCAGTTTCATAGGCACTCTAACAGAATGGAGTGATCAACAGTGTCAAACGCTGCACTGACGTCCAATAATACTAGCACTGTGGTTCTACATTTGTATGGATATCATTAAACACCTTGATAAGGGCGGTCTCTGTACTGTGCTGAGCACAGAAACCTGACTGGAAAACATCAAAGCGGCTGGTCATTGTAAAGAAAGGTGTTTAATTCCTAAAACGCTTTTTCAATAATCTTACTGATAAAGGGGAGGTTTGAGATGGGCCTGTAGTTCTGGTGTAGAAGTTTGTCTAAATTGTTCTTTTTCAACTGTAATTTGATAATTGTTGTTTTAAGGAACTGAGGGAAAACTCCTAACAGAAGGGACATGTTTATTATCTGAGTCAAATCAGACGCTATATAAGGCACACGTTTTATTAATCTTTTTGTTGATGATCTCAGAGAACAAAGATTCCCTTGAATTTTTCAGTTGTAAGTTATATCTGTAAATAGTAATAGTAATATGGATTTTTATTTTTATTGAAACATACATTACAATGAAATTTGCTTTCTGCATTTAACACATCCTCTTGGGGAGCATCAGTAAAGTCTCTCTTTATAGATGTCATAGTGAACCTGGAGTTTAGTTTTTCTCCACCTGCGTTCAGCTTTTTGACACTCAGCTTTTTCACTTCTAACTGCTGGATAACTTCTCCACAAGGATTTTTTCTTCCTGGAAACAACCTTTACTTTAACTGGAGCAATGCAGTCAATGATATCTGAGACTTCAAAATGAAAGTTATCTACTAGCTCATCTACTGAGAAGCAGCATAAGGTTGAAAGAAAGAGTAAGCGTGGATAAAAGTTTCCGTGGCATTGTCCTTAAAGATGCTTTTTTTTATGATGTCCCTTTGGCTAAATGAGTCACTGGAAATTATGCTTTCAAAGGTAACAGAAAAGTGATCAGATAGGGCAACATCAGTTACATTGACCTTCAACAAAGGTAGTAGTCCAAGTATAGCCTTATATATAATAACAAAGCAACATGAAAAACCTGAGCTTTTCATTACATATGTACAGGGAACAAATCTGCAGCAACTGTTATATAAGTTGAAGTCTCTAGCAATATTTCAGATAACTTGTTGAATGTACGAAATATTAAGGCAAATATAAAAGCAAAAGCAGTTATTTTAGACAGCTTGCTCGGTGTGATTATAGGAAAACGCAACATTAGTTTTGTGCAAACTTAAAGGCTGTTTTTAAATTTAGAAGGTAAAAAAAACTCTTTCTTTTTTGCTGTCTATCGCAAGCTTTATTTTTACAAACCCTGGCCAAGATAAAAATCGGCACCTGGATTTAACTACATTACTGCATGGGTGATTATGTGTCAGCTGGCAAAAAGTTATTTAACCCCATCTGGTGCAATGAGTTGCTTCTCATTTCTTAAACAACCCTGTCGAACAACACATCCCGTGGTCTTGGAAAAGATATCATTCTGTTTCAGAAGAGTCAAATCATTGACATGCATCAAGCAAGGAAAACATGTAAGATTTGCTTAAAATATTTACAGGAGGTGTGCTGAGTTTCCTTTAAATTGAAACCAGGTGTCAACTAGAAAACTAGGCTCCAGTGTTGTATAGTAACGAAGTAAAAATACTTCACTACTGTACTTAAGTATATTTTGGAGTACTTTATACTTTTTCTCGAGTATAAAATGTTTTGATAACTTTTATTTTTACCTCACTATATTTCTATATTTTTACTTCACTATATTTTTTAACTTAATTACATATTTTTACTCCAATACATTTTCAATGTTTGGTTTAGTTACTCGTTACAAAGAGAGAGAGAGAGACTCATGCACGCAAGTGTTTTGACCCCACCTACTGATTGACTGCGACAAAGTCGGGACTTGCCTCAGCTTGTTCATCACAACCAACAGGATAAGAAGCTGGTTCAGTGGTAAAGCAGGTTAGATGAACCTTTCAGTACTTTATACAACACTGCTAGGCTCAAACATAGAGAACTTTCAAGAAACAACTACCAGATGAGTGAGCCGTGCTCTATTGTGACAATGTCTCATATCCTCATCTTTCTGCTTTGACTTTGATGTGCTCACTGACTGTGAAGGTACATCTTGTTTTATAAAAGAAGAAACAGGTTTTACAGTGAGTTCAATAACAATGTGATTTACTGCTTTTCTTGTGCATTTTAGGATGTATTAATATTGATAAGCTGTGATATTTGTCTCAGAATTTGAAGAATACAAAACTTTTCTGTACGGTTTGTACCTTTTTTGTATACATTGTGTACTTCATAGTGTCATGTAGCTAGAGCTCTGAAACAGGAAACAACAATGGAGACAGGGTGCAGGTGGACAGCTGAGTCTTGTCCTGAGCCGTCCATCTTCACCTAAAGGAAAATGTTCTAATGTTCCCCAAAATGTTCTAATGTTGGTCAGAGAAGAAAGAGGGTTTGAGAGAGGAGTAAAGGAAGCCTTCACATGAAGCAAGAAAAACAACTTTAAACAGATGAGGAGGGTTGAGGTTTTAACTTTCAAAAACTTACAACACAGCAATAGGTTTGATTTTTGCTAAGTTTCACACTAATTCACACCTCCATACATGTGACCATAACATTTCTCCAGGGAGCCAGGCAAATAACGAGCCCAAAGACTCTCCATAGTGATGGGCGATCAGTTCCAAGTTAATCAAAATGCAAATCTAAACTGGAGTCAACCTGACCCGAATGAGTGAGAATCTTCACCAGCTTCCTGTTTCAATATTATAACTTGTTGCAGTTATGAAGCGAAGTTTGTCTTTAGGCAATGAATTGCACCCAGAACATCAACCCCAGGTGTATGAGCATTAGCATTAGCTTCCTCCATCTCGGGTTTGTTGCTAGTGTTATCTTCGGATCCTTGTTTTTTGGCTTATTTCTGTGTTTAGATGCTATCTTGGGTCGCTGTAGGAGTTAGAACACCAGTCTACGAGCAATTGCCAATCCATCAAATCCAAGATGGTGGCGCCCTAGCATGCTACAAACTATACATCCATCCAGTAGGTTAGTATATGACCGCCAGCGCCTGCTGGAGTAATGGTCACCAAGTGTTTTTGGACAGCGAAGCTAAAAGCAAAGCCCTACAAACCATTGCTCCCTTTCATCCTGCTTTCCAACGTCCGCTCATTGGACAACAAAATAGATTGCTTACAACTTGGATTCTCTGGAAAGAGGGAACTGCTGCGCTCTCATCCTGACAGAGACATGGCTCAACTCATCGATACCGGACAACGCGTTAGCCTGGGGGGGCTCGCTACCTTCCGCGCCAACAGAAACAGTGAACTCAGCAATAAGTCCGGAGAGAGCGGACTGTGTGTTTACATCAACAACTGGTGTAAAAATGCTAGATCTGTCGCCAGCTACTGCTCTCTGGACATAGAGCTTCTGACTGTTAACTGCAGACCTTTCTACCTGCCCATGGAGTTTGCTGTTGTTCGCATCACTGCTGTTTATGTGCCTCCCAGCACTAATACTAAAGAGGCTATGAGTGTTCTCTATTGGACGATCACCGAGATGTAATCTGCACCGAGATGCAATCTGCACACACGTTTTCATCATTGATGTGGATTTTAACCAGGCCAATATGAAGACAGTTCTCCCTCATTTCAACCAACACATGGATTTTGCAACTCAGGGAGAGAAAACTCTGGACTTGGTTTACACCAATATAAAAGACGCTTTCAGAGCAGCCCCCCGCCCCCACCTCGGCTCTTCAAACCACCTTTCTGTAATGCTAATTCCTGCATACAAGCCCCTGCTGATCAGAGCAAAACCTACAGTGAGGCAGGTGAGGGTGTGGACTGAGGATGCCACGGAGGAACTCCAGGACTGTTTTCAGTGCTCTGACTGGGACATGTTCAAAGCTGCAGCAACTTATGACAACAAGATCAACGTTGATGAGTATGCCATGACTGTGTCAGCCTACATCAACAAATGCATTAAGGATGTCAGCACCACAAAGACCATCATCACCTGAGCCAACCAACGACCCTGGATCACTGAGGAGGTCTGCCAAGCGCTAAAAGCATGGAACTCAGTCTTCAAGTTTGGTAACAAGGAGGCACTGAGGACAGCGAGAGCCAACTTGAACCGTGCCATCAAGTTAGCGAAGCGGAACCACACTAAGAAAATCCAGGAGCTTTTCCATGACGCCAGCTACACCAGGAGCATGTGGAAAGGCATACAGGCAATAAGAGAATACAACACGCCCTCATCCCTGGTGGGTGAAGTTGATGCTGACTTCCTCAATGTACTAAATGACTTCTTTGGGAGGTTTGAGGAACTAAACAGCACTCCAGCAGTGAAGGCTGTTCCCCATCAGGAAGAGGAGGTGCTCCACCTTGACACCGCCGACGTGTGGAAGACTTTGAGGAGAGTCAACCCACGGAAGGCCCCAGGTCCCGACAACATACCTGGGTGGGTGCTCAAGGAGTGTGCAGGTCAGCTGGTTGGTGTTCTCACAGACATTTGTGACACCTCGCTGGACCAAGCCACAGTGCCAGCATGCTTTAAGTCAGCCTCCATCATTCCGGTGCCGAAGAAACCTCAAGTCACCTGTTTCAACGACTACCGGCCTGTTGCATTGACTCCCATCATGATGAAGTGCTTTGAAAGGCTGGTGAAACAACACATCGTTTCCAGTCTCCCCCCAACACTAAACCTGTTCCAGTTTGCCTACCGGCGGAACCGCTCCACTGAGGACGCCTACTCCTCCAGTCTTCACCTGAGCCTGGGAACATGCACGTACGGATGCTGTTCCTGGATTTCAGTTCAGCGTTCAACACCATCATCCCACAGCACCTGGTGGGAAAACTGAAACATCTGAGCTTCAGCATATCCCTTCGCAACTGGCTGCTAGACTTCCTCACCAACAGACCTCAGTCAGTCCGGGTCGGACAGAACACCTCTGATGTCATCACCCTCAGCACGAGCTCCCCTCAGGACTGCGTCCTGAGCCCCCTGCTGTTCACCCTGATGACTCATGACTGCGTCCCCAGGTTCACCACCAATCACATCGTGAAGTTTGCAGACGACACAACGGTGGTGGGCCTGATAAGAGACGACAACGACCAGGACTACAGAGAGGAAGTTGAGCAGCTGGTGGGCTGGTGCAGAGACAACATCCTGATCCTGAACATGGCGAAGACGAAGGAGATCATCGTCTACTTCAGGAAGAACCAGCTGCACCACGCTCCACTGCTCATCAACAACTCAGCTGTGGAGGTGGTCAGCAGCACCAAGTTCCTGGGGGTGCACATCACAGACAACCTCACATGGTCTGTGAACACCACGTCACTGGTGAAGAGGTCACAGAAACGACTGTACTTCCTGCGGAGGATGAGGAGAGCCCACCTGCCCCCGCCCATCCTCACGACTTTCTACAGAAGCCCGATAGAGAGCATTCTGACCAGCTGTCTCTCTGTGTGGTGTGGAGGCTGCAGTGCTTCCGACTGGAAGAACGTGAGGAGAGTGGTGAGGACAGCAGAGGGGATCATCAGGGCTCCTCTCCCCTCCGTTAAGGACATTTCATCTCAACGCTGCGTGTTCCGAGCCCATAACATCATGAGGGATCCCCCACACCCCCACCATGGACTGTTCTCCCTGATGCCTTCTCGGAAGAGGTTCTGCAGCATCCGCTGCAGGTCCACTAGGTTCTGCAAAAGCTTTTTCCCTTATAACTATAAACTGGACTCTACACCACATTCGCATATTTGCACATTTGCATCACTGCATCTCTATCTAGTATTACAAATGCTGCCGAACTCTTAGTTTCTAAATGCATTCTTGCACAATCAGTTTTGCACATACAAATGGTTTTAAAAATACTCACCTGTACACTGTGATCGCACATTGTCTCTTTCTCCTGCATTGTTTACATTTCAATTGTTTACTTTTAAATCACTGCTGCACCTAATACTGTAATATACTGTAATTTACTGTAATTTACAAGCTGTATGCAACAAAATTTCATTCTGTGCGCACTCTGTGCATACAAAATGACAAAGTTGTCTAAGTCTAAGTCAAAGTCTGTAAGTGTAACTCACCCCAATATCAACTTTTTTTGCAGAAAAACTGTATAAACTGGGCCTAAGGTTTCTACTTTTATGTTACTGTGCATTTTTTATACTTCTATGTGAACTGGAATGAAATTCTGAAATGAAAAGTATCGTCTATACACGTGCAACCGGCCCTTTTAATGACTTCATGACGCCAAAGGGGCCCCTTATATAAATGAGTTTGACACCCCTGCCTTACATTGATGTAAGCTGTATGCAACGAAATTTCGTTTTGTATGCACTCTGTACATGCAAAATGAAAATAAAGTTTTTTCTAAGTCTAAGATAAAGGGGTATATTTAGCAATGGCTTAAGTCCATGAACAGCATTTGTTGGTTGGAGTTAACCGAACTGCAAACGTTCAAGTCCAACTGGATCAACTTTGCTTTTCATCTACTGACTTCCTTCATGAACGATCCACCCTGATCTTTGATGTGAAGTCAGCACGGCTAGAAAAAAAGCAAAAAACTCAGACATTTTAGAGAAGCAGTGAGCGCCAGCACTCTGGGGCGCTTCCGAAAATGGACCACGGCGCACCGGGTGGAACCACTCTGACTGACTACAGTTGCTGCGATGAGCTTTAAAGGTGCAATGCTTCCACATTCATTGGAACCCCGGGGTCACTGTGTTTTGGATAATGGGTAACCCCATGGCAACCTGCCGATCTGAAATCAGCCAGGAGCCAGATTTTAGACGTTTTATTATATTTTAAGCAATCCCGGTACCGGGTTTCAGGCCTGCTGAGTATCAAGCGTTAATTATCTCTTTAACTGTGTAGAACATGATAGAAATGTATAATTTTTCAGCTGTTCTCTGATTACCAATTAATTCATTTGTGCATGTTACCATTGATTATTAGCTATTAGTTATGTTTGTTTTTAGTCAGCTAAAGGGAGCTATTTGGTTTATTAACCCCTCATATAGATAAAGAGAGACATGTTTGTTTGTGTTTGTGACTTGCTGTATGGAAAGCTAGTGCTTGAATTATCTCTTTTCAGGTAAGTTACATTTGTGAGGTTATTTAGTTGATAATTATTCAATTATACCTTAATTATTATTAGTTACCAATTTTTGTTATAAATATAAATGATTAACATTTACTAGGGGCTAAAAAACAGGTTTCAACATCCAAATGCTGCTTGTAATTTTGGTTACACATTAAATATTATGAATTATGATTTTCATAATTGTATTAAATATATTTATTATCAAATAATTATAATTCAATTCAATTTTATTTATATAGCGGCAATGCATGATATCTCGAGGCACTTTACAAAGTCAAATTCAATCATAAAATATAATATATAATTGCACATCTGAACAATTGTCACAAGGCTTTTATAAGAGCTTTTTAGGTTATAAACTATGTTTTTTTGTCATTTTCCATATTTATGTACAGAGCTCATTCAGCCTCATTACACAAAATCAAAAAAAAATATCTTTACTTTATTAAAGTCCCAAAATTGAAACATATTTTTTATATCGTTGGCTTTTAAAAATAAATAATTTTAATAATAAAAAATATTTTTTATTTGCTGCTCAAAATATTTATTGTACAATATTTATTTCATAGCAGCCGGGCACAACATGAATGTTTGAATTGAATATGAACAATTTATTTCATTTTGTTAATTTCCCTTCAGGTACAACAAAGTATTTTTGGATTAGTAGAATTGATATGCTTGCTGACGACCTGTATATTAACCTGTCACTTCAGTGCTTCTTTGTCGCCATCTGGTGGCTAAATAGAAGATATTAACCTTTCGAATAAGTTTTAGTTGTCTACTGCAACTCTCATTACCACGTCCAGCCTGTGGTATTGGTCCACTGATAAACACCTTCAATTTCAGATTTCCTACTGTCCTTAGGAGATGAAGTCATTTTTCAGAATTTCAGATTTTTGTTTGGCCAGGTTATTAGTTCTAATATGTATAAGATTCTCTATTTCCGACTGATCAGTGGTTAATGAGGGTATTTTCTCTATTATATCAGATACTGTGTCATTCTGAAATGATGATGCAGATTACCTTTGTTATCATGTACTGCAATGTCGGGTTGCAGTACAATCTTGCTCAGGGACCCAGAGTGAAGGCAGTTGGGACAGGGCCGGATTATCCATAAGGGCCAGTGGGCCAGTGCCCAGGGGCAACCAACCATGGGGGGGGCACCACATGACACATGCTTTAAAAATATATTTTTCATAAATTGTTATATTATTTATTTGAAATTGTTGAAAGACCATGCATTATTCGTTTTGTGAACACTGATGTCACAATAATAATAAATTATAAATAAATCAAGAATTTTTTTGATTTTGACATTTTAAAATGAGATATTCCCCAACCAACTCCCAGTTTTGGTCCGTGAGGCAGACACCCTATCTATTTTTAAGACTAATGTTAAAACTTTCCTTTTTGACAAAGCTTATAGTTAGAGTGGCTCATACCCTGAGCTATCTCTATAGTTGTGCTGTGATAGGCCTAGGCTGCTGGAGGACATCAGGGTCTAATTTTCTCACTCTACTGATTTCTACTGTTCTTCAGTCTACTGTTCTCCAGTTTTGCATTGTATTACGTAGAAATGACTGTCGTCATTTCAGCTTTTAACTTTTTGCTCTCTCTCTTTTTCTTCATAGTAGGTTCACCTGGTCTGGCGTTCTGTTAACTGTGACATCATCCTGAGAAGACGGCTCACCCGCTACTACCGTCTAATGTAGAACAGATTACTTGATCAATGTGTGCTTCTGTGCTTTTTTGTCTCTCTTGTTGTGTCTCTGCTCTGTCTTCCGTAACCCCAGTCGGTCGAGGCAGATGACCGTTCATACTGAGCCCGGTTCTGCCGGAGGTTTTCCTTCCCGTTAATGGGGAGTTTTTCTTCCCACTGTCGCTTCATGCTTGCTCAGTATGAGGGATTGCAGCAAAGCCATGTACAATGCAGACGACTCTCCCTGTGGCTCTACGGTTCCCCAGGAGTGAATGCTGCTTGTCGGGACTTTGATGCAATCAACTGGTTTTCTTATATAGGACATTTTTTGACCAATCTGTATAATCTGACCCAATCTGTATAATATGATTGAACTTGATTTTGTAAAGTGCCTTGAGATGACATGTTTCATGATTTGGCGCTATATAAATAAAATTGAATTGAATTGAATTGAATAGATATTTGAATATTGCTCACTGCTCATATGCCTACATGTAGTTGTGTAAGTTAGTAAATAGCAAATTACATTACAGAAATCCCCTTGATTATGTCTGATGTTTTTGACCGGAGGACAGCACGGGTAAAGGGGCGGGGGGGGGAGGGGGTGGGCTTTGAGGTATAGTGCCCAGGGGCACCACATTGTCTTAATACGGGCCTGAGTTGGGATCGAACCGGGTACTTGCATCCTTCTCAGAGCGCAAGCACGCTGCTCTAACCAGTAGGCAATACTTTCTTGAATTTGTCTAAAACTTTTTAAGTGTGTATATTCCATGTATTTCTTTCATCAACCCAAACCCCTGAAAATTAAAATTGTTTCACTTTTTCTATTTCTTGGTTATATACCTTTAATTTAATATTATCACAAATTTTCTTCCTTGAAAAAAAACATTGTTTTAGTCTTATCTAGTGAGAATTTGAATCCCCATTTTAATGACCATTCTCTAACTTTACAAATAGCTTCTTGCATCCGTTTAGTAATAAATGCCAAATTCCTCCCGTTCTTCCACATTGCTCCATCATCAACAAAAAGAGAAAATCCTATTCCATTACCTATATTTTGAATCAGATCATTTATCAATATCAAAAATAATAAAGGTTATACATCAATTTCTTTCCTAATTGGCACTACACCATTTCTTTAACCCCTCATGTCATACTTTTTAATATCTAAGTTTATTACTGTTACTATGGGATAACATGCCCTTAATGAACATAAAATAGGGCTGTTTGCAGACAATGTCCTATTATATTTAAAACAACCAAATAAATGTCCACCAAAATAGATAAATTTATTGGAAATATACGGTAATTTATACATACAAGCATGATACAACATTAAGATTAAGAAACACGGGTTTTATCTTTTAACCATACACCATCAGCAGAAATTATATAACAATATAAATTCAGACGGAACAAGAAAACATTGAATTATTTAGGAATTTCAATCACAAATAATCCAACTGATCTGGTTTGAAATAAACTACTGTACCAGCATCCATCCAGCCATTTTCCGTCACGCTTGTCCCTTATGGGGTCGCGGACCTTCTTGCTGCAAGGCAACAGCAGTACCCACTGAGCAGCCAAAACTAACGGAACTAAAAACAGCTTGTTCACCAAAGCTGTGAGGGTCATTTACAGGTTTTTCATCCGATTGAGAGTTATTTACATTGCCTCTCATATTGTAATGTCTGGTAGTGCACTTTTAGCTTTTCAGGAAGTGCTTTCAGTTCATTCAACTATTTAAAAACATTATTTCTTGTTGTGTCTGATTGATCTTTCAAAATACTTTTCTATTTTGTGCTTTTTGTGATGTGTGACCATACGAACAGAGAGGTTTACAACAGGAAGCAGCTGATTAACATCACACACTGCAAAAACAGAACTAAAAATAAGTAAACTTTTCTTGAAATTACTGTATTTGTCCTTGATTTGAGCAGGTAAATAAGGTTCTCTGTCAATGGAAAGAGTAATTTTACCCCTAGAATAAGATAATTAGATATAATGCACTTTAAATAAGTTGATTGAGATGAGTTCTTCCCATTTTAAGTGCAAAAATCTTATGCCATTGGCAGATTATCTTTCTTACCCGCTCAAATAAAGTAAAAATACACTAATTTCAAGAAAAGTTTAACTTATTTTAGTTCTGTTTTTGCAGTGCAAAAGCAGAAATAATAAATAACTGAAGCAAAGATTTCTCTTCACATGGAGAGGACATACATTGAACCGTGTCCTCTCTCACAACCTCTCTATGACTAATCTTGAAATTGTCATGGTTTTCAGGTGACGAGCCCACATGCAGATACGAACGGGAGGCAATGCACAGTTTTAAGATGTTTATTTTGGAAACAGGCAGATCTACGGACGGAACTACAGGTGAATCGGCTGGGTCAGAACGTCACGGCTGGAGAGTCTGCAAGAGAGAGTGAGTGAGTAACTCTGAAAGGAGAACCCGGAGAATTGCTAGAAGTGGCGCTGCTTACCATTGGGCTGGGCGGACCTAACCGGGGAGAAGTAGCGTCAGGAGAACTCTATGATTCTACTCTGCTGGAGATAGGCGGCTAGTGGCTGAGGGCGGCAGATGTAGCTGGCGAGGGATCCAGAGCGAGCCTCATCGGCGACGGTTGACAGACGGATTGACCAGAGTGAACACAGAACCAACAGAACCCGGGAGAAGGGATCTCAGGCCTCGCTGGGTAACATCCAGGAAGTATGAGGGGAGCGCCAGAGCAAAATCTGAGCTGACAGGTTCTGCTGGTCTGTTTCTTCGGACGAGATGTCAAGACAGGTGAGTGCATCCAAGCACCAAAAATCTGAGGCAAAAACAGAGAGATCCAAAAATTAGTCAAAGACGAAGAGCAAAAACTCACAAGCTGGTTTCCGAGAGTTGGGACAGAGGCCACGTCGTACCACGACTGGTTAAGGCTCTGGCGTCTTCCATCTGTCAGCGCTCTGCTTAAGAAGCCAAAGGAAGCCGCCTGCAACGAGCTGCAGGTGTGGGTCACGCCTCCTCAGCCAACTAGACACACCTGAGGAGTAGAGTTAGAGCAGCAAGACACAGAGAACCCTGACAGAAATAGGTAAAAATACTATTTCTGATCATATGCCTGTTTTGGTTAATGTTGCTCTATCCTGTGCCAAGGATAAACTTTGCACTCCTGCTTATCACTGTTGTGTTTTTAACCCTTTTACTGCTAGTCAAATCTCTTCTGCCTTTGAGCAGCTGTCCCTTAGACTTTGATACAGAGCACTTCAGATTCTTGTTGGATATATCCTGCAACATTATTCTAAACACTGTGGCCCCTAAGAAAATCATGCAGCCTAAATCCAAAGCTGAGCCATGGTTTAATGACAAAACTTTTGTCGTCAGACGGGAATGCCGCAGAGCCGATGGAAATGGGAAAAGGATAAATTGCAGATTTCATTCCAGATCCTCAAGAATTGCTGCTGTCATTTTTAGAACACTAGGTGCTCAAAGCTTGTGCCAATCAGCTGTTTGGCGTACTTAGCTTTGTCTTCAGCCTGAGCATGCACCTCCAGAAAGTCCCCGTGCTGTGGAAGTCGTCCTGCATCGTTCCTGTGCCAAAGATGCCGCGACCCAGCGGCCCTCAGGACTACAGACCGATAGCACTGACGTCCCACATCATGAAGACCCTTGAGAGGCTAGTCCTGGAGCAGCTGAGGCCCATGGTCAGGCCCTTCACTGATCCACTACAGTTTGCTTACCAGCCCCACTTGGGAGTCGAGGACAGCATCATCTTCATGCTGAACAGGTCTACACTCATCTGGACAAGCCGGCGAGCACTGTGAGAATCATGTTCTTTTATTTCTCCAGTGCCTTCAACACCATCCGTCCGGCTCTACTGGGTGAGAAGATGGCAGCGATGCATGTGGAGGACCCAATCGTGTCCTGGATTGTTGATTACCTGACAGGCAGACCACAGTATGTACACCTACAGAACTGTGTGTCTGATAGGGTGGTCAGCAACACTGGAGCCCCTTAGGGGACTGTCCTCTCCCCCTTCCTCTTCACCCTCTTCACCTCAGACTTCAACTACTGCACTGAGTCCTGTCACCTTCAGAAGTTTTCTGATGACTCAGCAATAGTTGGCTGCTTTGAAGGGGGTGATGAGAGTGAATATAGGTCATTGGTGGGCAACTTTGTCACTTGGAGTGAGCTGAACCATCTGCAGCTCAACGTGACAAAGACTAAGGAGCTAATAGTGGATCTGAGGAGGACAAAAACACCTGTGACCCCTGTTTCCATCCAGGGAGTCCCTGTTGATACTGTGGAGGAGTATAAGTACCTGGAAGTGTACTTTAACAATAAGCTTGACTGGACCAAAAACACCGAGGCGGTCTACAAAAAGGGTCAAAGCCGACTCTTCTTCCTGCGGAGGCTGAGGTCCTTTTACATCTGCGGGACGATGCTGAGGATGTTTTATGAGTCTGTTGTGGCCAGCGCGCTCTTCTTCGCTGTCACATGCTGAGGCAGTGGGCTAAGAGTTGCTGACAACAACAGACTGAACTAACTGATCAGGAGGGTCGGTGATGTTGTGGGGGAGGAGCTGGACACTCTGACGGCAGTGACAGAGAGGAGGATGCTGTCCAGGCTAAAGTCCATCTTAGACAATGTCTCACACCCTCTCCGTGACACACTGACCCAACAGATGAGCTCTTTTAGCAGAAGGCTCCTCTTACCCAGATGCTCCACCGAGCGCCACAGGAAATCATTCCTGCCTGTGGCTATCAAGCTCTACAACGCCTCCCTCAGATATCATAATACCCCCTCACCCCCTCTGTAACTGTCTTTTATGCATTCTCTGTACTGTTCTTTGCACAAGTCACCATTACTTCACTGGGATTCCCAAGGTGAAGTGATATGACTATTGTGACATGACTATTGTGATATGGTATTACCTGATGTGGAATGTTGTAAATATATATATAACAATGTGTGTATTCTGGAGCATGTAACAAAAGTAATATCCCCCTGGGATCATTAAAGTAAGTCTGAGTCTGAGTCTTAGTCTGGAAATGCATCTATTTGTTGTTTGCCAACCGCCAACATTTTTTAAAGACGAACTTAGTGGGAGTTGTGGCCTAGTGGTTAGAGCACAGAGCTTTGGTCCCAGAGGTTCTGAGTTCAACTCCCACAAGCTGCCAGTCTGGGTCCCTGAGCAAGACCCTTAACCCCCAATTGCGCCACAATTTGAAGACCATTTGAAGTCTACTATATATATATATGAATAATTGAAAAATAACTAAGTAGTAGGTAGTGACCAGGTGGTAGAATAGAGACAATTATCAGGTTATTGCACAAGAGATTTTTCTGCCACTGTGAGTTAGTTAGCTGTTCATTAGAGTGAATGCTTGTGGGAAACTGTTCCTGAATGCTCTGTAGTACCACAGTGAAGTTGGAATATGTTATAACTGTAGTGATGTTTCTTGCCTGTTTCCTTACTCTTAAAATGTGCAAGACCTGAATGGAGGGCGAGTTAGTACACACAATCTTTTCTGTCTGTTGCAGTTTTACCCTGAAGTGGGTCAGCAGCTCCTTAGGGAGGTTGAGCTTCCTGAGCTGGCACAGGAAATACATCTTCTGCTAGGCCTTCTTGATGATGGTGTTGGGCTCCCACTTTAGGTTGTGGGAATTTTGGATCTTGAGACATTCCATAGTTGGATAATTAAGTTATTTCCCAACAGTGCTGCCTTCTCTTTCATTATTGCTGGGAACATTATTTTATTAGCAAATGTTAGCTTTTTATGTTTTACAAGAAAAAGCATTCTTTCATGAAGTCATAGTATTAATCCTTTCAATAACTGGGCTTTGTTTTTGCAAGCCACACTCCAGTTATGACCTTTTACCGAAGGTCATAACTAGACATCACAACAATGTATGTGTGTATTAATGTATGTATGTACTGTATGCATGCATGCATGCATGTTTGTATGTATGTATAGTAATTAAGGGGTTGTCAGCTTTCAAACTGTTTTCAAACTGTTCTTCATATTTTTAAGTGAGGTTTTTAGGTGAGGTATTTTAATGTTCCATATTTATGGAAAAGGCCCACTCAGCTGGCCTCATTCTTCCATATAAAAACCTTTTCCCTTCCTTTACAAGAGCTAGGCCACATAAGTCACACGCATATAGAGCAGAGGCAACCTTTTTTTGTTTGGGTTTGAATGTCTGGAGGTCCCTCTGTTGAACTCTAAACTGGGTAGCAAAGAGTCTTACTATGATTAGTCTTAAATAGTCTTAATATGTTAAAAAAAAGTCCAACATTAAGTCTGTGGGGCGACGGTGGCACAGAGCTTAGGGGGGGGGGGGGGGTTTGTCTTGCAATTGGCGGGTTGCCGGTTCGATCCCCTGCTCTGACTGTCTCTGTCATTGTGTCCTTGGGCAAGACACTTCACCCGCATTGCCTGCTGGCGGTGGTCAGAGGGCCCGTGGCGCCGTTGTATGGCAGCCTCGCCTCTGTCAGTCTGCCCCAGGGCAGCTGTAGCTACTTACATAGCTCACCACCGTCAGGGTGTGAATGGGTGAATGACTAAGACTGTAGTGTGAAGCGCTTTGGAGGTCGTCAAGACTAGTTAAAAGCGCTGTACAGTACAAGCCATTTACCATTTGTAGTACCCTTCTCTCGGTCTAGTGAAGGACTGCAGGTTTTGATGGCTTTTTTTTCTAATTTGGCAAAAGTCATTTGTTTTGTGTTTATCTGACTGACTTGTGTTGCTTTATTAACTCAATACTTGCTGGAATAAATTTTAAATGTCTTCCAGGGACGACAGCAGCCTCCAGATCATCATGGTTGATGTTCAGGACAAAACGCATAATCATAAGCAGAAGAAGCAGTTAGTTGTCAGCTATTATATAAGTTAAAAAAATATGTTTGATCTGCGAGTGTCATGTTAGATAAAAACGGCAGAAGCAATTGTAAAATGGGCTTATTTTTAGGTTTAACAGAGGTTCTAATGTCTGTTCGTCTTTTGTTTATTATAAGGTAATACATAATTGACATTTATATTTTAAACAGGGACCACAGAATGAGGTCCTATGAGGGCCTATTAACTGGTTGGATGAACTCCTGTATAGTAAATGTAACAAATGGCTTCCCTTCTCTGGTAATATCTGTAGTGATTTTATAATGTAAAGATTAATATTGTAAAATGTATTGTTTGTTTTTGCCATTTCACTAAAAGAATGAACTGAACGAACTGCACATCATTCATAGATTAATTACTGTAAAGGTGGGCAGACATAGAACTGGCTTTTCCTTTCTTAATGATCAATGCTGTGAAGGTCAGTAGGTGCAACAAAGTAGCTTAACGCTACTGCCATCCTGTTACTAATATGTAAAAAATTGTGTTTTCATTTTAATGATTTACAGAGAAATAGTCACAATTTCAACCTTATCACTTGTTTATTACCATCTTCAATGTTATTTTCAAAGATAAAAGTAGGAAATAGGCTGTCAATTTTAAAACGCCTGCCAGTGGGCTAGCAAGGCCTGCCTTCTGAGCCTCCTCTGCCACATCAATCTTCTCCTTCAATTGCGCCACCTCCTGTTCAGCCTCATGGTAAAGCTGACTGACCAAAGCAACAGCAATATTGCTCACTTTGGTTCTACAAGTGTTCATGATTTTTTAAAGATTTATTCGCCTCTACAACTACAGCCAGTACAACTCCCAACAAAGAAATTCCCGCCATTGCTGGTTTTTATACCCACAATTCTGTATTTTTTAGGCTTTTTTAGATATCAAAAATATTGTTTTGAAAATGTTTTCAATAAGATATGATGGAATAATGCACAAATAGTTTTGAATGTTAAAAATGGCTAAGGAACTGTGATGATGGCGCAAGTACACGAGTACGCCTCTGTTCCAATACACTGAGATACATTTTGCGAGATCACATTCTCCCCAAGTCCGATCTTCCTGTATTCTTGCCAAGAACGGACTTGATGAGACCACAAGTTCGTACTTGCGGTATCGTGAATTGAGAAACGCCCACAAGTCTGCTCTGATGCATGCGTGATAAAGGCAAGGCAAGGCAAATTTATTTATGTAGCACAATTCAGTACAGAGACAATGCAAAGTGCTTTACATGATTAAAATATAGAAATAAAAGCAAGTAAGAATAGAATGTAGAAACAAAAAAGAACAAAAAAGTGGTGATTCAGCTACCTAGAACATTCAAAGGCAATTCTAAACAAATGTATTTTTAATCTCGATTTGAAGGAACTCTTTAAAGGAACACTTTCAGCACTTTTACAGTTTTCTGGAAGTTTGTTCCAGATAAGTGGCGCATAGGAACTAAATGCTGCTTCTCCGTGTTTAGTTCTGGTTCTAGGTATGCAGAGTAGGCTGGAGCCAGAAGACCTGAGTGGTCTGGAGGGTTGATACACTGATAATTGTCATGATATTTTTCTAGGATGAACCCGGACACAGCACGCACACACAGAGCTAGTTCTTAGGAGTGAGTTTATTGAAAAGTGTGGAAGATGGATGATGATGGAACCAGAGTCTTTCAACAGACGGAGGTGTAGGGTGCAGAAGCTGGCCGGCAGGAGGCATGTGGAGAGACTGACCGGGAGGAACTCTGGAGCCAAAGACCAGCGACCAGGACGGAACATCTGAGCTGAGGACTTGAGACCAGAACGTCTGAGCCGTGGACTTGAGACCAGAACGTCCGCGGACTTGAGAGCAGATCGTCTGAGCTGTAGACTTGAGACCAGATCATCTGAGCCGTGGACTTGAGAGCAGATCGTCTGAGCTGTAGACTTGAGACCAGATCATCTGAGCCGTGGACTTGAGACCAGAACATCTGAGCCGTGGACTGGAGACCAGAACATCTGAGCCATGGACTTGAGAGCAGAACATCTGAGCCGTAGACTTGAGACCAGAACATCTGAGCCATGGACTGGAGACCAGAACATCTGAGCCGTGGACTTGAGACCGGAACAGCTCACCAGGAGTTGAGAACAAAAACAAAGCTGACGGAAAGTCTATTGGCTGACTGTAACAAAAAACAAAGTTGAAGGAAGTCTTCAGGCTGACTGTAACAAAAAACTGAGCTGACAAGGATTCTGGCAGAGACTGAGCGGGAGTGAACACTATGGACCGGCGACGAGAACAGAATGAGGTGAGTCTTATAAAGAGGTGAACACAGGTGGCAACAGATCAGGGATAATTGCAGCCTGACAGGTGAGTCAAACAAAAAAACAGAACACGGCGGAACCAAAAGCCTAGGAGAAACACTGGGGAACCAACGAAACTAGAGAAAATGGGAAACCAAAAGGGTCAAGAACACGGAGGACCAAAGGCTAGAGAACACAGGGAACCAAAGGGGCTAGAGAACACTAGGGAACCAAAGGGGCTAGAGAACACTGGGAACCAAAGGGGCTAGAAAACACAGGGAACCAAAGGGGCTAGAAAACACAGGCAACCAAAGGGGCTAGAAAACACAGGGAACCAAAGGGGCTAGAAAACACAGGGAACCAAAAGTCCAGAGAACTCTGGGGAACAGGCGAAAGGAAACACCAGGGAGACAAGACAGGCGTGCACCAAAGCCAGGGGGGAAGGACGGGCGTACGGAAACGCCAGAGGGAAGGAACGGGCGTACGGAAGCGCCAAAGGGAAGGAACGGGCGCACAACAGCGCCAAAGGGAAGGAACGGGCGTACGACAGCGCCAAAGGGAAGGAACGGGCGCACGACAGCGCCAAAGGGGAGGAAAGGGCGCACAACAGCGCCAAAGGGAAGGAACGGGCGCACGACAGCGCCAAAGGGAAGGAACGGGCGTACTTAACGCCAAAGGGAAGGAACGGGCGTATTTAACGCCAAAGGGAAGGAACGGGCGTACTTAACGCCATAGGGAAGGAACGGGCGTACTTAACGCCAAAGGGAAGGAACGGGCGTACTTAACACCAGAGGGAAGAACAGGCGTACGACAACGCCAGAGGGAAGAACAGGCGTACTAAAAATACCAGGGCTCAACAACACACGCTGGAGCACGACTGGCGTACAGAAACGACAGGGGAAACCCGCCGGGGCGTGAGGGAAACGCCGGGGCTTGGGGAAGAGAACGCCGGGGCGTGGGGAAAACGCCGGGGTGCGAGGATAGAGAACACCGGGGCGCGAGGGAAACGCCGGGGTGCGAGGAAGGAGATCGCCGGGGCGCAAGGGAAACGCCGGGGCACAAGGGAAGCAGGAACTTCTAAAACGCCAGGGAACACTAAATCTAAACGCCAGGAAACCAAGACCTAAACACCAGGGAACTGAGGATGTTCTAACATGCCGAGGAACCGAGAACAGAGGGCGTCTAAACACGCCGGGGAGCCGAGAACAGAGGGCGTCTAAACACGCCGGGGAACCGAGAACAAAGGATGTCTAAACACGCCGGGGAACCGAGAACAGAGGGCGTCTAAACACGCCGGGGAACCAAGAAAAATGCAAACACCAGGAACTAGAGGATGAGCTAGGCAGCAACAGGCCTGGTGCGCCGGAGGGCACAGACAGCGACTTATAAGCACTGGAGGGCTCTGGCGGCGACCTGCGTGCGCTGGGCAGCGACAGGCTGGGCGCGCCAGAGGGCTCAGCCGGCGACTTTGGAATGCCAGAGGGCTCTGGTGGCGCCTAAACACGAAAACAACAAGAACTAAGAGGGCTAGGTGAACAGAACAGAGACACTAGGGGAAGTCAGAACAAAATAAAAACTACTGAAGGCTAGAGGGAACAAGACTAACCTAAACAGGGCAAAAATAAAACAAAGAAAAACAGGAGAAGTAAAGCGTAGGGACCTCGAAAGCGCAGGGACCTTAGAGAGCGCAGGGACCTTTAAGAGCGCAGGGACCTTTAAGAGCGCTGGAATCCATCCAATGCAGGAACCCATACAGCGCAGGAACCCATACAGCGCAGGAACCCAGACGGCGCAGGAACCCAGACACATAGATACTAAGGGGGAAAAAAAAAAAAAAAACTTAATAAAAAACAAATACAGAACTAAGACTAGAACTACAGGGCTAGGACAGAAACTACAGGAACTAGACAGGAACTAGACAGGAACTAGACAGGAACTACAGGGGCTAGACTGGAACTACAGGGGCTAGACAGGGACTACAGGACTGACGAAACTACAGGGCTGACGAAACTACAGGTCTAAAACTAGAACTAGGACAGGAACTACAGGGTCTAAAACTGAAAAATCAAAACAAGACTGGTAAACTAGGAAAGGAACCAAACGCTAAAGCAAAACTATGAAACAAAGCTGAATCGGGAGATGAGGGCAAGTACAGCTAAACTGATGAAAAACTAGATAACTAGAGCTAGAAATAAGAACACAAAGCAAACAGGAAGTCTAAGGTAAAATCTGGAACTCAAAAACAAAACTCAGAAGACTAAGCTAACCTAAAAAATAGAACCGAGCTGGAAAAACCAAAGCTAAATAAAACTCAAATACTCAAAAGAAAGAAAATCCCAAAATAACCCTAAAACCCCCAAAAATCCTAAGTAAACCAAAAACTAAGGTTCAGCTTAAACAAATGAACAGAAGGCGGAAATAATTCTTCTAAAACAGTAAGAAATATATACAAAAGCAAGACTAGAAACTAAAGCAGAACTAGAACACAACAAACCAAACCTAAAAACTCTAAGAAATCAAATAAACACTGAAATACTCTAAAACTAAGGAACGTTAAGTAACTCAAAACACAAGACCAAAAATAACTCAAAACAAAACTGAAACTGGAAGGCGCTGGGCAGCAAAGTCTTAATATGCTGGGCAGCAGCAAAAGTTAACGCTGGGCAGCGACGACGAGGAGCGCCGTCCTTTAATTGCTGAACAGCGTGGGAGGCGGACTTCGCAGAAGGCAATCCGGGAAACAGAGTCAGAGGCGGAGCGTCGCGGATGCGACCCCGGCAGACGAACCAGAAGCATGATGTCGCAACTCCGCGACCATGGCGAGACAAAACAGAGGCGAGGCGTCGCCATACGGCGACCCAGGCTAGATGAAGCAGAGGCGGGGTGTTGCCACACGGCGACCCAGGCGAGATGAACCGGAGGCGAGGCAGATCCTACCAGCTTCTGCACCAGGCTCTGTGCGTGCTCGGGTTCATCCCTTGGCCGGTCCATAATGTCATGATATTTTTCTAGGATGAACCCGGACACAGCACGCACACACAGAGCTAGTTCTTAGGAGTGAGTTTATTGAAAAGTGTGGAAGATGGATGATGATGGAACCAGAGTCTTTCAACAGACAGAGGTGTAGGGTGCAGAAGCTGGCCGGCAGGAGGCGTTTGGAGAGACTGACCGGGAGGAACTCTGGAGCCGAAGACCAGCGACCAGGACGGAACATCTGAGCTGAGGACTTGAGACCAGAACGTCTGAGCCGTGGACTTGAGACCAGATCATCTGAGCCGTAGACTTGAGACCAGAACATCTGAGCCGTGGACTTGAGACCAGAACATCTGAGCCATGGACTTGAGACCAGAACATCTGAGCCGTGGACTGGAGACCAGAACATCTGAGTCATGGACTTGAGAGCAGAACATCTGAGCCGTAGACTTGAGAGCAGAACATCTGAGCCGTAGACTTGAGAGCAGAACATCTGAGCCGTGGACTGGAGACCAAAACATCTGAGCCGTGGACTTGAGACCGGAACAGCTCACCAGGAGTTGAGAACAGGAGTGGGAACAGAGCTGAGCTGGATCTAGGCTGAGACTGGAACAAAAACAAAGCTGACGAAAAGCCTATTGGCTGACTGTAACAAAAAACAAAGTTGAAGGAAGTCTTCAGGCTGACTGTAACACAAAACTGAGCTGACAAGGATTCTGGCAGAGATTGAGCAGGAGTGAACACTATGGACCGGCGACGAGAACTTCTTCTTCTTCTTTTCTATTATGGCGGATCACAAGCAACTTTAAGGTGCATACCGCCACCTACTGTACACAAGTGTGTAGTAACGTTACTTCACATCTATTAGATTCTATTTTTTAATTTTGTATTCTTAAGATAAATAAACAATGCTTTCCTTAATTTATGAATATCTGTTATGTTTCCTTAATTTCCTAATATACCTTTAAGATTCCATTCATGCCCTATACTTCTAACTATTCTCTTTAATTCTTCACTTTCAAGTTTATATGACTTACAGTTCATCAGTATGTGTTCTACATTTTCTTTTTCTCCACATCTCTCACATTTATCACTATTTTTCCTTCCTATTAAATAAAGCATGTCATTTAAGTAGGTATGACCTATTCTTAATCTACTAATTATTATTTCTTCTCTTCTGTTTCTTTCATTAATGCTTCGAATTTGAACTGACTTTTGCACTTCATATAATCTTCTTCCTTTCTTATCTTCATTCCATATTTTTTGCCATTCCTCCATTTCTTTACTTTTAATAAGTGATTTCCCTTCCCCTTTCCCAAAAGGAATTGAAATTGTTATTTCCCCCTCCAAAGCCCTTTTAGCTAATTTATCTGCCTTTTCATTGCCTTTTACTCCTACATGTGCTGGTACCCAACAAAACCAAACATCTATGCCACCCCTATATAATCTAAATAAAATATTATGAATTTCTAATACCAAATCTTTTCTATCATTTCCTTCTCCCTTAATACTTTCCACTACTGCTTTAGAATCTGTGCACACCACCACCCTTATTGGTCGAATCTCCTCCACCCATTGCAAGCTTAATATAACTGCCACCATTTCTGCTGTAAAAACCGACAATTGATATGAATACATTTTTTAAACTCTGGAACATATATTCCTATTCCCACATATCCTTTTAAATTCTTAGAACCATCTGTATAAATTTTAAGGTAATTATTATATGTAGTTCTTAAATAGATATCAGTTTTTATCCCTATTTCATTTAAATTCCAACCATTTTTCATTGTATTAATTTGCAAATCTACATTAACCTCTGGTATTAGCCATGGAGGAATAATGCTAATTGGGTTAAATTGAGCTATTTCCTTGTCTTCTAATCCATACTTTTTAATCCATTTCCTAACCATCCATCCAAATCCATTACTTTGGAACTTCACATATTCCCAACAATTTTGTATAATAGTTGAATTCACATGATTATCTATATTACTTTTAATTTTCATCCAATATGCTAAAGCTAATTTAATTCTCCTCATTTCCAGTGGAAATGAGAATTTCCCCATTTTCAATTAAGAGAGCATTAATAGGTGTTGTTTTTATTGCTCCTGTACATATACGTAAAGCTCTACACTGTATTCTTTCTATTTTTTGTAATGATGTTTTAGCTGCTGCTCCATATATAACACTGCCATAATCTATTATTGCTCTCATGAGAACCCTGTATATGCTTAATAATGACTGTTTACCTGCCCCCCAATTATTTCCAGCCACAGCCTTTAACAGATTAATAACTTTTTTACACTTGGTTTCTAAGTTATCTATATGTGTTTTCCATGAGTAAGAACTGTCCAACCATAAACCTAGATATTTATATTCTGTTACTCTTTCTAAAGTCTGTCCAAACAATGTTATTGTTTCTATATTAATATTTCTCTTCTTTGTGACAACCATATAACAAGACTTGCTTGCTGATAATTTGAAACCCCATTCATAAGACCATTTTTCTACTTTACTAATTGCTTTTTTAATATTTTCTACCACATATTTAATATTTTTCCCTTTCATCCATATGGCCCCATCGTCTGCATACAGTGCAGATTTTATACATTTATCAGTATCATAGAACATATCATTGATCATTATATTAAATAAAATTGGACTAATTACACTACCTTGAGGTATTCCATTTTCAACATTATACTCATTTGAATAATCATTCCCAACTTTTACTCTTATCTTTCTATCTAGTAGAAAATTTGCTATCCAATTATACATTCTCCCACCTATTCCCATCTGTTTCATTTTTATAAGTAATCCTTCTTTCCATAGTGAGTCATATGCTTGTTCTATGTCAAAAAATACTATAATCATTATTTCCTTCATTTTTAAAGCTTTCTCTATGTCATTGCTGACTCTAATTAGAGCATCCATTGTTGATCTTCCTGTTCTGAATCCACATTGATATTCATAAATTAAATTATTCTTCTCAAGAAAGTATCCTAATCTATTAACCATTATTTTCTCCATCCATTTACTTAAATGAGAAGTAAGAGCTATTGGTCTGTAATTATTTGGACAGGTAGAGTCTTTACCTGGCTTATTAAATGGTACGATTATTGCCCTTTTCCAACTATTTGGTATTGATTCTTCTTTCCATATTTTATCAAATAATTCTAATATTAATTTCAGTGTTATTTCCGGAATCTGTCGAACATAGCGTAGCATAATTGGTCCTCCCCTGGAGCTGAATATCCTGTCCCTTTCAATACTGTTTTTATTTCTTTCATGGTTATATTCATATCTAATGTTGTCATATATTTTTGACATTTTTCTAGTAAGTCTTTATCATTTCCAAGTTTTTGGATTCTCTGCCTTCTATGAATATCTGTCAAGTGATCACCACTATGAACTGCCGCAAATGTCTCTCCTAATGACTCTGCCTTATCTTTATTTATAACCAATACCTCTTGTCCTCTGATTAAGGATGGAATATTAACATTGTTCTTTTTGGCGATGAGAACAGAATGAGGTGAGTCTTATAAAGAGGTGAACACAGGTGGCAACAGATCAGGGGTAATTGCAGCCTGACAGGTGACGGGAATGAAAACTAATTAGTGTCCAGAGGTGTGACTAAAGCTGAGCGAGGGAGAGCTAAGTGAACTACAAAATAACAAAGAAGCCAGACAAAACTTAAACCATGACAATAATAAGTCTGTGATGTATTTAGGTGCTAAGCCATTTAGGGATTTATAGACTAACATAAGTATTTTAAAGTCTATTCTCTGAGATACAGGGAGCCAGTGTAAGGACTTTAGAACTGGGTTCATGTTCTCTACTTTTCTTAGTCTTAGTGAGGACGCGGGCAGCAGCGTTCTGGATCAGCTGCAGCTGTCTGATCCACTTTTTAGGCAGGCCTGTGAAAACACTGTTGCAGTAATCAATTCGACTAAATATCAACGCATGGATTAGTTTTTCCAGTTCCTTCTGAGACATTAGTCCTTTAATCCTGAAAATGTTCCTCAGGTGATAGAAAGCCAACCTTGTAATTGTCTTTAGATGCTTTTGGAGGTTCAGGTCTGAGTCCATCACTTCACCCAGGTTTCGGGCCTGATCAGTGGTTCCTAGCTGAAGCAACTAAAGCTGTGTGCTAACTTTTGATCTCTCCTTTATTGGTCCAAAGATTATTACTTCAGTTTTGTTTTTATTCAATTGAAGAAAGTTTTGACACATCCATGCATTGATTTCTTCAAGGCATTTACTCAGTGCTTGAACTGGTCCATAGTTACCTGATGACATGGTGATGTAGAGCTGTGTGTCATCTGCATAGTTATGGTAGCTGGTGTTGTTGTTTCTTATGATCTGAGCTGAGGTCTAAAATATGTCCCTGTTTGTGTGTTGGCTGTTTAACATGTTGAGTTAAACCAAAGTTTCTAAGTGTGTCACACAGTTCTTTTGCACTTCTATCTTCAGGGTTGTCAACGTGAAAGTTGAAGTCTCCCACAATAATTAAACATAGTCATAGTCAACACATATCACAGACGGGAGGTCATTAAAATCATTAAAAAAGTTTGATGTGGACTTAGGAGGCCTGTAAACATTCAGAAACATAGTTTGTACCGGGCTCTCTACCTGGAGAGTCAAATGTTCAAAAGAGTCGAATTTTCCCAAAAACACCCCAATAGTGAATCATTAAACAATGTTGCTACTCCTCCACCTTTCCTTTGCTGTCTGCTCTCACAAAGGAAATTGTAGTTTGGAGGTGTCGACTCCATCAGTATAGCTGCTTCACTAAATTCATGCAGCCATGTTTCTGTTAAAAACATTACATCAAGATTATTGTCAATATTGAAGTAATTAATTAAAAGGGATTTTCCTGACAGAGATCTAATGTTAAATAAACCCAGTTTCTTAGTGGTTGATGATGTCTCTGTGACAGGCTGGATCTGACAGTTTATGACTTTTAAATATTTGTTCCTGTTTATCCTTTTGTTTTCTCTTATTTCTGCCACGTATTATATCACAGATATTCCATAATCTCCGGCAAAAGAGGGCGGGCCGAGAACAACACCCAGGGATTTGGTCCATTTTTGGTCTAGTGGTCTTGGCAATTGGAACAGTGCTCGGGCTGAGGCTGATGACATGTCACGAGCACACGAGAACGCTCAAGTAGGCATATTGAGAAACAGCCTATCTTGACTGTTATGGAAGCAGAAAAGCGCTGCTGCATTTATGGTAATTCTACCGCTGAAAGTGACACATTATTAAGTCCCGCTTGCCGTGCTGTGATTGTTCCAGTCTGCTTTGGGCCGGAGGTACTGGAGCCTTAAGCCGGGCATACACTGTGCGATATTTTCAATCGTTGTACTCAGATACAACTCAAGCTGACCGAAGGGTTTATCCAGCTTTCCGGCGAAAATAAGAAAATGAAGGAATCCATTCTGGACATACAGTCGCGAAGTATGAGAGATAATCTCGTCTTTGCAGGCATCCAAGAGCAGCAGGGAGAGATAGCAGAAGAAACGGTCCGGAACTTTCTCCAGCAGAAGCTAAAAATCCCGGCGGATCAGGTAAAAAACATCAATTTTCATCGAGTCCACCGGCTCGGAGGTAAGAAACCCGACAAAACCTGTCCTCGCCCGATCATAGCTAAATTTGAGCATTATAAACAAAAAGAATTTGTTAGAAGTTGCGGCAGGGAACTGAGAGGGACAGACTTTAGTGTTAATGATCAGTTTCCTAAGGAAATCCTAGATCGCAGGCGAGTGCTGTTCCCAATCAGGAAGAAATACATGATGGACGGCGTTAAAGCCACCATATCGGTTGACAGACTTTATATTAATGGACAGTTGTTCAGGGATCAGAAGATCACCCCTTGGCTTTATTAGTTACACCACAGGTGGACTTAAAGCATGTTTCAATGATTTAAAATAAATAGATAAAATAAATAAATAAATAAGACGCACAGATCGGTACACGGTGATAAATTAAATACACGCACAGCTAAAGAGCACGTTGGTATGGTTGGTGTTCACGGTTGGGTAGAGAAGGCACGGGCTATGGTTTATCCCTTTACACACTCTCTTACTCTTTGCACTTTTTTATTTTTTTGTGTATTTCTATCTTATTTGTCTGCTTCTTTCCTGAACATCAGTCAATCACAAGCACATCATATGATGCTACCTGGGTCTATGTATGACTATTTTCTCAAGGGCATGCACCTTCTAACTTCTCACTCACATCTACGGCGAATGTAAAGTTTGTGACATGGAATGTGCATGGGGCTGGCACCAGAGAGAAAAAAATGAAGATCATTAACCAGCTTACTAGATTAAAGGCAGATGTTGTATTATTGCAAGAAACCCACAAATCAGCTACAAATGCAAGTGAGCTTAATTCACCTGAGTTCCCTAATGTGTTTGCGGCCTGCTATAACTCTAGACAGAGAGGTGTAGCAATCTTAATCCACAAAAGTGTTAGTTTTAAAATATTAGATAAAACTATAGATCCTGAAGGTAGATACATAATAATTAAAATAGCTATCCATAACCAGAAGCTATGTATTGTCAGTATATATGGTCCAAATGTTGATGACCCCTCTTTTTTCCACCAATTCTTCCTTGCACTTTCAAAACACGGGGATTGTTCACTAATTATAGGAGGTGACTTGAACTTTGGTTTAAATAACGATATAGACAGGTTGAATAAAACAGGGGCTCAGCGTAGTTGGCAGTCAGTAAGTGTAGTAAAACAATACATGAGTGATTTTGGTCTTTGCGATGCATGGCGTTCTCTTCATCCTATTAGTAAAGAATACACTTTTTTCTCAAATGTTCACCATTCGTACTCTCGTCTGGACTACTTTCTAATAAGTAGCTCACTGCTGTCGGTTGTTTCAGAGACGGTAATTCATCCTATTGCTATCAGTGATCACGCTCCTGTTACTCTCACCTTAATTAATAAAAAAATAACCACACAAAACAAAAGCTGGAGATTTAATACATCACTGCTTAAAGATGAAGAATTTATAAAATTCATTAAAGAACAGTGGGCTTCATACTTAGAATACAATGATCAACCAGGTACATCGGCATCGATATTGTGGGAAGCTGGAAAAGCAGTGATGAGAGGTAAAATAATTTCTTTCTCATCTCATAAAAAGAAAAAAGAAAACAAAAAGATTCAGGAATTAGAAGAAAAACTTAAGTTACTAGAATTATCTCAAGAAGAAGGGAAGTTAGGTAAAATCCGTGAAGTAAAATTAGAACTAAACCACTATATTGAAAAGCAAAATAGATTTCTAATACAAAGACTCCGAATAGAAAATTTTGAACATGGCAATAAGTCAGGAAGCTTTCTAGCTAATCAGCTTAAAATAAATAAGGAGAAAACTACTATATTTGCAGTTACAGATTCAACTGGTAATACAGTAAGTGAACCAGAGTGTATAAATAATACCTTCCGCGATTTCTACAAATCTTTATACACACCACAGATAAATCCATCAGAGAAGGATATTAAGCAATTTCTGGATAAAATTACACTTCCTAAATTATCAGATAACCAAAGAATGACACTAGATTCCCCGCTGACAACAGCTGAAACCCAGGAAGCTCTTAAAAGCATGCCTAATAAAAAGGCTCCAGGTCCAGATGGATTCCCCACTGAGTTTTATAAAGAGTTCTGGAATATTCTAGCCCCAACGTTCCACAGAATGTTGCAGGAAATACAGGAAAAAGGTAGATTTCCAGCTAATATGAACTCTGCCACCATCAGCCTTCTGCTCAAGCCAGACAAAGATCCTGTGTTGCCCACTAGTTATCGTCCCATATCCTTAATTAATGTGGATATTAAGATAATCTGTAAAGCTTTAGCAAAAAGATTAGACAAAGTAACTCCTCTCATAATACATCCAGATCAAACTGGTTTCATCAGAGGAAGGCAGTCATCCACAAATACACGCCGATTACTTAATTTAATTGATTATTCCTACAGTAAAAACATTAAAACCAATATATTGTCTTTAGACGCAGAAAAAGCATTTGATAGAGTAAATTGGAAATTTTTATTCGCTACTCTTCATAAATTTGGTTTTGGCGATTTATTCATAAACTGGTTAAAAATTCTATACAATTCTCCAACAGCCTGTGTCAGGACAAATAATCAAATATCTTCCAGTTTTTGTCTACAGAGGGGCACCAGGCAAGGATGCCCTCTTTCTCCATCACTTTTTGCCATCTTTATAGAACCTCTAGCAGCAACAATCAGACAAACAAAAGCTGTAAAAGGTATAAAATGCATGAAAATAGAGCACAAGATTAGTCTGTACGCGGATGATGTATTACTTTATCTCCAGCATTCAAATAATTCTCTTTTACAAGTAATTAGAATACTAGAATCTTTCTCTAAAGTATCAGATTACTCGTTAAACTGGTCTAAATCTACGGTACTGTCAATTAATTGCTCTCTCGAAAACTCCCTAAATTTACAAATGCAATCAGGAAATATTAAATATTTAGGTATTACTGTGTCGAATAAATTAACAGATTTACTTAAACTTAACCATGCCCCACTTTTAAACAGGATAGAAGAGGACCTTGAAAGATGGAAATCGCTTCCAATCACACTTATGGGTAGGGTAGCTTCAATAAAAATGATGGTCCTACCTAGAATTAATTATTTATTTTCAATGGTCCCCAATAAACCATCATCTGACTGGTTTAAATCTCTAGACTCTGCCATTTCTAAATTTCTTTGGAAAGATAAACCCCCACGTATTAGCTTAAAGACAATACAGAAGACTAAAGACAGGGGAGGATTAGATCTGCCTAACTTCCATAACTATTACTTAGCAAATAGGCTACAATACATCTCTAAATGGATAAAAAATAGTCTTTTAGAGGAGCCTTGGTTAGATATAGAACAGGAAATGTGCAATAATATCATGATTTCAGATCTGCCGTTTATAAGATCAAATATAAAACGGCATACATGCTTCAAAAATATCAACATTAGTTCTACTCTGACAGCATGGTGGGAGTTCCTCAAAATGACAAAGTCATCCCTTATCCCATGCAGTCGTACACCTATCTGGAATAACCCTGATATCCTACAAAATAATAAAATGATAAACTTTACATACTGGAAGAATAAAGGTATTAAATATCTGGAACATCTACTTGACGGAACCGAGTTCATCAATTTTGCTAAACTAAATATGCAATATGGCATTAGTAAAAATAAATTCTTGGAATATGAACAACTTAAATCTATAATTAAAAATAAATATAAGCATATTAATGGTGGTTTACAAGTCCCAACTAATATAATAGAGTTCTTAGATTTAACCCCCCCCCAAACTACTGTCTAAATCATACAGGACACTGACTAAAATAGATGATTCGATATCTCTTCCTATAATGAAGTGGGAAAAAGATTTATCAGGCACCTTTGAACAAAATTTCTGGGCTCAGACATGTCTAAGAACTTTCAAATTGACTAGAAACACCAACTTACAACTAATACAATACAAAATCCTTCACAGAGTACACTACACAGGACAAAGATTATTCAAGATGGGTCTGGCACAATATAATATCTGCCCACACTGCATAGGCAATCATCCTGATAATTATTTTCATGCGTTATGGTTATGCACACCAGTCCAGAGGTTCTGGACAAAGATATGTAAGGACTTATCAAGGTGCTTGAGCTGTAAAATTACACCATCCCCATCAGTTTGCCTGCTCGGTAATTTTGAGGAAAGTCCTCTGAAAAAAGAAATAGTTTACATGGTTTTTACTGCTTTATGCATCGCAAAGAAAACTATCCTCATGAATTGGAAAAGAAAACAAAATCTCAGTATCAATCAGTATAGAGATCTTTTGTTGGATCATATTAATCTAGAGACAGCATCTGCTTCCACATCTGATTGGTCTCTTTGGGCTCCTCTGATCAACACCATCACTTAGTGGAATAGGGGGCGGTGGGTTGCTTCCTGCAGGGCGCAGTGGCTGGATGGAGGGGTTCCTGGGGCCCTGGGGGCACTTGGAGTAGGGCGCCTGGTGGATCCGGCTCCGGGGTCTGTTGCCCCCATCTGGGAGGAGTTTGGGAGGCCTACGGGTGGCCTACAGCAGCCGCTTGCGGCGCTCTTTGGGAGCTGCGTGTTGACGGACGTGGGTTACTGACCTGGTAGCTGTGCTGCCGCTGGGTGGGGCCGGGGTGGGTCTGGGGGTCTGGGGTCCCTGGGGCGCGCCGCCCTCGGGCGCGGGCCCCGGCGGGGCCTCGGGGGTTCCGGTTCCGGGGGGTGTGCCGCTTTTGGTGTGGGCCGGCGCGCGCCCGGGTGTCCGCCCCTGCACGGGGCCTCTGGTGCGCTGGGGGGCCTCGGGGCCCGTTGAGCTGGTAGGGGGGCATGGTCATTAACACCTCTGGGCAGATGCTCTTCTCCTTCATTGGATAGGCACTCTGCCAGTGGGGGGAGGGGGAAAGGAGGGGGAGTAGGGATCTACCCAGCCTGGATGTCTACTGTCGAATGTATGGTGAGTTGTTTGAACGTTAGTGTTGGGGAGGGATTAAATCCACGGGTGGGGGGGTGGGGGGGGGGGGGGGGGTTGACGTTCTGGTGGGCTTGTGTCCGGCCCCCTGTCCCGGTCCTGGTCCGTGTCGTCTTCCGGTGCGGGTTTCACCTGGGGGGTGGGGTTTGGGATGGCTCGTGCGGGCCGGCTGGCCAGGGTCCCCCCCTCTTATTATTATTATTATTATTATTATTATTATTATTATTATTATTATTATTTATTTAGTTTAAGTAGGCTTGGTGGGTGGGCTGGGGGGGCTGAGGTGTTGGTCCTGGTGGGTGGTTGGCTGGCGGGCCCTGCGGCCTCTCCCTGGCCCCCGGGCTACGGTGGTGCCGCTGGCGAGGCCCCCTTCTCTGGGTGGGGCTTTCGGGGAGCGGGGGTGCCTATTGGAGTCAGTAGGGGAGCTGGCTCCCTGGGTTGGCTTCCCAGTCATTTGCTCCCCATCCCCGGACTCCTCCCTCTGCCTGCTCCATCACGCCGCCACACATGTAGGTCATGAGGGAGGGGGCGTTACTTGAGGTTGCCACTTTCTGGTGACGCCCCTCTCCCCAATTTTATCATGCATCTTAGACACTTTCACTTCAAACATTTTTCACATCGCACACTCATATAGGCCATGGTAGGGGGGGGGTGGGGGGAAGACGTCTGGGGGGGGGGGGGGGGGGGGGGGGGGGGGGGGGGGGGGCTTATGTTGTGTGGGCCTCACCTCGGACGGCTCCCTTCACCTCCTCTCCCACTTAGACATTGAGGGTTCTGGGCAGTCACACGGAGGGGGTGCGCTGGCAACAGCTACCTTCCGGAAGGGGGGTGGGCTGTGCCGTGCATCCCCTTCGGCGCTCCCAGTTTTTAAACGCACTTGAGAACAACATGCAACAACACAACATTTGAGCAGGCGTAGGGAGGGTCGGGGTCTTCTGCACACCCCCGTTCTCCGATGGCGGCAAGGAGTCTGGGGCCTGGAGGAGGTGCGGGCCACTGTGTCCGGGGTCTTGGCGGGGGGCTGCGGTGTGCAGTCAGCGGCTTGCTGGGTCTGGGGCTGATGCCTCTGCTCCCCCCAGGGGGCGGGGGGCAGGGATGGCAAGGGTAAGGTGGGGGGAGGGAGGGGGTTTATTAGGTATTTAGGGGGAGGGGGGGGCTCTGGCCGGGTGGCTCGTGCGGGTCGTGTTGGCCCGCCCTCTTGGGGGGGCCCGGTCCGGGGGGCGTCTGGTCTGGGGCCGGGGGTCGGGCACAAGCAGTCGTATGGTCGATTTGGGGTGACCCCCCCCCCCCCCCCCCCCCCCCCCCCCCCTTTGGTCAGTGTTGGATGTGAGTGTTATGTGGGAATGTGTGTACAGCGTCTTTTTTTTTTTTTTTTTTTTTCTCTGTGTGTGGTGAGTGGGGCACAAGGGAGGGATGGGGTGAATGAGTTTTATTTATTTATTTATTTATTTTTTCCAGGTATGGGTGTGGTCCGCTCCCTCTCCCAAGAACATCTCAAGTCTCCGATAGGTGCGGAGCCCATCCCCCCACGTCCTGCCCTCCTCCACTTCGTTGGCGGGCGCCTTGGCCCCCTGGCGCATTGGTTGGCTTCGGGTTTGGGGCGGGTTCCCGGGCGTGTGCCGGCCCACTCCCGGCGGCCTCTTCGCGGGGCCTGGCCCCCCGGGGGGCGGCCGGGGCCCTCGTCGCAGGGGTGGGGCGCCCCTGGGGCCTCTGGCCCTCAGGGCCCATGGCCGGGACCACTTCAGCGGGGCTAGCTGCCGGCGGAGCCCACGGGCTCGTCTCCGCAGCTCTTGAGGGCGTCGGCATTGCGGTGGCAGGGGGATTTCCTCGGGGTCGTCTCTGCTCCTTCCTTGGGGGGGGGGGGGTTGCAGATATCCTGTGTCGGCCCCTCCTGGGCGACCTGCTTTAGGGACCCCTTTGGGAGTCCGGGGTTACGGGTCCCCTGACGCCTGCCTCTGTGCTCGGGGAAGGTGGGTTCTCCACAATCACTATCAAGCTATTTCTGGATAATCTTCACCTAAACTAGTGCACTTTCACATCTCCCACAGGTGCTGGGTCCCAGGTATTAAGTGTTCACTTATATACAGTAATCTTATAATTTATTTATTTATTTATTTATTTATTTATGTTTTTTCACTTTCTTTTTTCAAATATCACATTACACATGTCAGCTTACATAATAATATATATGATTTAGCAATGGCATCTAGGTGTTATTCGAGTGTATCTGTTGCTTTATGTCTGTTGGTTGTGCTGTTCTTTTTGTGTCTCTTTCCAGGTGATGGAGCAGACAGAGGACGTTTTATCATTCTCTTCCTTTTATCTCCTCTTTCTTTCACCTCTACTCTTTTTTTCTTTTCTTTCACTTTTTGTTCTTCCTTTACTCTCCCATTGTCATGTCCATATAATTTGAAATTCTCCTTGCAGGAATCATAATAAAGCTATTTACAAGCATAAATCAAGTGGTGCACTATGGCGAAAGCTGTTTGCTCCACTTGTAAAAGCAAAATCTGTCGAGCTCTATCTGGCATTGAGATATCAATTCCTATTGCCATATTGCTAGACAGGACACTGGGAAAAAAAAAAAAAAAGAAAAAAAAAAAAGAAAAAAAAAAAATATGAGGCTCACAAGAACAAAACTTACTGCCTTGGCAATTCTACAAGTTGCTCCTCTGTAGTTTGACTCCATGCCACACGTACCGCCGTCATGCTTCTCTCCATGCCTATGTTTTAGTCTGAATAGACGAAGAAGAATTTCCTTGTTTGCACATGCACAGTGCGCTAGGTTTGGGGAAATCGTCTCGTATACCCTCGTAGCTGTGTATGAACAGCAGGATGTGCTCACGATAACTTCACGAAGGTCAACTGAATTTCAAACATGTTTCATTTTCATTCGACCGTCTGATTCCTGATTGGGAGGTGGTCGTGAGAGGCTGATCGTCCCTCGGTACCCCCTGTATACTACACGACACAGGATGCACGATTCTGCTGAAACTCAGCCCGATCCAAAAAATACTCGCACAACTGAAGAACCGAGACAAAAACTGAGACAAAAACAATGTCTTAAAGCCCCTGTTTTTTACTCCCTTTTGTAAGCACGCAAATCTCTCCACAGACAAAAAAAAAAAAAAAAAAAAAAAAACAATCCTTAAACACTATTAAGATACTGAGAAAATAATTTTAAGATCATGCATGTAAACATTGATTAGCTCCATCTACAGTACACATATCTGGAGATATATATATATATATATATATATATATATATATATATATATATATATATATATATATATATATATATCCAAACAGGCAGTCAAAGTCCAACAAAATAAACAGAAAACTAACTTTAACACAAGTCCCTCAAATGGTCTGAAGACCAGTGGTGCTCCAGCAGTTGTCGAGCAAAATTGATTCTGCTTTTCCCCTGATTAAAAGTTAACACCAAAATCTCGGAAATTGCCTCATCATAAGTAGCAACACTTTGATGGATTTTAAATCCTGATTTTTGTTTGACCTCAATATAGTGAAATTTTGATCATCAGCAAACTGACAATCAAGGTAATGATTGATGTCAGATGGAGTGAAGCACCATTTCTGTAGATCAGTTCACCTGTAACGAACAAAAATATGAAGATTTTCTTTCAATCACTTGCAACATGATATTTGGGTTTACAAAGCAATGAAAGTTAGAGAGAACTTTACCAGTCGTCTGTCTTTCCCCGAGGACTAGTGGTCCTAGTGATAGACTTCCTGAGTCATGGTAAGATACGTCTCTCCGGAAGCGGCTGTGATGACCCAGATAGCAGTCCTGTAAAAAAAAAAAAAGCAAAACAATTACATTAGAGGCTTCTGAGGGTGCACAATTTCATTATATATGATGAAGCCACGCCAAGCCCATAATGGTACGTACAGCTGTGCAACTGTTGTTTGTCAAAAGACACAAGTGAACATTGCAGTGCAGGTAGATCTCTGTGTAGTTGGTAAAAGTGAACATCCTGAAGGAGAAACGTGCCGCAGTGGAGACACCGTTCTGAATCACCTCTACAGTTCCATCTTCTGGATTGGGGCACCTGTGAAGCAGAAAATAATGCAGAAGTTTAACTTTGAAGCAGGCAGTGAAGTAAAAAGATAGTTAATAAAAATCACAGATGTTCTCATTTACTGTGAAATAATGAGATCCCAGCGGACGGGGTAGTTTGCTTGGTTGACCGGCGTGGCCCAGCAAGAATCCAGGACTGTAGAAAACTGCCGCTGATCCACTCCCTCAGTTCGCACCTCCACGTAAAACATCTCATCAACTTCCATTTCTATATTTCTGTTAGTGCTGAGGGGCATTTGGAAACCCTCATCCTCATAGGGGATTATTCTCATTTGATACGATCTAGCGGCAACAGGAAGTTTCCTCCTCGAAATGCTGCAGAATAAAAATTCAGTGTGACCACTCAGTTTTACGCATTTCATAGTTTGACTAAACTAATGTAGTTTATTGGACTAGATTATAAATAATGCATAACTTGTTCAGACAGAAGCAAGAACTGGAAATAATGGAAAGGCTTGCCAAAAAGGAAGAAAATGGTATTATCACCTCTCTACAGGATTGATGCCAACAGACATTGACAGGGCCTGAGTCAGAGGGTAAACACAACTGAAACTTAAATGAAGGTTCCTCTGAGAATTGGTCGGACCTCCATGAGTGTCCACATCCCCATGAATGCTGTTCTCATACATGAAGTGAGTTCCATTGCTCTAAACAGCAAAATAAAATAGAATGTATCAGTTGACTGTTGCAACAGAATAAGCCTGAAACAAGATGTTTTAATTTGCTAACTATACCCTCAGAGTTGTCCCACACAGATGTTCTTTGTTGTCAAAGTGGAACACGAGTCGTCCGTCCTGGATTGTCCCGTTGCAAGATTCATCTTGGAGGTGGAGAGCACTGGAGTGAAAGCCTGCTTCAAACAGCTGGCAGCGAGAGATCGACATGATGGCTGAAGTGATGCTGCATGTGATTTTTGAGTCTGCTCACCAGAGACAGAAAGATTAAGAGGTTCAGTGGAGCCATTATAACTCAGCACCAGTTATCCTTTCACTGATACGCAGCTGATCTACAGGTGGCAGTAATGCTCTCATTCTCAATTGGATTGCATTGTTTTTAATCATACAAAAGACTTAAGTGCATTTGATATGGTGGCTACACCAATCCATATGTCCGTGCTTTGACTTTTAATCAGAAGAACATGTAACACTTGATAAGGGTTTTCCATTTAAAAAATAAAATTGATTCTGTGGTTAGTTTGAGACCAGCTTACTTTGGACCTTTGTACTATTATTGAGCCATGGACCAACAGTAAAGTGCCAGCTTACAATCATGTTTGATTGTGACTGAACAATTATTGTAATTGTCACTGCAGTTCTACAGTAGAAAAAAGCTGTCCCCCTTACCATAGCTCTCATTGTTGGGTCTGTGGTGGAGCTCATCACAGAAACAGCCGTACACACCATCTTTCTTACCACACCACTCATACTCTGCACAGTCCAGCTGTTCACAGGGGTCAGTCTCAGCTGAGAAAAATATATCAGAAAAGGTGGAGATAATATGAAAACATGAACATTGCAAACCATTGACCAATCTAAGGACTGGTTTTGTACATCAACTGAAAAAAAACATACCACAATGCAAAGGAGAGCGCCAGTCAGGGATGTTTAGACCCAAAACAGTGCAGGTTTTCTCATAAGCAGAGATAGCAGAACACAGCATGCCATTGGCGGGTGTGTAGAGGCAGAGATCATAAATACAGGAAGTAAAAAATAGCTTCGGGTCAGACTGCAGGTGACAGGAACTGAACGGGCCGCTGGTGTTGGTGATGATTCTGCAGAGTTCGGTGTATTCTTCTATAAAGAGGCAGTCACTCAGTCCATCACCACTTCTGTCGTCAGTGGATCCACATCTAGAAAATGTGTTAAATACATTTTAGAGAAAGCTTAATTCTACAAAAGAAGTTTGTAATTGTTGAAATTTTTTTAGAGGAAATTCAACAAACTAGAGTCTGAGCTTACCCTTTTTGGCTTGTCTCTGATTTCCAGCTCTGACCAAAGTGATTGTCATCTTGGGCCAATGTACCGTTGGGCAAAACTTTGTCATCAGTAGGATCACCGTTGAAGTTCCCACACATTCCAGTGATTCTGTTCTGATACTGGCGACCCATCCTGACCAGTAAAGTACTGTAGCCATCAAACTGGACTATGACGTCAACTGCATCAAACACTATGTAACTTCCCTGCCTCATCACCTGACCTAAGGTTCCTGCAGTGGTGGGAAGAGAAACCTCAGCTCCATTTACCTGTGATGATGAGAGTTCAGAGAATTAGACAGAGGGTTCAAACACATTTATAAATGTATTTCTAAAATTGTTTATGTAAAACAAAGTTTACCTTCACTCTCTTATTAGGTCCAAGCCTGACATGAACACTTTCTGGAGAATTTGAGAGGTATATATCAACTGATGACACGAATGACACAAGGTTGTTTTCTCTGTGGTTGTTGGTGGCCACTACTTTATATTGAGTTTCATTGTTGCTGTGACTCAAGCTCTCAGTTATGACGTAAGAGCACGAGCCCTGAAAATGAGCCAGGGCTCCATCGAAGGTGATGTAATGTGGGTCACCCCATACGGTACAGGTAGACAATGCGTCGTAACAGGCCAGCTGGCCGTCTCTGATGGTGCACTCTTGTGCAGGAGTGCATGATGAAGGATAACACTGCAGGACATTGGGTGCGTGACATTCACAGCGCTGGGAGCATCCGTCTGTCCAAAAAGACTCTCCGGCCTGCAAGGTAAAAGAAAGGTGAAAGTTTTCAATTATCTGACAATATTAAGAAAAGATTAAGCTTGAGGGAAAAAGGCAAGCAGTAAAACACAAAGTTGGAAAAACTGCATCATGCAGTAATGGATTAATGATTTACTCATGCCAAATTTTTACTCCTCTATGCCAGCTAGGGCTTTTTTTTAAAAAAAGTATCTGAGGAATTTCCAAAATGGGAGCCAAAAACATTTTTTTTTACTTTTCATAAAGAATCCTAAGACTAAAAGTAGCTCTTAGTGATGTAATTTTTGGAAAAATCTTAGAATTTTTTTAATTTGTCTTTTGCAGTAAAGTTTTTTTTATATTTTTTTCCTGGCCAAGGTTAACGCTAGGTTTAGATAAATGCGTACAATGTGCATTAATATCAAATATATGAAGTAGTAACATGACCAGCATGGCAAGAAAACAAACAATAAGCAAATCAAACATTTTCATGCTCTGTGACAATTATTTAATTAAGCTAAGTTTCATCATCATGTAACATATTTCTTTTTTGTGTGAACCAATCACGGCTCTTGAAAGACACCTAGCAACAGGGTCAACCACATCTCCTTACTATGATTAAAGTAGCTATCTGAATGACTCAAACTAAGACTCTTTGGCAGATTTTTTCAGGCTAAGTTAGGAGATCTCTGGGAAGACTCATAGAATCTTTGTGATTTCCCACAAGATGAGCACAATTCCACCCAATGTTACTTGTAGCTTTAGTTAGAATTGTTATTTTATAATAAAACAATCCTATTTGTCTCTAAGCCCATGTTGGCACGAGACTCGGTTCACTCTGGAAGATGTGGTTTAGCACCACCTCCACTATGTGACTTTGTACAGTTCAGATCCAGTGAGGTCAGGGTAACCAGAGGGGCAGTGAGGGAAGACTGCATCATCCCCCGGAGAAAAACAGCTTTTGGTCAGGCTGTCTTCTCCGTAAGAGCATCTCAGCAATGGAACACAGTGCCAGAAACCATCAGAGAGTCCTTGTCATTCTTTTCATTCAAAAAGAATGCAAAAAAAAATGGCTTGTAGAGAGCCAAACTTGTGGACACTAAGGTTTTCTGTGTGTATTGAAATAATTTATAATTATTTTACATGAATTGTATTTCTTAACCATAATGTTTTTTATGTAATTGGCATTGTAATTTTATCTTGTGATTTTATACTTGTGATTACTTTTAAGGTTGCCTTTTTTACACCTGGCTGGGGGACTACCGATGAAAATTAGCACTTTTTAGCTAACTCGGGTACATTTACATTGTTTTAATGTTGATTAATGTACACTGTCCCCTTTTAAATAAAAAATAAATAAAAATAAATAAAAAATGATGCTCCTGTACAAATTCCACCCAGCATCTTTACAAAGTCTTAAAGGAAGTACACCTGCTGCAAAAATTCAAACCATCAATGAAGACAACAGTTTAGTTTGAACTGTAAGCCCTACCCCAAATTGTTTATTCCCCATGAGAAACCTTTCTTTTCAGACTCCTGGTCTCCTCGCAGTCAAAATGCACAAGACCCAACATTTATTTTGTAATAGAATTTATAAATTGTATTTATATAAGAACAGATTAATTGGCCCTTAAGTTCCAACTTTTTTACTTAACTTGATAACTTTGAATAAGAACAAAGTGACTTAAAATTGCCTACATTGAGGTAGAAGCCTTCATACTGGCAGCCACAGCTCTCCACAGGGACACAGCTTGTTCCACTCCTGGAAAAACCATCGTTGCAGAAACATCCATCTGAGCAAACATGGTCACAGGTGGCGTCAATGCTGCTGGCACAGGTGTGGCCACAGTCTGTTCCACAGAGCTCATAGTGACTGTTGGCTGGACAGTCGATTCCTTTATGTCAGAAAAGAATCATATCAATTTGGTTAAAACAAGTCTTAATAAAAGTCTCTAGAAATGAAGCATATCCCTTCCACTGTTTGATAGATTACTTTAACAGCGCAGAGCCTTCTATACTCACTGCAGGTGGTATTTTGTCTCCAAGGGTAGACTCGAACATTAGCAGACTGACAGGCACTGACATATGTTTCAAGAGCTCTGCAAAGAAGATCACCGCCTCGATTTCCCGACACGCAGACATCAAAGACGCAGTCATTGAAATATGGTGCTGGATCCACCTCCTCGTGGCAGAAGCTGAAGGGGCCGTCAGCTGCCCGGATCACCTCGCATTGGGACCTGGCATTCTGATCATTGTTGCATCGTGGGCATGAGGAACCACAGCCGTCACTGCAGGTGTAGTTACCAGGAACCTTCCAGGATGCCCCAAAAGCATCTGGAATGTTGACCAGTGCTCCATTTGGGGTGTGGAAGTCGTCATTTGGATTTCCATTGAAATTTCCACAAAGGCCGCACATTTTTCCTCTGATGATGATAATGTACTCTGAATTAGATTTTAAATATCTATGTCTCTACGTGATGTTTGGATTGGAGGACATAAACAGTGAGACAATAATATGAATGCACTAAAGCAAATTTACATGTAAGGATAAGACACATCAAAATTGGAATTTGTAACAGCTAGCTAGTTAGGATATTGAAATCCATGGCAATGGCCTTTTCACAATAGCTAAATGAAAGGGTTTTCAAAAAAGAATTTGCACTTGAATCTATCCTAAAATTGTCTGAATAGAAAAAAATGAATTGCAAAGAATACATGATTTACATTTCAACTGTGTGGAAGAGTAGATAGACTACCTGTAGTTTGGGGGTACAGAAATGGTGACTGTGCTACTTCCATCATACATGACACTCAGTCCAAAGTCTGCATTAACAAATGTTTGGGATCCACTTCCAAAAATAGACAGACTTCCATTGAAGACAACTGGCAGGTTTCTGGTGATTCCGTTCACCTGTGGAGCAGAAACTAAACATTCTAAACATTTCCTGGATGCACAACTGATAATTACTATCAATGCTACATATTCAAGAACCAAATCTTTTTGTGATATACCACGAAAAAAAACATTTTGGCTTTTAAAACTTCTTTTCAATCCAAATTGTGCTACAGTTTTTAACATTCTCAGCAATCCTCCATCAGAAAAAGCCTGACTTACCTCCACGGTACCCCTTTTGTCTCTAGACATATGCACTTCATAGCCCAAGACATCAACAAAAACCTCAGCCGTGATGGAAACTGGCAACCCCATCCATGGTTCGTTCTTTGCTTTCACAGAGAAGTGATGCAGTTCATCAGTCTCATTACAAACTGTTGCCAGAACATAGCGGCAGGTTCCCTGGAAGTCGTATGGCTTGCCATCAAAGGTGAGGTAGTGAGGATCTCCAGAGGCAGAACAGGTGCCTTGGGGGTTGGGATGGCAGCCAAACTCACCTGCCACAACTTGGCAGGACTCCTGAGGCCCACATGCACTGGGGGAACACTGGACTACACCAGTTACACCATTACATGTGCAAAAACTCTGACATTCTTCACCATTCCAGAACTGTTCATCAGCTTGCCGATAGCGTCCTTCATGATAACAACCACATGATGTTGGTGGCACACACTGGTTACCATTGAGGACAAATCCACTATTGCAATGGCACCCCTCCTGGCACTGAGTGTCACAGGTGAAGGGGAAAGAGAGGCTAGGGCAGGAAGATGGACATGAACTTCCACAGAGTTCATAGTGGCTGTTTGAAGGACAGGTTAGTTCTGGACGACAAAATGGAACAAGTTAATTTAAAATTAATAGGAAATGTGTTAATCTCAAGGGTTACTAAAACTTACCGCAACCAGTTGCATTCCTCCAGTGTCCCAGAGAAACTCCTTTGTGTTGACACATAAGTGCATAATCTCGTAGGATATCACATAACGTTGATGCTGGATTTCTGGACCCCTGGAGGATTTCTACACATGCATCTACCTGTTGTTCTGGGTCCACTGTACTCCAACATGAGGTAAATGGCCCAGTTTTTGAACTAAGAGCTCCACAGTATTCACCGGAACTGAAATTGGTTGCAGACTTATGATGACTCTTTTCTATGCAGTGATCTGCCAGGGAACCAGTTCGCCAACTGTCCCCAAACTCTTGAGAATCATTGACCAGAGTGCCATTGGGTGTACGGAAATCATCATGTTGGTCATCATTGTAGTTTCCACAAAGTCCACCTAATGATCCAGTGTAGATACTTGGTGCAGTGATAGCCACAAAGTGAGGCCAGACAGTCTGCAGACTTACACCGAAGGTTGTACGAAGGATGATGCTGTGAGTGCTGCTTTGGAAGATGCGGATTCTGTTGGACCCAGAGCTGAAAGGCAGTCTGATCAGCTGACCATCAACCTTAAAAAATGAACAAATACTTTAATACAATGTTACAATTTTGCATTTTTAAACTTTAGAGAAAGCTTTCAAAACATTCAAGTTTTACATAAAAAAGTTGCATTACATTTATTCATTGTTTACACATAGTATAGCACCAGCATTATATGATATATAAGAGAGCCAAAATCTAAAAGGTTTGCTATATTTGACATTTGTTTAGTTTGTCAAATTTCATCAAACATGAAATTCTATGGAATAAACCTGAAACAAAACAGATGTTTTTGCTTTTTCATGTTTTATCTTTAGAAAATTATTTCAATCACTCACCTTAACAGTGCTACTACTCGCCAGCTCAATGACAACCAGTGTTCCCTCTGCCTCAAACATTAGTACATTGGAAAAACTCTCCAACCCTTTTGGAACTTTTTCCACAGTAATCATGAAGTGCGAGTGATTAGAAGATCCCATAACGTTGGCAAGTGTCAAGCGACATGCTCCTGGGTACTGGTACATTAGTCCGTCAAAAGTATGATATGATCCTGGACCTCTGATCCAACACGTTGCAAAGGTGTTCGATGTGCATCCTCTTTCTCCATCCTGCACCCTGCAGGACTCATGCTGACCACAGCTGTGTGGGCTGCAAGTCATGGAGCCATAACTGCATGTACAGCGCCTCCCACAGTCTTCGTCTAGTATTACAGTTTGTCCTGAGCGGTAGTAGCGGCCCTCAAAGCTGTAGCCACAATCAGCAAGAGGGACACAGACGGCACCACTCAAGAGGTAGCCTGAATCGCAGACACAGCTTTCCTGATTAGGGAGGGGGCAATTTTGAGTTGAATTAGGGTTGACACAAGTGGGTGGACATCCTGTCGCTTGGGCCTCATAGTGACTATTGGCTGGGCAGGGGATTTCTAAACACAAGACACATTCATTCTTAGAGTTTGGACATGGAACAGGTCTTTTATTTCAAAATTATTTCAACTGACTGATACATACCACAGAAACCAGAACTCCGCCAGCTTCCTGGCTGGATACCATTTTGCTGACACTGACTTGAGTAGACATTGAGGGCTTGGCATAGAATGGGTTGATATCCTCCACCGACACACAGATCGTACACACAACTATCCACAAAAGATCCTGGAGAGAGTTGTTGATGGCATGCTGCAAACGGTCCTGAATTGTTTTCAAGGATACCACAGTGGGCATCATTTCTGTACAGCGCTGCCTGATCTGTTGTGCAGCCAGCACAGGCCAAACCTCCACACTGAGCCTCACAGCCAGGCTCATCATCTCCAGATATTTTCCAGCTGTTGGCAAAAACCACATCAGAGCTCACCACTTCACCTTGACGGGTTCTAAAGTCATCTCCAGGAATATTGTTGAAGTTTCCACAGAGCCCACATGTGGTATTCTGGTAAGTGTAGGGCACACTGATTGTGACAAATGTAGATAAGTCATAAGACACCATCACTCCAAAGTCAGTGCTGACGATGACAGAGAAACCAGACTGATAAACCTGGATCGTGCCGTTTCTGAGGGAAAATGGAGCTGTTGCAAAGTTTCCATTAATCTGTAATCATGGGAACGGAAAAATGGTTACACAAATAAACAGAACGAAAAATGGTCAGCATATTATTTCGGTAAGTAAGAAAATCCTATTACCTTAGCCTCACCATGACGTCCTTTAACAAGCTCAATAGTTTCATTGTAGGCAAAGACTCTGACCAGCCGTGTCCAAGAAACACGAGTGCTGCCACGATGCTCGTTCTTCCCCTCCACTCTATAGTAGGGCAGCTTATTCTGACACTGCTCAGACAGAACATAAGTGCATGTGCCTTGAAAGTGAAACACTGAGTTGTCAAAGGTGTAGTAATGTGGATCCCCACTGATGGTGCAGGTGCGTCTTTGCACTGTCTGACAGGAGAACTGAAAGGAAGATGGTCGACAGATTTGGGAAAAGGAGCACGGGTCATTGTAGCATTGCAGCCCTGCTCTAGTACAGGTGCACTTCTGTGCACAGGTGCTGTCACTCCAGAAGGAGTCATCAAGTTGAACAGGTTGACCTTCAAGCAAAAAAAGGATAAATATTTATTTAAAGGCTTTGATTCTATCCAACAAACTGAATTCATGTTACATTACTTTGAGTTTGAATTAGTTTTTGGTGTTGCAAATACCACATCATCTAAAAGGGGTTAAAGAGAAGAATAAAACTGAAGAGCTGTTCAGTGTTTAGCACTTATTTTAACTGTTCTACCACATGACTCAGAATCGAGTTGTTCCTTTCACCCCTGGAGACATGTACTTATAATTAACCTCTGCTCTTACCATTGAAGTTGCAGCCTCTTGAACCATGATCTACTCGGAAGACCCAGCGACCGGGTACGTTGACGTTGCTGTCGAGGCTAAAAACGGAGTTGCTTCCAGATGCATTATTAGACATTGATCCAGGGATGCTGAAGTGGTGCGAGGAACTGATCGTGTCATATCCAGCCTGCAAATTACATGTGCATAGATAGATACATTTCCTTTATACCGCAGAGAAATAAACACTGGGTAGAACTAAGACCAGGCCAAAAAAGCATGTTGTGATAAATATTTACTTGAATAGCTCTAACCTGTATAGACCTATTTGTAGGTGCTAGGGACCCGTAGTTCATCAGCACAAATGAGTATTGCCCATTGGTGGTCAAGACAGCCTGAAAGGTTGTTTGCTGAGGAAAAATTACTTTTTAAGAATTAATTAGCATATTCAACATATGTTGAATTAATTAAGATAACCTAACATATAGAATCAGTTTCATCATATCACTTACTGTTCCAGTCATTGGATAATAGGCAACCTCATACCATGTTGCAATAAAGACCCAGTTGGCATGAAAGTTAAGTGCTGGGAAGTAGGCATTGATGTCCTGCGTAACTTGCTGGAGAATAGAGCCGCTTGTGTACTGAACATAATAGATGTCACCATTGCCTCTGTTGTCTAAATCAGTCCAGTACAGAGCAATGATGTCTCTGCCTCCATGAATTGGAAACCGTTGAGGAGAATAGCTAGACCATGATGAATAAAAGGTCAGATGTCCGTTATGGTTCACCTGAAAAAAAAAAACCCAATCAAACTAGTTAGCAATATTCACTTCCTTTTTGTTGGTATTTGTATTTTGTCTTTACAATTAAAAGGAAAATTGACACAATATAAACATACATAAATCTGAGAGTAATGCTGCCCAAAAAAGTTAAAACTTCGGAGGAGTGGAATTAGAGGGGAGCTTCCATCATCTGATCGAGAGCTTATTGTTCCTCCAATTGGGTAGAGGGGTCCTACAAAGTACAAGAGACATCACTTCATTAAATCGGAATCGGATTCTATATCTGGATCCCAACAGCAAGCTAGAAGCTTTTCTGCTCCAACCTATAGCTTTCTACAGATCTTAATCCAAGGTCAAGACATAGCTCCCTGTGCCTCCTCTACTTAAAGGACAGGAACTTTTTGTGTCAGTAGGTAACTTTACCTCAGAGATGACAAAGATCACATTAGGGCTTCAATCCTGGATCAATATCAATATCTACATTCTCACTCTAGCTCAGACCATAGAAAACAACAAAATCAGCTACTCTAACTATACAGATGACACAGCTCTACATCACCATTTCACCAGGTGACTATGAACCCATTCAAGCGAGAAATGAAGAAATGAATGATTGGACATGCCAAAATGTTCTACAGTTGATCAAAAACAAAACCGAAGTAATAGTTTTTGGACCAACAAATGAGCAGACAAAAGTTAGTGCACAGCTTCTGCTAGTAACCACTGATCAGATCCAAAATGTATGTATAGTGTTGGACTCTTACCTTAACCCCTAAAAGCATCTAAGCACAATTACAAAGTCGACCTTCTATAACCTGAGAAACATTTCCAGGGTTAAAGGACTGATGTCTCAGCAGGATCTGGAAAAACTAATCCATGCATTTATTTTCAGTAGAACTGATCACTCCAATGGGGTTTTCACAGGTCTGCCTAAAAAGTGGATCAGACAGCTGCAGCGGATCCAGAACACCGCTGCCCGTGTCCTCACTAAGACTAAGAAAGTAGAAAACATCGACCTGGTTCTAAAGTACTCACAATGGATCCCTGTATCTCAGAGAATAGATTTTAAAATACTTTTATTAGTCTATAAATCCCTGAATGGCTTAGCACCCATATACATTACAGACTTGTTATCAGTGTATCCACATTACAGACTGCTAAGGTCTTCTGGCTCCAGCCTACTTGCCACACCTGTAGTCCAACTTGTCCTATACCATTTCTACCTTGCTGCTACTATTCTAATGCAGTGTGCTTGCCTCTGCGATGTTTTTCCCGTCTCTATAATGCTGTCTTTCCTGTTTGTTTGTTTTTTTCGTGTACAGCACTTTGAGTCGTCTAGTTAGAGAAAACTGCTTTACAAATAGACATGACTTGCCATTGACAAAAGGTGTGTGTTTTGTTGGGAGGTTGGAGGGTAGGTAGGCATGTAAAGGGATTGATGAATGAATGAATGAATGAATGAATGAACGAATGAATGAATGAATGGACAGACAAAAAAGCAAGACAGACAGGCAGGCAAACAGACATTCATTTTACCTGCATTTTCAGTCGTCATTCCACCTATGAAAACAAATAAGAAATTGGACATCAATGTGAATACTATTAATATATAACTCTACTTTATTATTATATATGTAAAACAAAGGATAGATAGATAGATAGATAGATAGATAGATAGATAGATAGATAGATAGATAGATAGATAGATAGATAGATAGATAGATAGATAGATAGATAGAACTTTCAGCTGACCTGCATTCTGACTTGTCATTCCACCCGTAAAAACAAATAAATCATTTAACAATAATGTGTCTACTATTAATACATAACTCTAGTTCCTTCTTGTACACGTAAAACGATACAACTTTTAGCTTACCTGCATTCTGCGTTGTCATTCCACCTATAAGAAAAAATTAATAATTGAATATAACATTAATGTGACTACTATAAATTCATAATGCCAATTTTATTCTTCTATGCATAGATAGATAGATAGATAGATAGATAGATAGATAGATAGATAGATAGATAGATAGATAGATAGATAGATAGATAGATAGATAGATAGATAGATAGATAGAGAGATAGATAGATATAGATAGATAGAACTTTCAGCTGACCTGCATTCTGCTTAGTCATTCCACCTATAAGAGCAAATTAACAATTGAATATAACATTAATGTGACTACTATTAATTCATAATGCTAATTTTATTCTTCTATGCATGGATAGATATATAGATAGAACTTTCTGCCGACCTGCATTCTGACTTGTCATTCCACCTGTAAAAACAAATACATAATTTAACATTAATATGACTATTATTAGTCAATAACTCTAGCTAGTTGTTGTACATGTAAAACAATACAACTTTTAGCTTACCTGCATTCTGTGTTGTCATTCCACCTATAAGAACAAATTAATAATTTAATATAACATTAATGTGACTACTATTAATTCATAATGCCAATTTTATTCTTCTATGCATAGATAGATAGATAGATAGATAGATAGATAGATAGATAGATAGATAGATAGATAGATAGATAGATAGATAGATAGATAGAACTTTCAGCTGACCTGCATTCTGACTTGTCATTCCACCCGTAAAAACAAATAAATCATTTAACAATAATGTGTCTACTATTAATACATAACTCTAGTTCCTTCTTGTACACGTAAAACGATACAACTTTTAGCTTACCTGCATTCTGCGTTGTCATTCCACCTATAAGAAAAAATTAATAATTGAATATAACATTAATGTGACTACTATAAATTCATAATGCCAATTTTATTCTTCTATGCATAGATAGATAGATAGATAGAGAGATAGAGAGATAGAGAGATAGATAGATATAGATAGATAGAACTTTCAGCTGACCTGCATTCTGCTTAGTCATTCCACCTATAAGAGCAAATTAACAATTGAATATAACATTAATGTGACTACTATTAATTCATAATACCAATTTTATTCTTCTATGCATAGATAGATATATAGATAGAACTTTCTGCCGACCTGCATTCTGACTTGTCATTCCACCTGTAAAAACAAATAAATAATTTAACATTAATGTGACTACTATTAATTCATAATGCCAATTTTATTCTTCTATGCATAGATAGATATATAGATAGAACTTTCAGCCGACCTGCATTCTGACTTGTCATTCCACCTGTAAAAACAAATAAATAATTTAACATTAATGTGACTACTATTAATTCATAATGCCAATTTTATTCTTCTATGCATAGATAGATAGATAGATAGATAGATAGATAGATAGATAGATAGATAGATAGAAAGAAAGAACTTTCAGCTTACCTGCATTCTGCGTTGTCATTCCACCTGTAAAAACAAATACATAATTTAACATTAATGTGACTACTATTAATTCATAATGCCAATTTTATTCTTCTATGCATAGATAGATATATAGATAGAACTTTCAGCCGACCTGCATTCTGACTTGTCATTCCACCTGTAAAAACAAATAAATAATTTAACATTAATGTGACTACTATTAATTCATAATGCCAATTTTATTCTTCTATGCATAGATAGATAGATAGATAGATAGATAGATAGATAGATAGATAGATAGATAGATAGATAGATAGATAGATAGATAGATAGATAGAAAGAAAGAACTTTCAGCTTACCTGCATTCTGCGTTGTCATTCCACCTGTAAAAACAAATACATAATTTAACATTAATATGACTATTATTAGTCAATAACTCTAGCTAGTTGTTGTACATGTAAAACAATACAACTTTTAGCTTACCTGCATTCTGTGTTGTCATTCCACCTATAAGAACAAATTAATAATTTAATATAACATTAATGTGACTACTATTAATTCATAATGCCGATTTTATTCTTCTATGCATAGATAGATAGATAGATAGATAGATAGATAGATAGATAGATAGATAGATAGATAGATAGATAGATAGATAGATAGATAGATAGATAGATAGATAGATGAACACGTAGACGTAACATTTGATAAGGATTTTATATCACTGCAGTTCTACAGTAGAAAAAAGTTTTAAAACTATCCCCCTTACCGTAGCTCTCATTGTTGGGTCTATGGTGGTGCTCATCACGGAAACAGCCGTACACACCATCTTTCTTACCACACCACTCATACTCTGCACAGTCCAGCTGTTCACAGGGGTCAGTCTCAGCTGAGTAAAATATTACCGAAAGAGTGGAGATAATATGAAAATATGAACATTGCAAATGACCAATCAAAAGATTTGTTTTGTGAATCTACTTAACTAAACAAACATACCACAATGCAAAGGAGAACGCCAGTCTGGGATGTTTAGACCCAAAACAGTGCAGGTTTTCTCATAGGCAGAGACAGCAGAACACAGCATGCCATTGGCTGGTGTGTAGAGGCAGAGATCATAAACACAGGAAGTGAAAAATGGCTGCGGGTCAGAGTGCAGGTGACAGGAACTGAACGGGCCGCTGGTGTTGGTGATGGCTCTGCAGAGTTCGGTGTATTCTTCTATAAAGCTGCAGTCACTCAATCCATCGCCACTTCTTTCATCAGTGGTTCTGCATCTAGAAAATGTGTTAAACAAGAGATTTTAGAGAGCTTAACTTTGCAAAAAAGATTTGTAATTGCTGAGTTATTTTAGGGGAAATACAGAAAACTGGACTCTGAGCTCACCCTGCTTGGCTCGTCTCTGATTTCCAGCTCTGACCAAAGTGATTGTCATCTTGGGCCATCATGCCACTGGGCAAAACTTTGTCATCAGTAGGATCACCGTTGAAGTTCCCACACATTCCAGTGACTCTGTTCTGATACTGGCGACCCATCCTGACCAGTAAAGTACTGTAGCCATCAAACTGGACTATGACATCAACTGCATCAAACACTATGTAACTTCCCTGCCTCATCACCTGACCTAAGGTTCCTGCAGTGGTGGGAAGAGAAACCTCAGCTCCATTTACCTGTGATGATGAGAGTTCAGAGAATTAGACAGAGGGCTCAAACACATATAAAAATGTATTTCTAAAATTGTTTATGTAAAACAAAGTTTACCTTCACTCTCTTGTTAGGCCCAAGCCTGACATGAACACTTTCTGGAGAATTTGAGAGGTATATATCAACTGATGAGACAAATGACACAAGGTTGTTTCCTCTGTGGTTGTTGGTGGCCACTACTTTATACTGAGTTTCATTGTTGCTGTGACTCAAGCTCTCAGTTAGGACGTAAGAGCACGAGCCCTGAAAATGAGCCAGGGCTCCGTCGAAGGTGATGTAATGCGGGTCACCCCATACGGTACAGGTAGACATTGCGTCATAACAGCCCAGCTGGCCGCCTCTGATGGTGCACTCTTGTGCAGGAGTGCATGATGAAGGATTACATTGCAGGACATTGGGTGCGTGACATTCACAGTGCTGGGAGCAGCCGTCTGTCCAAAAGGACTCACCAGCCTGCAAGGTGAAAAAAAACAATGTATTAAATTGTGTGACAATATTGAAAAAAAATTAAGCTCAAGTAAAGAAGAAAAGCAGCTAAAAAGAAAGTTTGAAAACTGCATCAAGCAGAACTAGATTGATGATTTGCCCAAAGTTTCTGTTCCAAAAAAAACTTTTGCAACCTGTGCCCTTATTTACAAAGAATCATGACTAAAAGTAGCTCCTTGTGATGTAATTTTTGAAAAAATCTTTTTTCTATTTCTTTCCTGGGCAAGGTTAACACTAGGTTTAGATAAACGATCTAGGGTCGTCATTGCATTGTTTCCGCAGGCCTGCAAACAGCAATGTTCAGCACTGAGCAAAAATGCTCCCCCTTTCACCCAGTGCTTGTGGTGATTAAATTGCGTTTTTAAGCTAAACTTAGTTTAGTTTGATCAACTTTAAGAGGCCGATCAGTAAGATTTTAGTTTTTGAAGCTATTTTAACCTGGTATACAGTCTTAGTACAGTTTTATTTTAAATGAGTCATCACCTGGAATTTGGACTTTTTCATGTTAAATCTTGTGTGTTTATGTTGGGCCTCAGTTAAAATCTTCCAGAAAATCAGAAGTGTGAAAGTGATTTGGTATTTTTGTGTGGGCTCTTAAAAACCTATATTTGCTCTATATAAAATATTTTTTCTCCTAAAAATGACTGAATATTCATTTAAAGACATTTTCACAAGGGTAGTATGTGTAAAATACAAGGTATGACCCCTTTAAACTTCTTTTCTCCATTTTTTTCTCCATTTTCTGTTTTTCTCCATTTTTCTTTCATATCTTTTTTCTCTTTTGGAGTGTCACCATGATCTGGGACTAATTTACCTTTAAACACTCTTTTCTCTTCCCAGAACTGTGAAGGGAAGCTACTCCTAGCACTTTGTTATTAATTAACTTATCAGAGTTTCAGATTGTTTAAAGGCATGGGATTTTAGCACATCTACAGTTCTAACCATGAGCATAATGATAAACAAAATGTATCTCAATGTTCTCTCATTTAGCAAACAGAAATAATTTTGGTAATACTAAGTGACCTAAAAATGAGAAGGTTGTGAGAAAGAAATATCAATGTATCTTTTTATTTAGTATATCTAAATATATGTCTGTGGATGGCATAAATGCATTATATAAGTGTAATATGGCATTTACAGAAGAGTTCCAACTTTCTGCACTTGAAAACCTTGATGAATCAGAAAAAAGTAACTTAAAATGGCCTACATTGAGGTAGAAGCCTTCATACTGGCAGCCACAGCTCTCCACAGGGACACAGCTTGTTCCACTCCTGGAAAAACCGTCATCACAGAAACATCCCTCGGAGCAAACATGGTCACATGTAGCATCGATGCTGCTGGCACAGGTGTGGCCACAGTCTGTTCCACACAGCTCATAGTGACTATTGGCTGGACAGTCAATTCCTTTATATGTCAGGAAAAAGAATATCAAGATTTGTAAAACAAATCTTAAAAAAAAACCTCTTTAAATGTAACGTTTCTCGCTACATCTCTAGAGACATTTGGAGAAAACACTTGTTTAATTGATTACAGCACAGAGCCTTCTATACTCACTACAGGTGGTGTTTTGTCTCCAAGGGTAGATTTGGACATTAGCAGACTGACAGGCACTGACATACGTTTCAAGAGCCCTGCAAAGAAGATCACCGCCTCGATTTCCCGACACGCAGACATCAAAGACGCAGTCATTGAAATATGGTGCTGGATCCACCTCCTCGTGGCAGAAGCTGAAGGGGCCGTCAGCTGCCTGGATCACCTCACATTGGGACCTGGCAGTTTGATCATTGTTGCATCGTGTGCACGAGGAGCCACAGCCGTCACTGCAGGTGTAGTTACCAGGAACCTTCCAGGATGCCCCGAAAGCGTCTGGAATGTTGACCAGTGCTCCACTTGGGGTGTGGAAGTCGTCATTTGGATTTCCATTGAAATTTCCACAAAGGCCGCACACTTTTCCTCTGATGATGATAACATGCATTAAATCAGATTTTAAATATCTATGTCTCTCAGTGATGTTTGAGTTACAGGACATGAAAGAGTGAGACAAAACATGAAAGTACTAAAACAAATAACATGTAAGGATAAAACATATCTAAATAGGAGTTTTCAATAGCTAGCTTGTTAGCAACATTGAAATCAATGGCTATGGGCTTTTAGCGATAAATAAATAAAATAATTTTCAAAAAAGGTGCACTTGAATTCATCGTAAAATGGCTTAAAAATAAAAAAAACTGAATTGAAAAGTTTTTTATAAGATTTAAATTTCAGCTGTGTGGAAGAGTAGATTAGTACCTGTAATTTGGGGGTACAGAAATGGTGACTGTGCTACTTCCATCATACATGACACTCAGCCCAAAGTTTGCATTGACAAATGTTCGGGACCCACTTCCAAAAATAGACAGACTTCCATTGAAGACAGCTGGCAGGTTTCTGGTGATTCCATTCACCTGTGGGTAGAAAGGTGTTTGCTGGATGAACAGCTAATAATACTAGACCACTACTAAATGCTAGATATTTAGGAACCAAATATTTTTGTAATATACCATAAACAAACATTTTGGCTTTTAAAAGTACTTTTCAATTCCAACTATTACTACAGTTTTTAACATCTTCAGCAATCATCTATCAGAAAACGCTTGACTTACCTCCACAGTACCTCCGCTGCCTCTGGGCATATGCACTTCATAGCCCATGACATCAACAAAAACCTCAGCTGTGATAGAAACTGGCAACCCCATCCATGGTTGGTTCTTTGCTTTCACAGAGAAGTGATGCAGTTCATCAGTCTCATTACAAACTGTTGCCAGAACATAGCGGCAGGTTCCCTGGAAGTCGTAGGCCTTGCCATCAAAGGTGAAGTAGTGAGGGTCTCCAGAGGCAGAACAGGTGCCGTGAGGGTTGGGATGGCAGCCAAACTCACCTGCCACAACCTGGCAGGACTCCTGAGGCCCACATGCACTGGGGGAACACTGGACTAAACCAGTTACACCATTACAGGTGCAAAAGCTCTTACATTCTTCACCGTTCCAGAACTGTTCACCAGCTTGCCGATAGCGTCCTTCATGATAACAACCACATGATGTTGGTGGCACACACTGGTTACCATTGAGGACAAATCCACTATTGCACTGGCACCCCTCCTGGCACTGAGTGTCACAGGTGAAGGGGAAAGAGAGGCTGGGGCAGGAAGATGGACATGAACTTCCACAGAGTTCATAGTGGCTATTTAAAGGACAGGTCAGGTCTGGACGAGAAAACGGAACAAGTTAATTTAAAAGTCATAAGAAATGTGTTAATTTCTAAGGATTCTCTATCGAAAGGGTTACTAGAACTTACCACAGCCAGTTGTATTCCTCCAGTCTCCCAGAGAAACTCCTTTGTGCTGACACATAAGTGCATAATCTCGTAGGACATCACATAACGTTGATGCTGGATCTCTGGACCCCTGGAGGATTTCTACACATGCATCTACCTGTTGTTCCGGATCCACTGTACTCCAACATGGGGTAAATGGCCCAGTCTTTGAACTAAGAGCTCCACAGTATTCACCGGAATTGAAATTGGTTGCAGACTTATGATGACTCTTTTCTATGCAGTGATCTGCCAGGGAACCAGTTCGCCAACTGTCCCCAAACTCTTGAGAATCACTGACCAGAGTGCCATTGGGTGTACGGAAATCATCATGTTGGTCATCATTGTAGTTTCCACAAAGTCCACCTAATGATCCAGTGTAGACACTTGGTGCAGTGATAGCCACAAAGTGAGGCCAGACAGTCTGCAGACTTACACCAAAGGTTGTGCGAAGGATGATGCTGTGAGTGCTGCTTTGGAAGATGCGGATTCTGTTGGACCGAGAGCTGAAAGGCAGTCTGATCAGCTGACCATCAACCTTAAAACATGAACAAATACTTTAATACATTGTTACAATGTTGCATTTTTAAACTTTAGAGAAAGCTTTCAAAATATTCAAGTTTTACATAAAAAAGTTGCACAAAATTTATTCATTGTTTACACCTAGTATAGCACCAGCATTATATGATATATAAGAGAGCCAAAATCTAAAAGGCTTGCTATTTTTGGGATTTGTTTCGTTTGTCTGATTTCATCAAACATGACATTTTATGGAATAAACCTGAAACAAAACAGATGTTTTTGCTTTTTCATGTTTTATCTTAAGAAAATTATTTCAATCACTCACCTTAACAGTGCTACTACTCGCCAGCTCAATGACAACCAGTGTTCCCTCTGCCTCAAACATTAGTACATTGGAAAAACTCTCCAACCCTTTTGGAACTTTTTCCACAGTAACCATGAAGTGCGAGTGATTAGAAGAGCCCATAACGTTGGCAAGTGTCAAGCGACATGCTCCTGGGTACTGGTACATTAGTCCATCAAATGTATGATATGATCCTGGACCTCTGATCCAACACGTTGCAAAGCTTTTTGATGTGCATCCTCTTTCTCCATCCTCCAACCTGCAAGACTCATGCTGACCACAGCTGTGAGGGCTGCAAGTCATGGAGCCATAACTGCATCTACAGCGCCTCCCACAGTCTTCGTCCAGTATTACAGTTTGTCCTGAGCGGTAGTAGCGGCCCTCAAAGCTGCAGCCACAGTCAGCATGAGGGACACAGACGCCACCACTCAAGAGGTAGCCTGAATCGCAGACACAGCTCTCCTGATTAGGGAGGGGGCAATTTTGAGTGGAATTAGGGTTGACACAAGTGGGTGGACATCCTGTCGCTTGGGCCTCATAGTGACTATTGGCTGGGCAGGGGATTTCTAAACACAAGACACATTCATTCTTAGAGTTTGGACATGGAACAGGTCTTTTATTTCAAAATAACTTCAACTGACTGATACATACCACAGAAACCAGAACTCCGCCAGCTTCCTGGCTGGATACCATTTTGCTGACACTGACTTGAGTAGACATTGAGAGCTTGACACAAAATGGGTTGATATCCTCCGCTGACACACAGATCGAACACACAGCTGTCCACAAAAGATCCTGGAGGGAGCTGTTGATGGCATGCTGCAAATGGTCCTGAACTGTTTTGAAGAATACCACAGTGGGCATCATTTCTGTACAGTGCCTTCTGATCTGTTGTGCAGCCAGCACAGGCCAAACCTCCACACTGAGCCTCACAGCTGGGCTCATCATCACCAGATGCTTTCCAGCTGTTGGCAAAAACCACATCAGAGCTCACCACTTCACCCTGACGGGTTCTAAAGTCATCCCCAGGGTGATTGTTGAAGTTTCCACATAGGCCACATGTGTTATTCTGGTAAGTGTAGGGCACACTGATTGTGACAAATGAAGACATGTCATAAGACACCATCACTCCAAAGTCAGTGCTGACGATGACAGAGAAACCTGACTGATAAACCTGGATCGTGCCATTTCTGAGGGAAAATGGAGCTGTTGCAAAACTTCCGTTAACCTGCAAACGTGGCAAAGAAGCATGATTACAAATATGATAGAAATGTAAAATGCTTATTAACCATCACTGAAAGTATGAAAATTCTGTTACCTTAGCCTCACCATAACGTCCTTTAACAAGCTCAATAGTTTCATCATAGACAAACACTTTGACAAGCCGTGTCCAAGAAACACGAGTGCTGCCACGATGCTCATTCTTCCCCTCCACTCTATAGTAGGGTAGACCATTCTGACACTGCTCAGACAGAACATAGGTGCATGTGCCTTGAAAGTGAAACACTGAGTTGTCAAAGGTGTAGTAATGTGGATCCCCACTGATAGTACAGGTGCGTCTTTGCATTGTCTGGCAGGAGAACTGAAAGGAAGTTGGTCGACAGATTTGGGAGAAGGAGCAAGGATCACTGACACACTGCAGTCCTGCTTTGGTACAGGTGCACTTCTGTGCACAGGTGCTGTCACTCCAGAAAGAATCGCCAAGTTGAACAGGTAGACCTTTAAGCGAAACAGAAGATAGTTTTAAAAACTTTTATCTTAAGTTTTTTTTTATTTCTTAAAAAAACAAGTAGTTGAGTAAATACTCCAAAGTTGAAAGTATGAAAATGGGCTGCAATTTCTTATTCACCTACTGGAGTACCCCACTGATTATTATTACTTAAACTCGTCCTCTGCTGACGGTGCGGAGCAGCTACTATCCTCACCAGGCAAAGCTGAGACAAAAGCTGAGCTTAACTTGCCGTGGCAACCGGGTTACTGACCCATATGCAGGACGTCAGACCAGCCTACCCTACACCAACAACGTTTTGGCTAGCCGCAGAGCTGCTAGCCCGCTGCTGAAATCACCAATGTTTTCCTGGACCACTGCTCTAACTTGGACGCCAAAAGTAAACCGATATCACACCAAGGCACCAACAGGTTTGACAGAGTAACGAACAGGGTGCATGGCCATTGAGCCATCATAAGAAAAATAAAATCAGAGTGGGCTGGAAGCAACAGAGGTTTGGGACTTTTACAGCCCCCAAGGATCCGGCCTCTAAGCAGGGTATTATAAGGAGGTATTCCCTTTGATTAGTGGCCCTATTTTAGACTTGATTAATCTATCCTTAGTAAATGGATATGTACCACAGGCTTTTAAAGTAGCTGTTATTAAACCTTTACTTAAAAAAAACTTCTCTTGATCAAGATGAGTTAATAAATTCCAAACCTATCTCTAATCTTCTTTTCCTATCTAAAATTATTGAGAAAGTAGTTGCTAATCAACTATGTGAACATTTACAAAGTAATGACCTACTTGAAGATATTCAGTCAGGCTTCAGAGCTCATCATAGCACTGAAACAGCGCTGGTGAAGGTCACTAATGATATTCTCATTGCCTCAGATAATCAACTTGTGTCTGTACTTGTCCTGTTAGATCTCAGTGCTGCATTTGACACAGTTGATCACAATATTCTCATACAAAGACTTGAGCATACTGTAGGAATAAAGAGGAAAGCATTAGGCTGGTTTAAATCTTATCTTTCTAACAGATTCCAGTTTGTTCATGTTAATAATAAATCCTCTTCAAACTCTAGGGTCACTTGTGGAGTACCACATGGTTCAGTCCTTAGACCAATTCTCTTTACCATATATATATGCTTCCAATTGGTAAAATTATCAGACAGCATGGGATTAATTTCCATTGTTATGCTGATGACACTCAGCTATATTTATCCATAAATCCTGATGAATCCAATTTAAATTACTTTGACTACAGTCATGTACGATATCATTGATGATATTAAAAGCTGGATGACTTAAAATTTCCTGCATTTAAATTTTGGCCAGACAGATTTTTGGACCAGAGTCCTCAAAAAATAAACTTCTTAATCAATCACTTATTATGGATGGCATTAACTTGGCCTCTGGTAAAGTAAAAAAGTATTGGTGTTATTTTTGACCAAAACATGTAATTTAAATCCCATATTAAACATGTTTCGAGAGTTTTCTTTTTTCACCTCCAGAATATTGCCAAAATTAGAAATATTCTGTCCAAGGGTGATGCTGAAAAACTAGTCCATACATTTGTTTCTTCAAGGCTGGACTATTGTAATTCTTTACTACCAGGAAGTCCTCAAAATGCAGTTCAAAGTCTTCAGCTGATCCAAAATGCTGCAGCAAGAGTTCTGATGAAAATCAACAAGAGAGATAATTTTTCTCCAATTTTAGCTTCCCTTCATTGGCTTCCGGTTAAATCAAGAATAGAATTTAAAATTCTTTTTCTAACGTATGAAGCCCTTAATAATCAAGCTCCCTCACATATCAGAGCTCTGATTACCCCGTATGTTCCTAACAGAGCACTTCGCTCTCAGACTGCAGGTCTGCTGGTGGTTCCTAGAGTCTCTAAAAGTAGAATGGGAGGCAGATCCTTTAGCTATCAGGCTCCTCTCCTGTGGAACCAACTCCCAGTTTTGGTCTGTGAGGCAGAGACCCCCTCTACTTTTAAGACTAATCTTAAAACTTTCCTTTTTGACAAAGCTTATAGTTAGAGTGGCTCATGTTACCCTGAGCTACCTCTATAGTTATGCTGCTATAGGCTTAGGCTACTTGAGGACATCAGGGTCTATTTTTCTCACTCTACTGAGTTCTACTGTTCTCCAATTTTGCATTGCTTGTCGTCATTTCAGCTTTTAATCGTTTTCTTTTCTCTCCTTTTTTTCTTTGGTATAGCTACGCCTGGTCTGGTATTCTATTACCATCTAATGTTACTAATCTAACAGATTAAGATAGGCTTTATTGATCCAGATTACTGGTTCAATTTGTGCTTCTGTGCTTGTTTGTCTCTCTTGTTGTGTCTCTGCTCTGTCTTCTGTAATCCCCAGTCGGTTGAGGCAGATGACCGTTCATACCGAGCCTGGTTCTGCTGGAGGATTTCCTTTCCGTTAATGGGGAGTTTTTCTTTCCACTGTCACTTCATGCTAGCTCGGTATGAGGGATTGCTGCAAAGCCAATCAACCGAGTTCTCTTTTATAGGAAATCTTTTGACCAATCTGTATAATCTGACAGAATTTGACTTTGTAAAGTGCCTTGAGATGACATGTTTCATGAATTGGCGCTATATGAATAAAATAAAATTGAATTCAATTGAATTGAACTGAATTGAATTGAATTAAATTGAACAACTGAGATGGTCAGAGCGCAAAATCGAACCTGCCAGTTGCAGGACAAACTCCCTAATTTCTGAGCCACTGTTCAATTCAATTCAATTCAATTTTATTTATATAGCGCCAAAACATGAAACATGTCATCTCAAGGCACTTTACAAAGTCAAGTTCAATCATATTATACAGATTGGGTCAGATTATACAGATTGGTCAAAAATGTCCTATATAAGGAAACCAGTTGATTGCATCAAAGTCCCGACAAGCAGCATTCACTCCTGGGGAACCGTAGAGCCACAGGAAGAGTCATCTGCATTGTACATGGCTTTGCTGCAATCCCTCATACTGAGCAAGCATGAAGCGACAGTGGGAAGAAAAACCACCCATTAACGGGGAAAAAAACCTCCGGCAGAACCGGGCTCAGTATGAACGGTCATCTGCCTCGACCGACTGGGGTTACAGAAGACAGAACAGAGACACAACAAGAGAAACAAAAAAGCACAGAAGCACACATTGATCTAGTAATCTGTTCTACATTAGATGGTAGTAGTGGGTGAGCCGTCTTCTCTGGATGATGTCACAGTTAACAGAACGCCAGACCAGGTGTACCTACTATGAAGAGAAAAGAGAGAGAACAGAAAGTTAAAGCAGAAATGACAACACATAATGCATAATTGAAGAACAGTAGAACTCAATATAGTGAGAAAATTAGATCCTGATATACTCCAGTAACCTAAGCCTATAGCAGTAAAACTATAAAGGTAGCTGAGAGTAACATGAGTCACTAGTTATAATTTTTGTCAAAAAGAAAAGTTTTAAGCCTAGTCTTAAAAGTAGACAGGGTGTCTGCCTCACGGACCAAAACTGGGAGTTGGTTCCACAGGAGAGGAGCCTGATAGCTAAAGGATCTGCCTCCCATTCTACTTTTAGAGACTCTAGGAACCAGCAACAGACCTGCGGTCTGAGAGCGAAGTGCTCTGTTAGGAACATACGGGGTAATCAGAGCTCTGATATATGATGGAGTTTGATTATTAAGGGCTTTATACGTTAGAAGAAGAATTTTAAATTCTATTCTTGATTTAACAGGAAGCCAATGAAGGGAAGCTAAAATTGGAGAAATATGATCCCTCTTGTTGATTTTCATCAGAACTCTTGCTGCAGCATTTTGGATCAGCTGAAGGCTTTGAACTGCATTTTGTGGACTTCCTGATAGTAAAGAATTACAATAGTCCAGCCTTGAAGTAACAAATGCATGGACCAGTTTTTCAGCATCACTCCTGGACAGAATGTTTCTAATTTTGGCGATATTCCGGAGGTGAAAAAAGGAAACTCTGGAAACCTGTTTAATATGGGATTTAAATGACATGTCTTGGTCAAAAATAACACCAAGATTTTTTACTTTATTACCAGAGGCCAGGTTAATGCCACCCAGATTAAGTGATTGGTTAAGAAGTTTATTTTTTGAGGACTCTGGCCCAAAGATTAAAACTTCGGTCTTGTCAGAATTTAGATGCAGGAAATGTAAAGTCATCCAGCTTTTGATGTCATCAAGACATGACTGCAGTCGAAGTAATTGATTGGATTCATCAGGATTTATGGATAAATATAGCTGAGTATCATCAGCATAACAGTGGAAATTAATCCCATGCTGTCTGATAATTTTGCCTATCGGAAGCATATATATAGTAAATAGAATTGGTCCAAGGACTGAACCCTGTGGTACTCCACAGGTGACCCTAGAGTTTGAGGAAGATTTATTATTAACATGAACAAATTGGAATCTGTCAGACAGATAAGATTTAAACCAGCCTAATGCTTTCCCCTTAATCCCTACAGTATGTTCAAGTCTTTGTAGGAGAATATTGTGATCAACTGTATCAAACGCAGCACTGAGATCTAACAGGACAAGTATAGACACAAGTCCATTATCTGAGGCCATGAGAATATCATTAGTGACCTTCACCAGAGCTGTTTCAGTGCTATGATGAGCTCTGAAGCCTGACTGAAACTCCTCAAGTAGGTCATTACTTTGTAAATGTTCACAAAGTTGATTAGCAACTACTTTCTCAAGAATTTTAGATAAGAAAAGAAGATTAGATATAGGTCTGTAATTTACTAACTCATCTTGATCAAGAGAAGGTTTCTTAAGTAAAGGTTTAATAACAGCTACTTTAAAACCTGTGGTACATATCCATTTACTAAGGATAGATTAATCATGTCTAAAATAGTGCCACTGATCAAAGGGAATATGTCCTTAAACAACTTGGTTGGGATTGGGTCTAACATACAGGTAGAAGGTTTAGATGAAGCTAAAATTTTAGATAGCTCAGAAAGCTCTACTGCTTCTAAACAGTTCAAACACTGCGCATATTCTAAAGATTCCTCCAATGCTGCCTCACTTACTGAGGACGAGGTAATCATGTTTGGGAGGATGCCAATTATTTTATTTTTAATGGCATCAATTTTATTTATGAAGAATCCCATAAAATCATTACTACTAAGAGCTAAGGGAATGGATGGATCAACAGAGCTGTGGCTCTGGGTAAGTTTGGCAACTGTACTAAAGAGAAATCTAGGATTATTTTTATTCTCTTCAATTAATGATGAAAAATATGCTGCTCTAACTCTGCGGAGGGTCTTGTTATACAACAATAGTCTGTCCCTCCAGATTAAGTAGGATTCCTCTTGGTGTGTAGAGCGCCATTTTCTCTCCAATTTCCTAACATTGTGCTTCAAGGAACGCAGCTCTGAATTAAACCAAGGAGCCAGCTTCCTGTGAATAATCACCTTCTTTTTCAAGGGAGCTACATTGTCTAATGCAGAACGCAATGAGGAAGTCACATTGTTAGCAAAGGTATCGATTTGTGAATGGGAAGAAACAGCAATGCTGCCATCTACAGGGCATTTCTGCAATACGGAGGATATTAAAAAGGGGACAGACTCTTTAAGTTTTGATACAGCATTATCCGATAAAAATCTACTATAATGGAACCCTCTTTTGGGGGTGGAGAATTCAGTTAGATTAAACTCAAATGTTATTAAAAAATGATCAGACAGGACAGGGTTGTGAGAGAATACTGTTAATTCTTCACAATCAATGCCATATGTCAGAACAAGGTCTAAAGTATGGAGCCGAGAGTGCGTCGGTTCATGCACATTTTGAGCAAAACCAATTGAATCTAGGATAGTTTTAAAGGCTACACTAAGGTTATCACATTCAGTGTCAACATGGATGTTAAAATCACCCACTATAATAACCTTATCAGTATTTAACACCAAATCAGATAAGAAATCTGACAACTCATCCAAAAACTGAGTGTAAGGGCCTGGTGGACGATACAAAACAACAAACAGAAGAGGTTTTATTGCTTTGCAGTTTGGATGAGGGAAACTGAGGGTTAAATGTTCAAAAGAACTGTAATTATTAGTTGGCCTGGGACTAATTAATAAATTAGACTGAAAGATAGTTGCCACTCCTCCTCCTCTTCCCACAGATCTGGGAATGTGGAAATTTGAATAACTGGAGGGGGTTGACCCATTTATACTAACGTAGTCCTCTTGTAGCCAGGTTTCTGTGAGACAAAACAAATCAATCTGATTATCAGAAATCAATTCATTAACTAACAAAGTCTTTGGAGGGAGAGACCTTATATTTAATAGACCACATTTAATTGTTTTATTTTTAGGTTCAAGGTGAACCGTATTGATTTTTATTAGGTTTTTATGATTTGTTCCTTTTAGATCAGTTTTTGATCTGTTAAGTTTTTGCCGTGGGAAAGACACCGTCTCAATAGGATAATGGGTGGGTAACAGTACAGAAGCTGCAGAGAGGTGTGTTAAACTACGGCTCTGCTTCCTGGTCTGGACCCTGGGTTGTCAGCATTTAGGAGAACTAATAAATCCGGCCAGATTCCTAGAAAGAAGAGCTGCACCATCCAAAGTAGGATGGATGCCGTCTCTCCGGATCAGACCAGGTTTTCCCCAGAAAGTTCTCCAGTTATCAATGTAGCCCACGTCGTTTTCTGGACACCACCTAGACAACCAGCGGTTGAATGATGACATGCGGCTAAACATGTCATCACTGGTCAGATCAGGCAGGGGACCAGAGAAAATTACAGAGTCCGACATAGTTTTAGCAAACTCACAAACCGAAGCAACACCAACTTTGGTGACCTCTGATCGGCGTGACTGGGTGTCATTACCGCCAGCGTGAATAACAATTTTGCGGTATTTACGCTTATCCTTAGCCAGTAGTTTTAGGTAGGATTCTATGTCGCCTGTTCTGGCCCCTGGTAGGCATTTAACTATGGTCCCTGGTTTCTTTAGTGCCACATTTCTCATTATTGCCCCTCAAAAAGCAAAGTAGTTAAAATGTTTTCCATTTTATACATTTATTTTTATCTTTCTACCTTTCTTCATCCTCAGATAATTATATTTTAAGGATTTACAGTAATTTAAATGTATCCTCAATTGTTCTAAACAGAGTGCAGGCCTAATTGTTCTCATTAACCTCTACTTTGTTACTTCAATGGATTAGCAACATGTCAAGGTGTGCTGCAGGACTACTTACTGTTGAAAGTACAGCCTCTTGATCCATGATCCAGTCGGAAAGCCCAGCGACCAGGTACATTGACATTACTGTTAAGGCGGAAAACTGAGGAATTTCCTGAAGCATTATTAGAGAAGGATCCAGGAACAGTGAGATGGTGGGTGGAATTAATTGTGTCGTATCCAACCTGGAATCACAAAACACACTGTTACATTTAATATATTTTAAGCTAGTGATATATTTTTACATTAAAAGTAAAAGAGAATTGGTTTAATAGTAGATATTGTGATTTTACTCGTTCTAACCTGTACATTCCCAGATGTTGGGGATATATTCCCATAGTTCATTAGCACAAATGAGTACTGGCCACCAGAGATCAAGACAGCCTGGACTGTTGTTCGCTGAAAAAAGATTTGTTTATTTAATGTGATATTTAGATAAAAGTTTGACCATGATAAATTTCCTTGAGACGAAGAAGACCTACTGCATCATAATGTTGCCAGTAGGGTATTTCATGCCAGGTTGCTACAAAGACCCAGCTGGCAGAAAAGGTGAATTGTGGGAAGTATTTATTGATGTCCTGTGTTGCTTGGTTTAGGATGATGCCATTTGTGTATTGTTTGTAGTAGACCAAACCCGTCAACCTGTTGTCAAAATCAGTCCAGAAGGGAGCAATTATGTCATAGGTTGCATACATTGGAAATCTTTGAGGTATATACATCGACGAAGGATCATTAAAGGTCATGTGTCCATTATGGTTCACCTGGGGAAAAACAAGCAAAATAATTGAGAATTTTCTAGTAAATGAGCAAGTATTTTTCACTTTAACATGCACACCATTTTTACATACATAAATCTGATCATACTGTTTCCCAAAATATGCAAAAGGTCGTTGTAGAATAATCTTAGGGGAGCTTCCATCAAGAGCTGGGTAAGTTGTGATTCCAGAAATTGGGTAGAGAGGTCCTACAAAGACAACATGTATTCATCTCATTAAACAATAAATAATTAAATAAAATTTAAACAAAAAGGAAATTTGCATTTGCTATAGATCCCTTTGATTAAAAATATTAACAATTTAACATTTTATTCCATTGTGTTTTTAAGGGAGAGTGTTTTATCAGCAACACAACTTAAAAAATTTAAAATCAAAAGGACTTTGGTGAGGCAAGACGTTTAACATATTTCCAATTGACAACAAAAATTTGTAGAGGTTTTTACTACATTTAAAGATGAATAAAATTGAATATACTCTTGTCAGATTCAAATGTAAAATAATTTAAATTTAACCCAGAATTAAATTTCGTAACTGTAAATCACAGATGTCACTTTGGACTTCCTTTGCACAGTACCGTAACTATGACTTTTTTTTCACAGACATCATTGAATATAAATTAATATAACTAATGTGAATACATAAAAGACAGGCAGGGAAGCAGCAAGGCACGCAGGCAGGCAGACCGAGAGAGAAAGACAGACAGACAGACAGACAGACAGACAGACAGACAGACAGACAGACAGACAGACAGACAGACAGACAGACAGATAGATAGATAGATAGATAGATAGATAGATAGATAGATAGATAGATAGATAGATAGATTTTGCTTACCAGCATTGTGAGTTGTCACTCCACCTTTAAACCACAGATATTATTAAGTTAAAAAATAATAAAACAGATGTGAATAAATAAAATCTCTTTTATATAAATATTTTATTTTGGCCAAACCTGTGATTTATAGTCAGGTGTGACCTATATATCAATTTTAAATGGTAAATCATACTGACCACGATGAACCAAGTAGTAAACATGGACCTTACCAAGCTCCGCCCACAACTGACCTAAAATTCTGAAGTCTCACAAACAAAGCCTCGCGGCGCATTCATTCTACGGAAGTTTCTATGTAAACATGGCGGTTTCCACTTGGACTGATTCTTTGCGGAGTATTCCTGACTCTATTAGTGCGTCATTTCTGCCTGATTTTGAAAAAATATCATCGACAACAATGGACAGAGGAATTAACAAGTTCATGTCATCATTTTTGGACGAGTTAAGGGTATTTGAGCCACGCGAAGCCTCCAAAGTTGTGCAGGTCACAGCAAAATGCTATCGGTCGATGAGGAAAACGGCAGACCCTCACTCCCTCAGCATTAATATAGATGTGGACAAGATAACTGATACCTATTGTTCTTGCAAGGCTGGGTAAGTTGTGCATTCATCGTTTTGTCTGTTACTTTTGAAATCAGCGGATAATTCCTGTGGTTTGTTGGCAAATGTTTGTGTGGCTAGCCTGATACACTGTACTTGGTGCTAGAGTGGCTAACACGAGGAACAGTTTCGTCCAAAGCCTTTTCTGCTAAAATAAAATATTTAGTGTATGTCAGATACAGTACACGATTGAGATTGATCTGTTTAGCTAACGTCTGCTGGTGTCGGATAAGGATGGGACACTGTTGGCCCATCCCCGCCGACAAAATGCTAATAAATAAATAAATAATAAGCAATAAGTATTATTGCTTTGCTTTAAGTATTAAAGCAAATTTATAATACTTACACCAGCACACACTCCCTTGTTCTTATTGATCCTACGAAGGTTGAGCTGCTCGTGTGGTCGCGCACAAGCTTTGATCCAAGCCCGGCATTCTGCACCTGATTTTGGAAATCTGTGAATTTTCCCACCACAAATACGATCAGGATATCTGACATCACCAGTACAGATACCCCACTGGCAATGGAGAACCATTATTTTTTTATTATTTTTCGATTATTAACTCGAAAACGTTATGCCGGTATGCTAGTACAGCGGTAGTATAGCACTACATTAGCTTGTGTTTGTGAGACTTCTTCGAACGTTGTAGCCACTCTATGACGTAGAATGGGCATCAGCCAATGAAAAGCGGCCCCTCTGGTAAGGTCCATTACCGTCTAAAGCTGCAAGAGGGTGCTCTAGGCCTGTGAAAACTGTATGCTGCTCTTGTGCCACTTAAAAATTAATTAAAACATTAACTTATAAACAACAAAGATTGAACACATGTACATAAGTTGTTTCGCTGTTTCAGTCTGCATTCATGCAGCATTCCATGGTGTGGTGCAGCTCCAAGGCAACAGACTGCAACAGAACCCTGTTATTGGGCTGTCCGTGAAGCTAATAACAGCTAGCGCTATCTTACAGCTCTGTTGTCTGGGTGCGATACAACTTAAGACCAGATTTCTGAAATCGAATCTGGCGGAACTCTGCCGCCTCCTTAGGGGAGAGTGACATGAGGAAAAGAAAAACCATAAAGGTAAATTCAAACATTTAGCCTGTGGCTGTCTGTGAAGACAGAGTTCCCCCACCTCTTCATAAAAATGCAACAAATACTCATTCTGTCACATCTACATACCTATGAGAAACAGGTTTTTCTGCGTTAACATCAAAATCAAGCAGTCAATTTCTTATTTTGGTTCAATAAATGAAAACAAAAATACAAGTGTGTTTTTTTTCATGTTTGGTTTCAAACAAACAAATAAACTGCCTAAAAATTACACGGCTCCAATTACACAGTCACTCCGTATGTCTTTTGGTGTGTCTATTTGCAAATGCCAATAAGGACTTTGCTCCTGATTATAGTGGTGACATCACAGCAGCTCCTATATGATGAGCAAGAAATAAAACCCCTTGCCATGATCTGTTCCAAACTGCAAAGCTTCAGGAAGTTCCATCAAACTTAACCCATTTTCAGTGCAAAATCTGTGCACATTTCTTGTGTAACATCCTCTTGCTAGCCTACCACACATACTTGTGATAAATGTGCTGAGATTTCTGTGGATGATTGAATTGTTTTGCTAAATTAAAAATTCTAAAAACATAACTGAGTAAGGTTCTAAATAATTTTTTCCCCCCAGGCTAAAGCAACACTGGCCCCCTATCAAATGTGCTGTTCTTATCACGTAAATGCCGACATTTGATCTCGAAATATGAACTAAGGGGGCATTTTTTTGTTTCTTTAAAGAATTTTTTATTTTTTGTTATCCAAAATGGAAAATTAAACTCAAGTGAGTTTTAAAATTTTGCTCATAACATTTTGACACTGAAAAAGAGAAACACTTTTTTTATTTTTATTTTTGTATTTTAAAACAAAAATCAAATAACCATTTGTTTTTTGGTTTTAGTTCCCGCTCCTTAAACTGAAAATCAAATGACCAAAAGATACACAGACCAACATCAACCCAGGACTAAATGCTGTTGGAGTTTGCAGCAAACATTTTGAAGTTGATTTTGTTGGAGAAGACAGCAACTCGACTTTTTCATTTAATACCAGCACGGTTTGATGGCTAGGTAAAAATGATTAAAAAACTGCATTTGTTTCCATTCATTTTCCAACATGCTTTATCACTGTTGGGGTCGCGAGAGGTGCTGGTGCCTAACTCCAGTTGTCAATAGGCGAGAGGCGGCGTACACCCTGAGCAGGTCGCCAGTCTGTCGCAGGGTGGCATTTGATTCCATTTATGAGCAATTATTTAAGATTGATTTGGGTGGCTACTTACCTGTAAACAACAGAAGCAATACTGGCAGTAGGATTTTACTGGCCATTCTTCAAAAGTTAAAAGCCCAACCTGCTAAAAGAAATAAAATAAATTTAAAAAGTATTTTTTATGATATATGAATCCAGAAATAAAATAAAAAAACTTTTTTTTATCCACTGACATATGTAAAAATAAAACTTTCTTAAACAATTTGTTCCAACAAAATATTTCAGAGCAATTCATTAATGGAGAAAAACTCATTTTACCTTTTCTATGTGCCTCTCTGCAGTGTAAACATCTCGGATGACAGTACGGGGCTGCAGCAAGGCTTTATACAGTGATATATGGCACCAATCCAATATTCTCTCTTTTCCAGTAAATTGTAATGAAAAAAACACAGTTGCTTCCTCGTATATTAGCACAATAATGTTTGATCAGGGAGGGTCATCGCATAGGTCCCAAGTGTAAGCCTAGGGATGATTTTTCTGTTTCACATTTTGTGTTTTCTTTCTGCTTATCTGGGGTTGATCAAGAGTTTGTATCACATTTACCTCTGTGAAAGGATGTTATTATGTCCAGGGTGTATCCTTCTCAGTAGGAGCTTGGATAGTCTACAAAGCCCACTGAACACCTCATCTCCTACATCACCTTCACAGGCGGCTCCTTCTGCACTCTTTTGTACAGAGATCTCTATTGAAAGCTGAAGCCAACGTCCCATTTTGACTTTTCTGATCACCATTGAGGGCAACATGTATTACAACGTTTCCTCATATTTTAGTCCTTTGTACTGTACATTTCAAGAGTCCTCCGATCTTTTTGGTATCGTATAAATCCTCCCATTTTAGGAGCTTTTGACCATTACAGTGGCAATAAGCTCCAATTACATTCATTAGAGGTTTTGAGTTTGTAAAATATTTTCACAAAGTATTTCAGAACCAAATCTTTTGAATGTTCACAGAACATTAATCTCCTCTGTATGGCACCTTGGTCATTTATGTTTAAACCGGCTGTTATAGTTTAATGGAAGTTACAGACAAAGTAAGTAAGTCTTTAAGAGCAGAAACAAAAAGAATCTGGCTGATTTAATCAGGTCTCATTGTTATAAATATTTTTTGAAACCTCTACACTTACAGAGTAATAGAGTTTTTAAGATCTTCATTTGGGAATCATTAAAAGTTGTGTTTTTTTCCCCCACCTTAAACAGTACACGAGGCGCAAAGGTAGCAGAACAATTTAGCAAAATATTGGTTTCATGTTAACATGATCTTGGAATATAGATAAATAATAGATTTCTGTTGCTGTAGAAAAGTAGTGTGTTATGTGCTTTGGGCACATTTAATTTTGTTTATTTCTTTTTCTTTCTGGATTGTTTAGAATAGACTCTAGTTGAATGATTTTTTTGTTGGGATATTTTGGAGTTTGGATAGTTTCTTGTTTTGTTGGTAATTTGATTGCATTAATTTGTGGCGCTGTTGGTACGCCTATAATAGGCTGGGTTTCGACATGTTTGGGACCCGCCCTTCCGCTTGCTCCACCGCCACTGAGGAGGTGTCCTGATTGTGGTGTGTACCATTATGTTCTTTTTGATCGGCTCACTAGGTCCAACTTTCTGTTAATACCTTTGGGATTTTAGTTTTTTCTCCCTCTCTTTTGTTTTTGGGACATGGGGAACTGAGGGTATTTAACTCTCTCTCTCGTTTTTTTTTCCTCCACAGAAAATTAAAGCAGATAAACCAAAAAATAAGTTCAAGAAAGTTTCAAAATAAAATAATTGTGTTAACCCTCATTTTTGCTTATGTGTCCTCAAATATGTTGGGGCCTTTTTGGAAGTAACATAGTGTGATATAAACTATCAGATTCAAATCTTTACCCTCTTTAATTTCAGCTTTTCATAATTTCAAACCCAGTGGACTCTTGTGTAACACCCATGACCTAAATTTTCTATATCAATGTTACACCATTAAAGTTTTGTTTCTTAAATTAAACTGTAGATTCATCATGAATTGCATAGGCTGAACATTGCACACGTAAACATGCACTGGTAGTTTTCAATGTTTACTTTCAGCCAAGAAACTCTCTGTTCTATCTACTTCAATTGAAGTTTTTGTGAAATACTGCAGATTCCCCTGCTTTGATCTTGCTTTTGTTCATCTCGGAAGTAAAAATAGGGCAACATGTAAAGTAATGATAAAAAATTCCCAGAGTCCTTACGTCTCAAGTAATCCAGTTATGAGGGTAGACAATGTAAGAACAATTATAAAAACTGAGTATATTAAATAACTTTAACCGGTAAAATTACCCAATGAAGACAAGAGCGAGAGCCTGATAAGCTGTTCCTCTGTCTTCTCTAACCCACAGTTGGCCGCTCACACTGAGCCTGGTTCTGAAAGTATTTTTTTTACTGTTAAAGGGGAGCTTTCCTCTCCACTGTCGCTTCATGCATTCTCAGTATGAGGGATTGCTGCAAAGCCATCACAATGCAGACGACTGTCCACTGTGGCTCCACCCTGTTTCATAAGGAGTGAATGTTGCTTGTCAAGAACTGATGCAATCCGCTGGGTTTCCTTAGATAGGAACCTTTTTTAACCAATCTGTCTGTATGATTTGATTGCATTTGACTTTGTAAAGTGCCTTGAGATGACATATGTTGTGAACTGGCACTATATGAATAAAATTGAATTGAATATCATTAGTGACTTTAACCAGAGCTGTTTCAATGTTGTAATTAGCTCTGAATCCTGACTGAAACTCTTCAAATGAGTAATTACTGTGTAAATATTCACATACTAGATTAGTAATGATTTTAAATCTGGGGTCAAGGGATTAAAGCGCGGCTTTGTCTCATTTTATACAGAGTGAAAGCTAATATGTTTTGTCTCTAAAGAGTGTGTGTTTCAAAAAGTTGTTCACGGCCCCTGATCGAACCACTGTTGTGTGTATTTGTGTGGGAAAAGGCAAAGCAGCCTTGCTGCAGCCTTCTTTCTCCCACAGAGGGAAGGCTGCCACAGCTCGTATATGGAGCCCGCTTTTGGAGCTTTGCTCTACGACAGTAGGTGTATCTAACCCAAAGAACACGCCTCCAAATTAGCATAGGGCAAATATCCAATATCCAACCTATAACAATAATTTTACTGCTGTCAAAAGGACTCACTGAGGCAAACACGGCCTCATAAAACCCCAAATTTTAACTCCCAAAGGTAAACTTTGGAACAGGTTAATTCATCCTTTTGTAAGCACACAAATCTTTCCACAGATAAAAAAACAACAACCCTTAAACAAAATTTAGATATTGAGAAAATCATTCATTTTATTTGATTCAGTTTAACATTTTTAGATCATGCCTGTAAACATTAATCAGCTGCAACGACACGTATATGTGTGTGGCTAAATATATATCACCAACTGGTAATAAAAAAAATCCAAAAAAAGAAACAGGAAATTAACTGTAACATAAATCCCTCAAATGGTATGACCCAGCTGTTGCCAAGCAAAATTTATTCTGTTTTTCCCCTAATTAACAGTAAACACCAGAATCCCAGAAACTGACTCTAACTAACATAAATCATAAGTTTTGATGGATTTTAAATCATGATACTTATTTCACCTCAGTATAGCAAAATTCTGGTCATCAACAAACTGACAAAGAAGGTAATAGTTGATGTCAGATGGCCTGAAGCACCATTTCTGTAGATCAGTCCACCTGTAACGAACATAAATATAAAGATTTATTCAATCAATTGTAAGATGATATTTGAGTTTACAAAGCAATGAAAGTTAGAGGGAACTTTACCAGTCGTCTGTCTTTCCCCGAGGACTAGTGGTCCAAGTGATAGACTTCCTGAGTCGTGGTAAGATACGTCTCTCCGGAAGCGGCTGTGATGACCCGGATAGCAATCCTGTAAAAAAGCAAAAGCAAAACAATAACATTAGAGGCTTTGGAGGGTGTACAATTTAGTTATATATGATTTAGCCACAACAAGCCCATAATGGTACTTACAGCTGTGCAATTGTTGTTTGTCAAAAGACACAAGTGAACATTGCAGTGCAGGTAGATTTCTGTGTAGTTGGTAAAAGTGAACATCCTGAAGGAGAAACGTGCCGCAGTGGAGACACCATTCTGAATCACCTCTACGGTTCCATCTTCTGGATTGGAGCACCTGTGAAACAGAAACCATGCAGGAGTTAAAATTTGAAGCAGGCAGTAAAGTAACAAGATAGAGTTATAAAGATGACAGATGGTCTCGTTTACTGTGAATCGATGAGATCCCAGCGGACAGAGTGGTCTGCATCATTGACTGGCGTGGCCCAACAAGATTCCAGAATTGTGGAAAGCTGGTCCTCATCCACTCCCTCTGTTTTCACCTCCACGAAAAGCACTTTATTAATTTCAAGGCCTATGATTGCGTTAGTGCTGAAGGGCGTGAGGAAGGCCTCATCTTCATAGGGGGTCATTCTCATACGATATGATCCGGTGCCAAAAGGAAGTTTCTTGTCCACAATGCTGCAAAATAAACATTCAATGTGATCACATAGATGTATACATTTGATTGGTTGATTAAGCTTCTGTAGTTTATTGGACTAGATTATAAATAATCAATGGCTGGTTGAGACAGAAGTAGAAATGGATAAAATAGAACAGCCGTTAAATAAAGCAAACAGAGAAAATGGGATCTTCACCTCTCTAAAGAATTGATGCCCACAGACATTGACAACGCTTGTTCCAGAGGGTAAACACAGCAGAAACGCAGATTAATGGTCCTCTGACGACTGATCAGACCTCCATGAGTATCCACATCCCCATGAATGGTGTTCTCATACAGGAAGTGAGTTCCATTGCTCTAAACAGCAAAATAAAATAGAATGTATCAGTTGACTGTTGCAACAGAGTAAGCCTGAAACAAGATGTTTTAATTTCCTAACTATACCCTCAGAGTTGTCCCACACAGATGGTTGTCGTTGTCAAAGTGGAACACGAGTCGTCCGTCCTGGATCGTCCCGGTGCAAGATTCATCTCGGAGGTGGAGAGCACTGGAGTGAAAGCCCGCTTCAAACAGCTGGCAGCGAGAGATGGACATGATGCCTGAACTGCTGCTGCATGTGATGTTTGAGTCTGTTCACCAGAGACAGAAAGATTAAGAGCTTCAGTCGAGCCATTATAACTCAGCACCAGTTATCCTTCCACTGATACGCAGATGATCTACAGATCTACTTGTCTCTGAAGCCAGGTTGCAGTAAAGCTCTCCATTCTCTACTGGTTTGCATTACTGTTGTCAAGAAAATGTTTAAAAACAAAGTTATTGGCTTTCAATTTAAATAACTCTGCTTAAAACTCGGGGTCTGTTACATAATGATTTTACATTTTAAAATCTAATTGACTACTGTCGTTATAATATAGGTGGATTCTGAGCCGAAGTCTCAACAAAATTTCATTATGGTGACACTGAAAAATAAAATTCTTGATTTTGATTCTTGAAAAGGGAATAATTGGAGAACTAACCTTCGGACAGCAAATCTCTCTCATATAAAAAGATGCACAAGTGTATCTCTATCCATGAGAGTTAAACCAAATTCTACTCACCTGAAATGTTAATATCACTTTTTTAAAGTTTTCACCCTTACCGTAGCTCTCAGTATTGGGGGCATGGTGGTCCTCATCACAGAAACAGCCGTACACGCCATCTTTTTCTCCACACCGCTCATACTCTGTGCAGTGCAGCTGTTCACAGGGATCTGTGTTAGATGAAGATAAAAATTCAGAAACACTACATATAATGTGAAAACATTAACAATCTAAAGATTTTGTAAACAATTTGTAAAACAAAGGTTGTTGTGTCATCTATAAACACAAAGATGTCAATCAATATTAAATTAATACTACTGATGTCAATTCAAACAACCTGCTTGATTTTTTTGACAGACAGACAGTTTGACAGACAGACAAACAGTGACACTAAGCATTGAGAATGTTGGACGATCAGTTCCCAAACAATTAACTGACAATCAGATTATTAGGAATGAAACGCACATCTAGGGCAGACACATACACCTGCCAATATTTAGTTCCCTGTTAACACAGGCAGGGTATCAGCCAGTCAATAAGCAAAATGTATTTTTTTCAGATAGAAAGACTTAAAAAATTGTTTTGTGAAGAACTAAAGTTATTGGGTTCTCCTCAGTTCCTTTGGACCATGGAATTATAGACTTTGGTTAACCCAAAAAAACAAAAGTGTGTTTATGTTACTTCAGATATATGAAAAAATACATTTATACCTTCAATAGAACAAATTTTGTCCTTCAAGCTGTCCCGTATTTTGTCAAGAGAGTCGAAGCTTTCCACTTTAAACATAAAATTTTCAGCGGGTTGAGAAGCAATCATTCTGAGCTCTTGTGTTGCACTGGGTGTCGTGAATGCATTTCCCACCTAGAGGATAAAAATGGTACACGGTGAGGTATGCAGCAGGTGTTCTTTTCAAAGCAGCAGTCATGATTATCTTCATCTAAATCTTCTCTAACTGATCTTGAGGGAAAATCAATCACAAAATCCGAAGGTACTGTTTAACTTTATTTCACATACAATACAATATTTATTTTATATAAATTTTAAAGGTTCAAATAAACATTCCAACGTAAGCTATTATGTGACAGTTTATATCAAAATCTTAAGGGAAAATAACAGGAATCATATTTTTCATAACTTCTCTGACAAATACAGTTTACCACTGAGTATTTAACAATACAGTTAATGTCTAATAACAAATCTAATAAAGCTTTTTCAATTGTGAAAAAGCAGTGATTTATTCTACAAAAACAAAAGACATAAATGTTAACGTGCAGTGTGAAACAAATTATAAATTGCAGCTCACCCCAATAGCAAATCGAACAATCATTTTTGAATCAGCTAACTGTGCTACTGTTGGTAAATCCCTGTAATCTTGAGACAGCCCGTCTGTGATAACGATCAAAATCTTCTTCACGTTCGACCTGGAACCTTTTTGAAGCGAGAAAACGTCCTCCCTGTAAGAAAAAGAAATTATTTATAATTTTTTTTTACCTTCCCTCAAGATAAAAATCTGGTATTCTGCCTGAAATTATTTTATTCCTATTATTATTATTAATAATAATAATAATAATAATAATAATAATAATAATAATAATAACAATGTCCTGCATGTGAAACATTTATGGTATTTTCAATGATGCACTGATGATTTAACTGATTGAAAAAAATTATAGAAAGAGCATGTTTCCAGGACAAAAAAACAATAAATGTCTTTTTCAGTGCATTAAGAAATCCAGAACAGTTTCTCAGTCTTAAAATACTGTCATGCTTTTCAAATTACATAGATTTAATTTTATTTTAAATCTTTATTTATGGAGATAGCCACCAGAACCCCTCGCAACCCCATGAGAGAAAAAGCGAGTCAGAAAATGGATGGATCTTTATTTATCTCCATTTTTTATTAAGTGATCTATTTCAACGACAAATGTTTTTTTATCTAAATAAACTGAGGAACAAATAATCTAAAGGACAATAGAATCGTTTGGACGTAAGAGTCAGTCTGAACTCTTATTGGACTTACTTTGATAACTAGCTTTGGCTTCTTTAAACAGAAAAAAACTGTATTGGGAACATGAGCCTTTATGATCAGTTTTAGCTTTTAGTTTAATTTAAGCTTTCACTACACACTAACATATTAGAAATACTTACATGACTTTTCTGATGCCAGCAGCTGTGTATGTTAGGTATCTTTTTTGAATGACGTTGTCAATTTGAGATTCCCAGTAAGGAGTTTTTGAAAAAGTATTAAAGTAATAATGCGTTGTTGTATCATAGGAATACTGGGTAATGGCAAACTGCAAAAAAAATTACAAAATTGAAATGAAGTTAAAATAATTTTTAGTAAACAACAAAACAACAAAGGTAAATCAGTCTGGAAGGAAATTAAACACTTAACACAAAGGAGGCTTTTAATTCAAAAAGCAATGAGAAATATTTTTATTCCCACGTGTCTTATTGGAATCCTTTTAAAAAACTGTCACATATATCCCGTTAGATGTTCAACGGCCTGTTAGTTATGTCCAACAGTGACCACCTTTATTAAAAGAACATACCAAATTGTCTGGTCCTTTAATTGTAAAGCCAATGAACGTCTCACCTGTGTATCTTTCTCCAGGAACAACTTGATCAGATTTTTCACAAACGATTTCATAGTGATAAATTGATCTGCAGATACACTGCCAGAGCCATCCAATAGAAATGCAATGTCAGCTTGGATTGGACACTCTGCAAAAACAAACCAGAAGGAGATCAAGATGCTTCCTGTAGTTACTCAGGTAAAGGTTAACCTGTAGTTTACTGTGGAGTCAGGTTAGAGGTTTGGGTTGGGTCGGGTGGGGGTCACATGTTTACTGTCCATAAAAATCTTCTTTATATATAATTTGATACATAGAATGATTTAACTTTTAGCTTACCTGGAACTGGAGTTGTTATCACCTCTATAAACACCAAGATGTCATAAAATATAAAATTAATATAACTGATGCCAATAAAAAAATCTGCTTTATTTTTTAAATGAGAAATTGATTGATTTAATCTCCAGCTTACCTTGAACTGAAGTTGTTGTCACCTCTATAAACACAAAGAGATCATTAAAAATAAAATTAACATAACTGATTTCAATATAAAAAACTATTTAATCAATATATTCATTTATTTGTTAAAACCTGCTCAGACAACAACTGCAGTTGTTGTCTCCTCTATAAACACAAAGATGTCATTACATACAAAATGACTGAATGAAACGGTCCTTTTAACTATAAAAACACATGGAATTCATTTAATCTAAAATGTATATAACTACTGTCACCACATTACAAATGTAAATAAAAAGAGAAATGAAAAAGAAAGAAACGCGCTGCCTTGGCAATTCTACGAGTTGCTCATCTGTAGTTTGACTCCATGTCACACGTACCGCCGGCATGCTTTTCTCCACTCCTACGTTTTCGTTTGAGAAGACGAAGAAGAATTTGCTTGCTTGCACATGCGCAGTGTGCGAGGTTGGTGGAAATCGGTTCGTAGACGCTGGTAACTCTGCTTCAACAGCAGGACACGCTCACGATCTGAATTTCAAATTTCAAACATGTTTGATTTTCATCTGACAGTCAGATTCCTGATCAGGAGGTAGTCGTAAGAGTGCCGTGGTGCAGCTTTGCCTGCTACACCATGGACATTTTCAGGCACCTTCCTCCTCCCATACAGCCCTGATTCCACGCTCCACTGATAATCTAAACCTGTCATCCTTAATCAAGCCCGACTCAGCACACCTACCAATACTCCTACATAAACCTCTCTCAGTTTGCTCTTCTATTCACGTTCATCATTCTTACCTTGTCCTACCTGAGCTCACTACGTCTTCAAGCATGTGCTTCCTTCATCTACCTGTCCGTGTTCATCCTAGCCTGCCTGCTCTAACTCCATCTAGCTTGCCAGTTCCGGCCATCACCATCCTCCAGCTCCAGCCCGGTATGTTGCTGTAGGAAAAAATAAAAGTTTTCCTGGACTCATCTTAAAGTGGAGTTATCCTTGGATTAACACGGACTGTTGGTGTCTTCCTCCACTATCCATCAACCTTCAATAAAACTCGCAAACAAAGCTCTGTGTGTGGTTGTGTCCGGGTTCATCAAACAAATCATCACAGAAAGATCCGGCCAAATGAAGCCGTCACCCACACAGAGACCTCGTTCAGGAGATGGCAAGAGGGATCCGGTCCTGCTCTCTGAGAGTAACGCACGGAGACCGTTCTACGGGAGAACGCGGAGCTCCTTGTCACTACCCGATCCATACCGATAGCACGATCCGTACCATCAGCTCATTTGCGCCTCCGCGAACAGAATAACTTCCGGGTCACCAAAAAAATTATGCAATTACGGTAATGAAAATACTTATTTCTATACTTAAATCATTAAAGAATGCTAAACTATATTGTATAGAAAATATTTAAGATTTTTCTGGAAGAAATTGATGCGTTTTACATTCTCCATTGTATTGCTTGACGTCATCATCGGATATGCTCAGAAGTCCGGGAATATATCATTGCATAACGTTTTGTCTGAATGTACTGTATTAGTTTTATTATTTGTTCAAACAGGACTGGGAAAAAATATTTTCATCCTTAATTATAAGGTGAATTTAATTATACAAATAATCTTAAAAAAATTAGTTTTATTAGAAAGTTAAAACCATCGATTAAGAGTTTAGCGCCCTCTGGTGTACAAATCATGAACAGGAGAAGACCCCGTCATAAAATTACCCGCATTATTTTTTTTTTTTTTTACAAAAACCGAACAGGGAATAGAACGAAGAACACATAACAAAGCCAAGGCATAGTTTTTTAAAATGCATTTATTAAGTACAAAATACACAAATACATATGCTAATCAAATAAATGATAAAAACAAAACCTGAAGAATATTCGAAATAAAATACGTTTCTATATTCCTAAACGTGTTTATAGCTGGGGTTTTTTTTTATGTACTTTAAGAAATGGTGTATATTTTCTTATTTCCCTAACCACAACTGGGAAACATTTTTGCTTTTAAAAAAAACTAAAAAAAACTAAAAAAAACTAAAAAAATATATATATATATATATATAAAATATGAAATATTTATGCAAATACAAAGATACACATAAAGAAACCCCCACCTCGAAAAAATACAAAAGAATAAAAAAGTAAGAAAAACAAAATATTGCCTACCGGAAGTTATTCTGTTCGCGCACGCGCAAATGAGCTGATGGTACGGATCGGGTGGTGACACTCCTCATAGAGCAGCAGCCGGCCGGCAAAAGCTCAGTTCCTGCTCAGCCAGCCACCAACGCACCTGAGTTCTGGGAGGTCTGGGTCCTGGAGGACCCACCATCCCCGAACCTAAAAATTCTTGCATGTCTGAAGAGTCGGCCCGAAAAGGGGAAAAACTCGTACAGTGTATGCCCGACTTTTTTAACACACAGATCTTACTAAATATAAATTAATATAAATGTTGTCAATACAAACAATATGCTTGACTTATAATCAATAGATAGATAGATGTAGTTGATTTCAAGGCAGTATAAAACAAATGCTGCAAACAGTGTAATTGACACTGGTACAAACACATAGGTGTAAACTATTATAACAATGTGTTTAATTTTATTACAAAGAAATTATTTCAGATTGACTTGATTGCTTACCTGTAACTGACATAAGCAGCACTGTTAGTAGGATTATACCTGCCATTTTTTTAAAAGTTAAAAGTTAAATCTGCAAAAGAAATAGACTTTTAAGACATGTGAATAAACATTGATACAGATTGTACATAACGAAATTCTTAATGCAATTTGTCTCTAGTAATCCTAGAGGGTACTTGATTCATTGTAAAAAGATAACATATTTTACCTTTTTCAATGTGCCTTTCTGCTGTGTACACACCTTGAATAACAGTAGAAGGTTGCAACAGGTCTTTATACAGTTACAGCTGGCACAAATCCAATTTTTTCTTTTACGGAAACAAAAAACACAAAGTTGCTTCCTCATAGTTAACCCTCTGATGCATGAATTATGAATCCCTGAGTCAAATTTTTTTTATATGTGTTTTTACTCTTCTTAGGGCATGAAAAAAACAAATATGAACTTTTTTTTTATTTCATTTTTCCAGGAAATTACAGAAATGTCCACTACAGTGGACTACATGCACTTGAGCACTCAACACAAAACATTATGAATTTATTGTAAAAAAGGAACAATCTTGTATTCTGTTGTAAATATACAAACAATTGTTTCATTTTATGCTTTGAAAATATTTCAACATATTTTGTTTAAATTTTAACACTATATAGGCACAATGTTTAGAACTGAATAAGAAAACCAATGGCAGTCATAGCCAAAAATCTTTAACCTGAATGTGACAAACATCACTGTGGCTTTCCACAGTTCTATAAGAACGTAGGGCAGTATAACCAAGTCCTTCTATTAGCATGTTGCAAGAAAACATGAACTGTCATTTTAGTCTCTGCATCTCCTAACACTTTGATGGTCATCATACCTAAGCTGTATGAATGTTAGCAGACCGCTACAAAATGAGCTGCAGACTGCAGCTCATTTTGCACTGATTCCCTGCACTCATTGCACAATTTAGGGAGCGCTGTTAGAGAAAAACTTGCGTCCCGGAACTTTATATTATATTGAAAATTGTGACGTCAGACCACTGTTGTGCATTTGTAAAAAATCCGTATTCTCAAGCAACCGCTGCTGTTTGTGTTCATGAAGAGTAAAGCCCAAATTTAAACTTGAAATTTGTATATATTAGTTATGGAAGTTGTAACTATTTAAACTGTATGTTGTATTTTTTGCATGAGATTTCAATTATTATGAGTTTACAAATTTTGTTATGCACAACTTCTGACTAATGTGCACACAACTGTCCTTTTATGTACAAGTTTCTTCTGACAGTGATCTGTCAGAAGAAAGTGGACAAATGGTTAATCGTAATTTTCTAAATGTTGGAGAATTTTTTTTATATTTCAGACTGATAATATCCTTCCTTAGATGTTGTCATGATATTTTTCTAGGATGAACCCAGACACAGCGTGCACACACAGAGTTGGATTTTAAGATAGTTTATTGTACAAGTGGATGATGAATGACATGAGGAACCAGAGTCTATTACCAGGCGGAGTTGTAGGGTGCAGAAGCTGGCCGGCTGGAGTAGTGCGAAGAGACTGACCAGGAAGTGATCTTTAGCTGATGACTGAAGACCAGGTTCCCCGGTGTTCTCTAGCCCCTTTTGGTTCCCCGGTGTTCTCTAGCCTCTTTAGTTCCCCGGTGTTCTTTAGCCTCTTTAGTTCCCTAGTGTTCTGGTTTTGACTCTTGCCCACCTTCCTGGGCCCCTTCCACCCACCCAGGGTGGGAGGTTCTGGGCCGTCCGGTGTCTGGCCTTGAGGGGGGGTAATGTCAGGATTAGGACAGACCAGGACGAAACCCAGGACACAGGAGCCGAGTACAGGCGTACAGGCGGAACTTGATCTCGAGAACTTGAGACCAGGACGGAACACAGGAGTCGAGAACTTGAGACCAGGACGGAACACAGGAGCGGAGAACGTACAGGTGTACGGAAACGCCAGAGGGACAAACAGGCGTACGGAAACGCCAGAGGGACAAACATGCGTTCGACAACGCTAGGACTCAACAGGCATATGAACAGTGGCGGCTGGTGCTAAAAAAAAATTAGGGGGGCGCACACAAACAAACAAAACAAATCTTAAAAAATAGCACTATTTGAACATGAATTTTGCCCTCCTTTCCTTCTGCCCAGCAAATTTCTCAATTATATTCTTGTTAAAGTCAGTCATCTCTGTGACTAGTCTTTTCTCCATTGACAACATGGCCAATGCATTCAGCCTGTCCTGAGTCATTGAGTTGACAGGATGAGAGATGAGGTACAGCTTCTGCTGTGGTCATGGGTGTGGTGATGAGGATCTTCAAGAGCGTGACAGTTTCTAAAAAGACTTCTTCTAGATTGTTTTCCTGATTTTAATAACATTTGCTGCCATTTATAAGGCTGTGTTATGAAATGTGTTACAGCATTTTTGTGGGACAAGATTATACAAAATTCAGTAACCAAATGTTTTATTCCCCATTACCCATAAACGTCAGTACAACTTAAATAATAAAATATCTTGCTGACAAACATTATATCAACATACCTACACAGCATAGACACAACTAAAGGTATTTCTAACTACAACGCACATCTTCCTAATATATTAAATAACACTACTATAAACCAGTGTAACAGTGATTTTCCACAACAACTCACCTCTGCAGCAATCCTTTCATGGTCTTCTACACTGAGTTTCCGACGCTTCTTCACTGGCTGACTACTACCTACACTTTATCCAACCATGGAGTGGAGAGATCACTTGCCTGCTGCTGAATTTGTAAATTAAGACAATCCGGTCCAAGCTCCTTTATCCTGTATTTTTTCTTCAAGTGAACGCTTTGTAAAAGCATTTTTTTTGTAAAGACAAAACAGAATTTTCTCTCATTTTGAAACTACTCCACTTTGCAAACATAACCGTGAATCAACCTAACGAACTGCAGCTGCGCTGAGTCGAATCGGGGATTGTCCAATCATACAATGTTTTTAAAAAAATTAGCCAGTACTGACACTCTACCAGTAATGACACAACAGAATGGGTGTGTCCGGGACGCAGAGCGATGGGCCCTCTGGAAAACCCTAGATAACCAATTAAAAGTCAGCCTCAGATCACGTGCTTGCCCAAGTTGCTGCGCCTACATTCACTCCCATTAGACCGGCGCCCTGCACATAGGAAAGGAAGTGTGCACAATGTGAGCAATTAAATAGAATTATGTATTTACTATTTTAATAAATTATAACATGTCTATTGGACACACAGTATGAATAAATACATTTCTAAGTACTTTGCAGTTCAGAAATCATTTATTATCTAAACGATTTAAAGCGGGCGGCGCCCGAGCGCCCCCTACTGGCCAGCCGCCACTGCATATGAATATGCTGGAGCACAGCTAGCATGCGAAACGCCAAGAGAAGGAACAGGCGTACGGAAACGCCAGAGGGGCAAACGGGCGTACGGAAACGCCAGAGGGGCAAACAGGCGTACGGAAACGCCAGAGGGACAAACAGGCGTACGGAAACGCCAGAGGGAAGGAAAGCCGGGGTGTGAGGGAAACTATACGCCAGGGAACAAGAAATCTAAAACACCAGGGAACGGAGGGCATCCTAACACGGCAGGGGACAGAGGGTATCCTAACACGCCGGGAAACAAAGTAATCTAAACACCAGGAAACTGAGGGCGTCCTAACACGCCAGGAACAGAGAAATCTAAACATCAGGGAACGGAGGGCGTCCTAACACGCCAGGGAACCAGAGGGCATCCTAACACGCCGGGGAAACTAAGTAATCTAAACACCAGGGAACGGAGGGTGTCCTACACGCCAGGGGACCAGAGATCTAAATCCTAGGAAACAGAGGGTGTTCTAACACTCCGTGAATAGAGGAACTAGGAGGGCAAAAACAAAAACTACGGAAGCTCAAACCAACCAAAGCAAAAGAGCATGAAACAGCTCAAAACCATGGTTCAGATGCCTAAATGAACGCTAGGCCCCAAGGAGCGCTGAGACTAAAGAGCGCTGGAAAAAAGAATCAAACCAAGAACTAGAAAACAAAGGCAAAACTAGAAAAAAAAAAACAGAAACTAAAAAATAGATAAATAAAGCAAAACTAGAAAACTAGGACTCGGGTAACACAGAGGAAAGACTAAAGCAAAAACTAGAAAATCAAAACAAAACTAAAAAACTAGTAAGGGAACACTAAAGCAAAACTATTAAACTAATGCAAGACTAGAAGACTTAAGCAAAACAAGGAAACTAGTGCAGGAACAAATATACTAATGTAAAAACTAGAAGGCTAAGTTTAAATAAGAACACCAAAGCAAAAACTGAAAAACTAAAGGTAAAAAACTAGAATACTAAAACAAAACCGGAAAACCAAAGGCAAAATCTAGAATCCTAAAGTAGAGCAGGGAAAACAAAGCAAAACAGGGACTAAGAAAACAAAGAACCCTCTAAATAATTCTAAAACTCAAAAAATCCTAAGTAAACCAAAACTAAGGTTGAGCCTAAACAAATAAACAGAAAGCAGAAACAAATCTTCTAAAGTAAAAAAAAAAAAAAAAAAAAAAGCAAGAACTAGAAACTAAAACTGAAGTAGTAGCCGCCGGCAGCAACATCTCTCAATGCTGGGCAGCGTCGGAGGCGGGCCCTGCGAAGGGCAATCCAGGGGAAACAAAGTCGGATGCAAAGTCGGATGCAAAGGCGGATGCGGCCCCGGCAGACGAACCAGAGTCTGGGACTGTGAGCAGCGACCCCGGCGAGACGGACCAGAGGCAAAAGCACACACGGAAACCTCGGGCTGAGGCGGAGCAGAACCCTGCCAGTTTCTGCACCAAGCTCTGTGCGTGCTCGGGTTCATCCTTTGGCCGGTCCGTAATGTCATATTTTTCTAGGATGAACCCGGACACAGCGCGCACACACAGAGTCGGATTTTAAGAGAGTTGGATTTTAAGAGAGTTTATTGTACAATTGGATGATGAATGACATGCAGCCTTCTGGCTGCATCCTGACAGATGTTACTGTAAATCATCATATTTTTCTTACCTGTTGGGCTCTTCTACTATAGAAGGATTGAGAGGAAATGCAAGCAGTGGTTGACAGAGGTTGCTGTTTGTTGGCCATCTTAGAATTAGAAGACATTTAATTGCAGTTATAATGATTGGCCACTGAATTGACCTCAATAGGGTAGTTCATGCGTGACGTCAGCGCTACATCCCGGTCCCGCGGGTAGGCAAAAGCAGAACTGTTCCCGTCTACTATCATTACAAAACGGGTGATTTAGAGCGTACTTTTACTTTGTTTATTTTTGGAATCTAAACAATGCCTACGACTTGTTTTGCTCCCGGTTGCACACAGAGGCATTCCAAATCGTTGGATGTACGTTTCTGTCGTTTACCGAAGGAGGAAGGACGAAGAAAGAAATGGATAATTTCAATGAAAAGAGCGCAGGCAGACACCCCCAATGGACTGGGGGAGCCATCATACTACGACAGAATTTGCAATCTACACTTCATCTCCGGTAAATACAACATAATTCTGCTCTAGTCTTGTTCTACTTAAATAGCGTCTGATGCAGCAGCGGCTGCTCCGCCCGTTCACGGGCTGCGGCTGCTGCGTAAACACTACACGGGCAGCTTCTCCGGCCCGTGTAGCGATCGCCACCTCCCCTCCGCTCGTTCACGGGCGCTAGTACGTCTGTGTTTATGCTGCAATGTCGCCGACACCCCCACCCATTTTAACAAGACAAAAACACCAAAATAATCTGTAGTAAACAATATTTTTTTTAACCGACCGGGCGGGTCTTCCTCTTTGCTGAGACGCGGTCTGTGTCCGACGCCGCTTTCTGCTGTTACACAAACATGTCCGAACATCCATCCATCCATTCTGACCGCTTAATCCCTCATGGCGTCGCGGCCGTTGCTGGAGCCTTTTTCCCGATTTAAAATAATTGTAGCCGTCCAGTGGTTTCAGGGGCTTTCGTGCTCTCTCGTCTGTACTGGCCTGCGTGTTTATAAGGCAGCTGTATATGTCGCGGTACGGAGCACTTGGCCAGCATTTCACAGACTCGCTCCGTCCCTTCAGGCTTTTGCTGTGTGGATCTGGCAATCTGATATCATCAACCATCAACTTACTCTTAAAACGATCTTGTGATACGTTATCTAAAGAAGAAAATTACGTGGAGAACTTGTCGGTTTCTCTGTTTGCGTCCGCCATTGTGTTCGCCTTTTGCCTACCAGTCCGGCGCGCATGCGCGAAAAATCCACATCAAAACAATAACAATGAACTACCCTATGAGTGTGTAAGCAGAGAGCATTCTAGACACTAATATGCAGTTTCACCATAGAAACCATAGAATTAAAGAGATGTTTACTTTTTAGTAGCTGTCCACTACAGTGGCCGCTATGCACCAGAAGTACAGCAATGTTTGGGCAACAAGGATCACCGTACAGGTTCCAGATTTAAACTTTTTCATAACTTTTTGTGTCAGTAGGTAACTTTACATCAGAGATGAAAAACTACACGTGGGGTTCCCCAAAGGTTCATCCTGGGTCCACTCCTGTTCAATATCCACATGCTGCCTCTAGCTCAGAACATAAAAAAACATCAGGTAAATGCTGGTTAAGTCAGACAGCTGGGGTTGTCACACCTCCCAGCTACAGATAAAGACTTATCACATCATCTCTAAGATTTGGATGTCTATTTGTGCACTTTCTAGTTTTTCAGGAAGTGCTTCTTTGTACATTCAAGCAAATTGCAATGTTTTTTTAAAGTTCTGTAATTGGTGCTACTTTTTCATGTCATATTTATTTGAAAATGCTTAATTTGTCTTTTTAATTGCACAATATATTTCTCCTAAGTCTTTCAGCTTAACTTTAAATTTTGTTTTTTTTCATATCAATTAATCTTGTGTGCAGGTCTCATGTCTTCTGTCCATGTGTCTTTTTTCCACTGCCATGCCTGAATTTCCAGTTTTTGGGACAATGAAGGTATCTCTATTTATTTAAAAAATGAAAACATATTTTACACTTCAATTTCCTTTAACCTTTATTTTACTGGAGTGAGAAATGCACACTCTTCAATTTAAACAAATCTCGAGTATTGTCACTACTGGCCCATATTATTTTCAGTTCCTTACAAAACTTCAACTCTTGAATTGTTTAGCTAAAAGCTGTTAATGATCAAAGCTTAAAAAAAAACATTATATTAGAACATCTGACGTTTATTAAGGCAAAAACAATTTCCAATAGTTAATGTTAGATGTGTCTTCAGAAAAACTGCTGAAATAAGATAAAAGTTCATCAAAACAAGGTCAACATTTAAGGGTATGTATACCTGTGCAACCAAATTCTTTTAGCTGTTTTTCTTAATTCTTTACAGATTTCTTTTTTTGCAGTTGTACATGCGAGCATCACTGCAAAGCTCAAAACTGTTTTTAAACAATTTATTACAATCTTTTTTTCCATCATAAAAACCCGAAAAAACCTTTGATATTCACTCTCAATAAAAGTCAGAAAATTATACAGTCAAGACTAAACCTTTTTTTAATTTATTCAGATCAACTGTGATTTATTGGAGGTGTGTTCAGTCTTTCGATCCACTCTGTATTTTGTGAACTGATCTAGTCAGGGTTCTCTGAAGTAGAGTGAGGGAAAATGCTTGAATAACAGGGGCATTCTCAAATCCTGCCAGCCTGATTTAAAGTTGTTCTGTTCTTTAGAAACCTAAACGCAAGAGAATGGCTAACCTAATTCCCATGAGATCAAGTTCCTGTAATTTAAGCTTTCTGTATAGAAAACCCCTGTCATTAAATACTCTATATTTGTCAGTGATGGTATCAAGGCGCTGAGTCTTGGTTGGTTGGTTTTGCTGTTCTTTTTATATGTCTCTTTGCAGGACACATAGAAGCAGACTCCGATGATGTCATATTGCTCTCTCCTTTTCCTCTCCTCTTTTTGTCACCTTTTCACCCCTTTAGCATCTTGTCTCATCCATTTCTCTTGTTTTTTCTTCTACCTTCCCGTTTCAGTGTCCATTGAACATGAAATAGTACCAGAATAAAATCTAATAAAGCTTTTTGCATGTATAAATCAAACAGAGCACTAAGGCAAAAGCAGTAATGCTCCACTTGTGAAAGTAAAATCTATTGGGCTCTTTTTGGCATTAAGACAGAAATTCTTAATGCTACATTGCCAGACAGGACTCTATAAAAAATTATCTAAAGGCTGAACCTGATACTTTCACAACTCCTGCTTACATACCAAAAACCATTTAGGTATCTGAAAGCTGTCCTTGGGATTTCCAGATTGTGTTGTTAGAAATAAGGCACACCTCCTTTTACCTCTGTTTTTTTCCCAACATCATCCATTCATTTCCTTCTGCTTATTTGAGATCAGGGCTCGGGGGTGGTTCAATGAAACAAATCCAGACATTCTTCTCCTCAAGCTCATTATGGTGGATCCTAAGGCATTATGGGTGTAAAAGGGACTAAAAATTCCTTCAGTGCGTACATAATCTCCTCCAGTGTGCCCAGTAAACCTCTTGACATCCTGATTTGATGTCCAAAAGCCCAATGACTCCTTTTTATGCGGAGGAGCGACATTTTGCCTCCAACCTCTCCGCCTCTCTCTCAGTCTGACCCCAGCAAGCCCTACAGATGAAGCTCATTTCAGCTGCTTGTGTCCAGCCTCTTGGTCTTTTGGCTTTCATTCATATATAAAGACCATAGGTGAGAATTGGGATCATAAACAGATCCACAAATTGAAAGCTTGTTTGAGGAAAGCTAGGTTTCCTTCCGGGGGCCCGCTACAGCCATAATCTGACACTGAATAGGTGAGACAACAGATGAATAGATTTTTGTTTTGGAGAGTTCAATTATATATTTTATGCTTTATTGCTGTTGTAAGGTTTTCTGTGGAAGCTGTGAATATAGATATTATGTCTCATTTGTACAATTGTGTGCCCCCTCCTGTTGTGTCATTCTGGTTGCAAGGCCAGAATGACACAAGATCTAGAATAAAATATATGGAAGAGGTGAGCATTTTCAGGCAAATTGGTACAGTTTGCAGTTATCCATCTGAGAAGTAAAACAGTTGTTCACTAAAGTAGATAGAAAAGTCAAACCATATTTATAGATAAAGACAACCATAAGTCACTGTAGGCTTTGTGAGTTCAGGGTGTAGTATAATTTCATGGCATTTTCTTGTGAGCCAGAAAGATTATATTTTGCTCTTGTGTGATCAGAGCTCCGTCTTCCAAATGTTTGTTGTTTCCTTTCCAAGGCTTGTGGGAAACTGCACTCTTGAAAGTATTCTTCTCAACTCGTATTATTTTCTACCCACATGAGAAATACACCTAGTTAATGCCAGCAAACATTCTGTTCCTTTTTTTCTTTTGTTTATTTTCTTTTAGAAAATACTGTGATATTTTATTAAAAATGTTGCAGAAAACGTTTATACAGGGGTCCAGTCAGAAATAGGTCTATCATTACTTAAGGCAAAACTGTAAAGAAATAGACAAGCAAAGGATTTTAAAACTACAATAAAAACCCTTGTTAGCTCGACTGGTTTAGGGACCAAATGACAAGAATATAAGTTTTTATACAATTTTTAAATGCAGCATAAAAGTTTCTGGATGTAATTCTTTTTCTCCTGATATAGGATGCAAAATGGAAAGGGCGATACTGGCTACTGTTGGATTAAGTACACCGGCCTGCTCCTGCATATCTATTGAAGGCCCATCTTACCCCGGTTCCAGATTTGGCAGTAAATGAGGAATACGTTAATCAGAGGTAAAACATTGCAATATGCATATTTGATTTATTAGTAATTAAATATGGAGACAGAGTATTACATTACCATTTGTAGTGTTCATTATATGGTGGCCTCATGGTGATGCAGAATTCTGTCTAACTTTCACAAGTCTGAACACATCTTTTTAAGGGTGTACTGCTAAAACTGTGGGCCTGTTTAACCCTTCCAGGACCCCCGAGGGGCCTGAGCTAACCCTCCTTATAGAGTCTTTCTCCAGCAGATATGTGCTTTCTGACACTTCACCCATTAAATTTAATTTACAGCCCCAGCCCGTTTCTTAGGAGTCAACTGAACAAACATTCAGAGCCATGGGAAAGTTCTTCTTTTTTTTTTTTTTTAAACAACCGTTATCTAATCTACAGCGCTGTCACATACCTCGCGTGGGGTCCTGCAAAGAACCCCTCATCCAGGTTACTGTGCCATAGGTTGATATATAAAGGTTAAGATCTGTATAATGTTAAAATACACTATTATTATATAAATGCTTATATATTTTCACAACAGTACATACATTAACGGTATCTCCTTTCCCCCTGCTTGACAACAAAATAAATTTTGTTACAAAGCATTAACAAAGAACAGTATTTAGTCATCACAGGGAATCAATTAACCGCAAATGCTCATCTTTGTAATGCCAGTTCAAACATGACGAGACTGCATTAATTCGGGACATGACGGACTGCATTTCCCATGATGCAATGTGTTCAAAATGGCCACCAACTCCCATCATGCAACGCGACCCAAAATGGCTGCCGCCCTGGCAACGGAGCGGAGAGATAACGTTGCTAGGCAAAAGTTGATAAAACTCGGCCACGCAGGACAATCTGCCTTCTTCCCTGGCGCCCTGCCAACCCGAGAAGACACACAGCTGTTTCACTCCGTTGGGGCAATCCCGCGCCACGTGCTCGAGTTTCTCGCTGGACCGAGATTTTTCGACACAAACTTATTCCCTGCGGACGCAGGAGGTCGACTCAAAAGGTACCCTTTTTAATTCCCTCTGATCAAAATACTGGAAGCCGCCTTGTCTCCCAGTGATCGAAGAGGACTACGCTTCTGCTTGGCCGAGCAAAGCGGTCGTGAGCCCGTCCCTGCTGCCTGCTGCCCGCTCTGGTGCGCTCAGGACGCCGCGTGATCCGGAGCTCACGGACTCACCGGGACTTCAACCGGATCCACCTCAAAGTAATGGGGTTCTCCCTTTTATTTCTTTTTCACCCACACCACAGGGTGTTTAGAAGTGCCTGGGCAGTCGTTAGAACTTTGTAGGTGTTGGTTAATGCTTTTATTCCACGACGAAGTTGGAATTATTTTGCTGAATGTTTTTCTTTGTATGTGCATGCATTTTACAATTGATTTTGCTGTGTTGATTTGTGATTCATCAATAACCCCGCCGTGGGTCACTGCTTCAGTTCTTTCCATCTTCTTCCCTGCTTTCCCCCCCCCCTCTCTCTTTTCGCTTCTTCTTATCAGTTTAATCTCTTTGTCCGAGCTCAATTCGCGGGCTTTGCTTTTAACTCCCAGTTAGCCGCGCCCTCTCGAAGCGAGGCATTATCCCATCAGCGTAAGCGTGGTTACGTCATTCGGACCTCCCCTCACGCCTCACGTAAATTGGTAGACCATACGTCATCGTAGCAGCCATCTTGGGAGGGTGACGTGTATCTGAAATGTAGGGAGCTTAGCTGAACTAGCTTTTGGTAAGACATCAAAGTGTCCAGTGAGATTCCCAAAGCTGTTCTGTCTGTCAATGCTGATACGTCAAATGCCGGTGTTTTGAGGGCGGTGTTAAACAACTGTGAGTTAAGTTAAGATCTGCTAACCGCTCATTTTAATCCATTGTTTATTTTTGTTTTGTTCTTTTATTTCCGCATATATATATTTTGCATGTTTAGTTTTAGTAGTGAGTAAGAATTCCAAAGTTGTTGAATCAGAGAATTACTGTAGCAGGGAATTGCTTTTGGTTTAATAAACAACCACTGCGGAATAGACATTGTTTTGTGTTCAATCTAATTCACAGTTGCCTGGGTATTCAGAATTCAGAGCTAACCTCCTTTGGAGTTAACATCTGATATTAATACAGAGACAATATCATTGGATGGTGATAAGGAATAAGGATTTAAACTCTAATTACAGTCACATTGGGGTTCTCACAGCTGCCGGATAAACCTCGTCGGTTAACAGTCCGACCAGATCATTTATTCCAGCATAAATGAGTTCATAACAGCAAATTAACTAATGCATTAGTGGTATAAATTCTTACAAGCTTATAGCTAACATCACCACCATTTGAACTATATTGTGTTATAGCGGAATTTTGAGTTGAATGATTTATTATTTAAATTATAATACCAAATTATAATTAATAATAATAATAAGCATATTCAACCAGCTTCTGGCATAACATCTTTGTTGAAGCAGGCAGAGGTTGCATAAGATCAGTGTATCTAAATGAAACAATGACTGCGAACTGATGGTCCCAGTGGCACACAGCAGCAGTGGAGCTACACAGTCTCTCGCCCAGTGTCCAGCGTGACCACATCTGTAGCAGATGTCTGTAGGTGTTCGAAAAGTTCTGACATGTCCACCTTGTCCTTTCGGTCCCCTGCTCCTTCCCCCATGTCTGCGCTGATTGTCACAATGCCATCCGGATCCATGCCCAGGATCAACCAATCTGGAATGAAATGAAGAATAGAAAAGCGGAGGAGGCAGCCCCCCTCCTTGAATGAAATTAGACTGTGGTGGAACTGTCAGGGTTTGAGCACCATGTGATGTAACCGCTGAGATATTCCTTTATGCAATCTCCTGCTTTCTCTTACCCACTTTCCGTTTTGCTTCTAGTAACTGTAATCTTAGTAATTGAAATTGTAAGTTCTCTAAGTCTCGCTTCGTCTTTCTGTCCTCCTTTTGAGCCACATGCAAATAGTCTATCAAACGTGTTTCCCAGCAAGCATACAAACACCCAGGCATATCAGGATTTTGTGTCATAAGCTGGGACACTAAAGAAGGAACCCCATCTAAGACTGCCCCTCTAAATAATTCACCCAGATTGGAACGATGTGTTTTAGGATCCACACCTGGGTTTTTGATCCATTTCTCTTCAGCTTGAGTTATGTAGTCTTTAAGACGCTGTTGTGGGTCCCAGTCGAATTTAGGAAGCTCTACTGTTGTGCATAATGGAAAGTGCTGTGTAATTGCATCTTTCAAGGAAGAGATTACTGAGGACAATAAGGTTTCATCAGGTATATGGAACGTTTGAACAACATTTTCAATAACAGCTATTACAGACGCAGACACAGAAAGTCTTAAAATGGCTCTAAAATCATCTAGAGCCAGTTTTAAGCCTTTGGTTAAATTTTGCAATTCAACCAGTCATGATCGACCACCAGCACCGATGCTGGGGAGTTTATTCACCAGAAGTTGCATATCACCAAATGAACAAGTAGAAAATTCCTTGGCTCCTAAATTACTGTGTGACAAAGGCATCTGCATTTTGGTAGGACTTTAAAAATATGGTTACATATACTGAATAATTTGGGGACCGTCCTGTAATTATCCCGTAATATTTTTCATTTCTACTAATTTCTGCCACTCTGCAATATCAGTATCTACGATAAAATTATGCAAGCCATTAACATTTGTCATAGATTCCTCAATATGAGCTGCTGCATTTAAGGATAACTTCTAAACTGATTCATGGCTAAATGCAGGGTTAACAAAATATATCAAATCAGCAGCAATGTCATTTTGCCAACACAAGTAAGCGTACATTTTAACCTTAACTTTTAACTTTTAGTTTTGCTTACTCGGGTTTTCCCAGACCTGCAAATAGTAGAAGCTGATAGTGTGGTATTTCCTGCTCTCTGTTAATCACCTAAATTTAAGTCTGGTGTATTATATTCATATATATGTATTATAACTAGAGCTATCAAACAATAAAAATATTTTAATCACTATTTAATCGCAAATTATATTTTATTTATAAAACGGAAAAGCTCATTTAGGCATTTTAATATGCTATTTTGCAATAGATGACACTAATGAAAATTATGTTCTTACAAAAGGTATCTTCCTCTTTTTTGTTTTTTCCCAATTTGAATGCCTCATTAGATGTTTAATGTTCTCCAAACTTCTAACCTCTTTCAAACTTTTAGGCAACAGTTTAAAATAAAACATTTCTCCAAAACTCACCAAGACCCAGGTGGCCGTGCTCTTCTCCAATGTAACTCACTTATCAGCTGCTGCCAATATCTCAAATCGCTGTTCTCTGTTCAAACTTCTCCTGTTCAACAAACATCATTAATGCATCAACCTTTTTTCCAAAGATTTCCAAATTCTCCTTACCTTTTACCCATATCCTAGCCAAATTCTTGCTCCATAATGAACACTTGTAGCTTAACCAAATGTAATCTGCTCCACAGTCACTTCTTATATTTTGAGGCCCACGCACATGGGGAAATTCACACTATCATGAAGACACACACACACCCGAGCAGAAACACACACAGAGACACCCACACTTTGCAGAGCCACAGGCCCCACCAGTCTCTCTCACGCTCTCTCACAGCATGGATCCCATTCTACCGAGACAAAATGTTGGACAAGACATAACGAATATAACATTTAAGACACACAGCTTGCGCGGAAAGAGGGACCTTTGTCCTCTCTGTTCGACGGAATCGTCTATTTTAAAATCTCCTTGATCTGACCGTTGTGCTTCCGAAAAACCCCGTTTTTAATTTATTAGCAATTAAATATGGAGAAAGAGTATTAAATTACCGTTTGTAGTGTTCATATGGTGGCCTCATGGTGATGCAGAATTCTGTCTAACTTTCACAAGTCTGAACACATCTTTTTAAGGGTGAGACCCTCCCATGTTTTTTAGGAGGAGGGGGAATCTGTTTTGAACAAACGAACTGTCTTTCTGACCCACCCCCTCCGGCAATAAACCTTCATATGTTATCCTACCCAACACCAGGGGGGAGAAATAACCTACTGCCTAAGATATTTTTCTTAGACAGTACTTATTTTGCTTTTATTGTAATTAATATTAATATTTACACTCAATTCAATTCAATTTCAATTCAATTTTATTCATATAGCGCCAATTCATGAAACATGTCATCTCGAGGCACTTTACAAAGTCAAAATGAATAATATTATACAGATTGGTCAAAAATTTCCTATATAAGGGAACCTGTTGATTTCTTCAAAGTCCCGACAAGTAGCATTCACTCCTGGAGAAGCGTAAAGCTACAGGGAGAGTCGTCTGCATTGTCCATGGCTTTGCAGCAATCCCTCATACTGAGCAAGCATGAAGCGACAGTGGAAAGAAAAAACAACCATTAGCGGGAAGGAAAAACCTCCAGCAGAACCGGGCTCAGTATGAACGGTCATCTGCCTCAACCGACTGGGGGTTACAGAAGACAGAGCAGAGACACAACAAGACAGACAAAGAAGCACACATTGATCCAGTAATCTGTTCTACATTAGATGGGAATAGCAGGTGATCTGTCTTCCCTGGATGATGTCACAGTTAACAGAACGTCAGACCAGGTGTACCTACTATGAAGAAAAAAGAGAGAGAGCAAAAGGTTAAAAGATGAAATTACAACAAGCAATGCAAAACTGGAGAACAGTAGACTGGAGAACAGTAGAAATCAGTAGAGTGAGAAAAATAGGCCCTGATGTCCTCCAGTAGCCTAAGCCTATAGCAGCATAACTATAGAGGTAGCTCAGGGTAACATGAGCCACTCTAACTATAAGCTTTGTCAAAAAGGAAAGTTTTAAGATTAGTCTTAAAAGTAGACAGGGTGTCTGCCTCACGGTCCAAAACTGGGTGTTGGATCCACAGGGGAGGAGCCTGATAGCTAAAGGATCTGCCTCCCATTCTACTTTTAGAGACTTTTGGAACCACCAGCACACCTGCTGTCTGAGAGTGAAGTGTTCTGTTAGGAACATACGGGGTAATCAGAGCTCTGATATATGATGGAGTTTGATTATTAAGGACTTTATACGTTAGAAGAATAATTTTAAAATATATTCTTGATTTAACAGGAACCCAGTGAAGGGAAGCTAAAATAGGAGAAATACGATCCCTCTTGTTGATTTTCTGGTAGTAAAGAATTACAATAGTCCAGCCTTGAAGTAAAAAATGCATGGACTAGTTTTTCAGCATCACCCCTGGACAGAATGTTTCTAATCATGGCGATATTCCTGAGGTGAAAAAAGGAAACTCTGGAAACCTGTTTAATATGGGATTTAAATGACATGTATTGGTCGAAAACAACACCAAGATTTTTTACTTTATTGCTAGAGGCCAAGTTAATGCCATCCAGATTAAGTGATTGATTAAGAAGTTTATTTTTTGAGGACTCTGGTCTAAAGATTACAACTTCTGTCTTGTGTTGAGGAAAATATCTTAGTCAGGCAGATGTATGTAGAATAACAGAACAAACCCCCCAGGTATGTCTCCCCTCTGCTGCCGGGAAAGATAACATGCAGCTTTAGTTTTATGGCTGGTAGGTCATTTGGCTTGACCTCGTACTGGGAAGAGCAGCCCCTTTGTTTGAGAAACAGATAGCTCACAGACCCCCTCCCTCCCTAACTCAGCGGAGGAGGGCAAACAGTGTATTAAAAGGATGTCTTGGCAAAACTTAGATCAGACAAAAGCTGCAATACCAAGGGAATGGACATAGATACACTGGTAATGTAAACTTTTGCCTCCATTCGGAATTCCTAATGAATTAAATATGCATATTACAATGTTTTACCTCCGATTAATGCTTTTCTCATTTATTGTCAAATCTTTAACCAGGGTAAAAATGGGCCTTCAGTAGCGAAGCAGGATTAGGCCAGTACTACTAATTAACACTTGTCAGAATTTAAGTGCAGGAAATTTAAAGTCATCCAGCTTTTGATGTCATCAAGACATGACTGCAATCGAAGTAACTGATTGATTTCATCAGGATTTATGGATAAATATAGCTGAGTGTCATCAGCCTAACAGTGGAAATTAATCCCATGCTGTCTGATAATTTTGCCAATCAGAAGCATATATATATAGTAAAGAGAATTGGTCCAATGACTGAGCCCTGTGGTACTCCACAGGTGACCCTAGAGTTTGAGGAAGATTTATTATTAACATGAACAAACTGGAATCTGTCTGACAGATAAGATTTAAACCAGCCTAATGCCTTCCCCTTAATCCCTACAGTATGTTCAAGTCTTTGTAGGCGAATATTGTGATTAACTGTGTCAAATGCAGCACTGAGATCAAACAAGACAAGTACAGACACAAGTCCATTATCTGAGGCCATGAGAATATCATTGGTGACCTTCACCAGAGCTGTTTCAGTGCTATGATGAGCTCTGAAGCCTGACTGAAACTCCTTAAGTAGGTCATTACTTTGTAAATGTTCACATAGTTGATTAGCAACTACTTTCTCAAGAATGTTAGATAAGAAAAGAAGATTAGATATAGGTCTGTAATTTACTATCTCATCTTGATCAAGACATCAAGGTTTCTTAAGTAAAGGTTTAATAACAGCTACTTTAAAAGCCTGTGATACGTATCCATTTACTAGTGATGTTACGTGATGTGCCGAGGCTTCGAGGCGTGTGTCGAGTAATGGAGGGGGCGTTTCCGTGAAGCGCATATCGAGGCTTGCTTCATTTAGGGGAGGAGCCGAAAACGATGACGTCCGAAGCCTCGCTGGCCGGCTGTACCACGTGACTGCTTCAGGAAGTAGTTCAGATGTTGGAGCGGCTTCGACAGCTTTTAGAAACCCCACAGGCTCCATTCAAAATGTGGGTTGTTGTAGGCGAGTTGCGGTCAGTTGAGAGAGTGGATAGAGTTTTGATAGTTTGGATAGCAGAGTTTGGATAGTGGTTATTTAGTTTGAGACAGTTAGTTTGGTGTTTGGAGAGTTTAGGTGAGAGATAGATAGATAGGAGATCAGTGCTCGCAACTATCACGCATTGACCGTCACTGACTTCACACGGTCACATGCAAACATGGCATTTTTCACGCATAAAAATCCCAACGCCCATCTGGGCTGCGGACGATAAAAACTACGCCTTCTGCTGAGATGTTTCAGCTTCTTTCACAGCTTGTGGCCATCATTCCTGCTGCAGTTCATGTTAACAGAGCAGCAGGAGGAGCGATCAGAGTTATGAATAATTTTAGTCTTAACAGTGGTGAAAGTGAGCCGGTAAGGTCCTGTACTACGTACGCAGGAGGGGAGGGGGCGAGGGGAGAGCTGCTGCCAGATATTGCCTTCATTCAGAACCAGTGATGGCTGCACTCTGGATCATAAAACAGTTCTGCTCACCAGATGCAGTTTAAAACGCTACGTCTGGTTATAAGTTGTTTTTATTAATTCTGCATTTTTTAACTACATGCACCGTATTTCTGTGCCTCAGCGCTTCGATGCGCTTCTGCCGTGCGCTTTTTTCAGGTGCGCAAAATTACGTTACTTGTAATTTGGGTGCGCGCTTTCATTTTAAAGAACTTGTAACATCAGGAGGCTGATCTCAGACCGGTCAGCTCCTATGATCACTGTATACAGTTTACAGTTTTTATTTATGCATTTCCACCCTGTTTATCCCTCGCACGCAGCGCACCATCGGGTAAAATCCTCCCACCTCACCGCCCAGAGCGCACTGAGGAGAGCAATAGAGATTTGTCTGGTCGACTGAGATGAGAAACCTGTTGCTGTGAAAGGTGATATAGGTTATAAACTGTTACTGTCTAGAATTGCATTGAGCTGAAAAGAGAGGAGACATCAGCAGCTGGATCATGCGTAAAGACACAGCGGGAACCTCTGTGTGCTTCAGTGTTGCTGCTGAGGGGAAACTGTGGGACCGTATAGTACTGGGCTAATCATTGGTCACAGTACCCCAATCTGTACATACTTGCACTTATTTATTTATGCACCCCGGCATCATCTGTGCCATGTGAGCGTGTCTTTTCAAAGGTTGGAGAAGTAGTATCAAAAAAGAGAAATCATTTGAAACCAAAAACTGTGGAGAAATTGTTGTTTCTTAATAAAAATGCATGAAATCATCCAAGTTACACAAGCATTAGCCTATTCACTACCCCCTGCCTAGTTCCACAAGCACTTTCATTGTCCTCTGCCTGATTAAGCCCATGCCATTTTTCTAGAGTCACAGAAAAACATTATTACACAACATGCCATATCATGTCACTACTATTTTGGGAATAATTACACACAGAGAATACATTCAAACAATATTTTATTGTACACATGTGTTTATAAAATGTATGTAGACAAATGATTTCGTCCTACACCTTCTGTGAAGTCATTCCCAAGAGCCATAATAGACAAAAATGATATGCATCACACGTGTTAAGATACAGCTGGCTGTGATTATACAACTTGCCAGTAGGTGGTGCTGTGTGCACATGAACCGTCAAGAAATGAACCTTTTCTCGAACCAGTTGGCTGAGTGGTTTAATGCCTCATGAGGCTTCATCTCGCCATCACTACCATTTACCAAGGATATATTAATTATGTCTAAAATAGGACCACTGATCAAAGGGGATATCTCCTTAAACAACTTGATTGGGATTGGGTCTAACATACAGGTAGAAGGTTTAGATGAAGCTAAAATTTTAGATAGCTCAGAAAGCTCTTCTGCATCTAAACAGTTCAGACACTGCGCAGGTTCTAAAGATTCCTCCAACGCTGCCTCACTTACTGAGGACGAGGTAATCATGTTTGGGAGGATGCCAATTATTTTATTTTTAATGTTATAAATTTTATTTATGAAGAATCCCATTGTCAGGTTTCAGTTTTGATTTGGGTTTTTATTTACTCCTGTCTGGCTTTTTTGTTTTGGTTAGTTCAGTTTCCTCCTACCACTCCCTCTCAGCCTTCTACTGCAGTTAGTCACACCCCCAGCCACTAATTAGCCAGACTCACTTCACCTGCCAGCTTCCCTACTAAAGCCTCACTCTTTTGTCACTTCTTTGCCGGTCCGTCATCATTCTACACCCTCTCCATGCCAGTCCCTCTGTAAGTCTTTGTATTCTGTTGCTCGTTTTTGGAGAAGCTTTGCTTTTTGTCCAGGTGTCTCCTGTGAACTGCTAACCTGACAAGCTACTCTGGAGAAGCTCTGCTCTGTTCCCTGCTGTATCTTGTGAATTGCTAACCTGACTAGCCGCTCTGAGTAAGCTCTGCTCTATGCCTGGGGTCTCCAGTGATCGGCTAACCAAGCAGCACTTTCACCTTCCTAGCTTTAATGGACTCATTCTCCTGGCCGTCAGCTCCAGTACTACCTCCTCCAGTACAATAACAGACTTTGGTTTTCCTCTTCCAGCACTCCTAACATTCAATAAACTGTCAAAACGTGCTCTCTGTGTGTGTGTGCTCAACCCGGGTTCAAAGAGACAAATCCTGACACCCGTAAAATCATTACTGCTAAGAGCTAAGGGAATTGATGGATCAATGGAGCTATGACTCTGTAAATTTGGCAACTGTACTGAAGAGAAATCTAGGATTATTTTTGTTCTCCTCAATTAATGATGAAAAATATGCTGCTCTAACTCTGCGAATGGTCTTGTTATACAACAATAGACTGTCCCTCCAGATTAGGTAGGATTCCTCTTGGTGTGTACAGCGCCATTTTCTCTCCAATTTCCTAACATTGTGCTTCCAGGAACACAGCTCTGAATTAAACCAGGGAGCCAGCTTCCTGTAAATAATCACCATCTTTTTCAAGGGAGCTGCATTGTCTAATGCAGAACGCAATGACAAAGTCATACCGTCAACAAAGACATCTATTTGTGAATGGGAAGAAACAACATTGCTGTCATCTGCAGGGCATTTCTGCAATACTGACGATATTAAAAGGGGGACAGACTCTTTAAAGTTTGATGTAGCATTGTCCGATAAAGATCTACTATAATGGAACCCTCTTTTGGGGGTGGAGAACTCAGTTAGATTAAACACAAATGTTATTAAAAATGATCAGATAGGACAGGGTTGTGAGGAAATACTGTTAATTCTTCACAATCAATGTCAAATGTCAGCACGAGGTCTAAAGTATGGAGCGAAGAGTGCATCGGTTTATGCACATTTTGAGCAAAACCAATTGAATCTAGGATAGTTTTAAAGGCTACACTAAGGTTATCACGTTCTGTGTCAACATGAATGTTAAAATCACCCACTATAATAACCTTGTCAGTGTTTATCACCAAATCAGATAAGAAGTCTGAAGACTGATCTAAAAACTGAGAGTAACAGAACAGGTTTTATTGCTTTGCAATTTGAAAGAGGAATACTAAGGGTTCAATGTTCAAAATAACTGTAGTTATTAGTTGGCCTGGGACTAATTAATAAATCAGACTGAAAGATGGTTGCCACTCCTCCTCCTCTTCCCACAGATCTGGGAATGTGGAAATTTGAATAATTGGAGGGAGTTGACTCATTTATTCTAACGTAGTCCTCTTGTAGCCAGGTTTCTGTGAGACAAAATAAATCAATCTGTTTATCAGAAATCAATTAACTAACTAACAAAGTCTTAGGAGGGAGAGACCTTATATTTAATAAACCACATTTAATTGTTTTTTTTGTTTTTTTGGTTCAAGGTGAGCCGTATTGATTTTTATTAGATTTTTATGATTTGTTCCTTTTAGATCAGTTTTTGATCTGTTGAGTTTTGGCCGTGGGAAAGACACCGTCTCAATGGGGTAATGGGTGGGTAACAGTACAGAAGCTGTAGACAGGTGTGTTAAACTACGGCTCTGCTGGTCTGGACCCTGGGTTTTCAGCATTTAGGAGAACTAAAAAATCTGGCCAGATTCCTAGAAAGAAGAGCTGCACCATCTAAAGTAGGATAGATGCCGTCTCTCCGGTCAGACCAGGTTTTCCCCAGAAAGTTCGGCAGTTATCAATGTAGCCCACGTCGTTTTCAGGACACCACCTAGACAACCAGCGGTTGAATGATGACATGCGGCTAAACATGTCATCACTGGTCAGATTAGGCAGGGGACCAGAGAAAATTACGGAGTCCGACATTGTTTTAGCAAACTTACACACCGGAACAACACCAACTTTAGTGACCTCCGATCGGCGTGACTCATTCACACTCAGTCACTTGTTTCTGTAAACCAAAATACCACAAGTCTGGCACAATATTTTACATATTGCTAGCATTTGTCAATTTGAAATATCTAACATAGATTCCTTTACAAACATATCCAACTAATATTGATACAAAAACTTATACATTACTGGTCCCATTGTAATCTCAGGCAGAGCTGAGGTTGCAAGACAAAAACAAGCAAAAAAAAAAAAGGAAAGGAAAGAATTTCACAAAGAAAAGCAGAAGCAGAACAGGATGAGTTTTCAGTTCAGGATGAACTGAAAACACTGGGTTAAGCTCTTTTCCGGACCCTTAATGTCTTAAAAAGTGAAATTCAAGCAACACACAAGACAATACTGCATATGATGAACCGAAGAACTCGCCACTGATGGGATTGTGTTCGCATTTTGGTCATTCTGACAAAATTAATGAAACACATGCTGTAGTCAGAAAAATTAAGAAAATCTTTTTTTTTTCTTTATTAGTTTTTTTTTTTGGATATATTTACACAGAGAAACTAAAAGCCCAAGGCAAAACAAAAAGAAATGGACCATCCCAGCCAAAAGAAAACCAATGATGGAAAGAGCTGTTTGTATTTTCTTTGTTAAATCTTTTTAAAAACGTTTGTTTTTCTAATATATTTGCACGCATAATTATATTCCCTTTTAGTTTTTTTAAATGTAATAATTTTTTTTATAAATACATATAAAAAGCTTCTTTGTTGCTGTCATGTCAGTTGTCTTGTGTATTCCCGACTTGAAAGTCTTCATAAAGGCCTTTTTGCCCGTTTATGAATGTTAACAGTCATTCCTGGTTGCTTTCTTCTAATTAAAACCTTCTATGAAGCTCTGTTTCAAAAAGAGTTACTAAAGTAACATTCATTCTGTATTTCTTAAGAAGTTAAGGAGCAATGCACCATTTTTATACTTTTCAAGAAGGCGTGATAACAAAATATCATCTGCTTAGACTTTAGAATCTGTGCTTTCCACAGTTAATCCTACATGTTTGCTTTGTGTTGGATTCTGGATTTGTCCCCACCCAGCTCAGCTATACCCGTGTTGTTGAGTGGCTCCCACCAAAAGTGTTGAAGTTGTGCATAGGCTGCATGCCAGCCAGGGAGTTGGTAATCATTGTGGGATGTCGTCGGGCGACCGGCGTAGAGTGAGGGTGTAGTCAGGGGGACAAGTGAGCCACAGGGTGTCGTGGCTCTGCAGGGACTCGCACTCGTGGTGGTGCTCGTGCTCCAGCTGCTGCTGCTCCATCTGTAAGGACATCAGCTCTTCGCTCTGCATGTGTGCCACGTTGTTGGGTGTGGACGAAGCATTTGCTGGCGCAAATTATTGATAATTTATTGGTAAGGGAATCTGTCTTTTTTTTAATATTACTATATAAAGAATGGTTGTGTCCCACTGATTATTGCAGCCATAGAGCTCCACAGCGACATCTGGTGGGGCCCAGCCCCACATGCAGAGATACCGCAGAACATAATACAGACCATATTCTATACAAATTATACAGATTATTGAGTCTTTTATCAACAGGGAATAGAATGAAAAGTCAAACAAATTTAAATTTAAATTTCAGTTTAATCCATTTTATCTTTAAAACTCCCCACATGCAAAAATATCCCTAAACCGTAGTTAGATATTGAGAACAAAATTATTCAAATGAGTTTAACACTTTCTTTAAACATGAATTAACTCAATTATTATGTAAACTTGACACCCACAACACATTATTTCCCATCCTCTGTTGTCATTAAGTAATAATAAGAAATCCCACAGAAGAAGCAAAAACGCTAAATGTTAAATAAATCCCAGAAATCGTCTGAAGCACAGCATTACCCGAGATGTAAAGCAAAATTGTAAATAGCAAAATCCCAGAAGAAGGCTCTAAGCAACATGAATTATAAGTGACAAAATGTTGCTACATTTTAAATCATGATTCGTCTTTGATCTCAATTTGCCAAAATTCTGGTCATCAGCAAACTGAAGATCAGGGTAACAACTGATGTCAGATGGCATGAAGCATCATTTCTGTAGATCAGTTCACCTGTAAAAAGACACATGTAGAAAAGTTTTCAGTCAATTGTAACATGATCTTTGTGTTCACAAAGCAATGAAAGTTAGAGAGAGATTTACCAGTCGTCTGTTGCTCCCCAAGAACTAGTGGTCCAAGGGACAGACTTCCTGAGTCATGGTAAGATACATCTCTCCGGCGGCGGTTTTGGTGTCCAGGAGAGCAATCCTGTAAAAAAAAAAGGAAAAACATTAGAGGCTTCTGAAGGTGTATAACTTCATTGTACATGATTTAACCGGACCAGGCCCACAATGGTACTTACAGCTGTACAGGTGTTGTTTGTCAAAAGACACAAGTGAACACTGCAGTGCAGGTAGATCTCTGTGTGGTTGGTAAAAGTGAACATCCTGAAGGAGAAACGTGCCACAGTGGAGACACCGTTCTGAATCACCTCTACGGTTCCATCTGCTGGATTGGGGCACCTGTGAAACAGAAACCATGCAGGAGTTAAAATTTGAAGCAGGCAGTAAAGTAACAAGAGTTATAAAGATGACAGCTGTTCTCGTTTACTGTGAATCGATGAGATCCCAGCGGACGGGGTGGTCTGCATTATTTTCTGGCGTGGCCCAACAAGATTCCAGAATTGTGGAAAGCTGGTCCTCATCCACTCCCTCTGTTTTCACCTCCACGAAAAGCACTTTATTAATTTCAATGCCTATGTTTCCGTTAGCGCTGAAGGGCGTGAGGAAGGCCTCATCTTCATAGGGGGTCATTTTCAAACGATATGATCCGGTGCCAACAGGAAGCTTCTTGTCCACAATGCTGCAGAATGAACATTCAGTGTGATCACACAGATGTATGCATTTGATTGGTTGATTAAGCCTCTCTAGTTTATTGGACTAGATTTTAAATAATCAATGATTGGAGTAGACAGATGTAGAACTTGACAAAATAGAACAGTTGGTAAAAGACAGCAAACAGAGAAAATAGGATTGTCACCTCTCTATTGGACTGATGCCCACAGACATTGACAGGGCTTGTTCCAGAGGGTAAACACAGCAGAAACTCAGATTAAGGGTCCTCTGACGACTGATCAGACTTCCATGAGTGTCCACATCACCCTGAATGGTGTTCTCATACATGAAGTGAGTTCCATTGCTCTAAACAGCAAAATTAAAAAAAAAGATTGTATCAGTTGACTGTAGCAACAGAATTTAAGTTCTTAACAAGATGTTTTAATTTCCTAACTATACCCTCAGAGTTGTCCCACACAGATGTTCATCGTTGTCAAAGTGGAACACGAGTCGTCCGTCCTGGATCGTCCCGGTGCAAGATTCATCTCGGAGGTGGAGAGCACTGGAGTGAAAGCCTGCTTCAAACAGCTGGCAGCGAGAGATGGACATGATGCCTGAACTGCTGCTGCATGTGATGTTTGAGTCTGTTCACCAGAGACAGAAAGATTATAAGCTTCAGGGGCATTATAGCTCAGCACCAGTTATCCTTCCACTGCTATACAGATGATCAACAGGTCTACTTATTTCTGAAACCAGGTGGCAGTAATGCTCTCATTCTCTATTGGATTGCATTCCTGCTGTCAAAAATGGTTGGACAAGAATTTCTTGTTTTTAATCAAACAAAAGAATTGAATGTATTTAATATGGTGGCTACACCAATCCATAAGTCAGTGCTTACTTTTAATCAGACGAACACTTAGGTGTAACACTTGATAAGGATTTTATATTTAAAAAAGTAAATTGACTCTGTGGTCAGGACAAGTTTTTAGCCAAGAGTAGGCTTTTTTTTTATTGTCCTGACCTAAAGAAGGTCATTCATGCTTTTGTTAATTTGAGACCAGCTTCCTTAGGACCTTCGTATTATCACTGAGCCGGGCGCCAACAGTATCATTTACCAGCTTAAAAAATATGTTTGATTGTGACTGAACAATTAATGTAATTATCACTGCAGTTCTACAGTAGAAAAAAGTTTTAAAATTATCCCCCTTACCATAGCTCTCATTGTTGGGTCTGTGGTGGTGCTCATCACAGAAACAGCCGTACACACCATCTTTCTTACCACACCACTCATACTCTGCACAGTCCAGCTGTTCACAGGGGTCAGTCTCAGCTGAGAAAAAATATATCAGAAAAGGTGGAGATAATATGAAAACATGAACTTTGCAAATGACCAATCAAAAGACTGGTTTTGTGAATCTACTTAACCAAACAAACATACCACAATGCAAAGGAGAGCGCCAGTCTGGGATGTTTAGGCCCAAAACAGTGCAGGTTTTCTCATAGGCAGAGACAGCAGAACACAGCATGCCATTGGCTTGCGTGTAGAGGCAGAGATCATAAACACAGGAAGTGAAAAATGGCTGCGGGTCAGAGTGCAGGTGACAGGAACTGAACGGGCCGCTGGTATTGGTGATGACTCTGCAGAGTTCGGTGTATTCTTCTATAAAGCGGCAGTCACTCAATCCATCACCACTTCTGTCATCAGTGGATCCGCATCTAGAAAATTTGTTAAATACATTTTAGAGACAGCTTAATTCTACAAAAAAAAAGTTTTTAATTGTTGTGATTTTTTAAGAGGAAATTCAACAAACTGGAGTCTGAGCATACCCTTCTTGGCTCGTCTCTGATTTCCAGCTCTGACCAAAGTGATTGTCATCTTGGGCCAATGTACCGTTGGGCAAAACTTTGTCATCAGTAGGATCGCCGTTGAAGTTCCCACACATTCCAGTGACTCTGTTCTGATACTGGCGACCCATCCTGACCAGTAAAGTACTGTAGCCATCAAACTGGACTATGACATCAACTGCATCAAACACTATGTAACTTCCCTGAGTCATCACCTGACCTACGGTTCCTGCAGTGGTGGGAAGAGAAACCTCAGCTCCATTTACCTGTGATGATGAGAGTTCAGAGAGTTAGACAGAAGGTTCAAACACATAAAAAATTGTTTTTCTAAACCGTTTATGTAAAACAAAGTTTACCTTCACTCTCTTGTTAGGGCCGAGTCTGACATGAACACTTTCTGGAGAATTTGAGAGGTATATATCAACTGATGACACAAATGACACAAGGTTGTTTCCTCTGTGGTTGTTGGTGGCCACTACTTTATATTGAGTTTCATTGTTGCTGTGACTCAAGCTCTCAGTTATGACGTAAGAGCACGAGCCCTGAAAATGAGCCAGGGCTCCGTCGAAGGTGATGTAATGCGGGTCACCCCATACGGTACAGGTAGACATTGTGTCGTAACAGCCCAGCTGACCATCTCTGATGGTGCACTCTTGTGTAGGAGTGCATGATGAAGGATTACATTGCAGGACATTGGGGGCATGACATTCACAGTGCTGGGAGCATCCGTCTGTCCAAAAGGACTCACCAGCCTGCAAGGTGAAAAAAACAATGTATTAAATTGTGTGACAATATTGAAAAAAAATTAAGCTCACGGAAAGGAAAGCAGTTAAAAGAAAGTTTGAAAAACTACATCATGCAGAACTAGATTGATGATTAGATCATGCCAAGTTTCTACTCCTTCCTGTCTTTTGCAGGATAGTTTATTTTTCTATTCCTTACCTGGGCAAGGTTAACACTAAGTTTAGATAAATGATCCGGGGCCATTACTGTATGGTTTGTGCATGCCTGCAAACAGCAGTGCTCAGCACCAAGTAAAATGCTTCCCCTTTCACCCAGTGCTGGTGGTGATTAAATTGTGTTTTTAAGCTTAACTTACCGTGGCCCCGAGGTGTCAACACTGATACAAAAGCCGCAACATAAATAAAAAATCTGCAACACAAATACAAAAGCCACAACGGAAGTCACGCAACAGTTTGTCGTTATACATGAAAGAAGAAGAGGCAGACCTGCCAAAACAATCTAAGAAGAAGGAGCTTCGCTTGCAGACTCACAAGCAAATATTGCCGATTTGTCTGTAAAGAACAACTCAACGAGTTTTTGAAGACGATTTAAACAATTTAACCAAAGTATACAATACAGTTGGGGTTACAACTTCGAATTTGGGAGTTTCTGAGCGATAAATTCTCCGTTTTATGCACCATACTGTCACTAAGCAATGAAAGTTATCCGAAATTGTCTGACTTGTTTCCATGGTAACCAGGCAATATTTGCTTGTGACTCTGCAAGCGAAGCTCCTTCTTCATAGATTGTTTTGGCGGGTCTGCCTCTTCTTCTTCTGTCATGTATAACAACCAACTGTTGCGTGACTTCCGTTGTGGCTTTATATTTCCATTGTGGCTTTTGTATTTGTGTTGTGGCTTTTGAATTTATGTTGTGGCTTTTGTACTAGTGCTGACACCTCTGGGCCTTGGTTTGGTCAACTTTAAGAAGCCGATCAGTGACATTTTACTGAATGAAGCTATTTTAACCTGCTATACAGACTTAGTACAGTTTTACTTTGAAGGAGTCATCACATGGAATTTGGACATTTTCATGTTAAAACTTGTGTGTTTATGTTGGGCCTCAGGTAAAATCTTCCAGAAAATCAGGAGTGTGAAAGTAACTTGGTATTTTTGTGTGGGCTCTTAAAAACCCACAAGAGCGCTCTCTCTACAATGGGAGATTCTGGTGCTCCTCCTAGATTTAAGTCACTCGTGGAAGGTTGCTAACATAAGCCAAGTTAACCGACTGTCCCTGCAACTTTCTGTATGCGTGTCACATTTTGCACCCCAGTTTTTTGTTAACTAGGGACAATAACAGATGAAGATGGCATCAAGTCTGCATTAGGAGAAAGGGGCAATTCCAACAAGGACTAATCTGCAGTACGGTTGGTAAGTGTTGTTCCTTGTGTAACTTTTTACCGGGGTTCTCTCGTCTCTGCTCACTTTTCTCGGACAGCAAGCACAGATGTATTATTATCGCAGCTGCAGTGTCTCGCTGTGTGTGTGTGTGTGTGTACATGCGTGCATGTGTGCGTGCCTGCCTGCGTGTGTGTTTGTGTATTAAACCAATCTCAACCGTCTTTCAGCCCATGTTGGCACAAGACTTGCGTGACAAAACGGGTGAATTAGAGCGTACTCTTAGTTTATTTTTGGAATCTAAACAATGCCTACGACTTTTTGTGCTCCTGGTTGCACACAGAGGCATTCCAAATCGTCGGATGTACGTTTCTTTCATTTACCGAAGGACGAAGAAAGAAGAAAGAAATGGATAATTTCAATGAAAAGGATACAGGCAGACAATCTCAATCGACTGTGGGAGCCATCATATCACGACAGAATTTGCAGTCTACTTCATCTCCGGTAAATACAACTTAATTTTGCACTAGACATTGTTCTACTTAAATCTTTATATAATAAAAAATTAGGATATATATTTAAGTCAAGACGTAAACGTTCATTTCATAAAAATATACGTACATGTACAATGTATGCAAACCGTCTGGCATGAGTCTGTGAAAAGGATTAATAAGACAAAACCACCCAAATAATCCTTTGTGAACAATGTTTTTTTTTTTATTAATTAAATGCTTATTGTGGAATCGTAGTAATTTTCCGACTTTTAATTTAAATGCATGTACTGGGTTAGGCAGGGATATCTATTGGCCAGCCCCACCAAGATTTTTTTCCACCAGCCAGTACTGCTATCATCCATAAGACTAACATATAACTGATGATTGTAAAACTTTCAGGTACCTAGGAATTGTTGCTATGATATTACTCAAGGAGTATTTGAGGTGCTGCTTTAAAATTCACAAGTGTGCATGGAACTTAAATGTTATGAATGAACCTATCAGAGTTTGAGATTGTTTAAAGGCATGGGATTTTAGTACATCTACAGTTCAAAACGTGAACAAAATAATAAACAAAATGTATCTCTCCATATTCTCTAATTTAGCAAACTAATTTACCTAAAAGATGAAAATGTTGTGAGAAAGAAATAGAAATGTATCTTTTAATTATCTTTTAAATATATCTGTGTGGATGCCACTAATGCATTATGTAAGGGTAATATGACATTTATAGAAGATATTTTTTGGCCCTCAATTCCAACTTTCGGAGCTAACTTAGTAACCTTCATAAATCACAATAAAGTAACTTAAAATGGCCTACATTGAGGTAGAAGCCGTCATACTGGCAGCCACAGTTCTCCACAGGGACACAGCTTGTTCCACTCCTGGAAAAACCGTCATCACAGAAACATCCCTCGGAGCAAACATGGTCACATGTAGCATCGATGCTGCTGGCACAGGTGTGGCCACAGTCTGTTCCACACAGCTCATAGTGACTGTTGGCTGGGCAGTCAATTCCTTTATATGTCAGGACAAAAGAATATCAAGATTTGTAAAAAAAAATATCTTAAAAGTCTCTAAAAATGTAACATATCTCTATATGCTACATTTCTAGAGGATTTTGAAGAAAACGCATGTTTGATTGATTACTTTAACAGCGCAGAGCCTTCTATACTCACTGCAGGTGGTGTTTTGCCTCCAAGGGTAGACTCGGACATTAGCAGACTGACAGGCACTGACATACGTTTCAAGAGCCCTGCAGAGAAGATCACCACCTCGATTTTCCGACACGCAGACATCAAAGACGCAGTCATTGAAATATGGTGCTGGATCCACCTCCTCGTGGCAGAAGCTGAAGGGGCCGTCAGCTGCCTGGATCACCTCGCATTGGGACCTGGCATTCTGATCATTGTTGCATCGTGGGCAAGAGGAACCACAGCCGTCACTGCAGGTGTAGTCACCAGGAACCTTCCAGGCTGCCCCGAAAGTGTCTGGAATGTTGACCAGTGCTCCACTTGGGGTGTGGAAGTCGTCATTTGGATTTCCATTGAAATTTCCACAAAGGCCCCACATCTTTCCTCTGATGATGATAATATACACTGAATTAGATTTTAAATATCTATGTCTCTAACTGATGTTGGAGTTATAGGACACGAAACAGTGAGACAAAATATGAAAGTACTAAAACAAAATCACATGTAAGGATAAAACATATCTAAATTGGAATTTTCATTGGCTAGCAAGTTAGCAACATTGAAATCCAAGGCCTGTGGCTTTTAACAATAAATACAATTATTTTCAATAATGCACTTGAATCCATCCTAAAATAGCCTTAAAAATGAAAAATATATATAAGATAATGTATAAGATTTAGGTTTCAGTTGTGTGGAAGAGTAGATAGGCTACCTGTAGTTTGGGGGTACAGAAATGGTGACTGTGTAAAGTCCATCATACATGACTCTCAGTCCAAAGTCTGCATTGACAAATGTTTGGGACCCACTTCCAAAAATAGACAGACTTCCATTAAAAACAACTGGCAGGTTTCTGGTGATTCCATTCACCTGTGGAGCAGAAAGGTGTAAACATATTTCCTGGAAGCACAGTTGATATTTTTGGATGACTACCAATGCTAAATCTTTTTGTGATATACCATTAACAAACATTTTAGCTTTTAAAAGTACTTTGCAATCCAAATCTTACTACAGTTTTTAACATCTTCAGCAATCCTCCATCAGAAAACGCTTGACTTACCTCCACAGTCCCTCTGTTGTCTCTAGACATATGCACTTGATAGCCCAAGACATCAACAAAAACCTCAGCCGTGATGGAAACTGGGAGCCCAAACCATGCTTCGTTCTTTGCTTCCACAGAGAATTGATGCAGTCCATCAGTCACATTACGAACTGTTGCTAGAACATAGCGGCATGTTCCCTGGAAGTCATAGAGCTTGCCATCAAAGGTGCGGTAGTGAGGATCTCCAGAGGCAGAGCAGGTGCCGTGAGGGTTGGGATGGCAGCCAAACTCACCCGCCACAACCTGGCAGGACTCCTGAGGCCCACATGCACTGGGGGAACACTGGACTACACCAGTTACACCATTACAGGTGCAAAAGCTCTGACATTCTTCACCGTTCCAGAACTGTTCACCAGCTTGCCGATAGCGTCCTTCATGATAACAACCACATGATGTTGGTGGCACACACTGGTTACCATTGAGGACAAATCCACTATCACACTGGCACCCCTCCTGGCACTGAGTGTCACAGGTGAAGGGGAAAGAGAGGCTGGGGCAGGAAGATGGGCATGAGCTTCCACAGAGTTCATAGTGGCTGTTTGAAGGACAGGTTAGTTCTGGACGAGAAAAACAAACAAGGTAATTTAAAAGTAATAAGAAATGTGTTCATTTCAAGGGCATATCTATTGAGAGGGTTACTAGAACTTACCACAGCCAGTTGCATTCCTCCACTGTCCCAGAGAAACCCCTTTGTGTTGACACACAAGTGCATAATCTCTTAGGACATCACATAATGTTGATGCTGGATCTCTGGACCCCTGGAGGATTTCTACACATGCATCTACCTGTTGTTCTGGGTCCACTGCACCCCAACAGCTTGTAAATGGCCCAGTGTTTGAACTAAGAACTCCACAGTATTCACTGGAACTGAAATTGGTATCAGAGTTATGATGACTGCTTTCCACACAGTGATCTGCCAGGGAACCAGCTCGCCAACTGTCCCCAAACTCTTGAGAATCACTGACCAGAGTGCCATTGGGTGTACGAAACTCATCACTTGGGTCATCATTATAGTTTCCACAAAGTCCATCTAATGATCCACTGTAGACATTTGGTGCAGTGATAGCCACAAAGTGAGGCCAGACAGTCTGAAGAGTTACACCAAAGGTTGTGCGAAGGATGATGCTGTGAGTGCTGCTTTGGAAGATGCGGATTGTGTTGGACCCAGAGCTGAAGGGCAGTCTGATCAGCTGGCCATCAACCTTAAAGCATTAAAAAAACTTTTATATATTGTTTATATTTTGGATTGTTAATTTGTCTAGAAAACGTCTAAAGTATTTAAGTCTTAAACATTAAAAAGTCACTTTTTTAGAATAACACCAGCACAGCATTCATCTTTAACTGTGAATATAGTAGTTATATTGTAATGGCTTCTTTAAAAAGGTATGGGAGTAGAATCAAAATTGGACTTTACTGCATGCAGCAAAACTTGAAAAATGCATTAGGATAGTAATTATTTTATTCATCCACTAGAGAGCGGAAATCATAATAATAATCACTCCAAATTCTGGATAATCTGCGTTATATTAGCAAACCAAATTCTAAAAGGTTTGATATCAGTGACATTTTTCTCTGAAGTTACCATTTAGTTTTGTCAAATTTTATCAAACATGACTTTTTGTGGAATAATCTAAAAGCAAAACAGATGTTTTTTTTCTTGGTTTATCTGTAAAAAAAAAAACAAAAACAAAAAAAACATTTCAATCACTCACCTTAACAGTGCTACTACTTTCCAGCTCAATGGCAACCAGTGTTCCCTCTGCCTCAAACTTTAGCACATTTGAAAAACTCTCCAACCCTTTTGGAACTTTTTCCAGAGTAACCATGAAGTGCGAGTGATTAGAAGATCCCATGACGTTGACAAGTGTGAAGCGACATGCTCCTGGGTACTGGTACATCAGCCCATCAAACGTATGATATGATCCTGGACCTCTGATCCAACACGTTGCAAAGCTGTTCGGTGTGCATCCTCTTTCTCCATCCTGCACCCTGCAAGACTCATGCTGACCACAGCTGTGAGGGCTGCAAGACATGGAGCCATAACTGCATCTACAACGCCTCCCACAGTCTTCGTCCAGTATTACAGTTTCTCCTGAGCGGTAGTAGCGGCCCTCAAAGCTGCAGCCACAATCAGCATGAGGGACACAGACGCCACCACTCAAGAGGTAGCCGGAATCGCAGACACAGCTTTCCTGATTAGGGAGGGGGCAATTTTGAGTGGAATTAGGGTTGACACAAGTGGGTGGACATCCTGTCGCTTGGGCCTCATAGTGACTATTGGCTGGGCAGGGGATTTCTAAACACAAGACACATTCATTCTTAGAGTTTGGACATGGAACAGGTCTTTTATTTCAAAATAATTTCAGCTGACTGATACATACCACAGAAACCAGAACTCCGCCAGCTTCCTGGCTGGATACCATTTTGCTGACACTGACTTGAGTAGACGTTTAGAGCTTGGCACAGAATAGGCTGATATCCTCCGCTGACACACAGATCGAACACACAGCTGTACACAAAAGATCCTGGAGGGAGCTGTTGATGGCATGCTGCAAACGGTCCTGATCTGCTCTCAAGAATACCACAGTGGGCATCGTTTCTGTACAGTGCGTTCTGATCTGCTGTGCAGCCAGCACAGGCCAAACCTCCACACTGAGCCTCACAGCCAGGCTCATCATCACCAGATACTTGCCAGCTGTTAGCAAAATCCACATCAGAGCTCACCACTTCACCTTGACGGGTTCTAAAGTCATCTCCAGGGTTATTATTGAAGTCACCACAGAGGCCACATGTGTTATTCTGGTAAGTGTAGGGCACGCTGATTCTGACATATGAAGACATGTCGTAAGACACCATCAATCCAAAGTCAGTGCTGATGATGACAGAGAAACCTGACTGATAAACCTGGATCGTGCCGTTTCTGAGGGAAAATGGAGCTGTTGCAAAGTTTCCATTAACCTGTAAACATGACAACAGAAAATTGTTACACATATAAACAGAACAAAAATGGTCAGCATATTACTTATGTCAGTAAGAAAATTCTGTTACCTTAGCCTCACCATAACGTCCTTTAACAAGCTCAATAGTTTCATCGTAGGCAAAGACTTTGACCAGCCGTGTCCATGAGACATGAGTGCTGCCACGATGCTCATTTTTTCCCTCCACTCTATAGTAGGGCAGACCATTCTGACACTGCTCAGACAGAACATAAGTGCATGTGCCTTGAAAGTGAAACACTGCGTTGTCAAAGGTGTAGTAATGTGGATCCCCACTGATGGTACATGTGCGTCTTTGCACTGTCTGACAGGAGTACTGAAAGGAAGATGGCCGACAGATTTGGGAGAAGGAGCAAGGATCACTGACACACTGCAGCCCTGTTCTGGTACAGGTGCACTTCTGTGCACAGGTGCTGTCACTCCAGAAAGAATCGCCAAGTTGAACAGGTTGACCTTCAAGCACGAAAAAGGATAAATTTAAAGGCTTTGATTCTTTCCAACAAACTGAATTAATGTTACATTACTTTGAGTTTGAAAGTAGTTTTTAGCACTTATTTTAACTGTTCTACCACATGACTCAGAATGGGGTTGTCCCTTTCACCCCTGGAGACATGTACCTATTACTATAAAGATGTACCTTCAGTTGACCTCTGCTCTTACCATTGAAAGTGCAGCCTCTTGAACCATGGTCTACGCGGAAGACCCAGCGACCGGGTACGTTGACGTTGCTATCAAGGCTAAAAAAAGAATTGCTTCCAGATGCAGCACTAGACATTGATCCAGGGATGCTGAAGTGATGCAAGGAATTAATTGTGTCGTAGCCAGCCTGGAAATTACATGTGCATAAATAGATAAATTTCCTTTATACTGCAGAGAAATATACACTGAGTAGAACTAAGACCAGGCAAAAAAGCATGTTGTGATAAACATTTATTTGAATAACTCTAACCTGTATCAACCTTGATGTAGTTGCTAGGGACCCGTAGTTCATCAGCACAAATGAGTATTGCCCATTGGTGGTCAATATGGCCTGAAAGGTTGTTCGCTGAGGAAAAAATACTTTTTAAGAATTAATTTGCATAGGTTAACATTAAGTTATCTTATTTAGTTACACATCACATATAGATTAGGGTTCAGCATATCACTTACTGTTCCAGTCATTGGATAATAGGCAACCTCATTCCATGTTGCAATAAAGACCCAACTGGCGTGAAAGTTAAAGGCTGGGAAATATGCATTGATGTCCTGTGTAACTTGCTGGAGAATAGAGCCGCTTGTGTACTGAACATAATAGATGTCACCATTGCCTCTGTTGTCTAAATCGGTCCAGAATGGAGCAATGATGTCTCTGTTTCCATGAATTGGAAACTGTTGAGGAGAATAGCTAGACCATGGTGAATCAAAGGTCAGATGTCCGTTGTGGTTCACCTGAAAAAAATACTCTTTGTTAATGTTTGCATTTTGTCTTCATAATTAAAAGGAAAATTTACTTAAAGTATAAGACACAAGGTAAACATACGTAAATCTGAGAGTAATGCTGGCCAAAAAAGTTAAAGCTTTGGCGGAGTGAGATTTGAGGGGAGCTTCCATCATCTGATTGAGAGCTTGTTGTCCCTCCAATTGGGTAGAGGGGTCCTTTAAAGTACAAGAGAGATCACCTGATTAAATCGGAATCGGATTCTATTTCTGGATTACAACAGCATTCTAGAAGCTTTTCTGCTCCAACCTGTAGCTTGTTACAGAGCTCTATCCAAGGTGAAGTCAGAGCTCACTGTACCTCCTTTACCCCCCCCCCCCCCCATCCTACTCGTGTCATCAGGTAACTTTAGTACAGAGACAACAAAGATCACATTTGGGGTTCCATCCTGGGTCCCCTCCTATTTAATATCTACATCCTCCCTCAGATCATAAAAAACAACAATTTACAACAGTTACTATAACTACGCAGACGACCCACAGCTCTACGTACATCACCATGTCACCAGGTGACTATGAACCCATTCAAGCACTGAGTATGCTTGGAAGAAATAAATAACTGGATGTATCAAATGTTCTTTTTCATAATATTCACTCGTTGTCTCGCTATGGGATGCAGCCTCCTGCAGCCCTGATAGAAGCATTTATCTCAATCTGCCAATCCTGATTGGCCGGTGAAAGTGCTCGTCTTACGCCACGCCCAGTAGCCCCGACTACTAAAGCGTGTGCAGATCACGTCACTTCAATTCCAAACCTCTTCTCACCTGAGAGCTTATCTCACGTCGGAGCCTTTTGCTAGCTTAACTGCCCATAGACGGACCTTGCTAGCTTCCGTCGCCGGACGCTACCACTGTGCTGCGATTTCTGCCCTGTCCGCTCACTCCAGACCGGACCGGTATCGTTTTTTTCCGTTCACTCCACGGCGGAATCCCTCTCGGCTCCCCTCCGCGGACGCTCGAGTCGGTCGAGCATTGGGCACACCAGCGAATTTCTCGACCCCACCACGCTAGCACACCAGCTAGCCACGATCCCTTTCCCTACCAGCACTCCAGCTCGTCGGGAAATGGCAACCGTCAAAAACCCTCACACCAGAGGAGACTACCGTCTTTGTGGTTGCGGGAACAAAATTCCGGGGAAGGACACCCGCCCGGTGTGCAGTACCTGTCTGGGGGTCGACCACGCCAGGTCAGCCCTCGAAGTTCCCGGGTCCTGTGGGCACTGCAAAGTGTTCACGGTTAAGAGCCTCAGACGAAGACTAGCCCGCCAGGTTAGCATCTCGGACCGTGACCCATTCCTCCCCACCGCCGCCCACGAGGCAGCTGCGGAGGAGGACGAGGACATGGCTGGGGAAGCCCCGGAGACTGGCTACGACTGGAGTACCCAGTGCGAGCAGCTCCGTGCCCCCCCGTTTCCCGAGGAAGACGTGCTGGATGTTAGCCCCATGGAGGAGGATGACGACGCCTCGTTCCTCATATCAGAGGACGAGGAAGAGGATGACACCTTCATGGCCCCAGCCCAGACTGAAAAGCCGAAGCTGCCGAGCCCTTCCACCAGGGAAGACAGGGGAGCGAGCTCACCAGCTCCCTCCCTCCATGTGGACCTGCTCGACGTGTGCAAACGCGCGGCAGAGAAACTGGAGATCCCCTGGCCGATTGCAATAGCGGAGCCCACCCGGTCCCGCTATGAAGGCAAACGGCTTCCCTTGGCGCGAAATGCGATGAAGCAGCTTCTTCCTGTCTTCCCCGAGTTGCTGACTGAGCTCTCCAAAACATGGACTAACTCCCCGTACAGCAACAGGAGCCCCATTGCGGGCGCGGCATCCCTCGATTGCGAGGCGATGGACGCCCATGGCTTCTTCTCCATGCCTCTGGTGGAAGTCCCGGTAGCTGCGCATCTCTGCCCAGGCAGCGCGAGCCAGCTGTCCGCAGCTTCCCCCAGGCGCCCGACGCTGCCAGCCCGAGCGTTTTCAGTCTGCGCTGACCGAAAGGGCGTACAAAGCAGCTGCCCTCTCGGCCAGAGCCCTCAATGCCCTCTCCATCCTCACCGCCTACCAAGCGGAGTTGTTTGACGCGTCCGCTGAGGAGCAAGACCCGGACGCGTGGGAGGAAATGGCGGTCATCGCCGATTTGTCTCTCCGCATCCAACGTGTCTCGGTCCAGGCCACGGGAAAAGTGATGGCAACCCTCGTCGTCCAGGAGCGAGCGAGATGGCTCAGTCTCGCTAACCTGACCGACAGGGACGATTGGCATATCCAAGGCATCTTCAGCTCCGCATTGGCCACAATGCAGCAGAGATGCGAGGCAAAAAAGAAGGACGACGAGGCCCTCAAACTTTGTCTCCCTCGGAAAGCCCCAGCGCCTTCACCTCCGGTGCAGCGCAAAACCTTTGTGCAAGCTGCCTCCCAGCCGCCGCGTTTTAAAATACAGAGACGGCCACCACCACCTGGCCAGCCCCTCCCGATGAGGAAGGAGCGCGGAGCCGGCTGGCATGGGAAATCCGCCTCCCCGACCGCTGCGCTGCCGCCGCCCACAGCCGCCGCGACCTCGGTCCCCCGGGCGGTGAAGAAAAAGAGAGTGGCCTGACAGCCGCCCGTTCCTCAGTTGGTGCAGCCTGCAGTTCCCCGTTGCGCAGGCCCACCGTTTTGGCTTGTTCGTGCGCGCCCTGTGCCACCGCTGCCCATTCCAGAGCCGGTCCACGAGGAGAGGGACATCGCCTCGGAGAGTTGCGCTGTTGCGCCCCGAGCAGAATGTCCACAAGCACACACATACACACACGTTCGAAGGTTGAACGGTGTGAAAATAAAAACAATAAATCTGTCACAACCAGGCCACGAGCCGAGGGTGCAGATAATAAAAAAAGCCAAAACAAACAATGCTCTCTCCATAAGCAGGGTGGCCATTCAGCCCCCTGCAGCCCTGCTACCGGGATGGGCGTCGCCATCCCCGCGGAGCAGAGCAGAGCGCCCCGTCACACCTGCGGTGGTACCCGAGGATCATTTCCCGGCTTTACCACAGGGGGGCGCGGAGCAAAAGCCGCAGTATGCTCCTCCTCTTTCTCTCAAATGGGAAAGCTGGAAAGCAGCAGCGGCCCCACCGTGGGTATTACGCACAATTTCCCGGGGATACAGGCTTCAATTCGCCACTGTCCCTCCCCGTTTCTCCGGCGTAGTACACTCACATGCACAGGGAGAATCAGCTTGAGTCTTACAGGAGGAGATCCTCTCTCTGATAGACAAACGAGCGGTTTCTGTCGTATCTCCAGAACAGAGTCTGTCAGGGTTTTACTCCAGATACTTCCTCGCCCCCAAACGGGGGGGGGGGGAGGGGAATCCGCCCTATTCTGGACCTGAGAGCCCTGAACAAATTCCTGCGGAAATACAAGTTCAGGATGCTGACACATGCAGCACTGCTGCGTCTAGTAAGACCGAACGACTGGTTTTCGTCCGTGGATCTGAAAGATGCGTATTTCCACATTCCCATTTACCCCCCTCACAGACAATATCTCCGATTTGCCTTTCAAGGGGTGTGTTACGAATACCGTGTTCTACCATTCGGTCTGTCTCTCAGCCCGAGGGTTTTCATACGGTGCACAGAGGCTGCAGTAGCCCCGCTCAGACGCCGTGGGATACGTCTGGCCACGTATTTGGATGACTGGCTCCTGTTAGCGCAGTCAGAACAGGAAGCCAGGGTTCACACACATATTGTCACAGCACACCTGATGGATTTGGGTTTTGTGGTAAATATGGAAAAGAGCCACCTATCTCTGACGCAGAAGATATGCCTTCTGGGGCTATCCCTGCGCTCTGTGCCGTTCACAGCTTGCCTATCGGAGGAGAGGGTGACGACTTTCAGAGCTTGCCTTGCACACTTCCGTCGGCACAGATCTGTCCAGTTCAGACTGTGCCTTCGGTTGCTGGGTCTAATGGCCTCAGCCATCCTCGTGATTCGCCTCGGCCGTCTTCACATGCGGGACTTTCAGCGCTGGGTCGCTTCGCTCCGAATGGACCCCGTGCATCATGGCGCACGGCAGATAACGGTCACAGCGGACTGTGTAACAGCTCTGCGCTGTTGGGGAGCCCCGTCCTTCCTGCCCATGGGCACCGTCTTGTCCAGGAAGGTTGTGACCACGGATGCCAGCATATACGGCTGGGGCGGCATTCACGAGGGCAGGTCTGTGAGGGGTCGCTGGAGCCAAGCTCTCCAGCGCCTGCACATAAACTTCCTCGAACTTTCAGCTGTGTTTCTTTCCCTGAGACACTTCCTCCCATTCCTCTCAGGTCACCATGTCCTGGTGAGGACAGATAACACGACAACAGTGGCGTATATCAACCGCCAGGGAGGCTTGCGCTCTCGTATGTTGCACGATCGGGCACGCGAACTGATCCTCTGGAGCAGTGCCCACTTTCTCTCCCTGAGGGCGACGCACGTCCCGGGAGATTTAAACACAGGTGCGGACCTGCTGTCCAGGGGCGCGCCAATGTACGGGGAATGGACGCTGCACCCGCAAGTCGTGGAGCAGATATGGGCGCGCTCTGGCCGCGCCCAGATAGATCTGTTCGCGTCCAGGGAAAACGCTCGATGCGAGCTGTTCTTCTCTCTGAGCATCCTGAATGCCCCCCTGGGCGTAGACGCACTAGCGCACGCTTGGCTGCACGAGCTGCTCTACGCGTTCCCCTCGCTGGCCCTGATACCCCCTACTCTCGCCAGAGTGAGGGCATCCAATCACAAGCTGATCCTGATAGCTCCACACTGGCCAGCACTACACTGGCTGGCGGAGATATTCCAGATGCTGTGCGCCCAGCCTTGGCAGCTGCCGCTGCGCAGGGACTTGCTCTCGCAGGGGGCGGGGACAGTGTTCCACCCGCACCCGGAGCGACTGCAGCTGTGGGCCTGGCCCGTGAGTGGCTCAATTTGACCACTGCTGGGCTCCCTCAGAGTGTAGTTAATACTATCCAAAATGCCAGGGCTCCCTCCACTAAGACTCTATATGGCTCCAAGTGGGGACTGTTTGAGCGGTGGTGTCTTGAACGGGACTACGTTCCTTTTCAGTGTTCTGTACCAGCGATTCTGTCGTTTTTACAGGAACTGATTGATAAAGGAAAAGCCTTTTCCACGGTTAAGGTCTATCTGGCTGCTATAGCGGCGTGCCATATAGGATTTGGGGACAAAACGGCGAGCCAACACCCTTTGGTGTGCCGGTTTATGAAGGGCGCGCGCAGGCTTCTCCCTGTCTCCAAACCTTTGCTGCCCCCGTGGGATTTGATGGTGGTTCTGGAAGGGCTCAAAGGGCCCCCTTTTGAGCCATTGTTGGGGACCAGTCTTAAACATCTGTCTCTTAAGACAGTGCTGTTACTGGCTCTGGCCTCTGCGAAACGAGTCAGCGACATTCATGCGCTCTCTGTGAACCCCGCATGTACTCGGTTCGACCCGGGGTACACGCGTATGGTTCTGAAACTCAACCCAGCTTTTGTTCCTAAAGTAGTTGGTTCTTGTTCACCGATCGAGCTGGCGGCGTTCTCCGCTTCCCCCGGTGAACAGCGAGCGCACATGTTGTGCCCTGTTCGGGCCGTACGCTCTTATATGGACAGGACACAGAACATCAGGAGGAGTGATCAGCTCTTTGTCTCCTGGGCGGAGCCCCGTAAGGGACAGCCGATCACAAAGCAGCGCCTCGCCCACTGGGTGGTAGAGGCCATAGCTTTGGCGTATGAAAGCAGGGGTCTGCAGCCCCCGGCGGGTTTACGTGCACACTCTACCCGCGGGATGGCCGCGTCCTGGGCTTTATTCAGGGGAGTGTCCGTTCAGGACATTTGTTCGGCAGCGAGCAATCAGGATTGGCAGATTGAGATAAATGCTTCTATCAGGGCTGCAGGAGGCTGCATCCCATAGCGAGACACCTCGCTCATATTATTCTAAGAACTGGGGTTATGTTAGATAACCAAACGTTCTACATTTAATTAAAAACAAAACTGAAGTAATAGTTTTTGGACCAATCGTTAAGCAATCAAAACCCTAACAGACAGACAGACAGACAGACAGACAGACAGACAGACAGACAGACAGACAGACAGACAGACAGACAGACAGACAGACAGGAAGCTTGCCTGGATTTGGAGTTGTTATTCCAGCCACGGAAACACACAGAAATCATTGAATAAAAATGTATCTATCTATTTATGAAACTACTGTCTATACATAAGAACCGTTTGATTTTTAGATAGACAGAAAGACAGCCAGACAAACATACAGCTTACCCGTGGTCTGACTTGTCACCACAGCTATAAAACAGAGAGATATTAAACATTAAAGTAATACAATGGAGAACAATGAAGAAAATTCATTTCACTTTTATTGCAAAATATAGAAAGTTGCTTCCATTGAAATATCTTCTTTTTCCAGTTAAATACACAGGTATAATTAGTACTTTGTTTTAATTCTATTGTTTCATTTTTGTTTTATCAAAACAGGTCTCCCTTAAAAATGACATATTGGATCTCAATGAATTCCTGTATAAATAAATAAAGATTTGAGAATCAATGTAATAATAATAATAATAATAATAATAATAATAATAATAAGAAGAAGAAGAAGAAGAAGAAGAAGAAGAAGAAGAAGAAGAAGAAGAAGAAGAAGTTAGTACAAACATTTAAAATGGTTTTATTTGGTATTACTTTATTAAGTGTCTGGGGATTCCTTTTTAGATCATTATCTTCATTTCAGTTTTCTATTAATTTATCTTTCTTTGTATTTTGATTCTATCAAAAGGAAACTCGTTTTCATTCTCCCAAACGAAATTACCTTGTCCTCAAAAAGTGAGAATCTGATTGGTGGTTGGACTGTTTAGACCCAGTTAAGCTTTTTCTAAAACATTAGCCTCATCTAAACCATCAACTTTTAAGTTAGAAAAAATTCCAACCAAGCTATTTGAAGAAGTATTCCCTTTGATTAATACCCCCATTTTAGACATGATTAATCTATCCTTAGTAAATGGATATGTACCACAGGCTTTTAAAGTAGCTGTCATTAAACCTTTACTTAAGAAACCCTCTCTTGATCAAGATGACTTAATAAATTACAGATCTTTATCTAACATTTCTTATCAAATATTCTTGAGAAAGTAGTTGCTAATCAACTGTATGAATATTTATTGATGCTCATCATGCTCCAGAGCTCATCATAGCACTGAAACAGCTGCAGTGAAGGTCACTAATGATATTCTCATGGCATCAGATAATGGACTTGTGTCTGTAGTTGTCCTGTTAGATCTTAGTGCTGCATTTGATACAATTGACTGCAATATTCTCCTGGAAAAGTCTTTTCTTTCTGACAGATTCCAGTTTGTGCATGCTAATAATAAATCTTCAAACTCCAGGGTTACTTGTGGACCACAGTGTTCAGTCCTGCAGCCAGTTTTATTTACTATATATATATGCTCCTGGTAAAATTGTTAGACAGCATGGGAAATAATTTCCACTGATATGCTGATGACACTCAGCTATATTTATCCATAAGTCCTGATGAATCCAATTGATTACTTAGAATACAGGCATGTCTTGACGACATCAAAACTTTGATGGCTTTAAATTTTCTGTTTAGAAATTCTGACAAGACAGAAGTTGTAATATATATATATATATATATATATATATATATATATATATATATATACACATACATATATATATATGTATCAATCAAGTACCACTTTATATATATATATATATATATATATATATATATATATATATATATATATATATATATATATATATATACCAAGTGGTACTTGATTGATTTCCTTTCGTAAACTTATAAGCACACTCTACAAAGTACTAGTTTGTACAACTTAATATCTATTTCTCTTTACGTTTTTAAGTGCAATCGGTTTGCATGCTATTTAAAGTAATACAAATTGAATTTTAAAGTGCACCAAATTATCATTTCTAAAAGTAAATAAATATTTAAAGTTTAAACCAGCTCTCGGAACTTTAAACACTGCTAGAGTCTGCATCAAATATTTTGCTATTAACATGTTTGCGAGGATGGCAAACTAAAGTGTTCACTTGATAACATCAATGTTTGACTGCTGGGTAAAAAATATTACACTGATTTTCTTTATGAAACTTAATTTAAGATATATTTGAGTGGCTACTTACCTGTGAACAACAGAACCAATACTGGCAGTATGATTTTGCCTGCCATTTTTCAAAAGTTAAAATCCAAACCTGATAAAAACAAAAAAAATAAATGTTTTTTTATTTTTTTTTTAGGAAATATTAATCCAAAAATAAACTAAATACAAAACTTTTTTTTATCCGCTGACAAACGTAAAATAAAAAATTCTTAATGCAATTTGATCAAACTATTTCAGAGTATTTTACTTATTCGGAGGAGAAAAAAACTTTTACCTTTTCTATGTGCCTCTCTGCTGTGTGAGCATCTCGAATGACAGTACAGAGGTGCAACAAGGCTTTATACAGTGACAGCTGGCAAAAATCCAGTATTCTCATTTCCAGGAAGTTTTACTGAAAAAACTGACATAATTGCTTCCTCATATTTTAGCACAGCACAGTTCGGTCAGCAAGGATCACCTCATAGGTTCCAGGTTTAAACTTTGCCATGATTTTTCTGTTTCTTATTTACTGTTTTCCTCTCTGGTCCTCTCTTTGGCAACAAGAGTTTGTATCAGATTTACCTCAGTGAATGAATGGTATCTTGTCCAGGGTGTACCCCACTCTGTAGCAGCTTGGATAGACTACAACACCCACTGACCACCTCATCTCTTCTATTACCATCCCATATGGCCCCTTGTGCACTCTTTTGGACAGAGATCTCTATTGAAAGCTTATGCCAACGTCCCATTTTGAGTTTTCAGATTACCACTGGGGTCTAACAACTTTTCCTCATGTTTTAGCCTGTTGTACTGTATATTTCTAGTTTCCTCTGTCACTTTTTGGGGATTGAAACATCTATCAAACCTACCATTTTGGGAGCTTGGCAACAAGCTCCTAAAATTATGTTCACTGAAGCTTTTGAGTTTGTAAATTATTTTCACAAAGTATTTCACAATCAAAGGTTTTTCAAAAGTTGTACCTTTCTTATCATAAGCAGTACACGAGGTGCCAAAGTTGCAGAAAATTTAAATTTTGCAAAATATCCATCTTATGTTAGCATGATCTTGAAATATGCATAAAGAATTTATTTATTTTGCTGTAGAAAAGAAGTGTGATATATCAAACTATCCAGTTTAACTTTCTACCCTCTTTAATTTCCGCTTTTGCTTCATAACTTCAGACCTAATGCAATCTTGTCACACCCCATGACCTAAATTCTCCACATCAATTTAAGGCTTTGAAGTTTTATGTCTTTTAAAATTAAACTGTAGATTCACTATTAATTGAATAGACGGAACAGGATCGATGGGTCTTCTCAGCTGAAATACAATGACAAATTAAGGAGTGGCATCACAACCATTATGATGTCAGACTTTCCTGCTCTGAAAGTAAAGGACAAAGGGCAGAAATAAAAATTAGTCCATATGTATGTTAAGCAAAGCGAATATGAATTATTAGCCAGCTATAAACCCACTATTTCTTTAAAATATTAATACATATTTCAGATTACCTTTAAGTTTTATTTCTTAGAGTGAGAATTGATGAACAACAGATGGAAGTCTTGACAGTCCCAATGAGCTGAACACATTCTTCAACAAGTTCAGTTCAGGAACAAGAAAAAAGAGATGATAATGTATTTTCTGTATTGTACATGAAAAATTGTACATGGCTAAATTCATGTGGGATGTGATACATGAATTTAGGTCATATGTCACACCCCATGACCTAAATTCTCCACATCAATTTAAGGCTTTGAAGTTTTATTTCTTTTAACATGAAACTGTAGATTCACTATTAATTGCATGGGCGAAACAGGAGTAATTGATCTTCTCAGCTGAAATACTATGATAAATTAAGGAGTGGCACAACAACCATTATGATGTCAGACTTTCTGCTCTGAAAGTAAAGCACATAGGGCAGAAATAAAAATTAGTCCATTATAGCAATATCTATATATGTTGACGATGATTAAAAGAATATGGCTGAGTTTGTTTTAGTTTAATATAAAATATCTCCATTGTGACAAAAATAAGCAATAGGAGATAAGATATGGAATATTGTAATCAGTGCAGAAAGATGCAATGACTGATCAGTCTTTGGGCATATTTTCAGTTTGCTTCAGAAATATATCTGGGTGGTAGGTTTAGAGATTGATATCATTAAAAGAATTTTGCTCAGATTTACAAATTTCCTGCATCAAGCACAGTATGTGCATGCAAATTTGTAAAATAGCATATCAAAATAAGCAGCAACATCCTGTTTGAACTAAAATTAAATATAAAATTATCAGGTTTTAACACAGCTCAAAACAATGTTTCTAAAAACCAGGGTTCAGTGCGGCAAGCATGCAGGAACAAATCATTACATTTTTCAATTAATAATCAACAGATTCATAATTATCATAACTAATTAACAGTTTTCTGCTGGTTCCTGGGATTATTTTACTAAAGTTTTGCTGTTGACCTTCTTCAATGGTCATGGGTAAAACTAGCATTTGGGTTTTCCAGTGCTGTAAGAACTGAAAAATGTTATTCCTGTTAGTTTGATTGGGTTGAAAACATCTCAACGCTTCCAAAGCTGAGCAGCAGGTTTAGCTCGTTTTGCTGTAGATTATTTATATTAAATTATATTAAATTCAATTAAATTTTATTTATATAGGGCCAATTCATGAAACATGTCATCTCGAGGCACTTTACAAAGTCAAATCAATCATATTACACAGATTGGTCAAAAATGTCCTATATAAGGGAACCATTTGATTGCTTCAAAGTCCCGACAAGCAGCATTCACTCCTTGAGAAGCGTGGAGCCACAGAGAGAGTCGTCTGCATTGTCAATGGCTTTGAGCAATCCCTCATACTGAGCAAGCATGAAGCAACAGTGGAAAGAAAAGAAAATATTAATACATATTTCAGATTACCTTTAAGTTTTATTTCTTAGAGTGAGAATTGATGAACAACAGATGGAAGTCTTGACAGTCCTAATGAGCTGAACACACTCTTCAACAAGTTCAGTTCAGGAACAAGAAAAAAGGATGATCAAGTATTTTCTGTATTGTACATGAAAAATTGTACATGGCTAAATTCATGTGGGATGTGATACATGAATTTAGGTCATGTGTCACACCCCATGACCTAAATTCTCCACATCAATTTAAGGCTTTGAAGTTTTATTTCTTTTAAAATGAAACTGTAGATTTACTATTAATTGCATGGGCGAAACAGGAGTAATTGATCTTCTCAGCTGAAATACTATGATAAATTAAGGAGTGGCACAACAACCATTATGATGTCAGACTTTCTGCTCTGAAAGTAAAGCACATAGGGCAGAAATAAAAATTAGTCCATTATAGCAATATCTATCTATGTTGACGATGATTAAAAGAATATGGCTGAGTTTGTTTTAGTTTAATATAAAATATCTCCATTGTGACAAAAATAAGCAATAGGAGATAATATATGGAATATTGTAATCAGTGCAAAAAGATGCAATGACTGATCAGTCTTTGGGCATATTTCAGTTTGCTTCAGAAATATATCTGGGTAGTAGGTTTAGAGATTGATATCATTAAATGAATTTTGCTCAGATTTACAAATTTCCTGCATTAAGCACAGTATGTGCATGCAAATTTGTAAAATAGCATATCAAAATAAGCAGCAACATCCTGTTTGAACTAAAATTAAATATAAAATTATCAGGTTTTAACACAGCTCAAAACAATGTTTCTAAAAACCAGGGTTCAGTGCGGCAAGCATGCAGGAACAAATCATTACATTTTTCAATTAATAATCAACAGATTCATAATTATCATAACTAATTAACAGTTTTCTGCTGGTTCCTGGGATTATTTTACTAAAGTTTTGCTGTTGACCTTCTTCAATGGTCATGGGTAAAACTAGCATTTGGGTTTTCCAGTGCTGTAAGAACTGAAAAATGTTATTCCTGTTAGTTTGATTGGGTTGAAAACATCTCAACGCTTCCAAAGCTGAGCAGCAGGTTTAGCTCGTTTTGCTGTAGATTATTTATATTAAATTATATTAAATTCAATTAAATTTTATTTATATAGGGCCAATTCATGAAACATGTCATCTCGAGGCACTTTACAAAGTCAAATCAATCATATTACACAGATTGGTCAAAAATGTCCTATATAAGGGAACCATTTGATTGCTTCAAAGTCCCGACAAGCAGCATTCACTCCTTGAGAAGCGTGGAGCCACAGAGAGAGTCGTCTGCATTGTCAATGGCTTTGAGCAATCCCTCATACTGAGCAAGCATGAAGCAACAGTGGAAAGAAAAGAAAATATTAATACATATTTCAGATTACCTTTAAGTTTTATTTCTTAGAGTGAGAATTGATGAACAACAGATGGAAGTCTTGACAGTCCTAATGAGCTGAACACACTCTTCAACAAGTTCAGTTCAGGAACAAGAAAAAAGGATGATCAAGTATTTTCTGTATTGTACATGAAAAATTGTACATGGCTAAATTCATGTGGGATGTGATACATGAATTTAGGTCATGTGTCACACCCCATGACCTAAATTCTCCACATCAATTTAAGGCTTTGAAGTTTTATTTCTTTTAAAATGAAACTGTAGATTTACTATTAATTGCATGGGCGAAACAGGAGTAATTGATCTTCTCAGCTGAAATACTATGATAAATTAAGGAGTGGCACAACAACCATTATGATGTCAGACTTTCTGCTCTGAAAGTAAAGCACATAGGGCAGAAATAAAAATTAGTCCATTATAGCAATATCTATCTATGTTGACGATGATTAAAAGAATATGGCTGAGTTTGTTTTAGTTTAATATAAAATATCTCCATTGTGACAAAAATAAGCAATAGGAGATAATATATGGAATATTGTAATCAGTGCAAAAAGATGCAATGACTGATCAGTCTTTGGGCATATTTCAGTTTGCTTCAGAAATATATCTGGGTAGTAGGTTTAGAGATTGATATCATTAAATGAATTTTGCTCAGATTTACAAATTTCCTGCATTAAGCACAGTATGTGCATGCAAATTTGTAAAATAGCATATCAAAATAAGCAGCAACATCCTGTTTGAACTAAAATTAAATATAAAATTATCAGGTTTTAACACAGCTCAAAACAATGTTTCTAAAAACCAGGGTTCAGTGCGGCAAGCATGCAGGAACAAATCATTACATTTTTCAATTAATAATCAACAGATTCATAATTATCATAACTAATTAACAGTTTTCTGCTGGTTCCTGGGATTATTTCACTAAAGTTTTGCTGTTGACCTTCTTTAATGGTCATGGGTAAAACTCGCATTTGGGTTTTCCAGTGCTGTAAGAACTGAAAAATGTTATTCCTGTTAGTTTGATTGGGTTGAAAACATCTCAACGCTTCCAAGGCTGAGCAGCAGGTTTAGCTTGTTTTGCTGTAGAGAGCGGCACAGAGTAACAAAACACAACACTTGATGAACCTGTTATTCAGAGAAATAAAACATTATATCCTGATTGTTTCACAGCAGTTACCCTTCACCAGGTAAACACACCCATAGCAGCACACCTCAGCTCCCCGCAGCCCCACCTCTGGTTTTCCTGCTAAAACCGCATATTTAAAATTAACTGCACCTGTTGAAATTCTCTCCTCTGTTGCCTCCAATTCCTCTCTCTCTCTCTCTGTTCATCTTCTCCTTCATCAGTAACTTTGACCTTACATGTCTCAGCTGCATGACAGTTTCCCTGATTTCAGCCAACTGAGCATATATGCCAGAATGAATGAAACAGAGGTCACAAGCTAGGTGCGAATATACAGCACAATGCGTATATTTCACCTTAAAATTAAGCATAGAAGAAGATTTCTTTTAAATAAATACATTTTCGTTTGAATACTGTATTGTTCCATTATGACACCCAAGCACCAGACCGAGGTTTTGCTGCTAACACTTAGGACAAACAGAACGGGACAGCTTTCACCCCGCCAGTCCCTCGAACCACCACTCCTCCCCCCGGAAGCCACAAATTTCTTCCGGTATAAACCCAAAACAATCTAATTTAAAAAAACAGTTAATGTGCAACAGCATTTAGCAATAAAGTGTAATACGGATAATTACTATACATTTTTATTTATTGATTAAATATACAGTTTTTGATTTAATCATTACAAAGGAAATGTTTATTTACACGTCTTTATGGTGTGGGGCGGGAAAAAAACAGTCAGAGAGGCCATTACAATTTTAATTTTGCGCACCCCCTAGTGGCAGCTCGTAAAATAACCAGTATGGCGAGTAAACATACGAAGCAAATAAAACTAATGATGAGGATGTAAATAAGCTCCATTCAAACATTTTGATGCTGGGGGACAATTAATTAATTATTTTTATCAGCATGTCACACATTTCTTAATCCAGTCAAATCAGTTAATTTCTCTCCATGACAGATCTTGACAGATCACCCGCTACTACCATCTAATGTAGAACAGATTACTGAATCAATGTGTGCTTCTGTGCTTTTTTGTCTCTCCTGATGTGTCTGTGCTCTGTCTTCTGTAACCCCCAGTCGGTCGAGGCAGATGACTGTTCACACTGAGCCCGGTTCTGCTGGAGGTTTTCCTTTACGTTAATGGGGAGTTTTTCTTTCCACTGTCGCTTCATGCTTGCTCAGTATGAGGGATTGCTGCAAAGCCATGGACAATGCAGACAATTCTCCCTGTGGCTCTACGCTTCTCCAGGAGTGAATGCTGCTTGTCGGAACTTTGATGCAATCAACTGGTTCCCTTATATAGGACATTTTTGACCAATCTGTATAATCTGAACCAATCTGCATAATATGATTGAATTTGACTTTGTAAAGTGCCTTGAGATGACATGTTTCAGGAATTGGTGCTATATAAATAAAATTGAATTGAATTGAATTTATTACTGAGAGCGCATTGGTGTGTTTTTTTCCAGTTTTGTTTTCTAATATGAACCTATCACAGCTCTTAGAAGACAGTGTCAAACCTAGCAGGGGGTCACACCTCCTCACTAAGATAAAAATTTCTGTCCACTGCTTGGTCAGAGTTGCTCTCAGCTAGCCTGGGTGCCATTCCGAACATAGTCCCGCCCACAATATTTTAGGTCGGGAAGTTCGGTCTGGCATTGCTCAATAGTAGCGCGAGTATGCTCGCCCAATATCTGGCGGGCCAATCAAATCGTCAGGGCGGGCTTTATACGATGATGGACAGATGATCAACAGTAACGTAATCAACCACGTCTCCAAAGCGCGCTTGGGTTGAATTCGTTTACAACAACGATGGCTGCCGCTGGAGAGTTGAGGTGTATAGATTCTGCTATTAGGTCTGTTCTAGAAGATATCGACAGGTTCGTGTGTTGAAGGACTCCTTGGATCCTTACATTCTTTTTGCAACACCGGCAAAAACCGTTAACGCTCATCTTCTTATGCTAGGCTAACAGTTGAGTTCCGTTGACACCAACCAGTGTTTCCCGCAGGAATTTGCTTAGGCAAGGCGGTGAGTTGGGCGGGGGGGGGGGGGGGGGGGGGACAAGTTTTGCGCGGACCGACTCGCGGAGCGGGGGGGGGGGGGGGTGGGGGGGGTTCACGACAACTTTTGCGCGGAGCGGAAAAGTGTTTTCCATGTGTTTTTCTCCTGCCATTCACTATATGCACGCGTGAAAGTAACAACAAAAAAACGCGTGTTAACGTCAGAGAAACATGCAAGCATATCGAGTTGTTTTTTTATTCTTTTTTTTGGAATGTTGCAAGGCGACCGCCTTGCCAAGACAGCGCTGCAGGAAACCCTGACAACTATGCGTCGCTTAACATACATCACACACTTCGTTGCTCTTATTGGTGGTCGGTCTATCCAATTGAGTGCAGAGGAATTTTTTTTTCTGGTTCGATCGAAACACGCCCCATAATCACAGCTCTATAGAGCAGTATCAGACTCAAATTCTGACTAGAATTGAGTATGACCATGTCAGGCTAGCTCTCAGCAGGTATCTGAATCACTCTTATGGTCTGTTCACACCAAACGCGATTCCAGCAAATGTTTCTCCTCATTCGTGTGGTGTTGCTCACTTGACATTTTGCAAGCAATTTGCATGGCCACTTGGGACAATGCTCTACTTACTTAAATGTGTCATCAAATAGGAGGAGCTTCTATCTGTCTGTTCAACTCAACATTTTACCAAGCGAGCCACTGTGCTGTATTTAATGTGGAAAGCCGAACAACGGTGCCTTCGTCCAGGGCCGGCGATTGCTATAGGCGAGCTAGGCAATTGCCTAGGGCGACAAATGTGTTGGGGGCACCCTCTAGCGTCGCCCTTAGGCTTACTTCCCATTAATCATAGAATTAGAAAAAAAGCGAATTAAACCGGTTATGAAGCGTACATTAGTTTGACTTAACCTTACGTATATATATAGCAAAATATGAACAAATACATATACCACCAAATTTTTTTCTTTTCTTTTTCACATTTAAGAGAAAATCGGAAAAGATTCTGATCACTTTTCATACGCCCTCCAACCCGGAAGTCGTGACGTCTCAACATGGCGGATTACTGCACTACTTGCGATAGCCAAAACGAGAAATCTTAAAGCGAAATTTCGACTTCAACCGAGCGATTCATACCAGGAGACCATTCTGATGTATCGGAGGAAGAATATTTGTGTCTGGAGCATCACATGTTCGACCCAGACATTTCAGATGAAAAGAAGGCAGCGGGCGAACAATAGCGAGTCGGACAAGGAGTGGAGATTGGCTGTTGGGAGATTAGATGAATGGTAGGACGTTTTTTCTTTTAACTACACAGTTCAAATATTTTTTCGTATTTTGACATCTTCTTTTAGGCACCATAGATATTTAATGACTAAAATGCCGGTCTTGTGCGAAATTCAGCCCCCCCCCCCCCCCCCCCTCCCTTTGTCGGGAGCGCGCATTGCAGCCGTTTTCACGGCGCTTATAATTGATTTTTCGGTAAAACAACGCATATAATCATATCAAGATTGTAACATTAGTTTAATCGGCAGCTGTCTACAAAATCATAAAATAAAAATAAATAAACGAGGTCTTCTTGCGCTGTTTTGTGTTATTTTAAACGCAAAGATAATCTGTCTTTTGTCACTTTTATTGAGCCAAAGTGACACGTGAATTTCTCCACTGTGAGATCAATAAAGTCTATCTTATCTTATAATAAATAAAGAGATGAGGACAAAATGTATCACTAAAATGTATGAGCATTTGTTCACAACTAAAAATGAATTAATGCCATGGCCTAGTTAGGCCCAATGATGAGGTGCTACTTATCATAAAGAATCACTTGACAACATTTTAAAAACAGTATCTGTACATTAATATTTAGCCTACATACATACTAGCATAACAAAAGTCAAAAATAATATATCAAAAATATACACTGAGTAATATTGAGGCCTAAATATTTCCTGAAATGTAAATCAATTTCCAACTTACCATAAATGCATTAATAGTGAATTTAGCAAATCAGTTATGGTGTGTAATTCATATACAAATATACAATTAATCAATCTTATTTTTTACGTGTTCCTGTTCTCACTGCCAATAATGGATTCTGTGAGAGAGTGCATCTGTTGCCAGGAAATCGGCTTGGTTGTTGCTAAGATGGAAGAAGCCAGAGAGGATATGGATGGAGAAATCCCTGGCACAGACCAACCTGGCATGGAAGCGGTGTGTCTAAATGCTTGGACATTGCAGGTTGCTTGGTCCCAATACAAGCAACAGTATAAGCATATAACCTATAGACAATTTGTGAGATGGTGTTGGGACTATTTAGGCAAAGATACCAGGGCTGTGATACCCTTGTGTGCAGTCAGCTGGATAAGGGCCCACTTCCCACCCCCAGGACATGAAGATGATTTTACCTTTAGAGGTCACCTGTTGGCAGTTAAAAAAAATACCCAAGCTGAAAGAATAAAATCTAAAACATACGTGTAAACAAAATTGTTGTGGTTATTATGTAATATAAGCAATTACTAATAAAATTATTCCATGGTCTTTTTGAAAATCGACTTAATGAGAGATTGATGGCATCATCTTTTGTTGGTTTCACAAATGAACTTGTCAGTGATGGGGGCTCTTATGCTGCATCAACCTGCTTAGTTTTTATTTTCTCCAGCTCTGCTAGCAGCATCTAAAAAAAAAAAAGCAGCAGTGGGTAAAAGACAACACATGTAGACATAGATACATGAAAATAAAAAGACAGAGTGAAGCAACTAGTATAGCAGTGGTGATTCCTGACAAAGATTATTTAAAAAATGACATCTAATTATCTCAGTATATATGCAGCAGAATTATGTGCTATATTATTACCTTGAGAATGGGTGGAGGATACTAATATAAATAAAATATGTTGTAGTGATTATCTGCATTGAGTATTCAAAATGGATGTACAAATAATCATCAAAATCCAGTTTATTAGTTATACTTTACCTAAGTGTCCTTACAGATGGTTAAGAGTCCTAACTTTGAGTGTGTAATAAATTATTTAAAATAATAAAAAAGAAAAGGTTCTGAAACCTAATCTGGTATTTGTTTATGCATCACTCCATGCTAAGTTAAATTTTTTTCTGAATGCTTAAACACAACCCTTGATTCTTATAGCACAATTTCTAAAACTATTAATACTTATAGCAAATCCACTCACTGAGTTCAGAAAACTAAAAGAACAAACACTGCTTTGCACTCAATTTGCAATTTTGTAACACACACTTTGCACAACTGTAGGCACAATTCACCGCACAGCACTCTTTGTAGAACTGTAAACACAACTCAATGAAGCATTAAACAGATGCTGAAAACAGTACTGGTATTTCGCACGGCAAAAGTGAGAGGGGGGGGTGCAAAACTCAATCTCGCCTAGGGCAACCAAAGGGCTAGAACCGGCCCTGCCTTCGTCCCTGGATCCACCAAATCCTCCAGAGATGCTCCCAGTTCGGGGAGTCCCAGATCTATGGCTGGATCACGGTTGCTTCCTGAGGTACTTCCATCTGTTCAGGATCTGAAACTGTTATCCCGCTGAGGGGACAAATCACCCGTACAACAGAAGTAAGGCTAGGAGGCGAGCTCAGTGAGGACAGTGGGAGTGTAGTGCAATATGCCAGGCAGAGTGTCCTGCTCTGGAGCTAAGAGAGGAGAGCAGGATATCACATTAAGAGGCTAGAGAGAAAGTGCCCCAGAACGGGGCAGTAGCGGCGTCTAGCCATGACCCGCTCTGGAGCTGCAAGAGCAGGACGAATAATGGATGATTTAAAGGTCTTTCTAAGTGTGATGTGGCAGCTTTTATTTGCCACAGCTCTGCTGCCTGCACTTCCTCACCCAGCCTGATTGAACACACCTGCTCTCAATCTTCTCATCCTGTGTGTATTTAATCTGTCTGTACCCTTCCTTCCATGCCAGTTCGTCTTTGTTTCTTCTAGCAAGCGTTCCAGCCTTTTTTCCCAGGCTTTCTAGCCTGTTGTGTCTTTTTACTGGAGAAAATTCTCAGTCATCCAGGTCATGATCATTCAAAAGGAATCAATAGGTTTGATTCCTTTCAATTTTCACCTCAATACTCACCTCCATGCAGGTGAATACAACATTTCCCCTGTAAGTCAGGCCAACAATGACCCTAATGACTCCCCATTGCAAAGGGGTGTACCAGTTTCGGTTTAACTTGCATGCTATCCAAGCCATAACAAGGCCTTTTTGGGCAATAATATAACGCTTGGTATTCCACACTACTCCAGACATTGGAATTGAGCTTTCTGGATAGGAAGCGAAACATCTTCAAACTTCCAGTCCAGTTTTTTTTTTTTTTTTTTTTTTTTACTTTTTTTGGAGTAGTGTCTTTTGGACATAATTTGTGCTTTGACTCTGCCCGGTGTTTTTTGGATAACTTTGCTCTCTTGACTGGTCCTCCGAGCACTGACCTTTAAACTGTCATTAAACCACAGAATTTTGGAAAATGCTTGAGTTGTCATTTGAGTCCCATCTGACCAGGTTTCTGTCACAGCAGGGCTAAATTAAAACGGCCTTTTTCAAAGAGCATTCCTTACTTCATCCTATGCAATTTTTCTATCCACCATTTTGATCGAAAAAAGCTTTGTCTCTGCTGCGCTCCTTCACCTTCAGTCACAACAATGTCCAGTCCCTGATATTCTGATGCGATGCAAATTTAAAGAAAAACTCTGATTTTTTTAACTCCAGTTAAATTCGATTTGCATCCATCGCAGGCGTGCTTCACTCTATTTGCCCTAAATGCGTCACTTGCATTGCTAGAATTGAGTCATTCACACAATTAAGGTAAAACTCTTTGGCAAGAAGGTTTGAGCTAAGATAGTAGCTCTCTGAGAGGACTATGAGAATCACTGTGAATATGGGTCTAGATGTTTATTCAAAGTAAATTGCAATTTACCCTACACACCGTGTGCTGTCGTTGAAGCTCAAGATTGCAGAAACAACCTCACATTACAGGAGAGCTGCCAATTTATATTATCTGATCTGATCAGACCTCAAGCACATTTAATGAGGGGAAACATTTCTCATAATAGTGAAACAACAGGGACATGCACCAATTCTTCCCAGTTTGATTTAAAACTGTTCACATTTTCTGTACTTTACAAACCTACAAGTAAGAGAAAGCCATAACTAATTCACCTGAGATCAAGTTCCTGTAACTCAAGGCTTAAAATATTTGCAGGAGATGTGTTGAGTTTCCTTTAAAGTAAAACTAGGTCTCAGCTAGAGGAGATAGCCTCAAACATAGGAAATTTCAAGAAACACTTGGAATGCCAAAGCAACTTTGCACTCAAACTTCCATTACCAGATAAATGGGTCGTACTCTATTTTGACAGTGTCACATGTCTTCCTCTTTTTGCTTTGAATTTGCACGTACACACTGATGGTGAAGCTACATTTTATTTTATGAAGAAATTAAAATGGGATTAATTGTTTAGCTTGTGCTTATTGTGATACAATTGATATTGATTAGCTGAGATATTTGCCTAAGAATTGGTAGAATATAATTTTTCTATGCACTTCAGGAACTACATAGGTAGTAGTCCAAGTATAGCCTTATATATAATAACAAACCAACATGGAGAAGCCTGAGCTTTACATCACGTATGTACAGCAGACAAATTCACAGCAACTGTTGTATAAATTAAAGTCTCTAGAACCATTTCAGATACATTGTTGAATGTATGAAATATTAAGGCAAATATAAAAGCAAAAGCAGTTATTTTGAATAGCTTGTTCGATTTGATTATAGGAAAAAGCAACATTAGCTTTGTACAAACTTAAAGGTTGTTTTTAAATTTAGAAGGTAAGTCATGAGACAAGTCGTGAATTTCTGTTTTGCTGTCTGTCTTAAGCTTTTTCTACACTGCCTGGCCAAAATAAAAGTCGCCCCCTAGATTTAACTAAGCAAATATGTACGAGCCTCACATTGGATATTTACTGCATGGGCGACTTTTATTTTGGCCAGGCAGTGTATTTGACAACAACAAATGTAGTTTGACCTGAACCACAAGATGAAGATAAGTCAGCTGGGGGAAGCTTTTGCTGGTGAAACCTGAGTGTTGGCTCAGCTGACCAAGGAATGGAGTCATATTGCAGTTAACCTTCAAAACAATTAAGCAATCTCAGATTTTTTTTTCTAATGCAGAACAATGTTTAACCACAAATGTTGATAAAGTGAATCTCTTACTTTTCTTTCACGAGCTTGAAATGATTTGCAGTAAGAGCAGCAGCTGTTAGAAGTTTTCCAATTGTTGTTTGATATAAAGGGTGTGTGCATTCTGCCTTATTTTAATTATAGTACATTGTGAACACACAAACAAACGTTTAGCTTCAGAGTAAAAACAATTAAAGGTCACATTGGTAGGAAATGTTCCTGTTGGTTCACTGTGATTGTTTGCTGTCTTTGAACTGGCATGCAAACACTTGAGGGACAGCTGACTGACAGGTAGGATGTTACATCAATCTAGGTCAACTTTTAACTGTCACACTTCAACTGCAGTTTTTAAGATCGGTTAATTTTATTTTGTAATATAATAAATCTACATAAACATCCATATAAAATTGCTTAAAGCTGGGTGGATTAGTAAAACATAATACAAGACAATTTTTAAAGTTAAATGGAAAAGGTTATGTCAGTATTTTATGTAGCAGAACACATAGTTCCTTACAGGTTCCAAAAGCTAGAGCACATAACCACAACAGATTCCACTTTATAAACACAATACTGAATGCAATAATCAATCAAAAGTTGGTTGAACACACTCTTTGTTTTAGACTAAATATGCATAGACAATGTTGTGGAAAATTTCATTGATGTAAATAACTCTGATCATATCTGCATAACCTTCCCATGTGAAAGAACCTCACATGGTTACAGAGAGAATCATTGTGTTTTCTTTAACCAAGGACTCAGATGGGAGTTGTGTTAGATACGAACTGGATCACACCAGTGTGTGCACTCCTATTTACTCAGATGAGGACTCATCACACTTCCTATGATAACCCAGAATGTGATAAAAGTGTAGTGTGCCTTTTTTCTCTCGCTCTGTTTCCTGACTGCGTTGGGACAGAGTCATTCAAACGCTCTATGCTTTTGAAAAAAGTTACAAAGACAAAGATTCATTTTTCTCTAATTAATGAGTAGTGTGCTTTCCTCCTTGATAAAGATTTGAAATCCACCAAAACAACCAGATCGTTGCAAATTTTTTTCATTATTTTATTTTAGATTTGTTTGTTTTATAGTTGAATCATAAAAGGTATATGATGTATAGCCTTTGAGATAGGAGATCTAGTCAGACCCCTGCTAAGCTTAATGAGGGGAAACATTTCTCATAATAGTGAATCAGGGACATGTTCCAATCCTTCCAGTTTGATTTAAAACTGTTCACATTTTCAGTCCTTTACAAACATACATTTAAGAGAAAGCCACACCCAAATCACCTGAGATCAAGTTCTGTAACTCCAGGCTTAAAATATTTTAAGGTGTGTTGAGTTTCCTTTAAAGTAAAACTAGGTCTCCGCTAGAAAAACTAGTCACAAACAGAATAATTTTGCAATCAAGCTCGCATTACCAGATGAGTGAGTCAGTCTCTATTGTGACAGTGTCACATATCGTCCTCTTTCTGTTTTGAATTTGCACGTGCACACTGACTGTGAACACTGCCTGGCCAAAATAAAAGTCACCACCTGGATTTAACTAAGCAAATATGGACAAGCCTTCCACTGGGTAATTACTGCATGGCCGATTATGTTTCAGCTGGCAACAATTTATTTAACCCTAACTGGTGCAATGGGTTGCTTCTCATTTCGTAAACAACCCCGTCGAACAACACATCCCGTGGTCTCGGAAAAGATGAGTCTGTTTCAGAAGGGTAAAATTATTGGTATGCATCAAACAAAGAAAACATGTAAGGATATTGCAAAAACTACCAAAACTGGGTTAAGAGCTGTCCAATGCATTACTTTAAATGGGACCCATCATCTTCGAGAAACAAATGTTGCCGGACAAAAATTGTGAATAATCATGATTGCCAATCACTTTGCTGAAATCAAATCGAAGAAAAAAAATAACAATAGACCTAAAGCTATGTTTAATAGTAAAAGTAAGAGCATTTTCACACGCACAATGCAAGGAGAACTCAAGGGATTGAGACCGAACAGCTGTGTGGCCTTAAGAAAACCACTAATCAGTGAGGTTAACAGGACAAAAAGGCTTCCCTTTGCTATGGAGCATAATTTGTACTCTGGAGCAATGGAAGAAGGTCATATGGTCTGATGAGTCCAGATTTACCCTGTTCCAGAGTGATAGGTGCATCAGGTTGAGGAGAGAAGCAGCTGAAGTGATGCCTGGTGCCTAATGTACCAGCCTGTAGGGGCAGTGCTATGATCTGGGGTTGGTGCAGTTGATCACGTCTAGGTTCAGCAACAGTATGAGCTCAAAGAATGAGGTCAGCTGATTACCTGAATATACTGAATAACCAGGTTATTCCATCAATGGATTTTTTCTTCCCTGAAGGCATGGGCATATTCCAAGTTGACAATGGCAGGATTCATCGGGCTCAAATTGTGAAAGAGTGGTTCAGGGAGCATGAGAGTTCATGCCAGTATTTTATGTAGCAGAACACATAGTTCCTTACAGGTTCCAAAAGCTAGAGCACAAAACCACAACAGATTCCACTTTATAAACACAAAACTGAATGCAATAATCAATCAAAAGTTGGTTGAACACAGTCTTTGTTTTAGATTAAATATGCATAGACAATGTTGTGGAAAATTTCATTAATGTAAGTAACTCTGATCATATCTTATCCAGATGCACCTGCATAACTTTCCCAGTAGAAAGAAGCGCACATGGTTAAAGAGTGAATTATTGTGTTTTCTTTAACCAAGGACTCAGATGAGAGTTGTATTAGATACGAACTGGATCGCACCAGTGTTTGCACTCCTATTTTCTCAGATAAAGACTCATTAAACATCTTTGTTTTAGACTAATTATGCATAGACAACAAATGTATTTTATTTTCAATTTGTTTTATAGTTGAATAAAGGGTATATGAGGTATACCCTATCATATATGAGATCTAGTTAGACTCCTGATACGCAGAGTGACTGGAAAAGAACTGTAATGTCGTAATGTCATAACAACAGGAACATTCTCAGGTTCTTCCAGTTTGATGTTAAACAGTTCAGGTTTTTCTGGGCTTCACCTGAGATAATTTTCCTGTTACTCGGAGATTAAAATATTTGCAGGTGTGTTGAGTTTCCTTACCTCAACTTACCTCAAAGATAAAAAAAAAAATATCAAGAAAGACTCAGAATGACAAAGCAATTCTGCAGTCAAGCTTGCACTACCAGATGAGGAGTTTTGCTCTATTGTTAGCTGTTAGTTGTGACATCATCCAGGGAAGACAGATCACCCACTATTACCATCTAATGTAGAACAGATTACTGGATCAATGTGTGCCTCTGTGCTTTTTGTCTGTCTTGTTGTGTCTCTGCTCTGTCTTCTGTAACCCCAGTCTGTTGAGGCAGATGACAGTTCATACTGAGCCCGGTTCTGCCGGAGGTTTTTCTTTCCACTGTCGCTTCATGCTTGCTCAGTATGAGGGATTGCTGCAAAGCCATGGGCAATGCAGATGACTCTCCCTGTGGCTCTACGCTTCTCCAGCAGTGAATGCTGCTTGTCGGCACTTTGAAGCAATCAACTGGTTCCCTTATATAGGACATTTTTTGACCAATCTGTATAATATGATTGAATATGACTTTGTAAAGTGCCTTGAGATGACATGTTTCATCAATTGGCACTATAAAAATAAAATTGAATTGAATTGATTTGAATTATTGTGACAGTGTCATATATCTTCATCTTTCTGCTTTGACTTTCATGTGCTCATTGATTGTGAATGTAGATCTTGTTTTCTGAAAAGAAGAAACAGGTTTTACAGTGAGTTCAATAAGAATGCAATTTAGCTTATTAATATTGATTAGCTGTGATATTTGTCACATAATTTGAGGAATACATAACTTTCCTTTACAGTTTTGACCTTTTTTGTATACATGTGGTGTTTGAGACTGCGTGGGTGTGTTCCCTCTTTTGGATAGGCTTGGCTTGGGTAGGAGATGGTCAACGCTTAGTTGGTAGATTGGCCAGCATCCCATTCCAGTGAAAGCAATTTTATCTGTCTTTAGGGATTGTCTCCCTAGGTTCCAGCTCCACACCAGTCTCCTGCAACCTAGCCACACCACCCACCTCCCACTTCTCCAGCTGCTACTCCTGTGAGCATGCCTTCCTCCTCAACCTGCCCCTGCAGGTTGAGGAGGAACCTTTTGTTCCACCCACGGAAAATAACTGTCGTGATTTAGGTACCTGTGGTCGTTTTCTGTTACAGTGTTTCCTGGTTTTGATCAGCAACCATCCAGCTATCCTGAAGATTGTTCTCGGATAGCTTATGTTTTAATTTTACTTAGAGGTAAGCGGGTCAGTGGGCAACTGCTTTATGGGAGGGGGGATCAGGGCTCCTTCAGTCCTCCCCTTACAGGAGTGGTGACACTGGCTGGAAGGATCTAAACACCTCTTCCTCATCTGGACAGACCATAAAAATGTGGCTTATCTTCATTCTGCCAAACGCCTTAATTCAAGCTCGCTGGTCCCTATTCCTTAGCCGCTTTAACTTCACACTCTCTTACCGCCCAGGCACCCGAAACCTCAAGGCTAATGCGCTCTAATGCCAGTTTTCCCCCGATTCAGCTTCTTTTTAGCCAGTGCCCATCCTGCCGTCCTCCTATGTTGTGGCCATTTGAGAGGAGTGAAGGAAGCCTTTTAATTAAAGCAAGAAAAAACAACCTTAAACAGAGGAGGAGGGTTGAGGTTTTAACTTTCAAAAACTTACAACACAGCAATAGGTTTCATTCTTGTTAAGTTTCACCCCAATTCACACCTCCATGCATGTGACCACAACATTTCTCCAGTGAAGGAAACAACGATCCTAATGACTCTCCATTGTGAAGGACGATCAGTTCCAAGTTAATCTATATGCGAATCTAAGGTCTTACGAGGCCTTGCCATGAGGTCTATAAAGCTTGAAACTCCACACTACTCCAGAAATTTTGAATTGAAAAAGCTTCCCGGATGAGAAGTAAAACGTCTTCAAAATAGAAGTGCAATTGTTTTGTTTTTTAACCTTTTTTTGGAATGATCATGACCTGGATGACTGAGAATCTTCACCAGCTTCCTGATTCAGTGCTCTAACTTCTTGCAGTTGTGAAGCGAAGTGTATCTTCAGGCAAAGAATTAAGCCCAGAGCACCATCCCCGGGCGCATTTACTAGGGGCTTAGAAAAAAACAACTCCCGCAACAAGTTTGAACATCCAAATACTTCTTTTAATTTTGGTTAATAATAATTAATAATTAATTTAAATTACTTATTAATTATTAAGAGCTGGGTCAATAATCACAAAAAATTAGTGTATGTTGAATATCTATTTGTTTTGGGTGATTCATTGTATTAACAACAAATAATCAAATAGTCATAATTGCACTACAGAACAATTGTCACAAGGCTTTCCTAAGTAATTAAGAGCTTTCCAGGTTTTAAACTACGTTTTATTTTTTTGTAATTTTCCATATTTATGGACAGACCTCACTCAGTCTCATCACACAAAAATAAAAGTTTTTTCTTTACTTTTGAAAGTTGGGTGATTTATTTTGGCCCAAAATTGAATTTTTTTTTTTTAATATGTCACGGTTCAGTTTTTGTTTTTGACATTTTCTAGAGTTTTCCACCTCCCATTCAGCCCAGTTTGCCTCTAGTCATCACTCCACGCCTGATCACTGCCACCTGCTGCCTCCAATCAAGTCAGACTTAGTCCACCTGCATATCTCCGTATATAAACCCTCCTCAGCCCGCTCTTTCCCGCCAGATCGTGTTTCTTCCACCAGCCGTCTTCTCTTAGTGTTTATATCTCAATATTAATTTTGTAGCAGTATGGCAAAACATGGCTGTTTGAACTGAATATGCACAATTTATTTCATTTATTTAATTTTCCTTCAGGTACAATAAAGTATTTTTGGATTGAGTAGAATTGATAAGTTTGCTGACCTGTGCATTAACCTGTCACTTCAGTAATCCTCTTTCGCCATCTAGTGGCTAAGGACAAGATCTTAACCTTCCCATTGAGGTTTGTTTTTTTAAAGCTATGATAGAAATATTTATTCTTCCTCTTCTCCCTGAGAAGGGGAAGAGCAGGTAGTCTTGTGCATCTGCATTTATTCAAAAAGGGACCTGGAAGTTTGTTTCTTGTATCTGGGGAAAAAATCATTGTCTAGATTTAGCAGGTTTCAACCTTCTATTCATAAAAATAAAACAAAGCAAGCTTTACTAATAAGCAACATTCAATGGTAAACAATAAAACATACTTACTTTAACTGAGTTAGAGTGGAACAGGGGGTCTTTTTTTGTGTAAGTACTTTAAAAAGTTTCTGTTTAATTTTCAGGAATTCAAAGATACCTCCAAAAAACCTTTTCTCTTCCTTTCTTGCCTTTTACCTTTCTGTTTCTATGTCTATTGAATTTTAGATAATCCCAAAATAGTATCCAATAAAGTTCTTTTTGAATAAATATCAAGCATTAAGCTCAACAGAAGCAGTTATTTTCTAGACATAGTAATAATAGTAATATCATCTTTATTGTCATTGAAACATACATTACAATGAAATTTGTTCTCTGCTTTTAACCCATCACCCTTGGGGAGCAGTGGGCTGCCATGTGCAGCGCCTGGGAAGCGTCCGGGGGTTAAGGGTCTTGCTCAGGGAGTCAGAGTGCAGGCGCTGGGTATCAAAACAGGTACTTGCATCCTTCTGAGTGCAAGCGCACTGCTCTAATTGCCAACACTCCCCATACACCGAGACACAGCTCAGTAGGCAATTTGGGGTTAAGTGCCTTGGCCAGGGGCACATCAACATGTGGCAAGGGGAAGCTGGAACCAAACCCACAACCTTCTGATTGCCAGACAACTACTCAACCCATCAAGCCACAGTCAGGTCGGACACGAAAATCTGCTAGCATTTTCGTGTCCGACCTAGCAGGGATAAATCAGTGCCTCTGCACTGATTTATAGTGCAGAGGCAAGAGCCTTGCCTTCCATGCAAGAGATCGGCAATTTGTTGTTTTGAGACATTGGTAGAGTTGTTTGATTACCAGAGCCTGTGTTGATCTCAAGATTTATCGAGAAACCCTCTGTTCTATTCATTCAAGGCTTTGTATAATACCGCAAATGTCCCCGGTTTCAATCTTACCTTTGTTCATCTTGGAAGTAAAAATAGGGCAAAAAGTAAAGTCAAAATTAAAAATCCCACTGCCCTTAAATCTAAAGTAATCCAGTTATGAGGGCACACAATGTAAGAGTAACAATAAAATTTTTGTATATTTAATAACTTTAACCAGTAAAACTATCAAATGAGGATGAGACGAAAACTTCACAGTAACATGTCATTCTCCCGAAGAGTTGTTCCTTCTTGCACAAATTCTTAGGTTCCTTATCTTTAATACAACTTTTAAACATAAGGTGTCTGGCTTGAATATCGAGTTCTCTGCCGGTCAATTTCATAACAGAGAGAGCATGTCTTACACAAATCATAGAGTTTAAGTCTTTATTCAACAGAAAAAAATATTAAAAGACACACTAAGTTAATTTAAATGACTATTTTCATAATTTTTATGATTAAATACATGAATCTGCCCACAGGAAAAACTTCCTTAAAATGAATTTAAGCATTCTGAAAATCCTTAATATTCAGTTTCACACTTTGATATCATTCCTGTCGATTTTAATTAACACTCTATATATGTGTAACTTTAAGACCTGCATCACAGTTGATAGTTCACATTCTTTTAGATTATCAAGTAATAATACAGAAATCCCACAAAAGTAACAACTACATTTTACATGGATTCAACAAATGGTTGATATTGTAATCTAAAATAGTTTCTGTTTTTCACCCAATTACTATAAATACCAAAATCCCAGAAAATGTCTCTAACCAGCATAAATCATAAGTAAAGTTTTAATAGATATTAAATGGTCATCAGCAAACTGACAATCAGGGTAACAATTGATGTCAGATGGCCTGAAGCACCATTTCTGTAGATCGGTGCACCTGTAAAAACACATACAATTTGTCAGTCATTTGCAACATGATCTTTGTCTTTACAAAGCCATGAAAGCAATATAAAATTACCAGTCGTCTGCTTTGCTCCAAGGACTAGTGGTCCTAGTGATAGACTTCCTGAGTCATGGTAAGATACGTCTCTCCGGACGCGGGTGAGATGACCCGGATAGCAGTCCTGTAAAAAAAAAAAAAAAAAAGCAAAACAATTACATTAGAGGCTTCTGAGGGTGCACAATTTCATTATACATGATTTTAGCCACGCCAAGCCCACAATGGTACTTACAACTGTGCAGTTGTTGTTTGTCAAAAGACACAAGTGAACATTGCAGTGCAGGTAGATCTCTGTGTGGTTGGTAAAAGTGAACATCCTGAAGGAGAAACGTGCCGCAGTGGAGACACCATTCTGAATCACCTCTACGGTTCCATCTGCTGGATTGGGGCACCTGTGAAACAAACAATTCAGGAGTTAAAATTTAAAGCAGGCACTTATGTAACAAGATAGACTTATGCAGATGACAGATGTTCTCATTTACTGTGAAATAATGAGATCCCAGCGGACGGGGTAGTTTGCTTGGTTGACCGGCGTGGCCCAGCATGAATCAAGAACTGTGGAAAGCTGATGCTGATCCACTCCCTCTGTTCGCACCTCCACGTAAAACATCTCATCAACTTCCATTTCTATGTTTCTGTTAGTGCTGAGGGGGAAAAGGAAGCCTTCATCCAAATAAGGGATCATTCTCATACGATATGACCCGATGCCAACAGAAAGCTTCTTCCTCAGAATGCTGCGGAATAAACCAACCAGTGTTAAAACCAGTGCTAAATTATAAATTGAGACATTGAAATGGAAGAATGCTACAGCTGGTAAAAGGACGAAGACATAATTTGTTGTGTCACCTCTCCAAGGGATTGATGCCCACAGACATTGACAGGGCCTGTTCCAGAGGGTAAACACAGCAGAAGCTTAGATGAAGGTTCCTCTGACGACTGATCAGGCCTCCATGAGTGTCCACATCACCCTGAATGGTGTTCTCATACATGAAGTGAGTTCCATTGCTCTAAAAAATTAAAATTAAAAAAATTGTATCAGCTGATCGTAGGGACATCCTGTAAGCTTTAAAAAGATGTTTTAATTTCCTAACTATACCCTCAGAGTTGTCCCACACAGATGGTTGTCGTTGTCAAAGTGGAACACGAGTCGTCCGTCCTGGATCGTCCCGTTGCAAGATTCATCTCGGAGGTGGAGAGCACTGGAGTGAAAGCCCGCTTCAAACAGCTGGCAGCGAGAGATCGACATGATGCCTGAACTGCTGCTGCATGTGATGTTTGAGTCTGTTCACCAGAGACAGAAAGATTAAGAGGTTCAGTCGAGCCATTATAACTCAGCACCAGTTATCCTTTCACTGATACACAGATAATCTACAGATCTACTTGTCTCTGAAGCAGGTTGCAGTAAAACTCTCCATTCTCTACTGGTTTGCATTACTGCTGTCAAAGAAGTTGATAGACTGGAGTTTCTAGTTTTTAAACGAACAAAAGACTGAATGTATTTTATATGGTAGCAACACCACCTTAGATGCCAGTGCTTTGGCTTTCAATTTAAATAACACTGCTGTAAACTGAGGGTCTATTACATAATGATTTTACATTTAAAAATCTAACTGACTTCGGTCATTATAATATAGGTGGATTCTGAGCCGGAGTCTCAACAAAATTTCATTATGGTGACACTGAGAATAAAATTGTTGATTTTGATTCTTGAAAAGGGAATAATTGGGGAACTAACCTTCGGACAGCAAATCTCTCTCATATAAAGATGCACAAGTGTATCTTTATCCATGAGAGTTAAACCAAATTTTACGCTGCTGAAATGTTAATATCACTTTTTTAATGTTTTTAACCTTACCATAGCTCTCATTGTTGGGTCTATGGTGGTCCTCATCACAGAAACAGCCGTACACGCCGTCTTTCTCTCCACACCGCTCATACGCTGTACAGTGCAGCTGTTCACAGGGATCTGTGTCAAATTTAAAAAAAATAAAATCTTAAACATTACAGATGATGTGAAAATAACATTACACATGACCAATCTAAAGATGGGTTTTGTAAACCATTGAATAGAGAGAGAGAGAGAGAGAGAGAGAGAGAGAGAGAGAGTAACCTTTACACTTGAATTGATATCATTAACATATCAATATGTCATTAAATATAAACTATATTTAACTGATGTCAATACAAAATAACTGATTGATTTTGTTATCGATAGATTTATTGATTCCATTTTCAGCTTACCTGGAGCTGGAGTTGTTGGTGGCTCTATAAACACAAATATTTAATTAAATATAAATTAATAAAACTAATGTCAATTCAGGAACAAAACATATTTTTTTAATTATTAAATAGATAGATTTTACTTTAAGCTTACTTGTAGTTGTAGTTGTTGGTGGCTCTATAAACACAAAGATTTCATTAAATATAAAATAAATAAAACTGATGTCAATATAAAAAATATGGTTTGTTTTTAAATTATTGGATAGATAGATTTCACTATAAGCTTACCTGTAGTTGTAGTTGTTGGCGGTTCTATAAACACAAAGATTTCATTAAATATAAAATTAATAAAACTGATGTCAATATAAAAAATATATTTTTTTTAATTATTGGATATATAGATTTCACTTTAAGCTTACCTGTAGTTTTAGTTGTTGGTGGCTCTATAAACACAAACATTTCATTAAATATAAATGAATAAAATTAATTTCAGTTCAGTAAATAAGCTATTTTTCTTTTAAATTATTGGATAGTTAAATTTCACTTTAAGCTTACCTGTAGTTGTAGTTGTTGGTAGCTCTATAAACACAAACATTTCATTAAATATAAAATTAATAAAACTAATGTCAATTTAGTAAAACAAATATATTTCTTTTTAATTATTGGATATATAGATTTCACTTTAAGCTTACCTGTAGTTGTAGTTATTGGCGGCTCTATAAACACAAAGGTTTGATTAAATATAAAATGAATAAAACTGATGTCAATATAAAAAATATGGTTTGTTTTTGAATTATTGGATAGATAGATTTCACTTTAAGCTTACCTGTAGTTGTAGTTGTTGGCGGCTCTATAAACACAAAGATTTAATTAAATATAAAATGAATAATACTAATGTCAATTAAGTAAAAAAGCTATTTTTCTTTTTAATTCTTGGATAGATAGATTTCAGATTAAGCTTACCTGTAGTTGTTGTTGTAGTTGTTGGCGGCTCTATAAACACAAAGATTTTATTAAATATAAATTTAATAAAACTGATGTCAATATAAAAAATATGGTTTGTTTTTGTTAAATTATTGGATAGATAGATTTCACTTTAAGCTTACCTGTAGTTGTAGTTGTTGGCGGCTCTATAAACACAAAGATTTTGTTAAATATAAAATGAATAAGACTAATTTCAGTTCAGTAAAAAAGCTATTTTTCTTTTTAATTATTGGATAGATAGATTTCACATTAAGCTTACCTGTAGTTGTTGTAGTTGTTGGCAGCTCTATAAACACAAAGATTTTGTTAAATATAAAATGAATAAGACTAATTTCAGTTCAGTAAAAAAGCTATTTTTCTTTTTAATTATTGGATAGATAGATTTCACTTTAAGCTTACCTGTAGTTGTAGTTGTTGGCGGCTCTATAAACACAAAGATTTAATTAAATATAAAATGAAAAATACTAATGTCAATTAAGTAAAAAAGCTATTTTTCTTTTTAATCCTTGGATAGATAGATTTCAGATTAAGCTTACCTGTAGTTGTTGGTGGCTCTATAAACACAAAGATTTCATTAAATATAAATTTAATAAAATTGATGTCAATATAAAAAAATATGGTTTGTTTTTGTTAATTTATTGGATAGATAGACTTCACATTAAGCTTACCTGTGGT